>NW_016690181.1:4310504-5026361 GCF_001604755.1 Lepidothrix coronata
CTAGTGAAACTTCAAAAATTAACATTGTTGAATGAGTAACTTCAACAAACTTTTGTCTTTGCAGTAGGTTCACTGGTAGCTGGACACAAGTTAATATTGAAGTCCCTTCAACAGAATCCCTGAAACAGAAAATGGTCCAAACACTCAACTCTTTCAGGCCATTAATGTTTATCCTGTTTTACCTAAATTCTTCCACACTAGGGGCAAACTGATGTTAATATAGATTTCCTTTTCAATTTTTATAACCTTTTAATATAGCAGTTGTGAGGGTGGCACCATGTATTATGCAAAATGAGTCATCCAATCTTAAAGCAATTTTATCTCACAAGGTGCTTCTGCATCACTTGAATTTATCAGAAAAAGAAGAAAAAGGACTTGACAATAGTGTCATGTCTAAATCTTTTTTTCTCCTCCTCCTCCCTTTTTTTTTCTCAAGTATCCATTTTCAGCAGTGAACTTTTGCCAAAGTAAGAATGACCATATCTTCTATTCTAATTGAATTAAATATAATGGAGGAATGGATCTGAAATCAGAATAAAGCCAGAGAAAAGGTGGGCTGATTCTGTGTGCCCTCTTTAAGAGCATCACAGTTCTGACTTGAGTGACAACTCAGTGGTATTTCTAAAGACTGTATCTCTGCCAACCCATCCAATCCTCATCTGTGGGCCTCTCTAGGTGTGCCTTTAGCTCTTCAGAGCTATAGTTCAGATCTGTGCTTGTCTAGCAGCCACTATCTACCAGAGGGAATTGTTGATGGGCAGGAAGAAAAACAAAATAGGGGGCAGGAAGAAAAAAAATAGGTGTCAGTTCACCTTACCATTGACTGTCAGGTTGAAACTAGAGCTATCAAACTTGTCCTTGGTAGACACCTCACATCTGTACCCTCCTGCAAAAGTCATGTTTGCTTCTATGATTTCCAGTTCAAAGGTGTACACCTAGAAGAGACACCAATGATAGAATTCATAAAGTAGAAAATGAAATGGTGAAACAGAGGGAAAGGGAATACATGGAGAGAAATAGGCAAGGGTTGAACTATGCATTTGTGTCCTTTTAAAATTAAGAATGTCCTGAGTGTCCAACTCATTCCTGTAATAAAAAATTGCCTGTAGTTCCAAATTCAGGAACAGCTAAAGAGTACTATCAGTACAGGTATCCCTGAGGATAGCAAACTATGCTGGTGTGCTGGTGTACTGATGTGTGCAGTCACCACATACACTAATTGCATATAAATTGGAAACAGGAGTAAAGCTTTCATTAAACAGTTACAACTTCTACCTGGAATATATACAGTACATGTCAAAATTCAGCAAAAGGAGTGGCTAATGTGAACAAGGCTGTTTAATTCCATCCAGGAGAGGGTAGTAGTGTTTCATATACTACACAGGATGAGAAGTCAAGGTACAGACTCTTGTATTCTTGTTTGTGTGTCTTTGAACACATTTGTGGTAAAAAATTGATCTTAGCTATTTAAAATAGTTTAGACAATACAAGAATAAAATGAATTCCAACACTAATGACAGAATGCTTGACCTGCTAAGATCAAGATAGACTGTTCTTAAATATCTGTCTGATTTATTGTTTTCTCTTAAAAATGCCAGGTATCTATTACTTGAGAGGAAGACAGAGGGAATCCTGCAGTAGATAGTGCAAAACTTTCTTCCCAGTTGTCCAGACATTTTCTCATTTCACCATAGATAAGAGTATGCAAAAGTCTGTATGTAGAGCTTGTCTCTTGTCTGTGTAGTCAAAACATAGACTTACTTCTACGTGTTAGTATAGCATTGTGTGTCACTTTAGATACCTTAATATCAAAACATTCCTATATTAGCTTCTATTTTCCCCAAATTAAAGGTTATCACCCAGAAGACTGAGAACCCTATTCTGCCAGTTGTACCTTGGTATTTCGATCATAATTGTCATGTAGCTGGAGATGCTTCCCCACTTTGCTTCCCAGGTCCATCCACTTTCCTTTGAACCATTTCACTGATGGCTTCTTCAGTAGGCTCTCACCTGCTACTTTGGCAGTGAATGTGATGTTTCCACCTTGTAAGGGAAGTAGGTTAAAATAAGATTATGAATAGTGTTTAATTTATCTGTTATATCTCTGCTGTCACCCTAATAGTCAAGCAACAGGTGCAGTTTACAAATATCACTTGACTGACATTTTGTACTTACCAACAGTAACTTCTGCATCCTGTGGTCGTGTCACAAAGAGCCCAATGGGGTCCAAAGGTTCTTCTGCTTGAGTCTCAGCAGATGCAACTGAAATAAGCATCATAATTACCAGTTAGAACTTTTTGCATCAGCCTATATAATGCATTAGTTAATTAATTTAAAATATCTCAGTATATTTCTTTTGTCTCTGAGATTCCTTATTCTTTATGGTCTGCCTTCATCTACTGTCTCTACCTCACTTACTCTAAGGAGTCCCTCTGCAACTTCTTTCCTTCTGCTAATAAACCAGACTTGATGACAGCATTAGTTCTCTATTACCTTCTGTGTTTTGGTTGCTCTCTACTGGTGGAGCAGGTGATTCTGAGGCAGCTGGGGCTGGTGCATCTCCAGCAGGAGGGACTGTCTCACTCTTTTCTGGAAATGAATGTCAGCCAAGATTAGAGAAAGTCACGTGTCTACTTCCTTTCTGAAAAAAAATTTGCAAAATAACAGCTTTTGATTTATGTTAGAAAATGCAGAGAAGTTAGTTGTGGTTTCCTAGAACCTAAAGCATGTGTTGGAAGCAGAAGGGGCCTACTGAAGCTGTATGATGAGGCTCGCTCTTTTGCTGAGCTTGGAAAGAACTGATGCCTGGATTTTTAAATTCCATAGTCTTGATGTGTAGAAACTTGACAGCTGATGAATAATGCTATTATTTGATGCTAACATTAATGGTCTAAACAGAAAAGGTAATGCAAAATGATGTAATTATTATTTTTGTAAATAGTTTGCCTATTCATGAGATTTTGTTTACAACACTGTTGGAATACAATGTTACAAATGCTATTGCTGTGTGCTTCTTGGCAAAAGCTGCAGACACTGCTAGTAATCAGTATGGATAAAGTATTTTAAAAATCCATCTGTCATTTCTTCTGGCTTACGGAAGTTTGTGTCCTGACAATGAAACCACGACCTCACAGAAAAATTCAGGCAAATGAATTTTGCACAATGGAGAAGACAGAATTGTATGAAAATGGAGTAGGAGTGAGCAACTGGAACAGATGGCGGGAGGTAGAATTTCTTGAAACAGATCAGTTGCGGCAAGATATTTTTTCCCTTAGGTAGTGGAGCCTCTTCCAAATAACAATGGGTAATTCAGTCACTCTATAACAATGTCATCTTAGTAAGATCTGAAAAACAAGACAGTATCTGTGAACATATCAAGGTGCATCAAGTCTGCTCTCAGAAAATGTATGCCTTTTACTCTTTATGCCTTTACTGTCTTTATTTGTGTCTTAAAAGAAAACAGTGTGATTTTATTTTTATTATTTTAATAGTTAAGTATCAAATACCAAGACTTTTATTGTTAGAAGATATATATCCCTTTAGACCTTGCCCAAATAAATTTTAACTAAATTTTTACTGGAAAGAATTAAATGTTACTCTAACTGATGTAGTGTAGATGCTCCCAGAACTTGGAGTATCTAGTACAGTGTAAATAGTGTAGCTATTTAAAAAAAGCTTGTTTGGAGGCATTAATATACAATGTACACAGGAAGATTATCTCTCATTTGACATCCTGATATCTCCATCACCAGTGGGTGCTTGTCAGAGGTGTATTGCTTTTAGGTAATGACTGCACTCCCAAATTCAGTAACTCCATTATTTGCAGGTTATCTGCCCATAGCAGGCTCTGCCTGGAACTAACCTGAAAGACAATGATGAAAATATAACTAGTACAATATGGACCTGTTTGCTTTTGAGATGAGCTAGTCAGCAGGATCACACTTCTATATGCTCTGACAGCTGTCAAATTGTCCTGATCCATACTAGTACTTCCCCTTATTCATAACCCATCATGGACTGTCTTTTAATCTGGAACAGGATATCTTGAATCCTGTTAAACATTCGCAAGTGTCTTTTCAGCTCACCAGAAGACCTCACAAGGTGTCCTCATGTTGCTAGACTAAACAGTGATAGCAAAGGAGAGGAGGTGATAAACAACCTAAGTTTAAGGCTTTTCACCAAAACAAAAAGTAAAAATTAAAATAACAGAATTGGTAAATGGGAACCATTTTGGAGGGGAAAAGGGGAACAGGAAGGTAAAAATATTTCAAAATTAATTTCATCTATTCTAAGCGTCTTCAGACATTTTTCATGAGAAAATTCCAGGGAATTCATGTCTCTATATTTTTTCCCAGGAAAAACCTGGGCAAGTTCTTTCAATTTCCCCTCTAACTGGTCCTTTAATGCATACAGAGGTAGTAATGACAGGTGATATACAAATAATATAAAGGTTATTCTTCATATTTAAGTCCGCCTTGAAATTTGTATTTTTGTTAGCAGGTGATTTTGAGACAGTTTTGGGTAACATATGAGCTCCTAGAAACATTACAGTATAACTTGTAAATCTTTTGTCAACTGTTGCAATTTCATTTTTAAATTAAATAATTAAAAGAAAATAGTAGGTTTAAGATGCAGGCATCTTAGTTTAGGTCATGTTAGGTTAGATTAGCTTTGCTTTGCTTCTCAATAGTTAAGTGTAAAAGCTTGACAGAGAATTCTAAAGATGAACGTTGAGATTTCTTTTGTGATCTCCACTGTGTGGACTTCTGACATCTGAAAATGGGTGTCTTAACCAGAGCAAATGTATTCCTCAGCTTAATATGAATTAATAGCTTCAAATAATTGGGCATAATGCTGGTAGAGAAATCTTATAGTGTTAAGATAGGTTAATTTCCATAGATCTCATTCATGAAAGTCGTAGGTGGGACTGGAAATACTGATGAAATCAGAATTGCTTAGGAAATGCAGTACCTGGTTCCTTGACCTTGAGTTCAAATTTGACCTTGGAACTTCCAGCTATTACAGCATATGTCACATCATCTTCTTTTCCTACATTATTGATTGTCAGCGAATGCTTGTTTCCTTCTGTCTGGATGACATATTTCTCACTCTCAGTAATTTCTGTGCCAGCTCGCTGCCATTTCACCTTGATGCCAGATTTTTCTGTCTCTGCTTCAAACACAGCTGTGCTTCCGGCTGTCACCTCTGTTGTCTTTGGCTTCTTGGTAAATGCAGAAACTAAAAAAAGAGAGATGGCTCACTAAAATCTGTTTTGCAATTGTGGCATATCTGGTGTAGTCAGCTGTTGTGGCTGCAGCAGCTGTCTCCTTTCTCTTCCATCTGCCCATGCAAGATATAAATTACAACACTTTCCACAGAGAAGTTGTGGAATTGTCTTTGAGTTTACTGAGTTTGGTCTCTAACTGAGATGCCATATCTTCTCCATATTGTCATCAAATAAAGTGGAATGGATAGCTAACTCACCTCATTGTCTGTCTTTATCTTTCTTTCCCCCCATAATGAGCTCTGATTTTTCATAAGTGAATGTTTTGATCTGTGACAAGAAGGCGTGGTATGTAGTCTCATATATATCGAGCTCTCTACATTAATTTGCCATGCAGTTTTATTTAGAAATATTAATTTTGTCCTAATGCATACTTAGTACCGTTTTTAAAGAGGATCAGGATCTGTTCCTCAACAACACTGTAGTTTGTGCACAAACCTGTGTCCTACTATACCACAACAAATTAATGGTTCATCTTTAGTCCTTCTGTTTTGACTGATGAAGGCTTTAGTGGAAAGGGATCCACATTCCTATGATGACCCCTGTAATTTAATCCCAGCTAAAATAATATCAATTGTTGTTTGCATTCAAAAGTTCACTTCAGCATTAAAAGTTGAAGCACTCTACAACAACTAGTTTTCTAATTATTTACAAGATGGATTAAAATAGTTCCTCAGTGTGTCAAGAAACACTTATTATAAGAATTAATGAAGTTATTAATAGATGGGATGAACAAGCATAAACCAAATGATGTTTTGATATAATCAAAGTAGTACAGCAGACAGGAAATTGTAAAGCAACCAATGCGTCATGATTTTGATCCATGAGTATGCTAATCCTTCTCAAGATTAGAATTTTAGTAAGGTAACTTATTTTACTAATTTCTTTACCTTTATTTATTTATTTATTTAGTTATATTTCTCAATCTTTAATTTTATATAACAGTGCTTTTATAAAATATTAATAATTTCATCACGTATAATTTTATCTGTAACCGCTGTGCAAATTGTCTATAGCTCTCCTACTCTGGCAGCAACAAAAATCCTTCCAAAGGCCACAACAATGGTTATAATTAGCTTTGGACTTTTGATTCTGCTTTATAAAAATGAAAGGAACATGACATGAAAATATTTTAAATGAAAAAGTTTATGTTCATGTTCAAACAGGTGCTTTAGTTCATAAAATGGTATATTACTGATAATACCATCAGTATTTTGTTCATTGCACAAAATCTCTATTCCTCTAGCATATCCTCAGACTGCATAAATTAGTTGATCTTAGCAGAGTTACATCTACAGAGTTTTCATCTGATGTCTTCTGGTCTTTAGTCATAATACAATTCATGTTTCTTGCATTGTTTTGCAAAGGATTAAAACTACTTAAACATCAGTTAAAGCATCAACTACAAACACTTTCATAAAGTAGTATATTTTAAATTTTGCTTTTCTTTGCTATATAAAAACCTAAATTACATTTTTCTATTTCTTTTTTTCCTTTCCCCCCGCCCCATTTTATATATTTGATGGGAAAAAAAAGTAGTTTGCACTGAGCCTATAAAAACCTTGACTGAGCTCCTGTTGTATCCTTTGGCATGCTTTCCTTCCACATTAAGTTATAAGCGTGAAAAATTTCCCCTGGGAGTGCAATGTTCCTACATGCATATGTTTTGAGTTTTTTTCTAACCTGTGCAATAGTTCTTAAGAAAAATAGTACTTTGTAGTGTATAGGACTACATGCTATAGTGTGCTATAGTGTGCTATAGTGTCCTGCCTGTTATCAGTTTCACACCTTTTGATATAGTATTGCACTTCAGTAAATAACACAGCACGGTATACGTTGATGCAGTGTACAGTGAATAATTGCAGGAGAGTTACTGCAGACAGCAGGTTTGACGTATAGAATTCAAGAGACATATAAAGGTGTCCAGGCCGCTGCACAGTGGAGAGATAGGTCAGTTCTGAAACCCATCCCTGAAACACTGACTATCTGGCTTCTTTCTCTATGATTCTACAGACAAAGAAGCAAAGAGGCATGTTTTTTCACAGGTAAAGAAGACTCAGTTTTTCATTGAGTCTTTTTCCTGCGCTTAAGATTCAGAGTCAGTGGGGGGCAGTGTCCAAAGAAGCATCTCTCTATCCAGGTGTATTCTTTTTCATCTTCCACTGTTCATATTTGCAAAAGAAAACTAGAGATGTAGGGCTGGAGATTTTACAGGAAAATACTTTGTTGCAAAAGAGAGATTACTGAACAAGTATGTGAAGACAATACCATAATTTTTCCTTCTGGGGGAAAAAACAGACTGCTTAACAAAATAAGGAGATCAGTTACTCCCACCCCTTCATTGGGGCTGCTACTTCAACTAAGTAAATCCAAGTTCGTCAGAAGTTTTCTTTTACTCATGCAGTTATAACAATCTAATTCAGCTATTTCCTCATTAGGAATGTTCCTAACCACCACTATTCAAAACTGGTTTGTCCTGAGAACTGCACTTCTGCCTGCTTTTACCAGAAACACATTGCCCATTTGGCACTCTCACTTCAGTGTTTGGCTTCTACCCAGATTAGATATATGCCTCTGAGTTCCATATGTCTATCCCATACTCTAAACACTCTTCTATATGACCACCACCATCAGGCTGTGAAAAACCCAATGACTGTGACACCTCTTGTGTGATGTTGTGGAATGACTTGCAGCTCTTGTGCCCATCATGCACTGACAGATCTCAGGCACTGTGACATGTTTATCCAGACTCCAGTTGAACATGAACTTAGGAGCCATAGGGCTGGGACACCTGATGACCAAGTAGCCTCTGTCCTCTGCCATCCATTTTGTTAGCTCTCTGGTTCCTGATTTAGTCTAACCCAGCCTGCTCAAATGAGAAAAAAAATGACATTAGTACTAACATACTACAGCAATTCTAGAGAGAGAGCAGAGATGCACATGAGTTAACAGTACTGATGAAGACAGGAATTATTGAAGGGAAGGAGAGTGATAGATGCTCTGTGTGTGTGCATTTAGTGGGGAAGGAATTGGAATTACTGTGTGGAGTTAAGGCAGGGAGAGAAGAGGAACGTGAAGCTAATAAAAGAAAATGAGGTTAGGGCCACTTTGTTCTAACCTATTTTTCAACACTTCACTTATACCTCAGGCCTTCCTAATAACTTCTAGCTTCCATAATGCAAACACACTCACATAACTTCTAATGTAAACCAGCAAATTTTTACCCCAGGAGGAAGAGGAAGCAGATTGCATGTGGTCTGCAGTTATCTTGCCCAAACTTTTCAAGGGCTAATGCTGCATCTACCAGAACTTGCATCCTCTAAAAGTCTTGTAACACCTGAAGACATACACATCAGCCATACAACTATATATGTTATGTGAGTTACTGGATAGTAATAAAAACCTCTATTTGAATGTCCATGATCAGATTACATTTTCAAATTCTATTAATAGGTCTTTTGGTCAAGAGGATGAAAAAATGTAAAATATATTTGCTTTTGGCCAAATTAAACTAGAAATAATTTAAGTTCCAAAACTATTTTTCTTTAATTGACACCTAAATGAAATCATAAAACTAGTATTCCTCCTTCATGCTGCTGCCATTTATTAAATCTTCATACTAACAGGTTCATGCTTTCTCCCTTACTTTTTGACCAGCTTTGAAGCAATCCCCTTCTAACATCCACTGTCAAACTAGTTTACTATTCTGCTTCAAATCTTTCTCATACTCTCCTATGCAAAAACCTAGAAATGGCTAAGCTACTACCCAGGTTTCTGTCTATTGTACTAATAATTATTTCCTTTACGCTCTTGTTGAACTATTTATCTATTTACTGGGCTTTTATCCTGCAAGTGTTTTGAGGCAGAGACTGTTTTCTGTTGTCTTTGTACTGCATCAAATCATTAGTAAGTGCTGTTTTGTTTCTAATTAATTTTAGAAGCTAGAAGAGCAATTATCTCATTATTGTCAGAAAAAGCAGAGATAAGGTATATATTAAAATAATGTTTAAATAACTGGAATACTTTAATTTCCTAGCCATATCATCTAAATACTTGTTGAGAATCACAAGTATTAGCTGAAAATTTATGCCTAAAATAATGGAATTTCAAAGTATGTGTGAAGTATGTGAAATGACAGCAAGGAAGAAGTGTGGATTCCACAAGTCTTTTTAACTAGACAGGGTGATAGGGGACAGTCATTCTTTTGTGGGTTTTGTTGTTGTAGTTTTTAGTTCGTTTGGGGTTTTTTTTGTATCATCCTCGTTTTCAGAATGGTGTCTCTGACTTCAGTTCTTCATCAGTCATTATTTGTGATACTTACAGGGAGGAGAGGGAAATAAGAACTTCAGCAGAATGTGTGTTAGATAAGATTTTCAAATGATATTTCTGCCTTTCTGAAATAAAAACTGTTAAAGGTATAAATGCTTGAGGAGAATCTAATGTATATAGTTGAATGCAGATCCTACAAACTCAAGCAGAAATTTGTGATAATTAGATAAAATAGTCACAGGTTTCTCCCAAAAGCTGAGTTATCTTACTGAACTTTTTGTGTGCTTGGTGGTAAAATATGTATTGGCCAATATATTTAATTAATATTAAGTAATATTAGCTTTTGGAATTCTTCAATTTGTTAAGACTTCATGTTGAAAATTGATCTTTACTTACACTTGGCATCTAGTTTTCCTTCTATACCATTTGCTCTTTCGTTGAGCTAAAAGGCAAACTGAGAATAAGCAGACTTCAGTAATGGAGCTTGTAAATTCCTTTCTGAGGAACTATATAAAGATGCTGCTCATTCCTCACTCAGAACCTAAGTGGCTTCTTGCAATTACAAGCTTAATCATTCTGTGATCCAAAAGCTATTGAACGACTCAATCTTATCATTCCTTGCCTACTTCAACAGCTGAGATTGCAAATTCCTGCAACATGAGCAACAGGCAAGGAATAGTTTCACTAATCAGTCACCTCTCCCTCTATGCATACATCATACTTTCTGCAAAATGGGGATAATAATGTTCAGCTTGGTTTGAATCTTAACTTACAAAAGAGGAAAATAGGTCTATATGAATTTAGGTTTTTTTCTACATTCCTATGTTGCATAGAAGTTCATTATAATGGAGCAGTACTTTGCTGTGCTAGGTGCTTGCAAATGTAAAAGAATGATCTTGTATTCAAAGTAAATTTCTACAGTTTGCTTTTCATTATGCAACTCTGATTATTATGAAAACCTCTGTGTACTTACAAGCCAGGGTATTTATAAATACTTGATGAAATTTCCTAATCTGAACTGCAAAATCTAGACTCCTCAGTCTATAAAATATGTGAATAAAAGTTGCCTGATTTTCAAAGAAGGTGAGTAATACAGACTTCTCCTTTTCCAGATATAGTAATACACACATTTCCCATTAAGTCCCATTTATCTACTAAATTTGGTACTTAAAAAGTCAGCTGTTTCCTCTTAGTGTCATAAATTATTGTTAGGGAAATGGTTGGGACTTTTTTTAACCTTTCTGAATTTTCACTACAAAAAAAAAGAACAAAATTTTCCAAAAAGTGAGCCTTTGAACAAAATTAACCATGAAATCTTTAAATTAAAGGAGAAGAACATAAAACTTCAGCAACAGAATCCTTCAAAAAGTAAAGTTTTTCAAATTTGATTGACTGGTCTAACATTAAACTGTTACAGGTCTTCTAAATCCTGTTGCTCTTGGGGATTGTACAGATTTTCTGGAATGCTAGGGCAGTTCTTTTGTCATTCTGTAAATAAATAGGGCAGCGCCTTATCCTGAAGTATTTTAGTTGGACAGTTTAAAGTGAAAGAAGGTCTGTTGGAAAATCTATTCCACCATTTTAAGTTTAATGATTTATTCATTGGTGTTTTTTGAGGGTTTGGTTTTTTTTTAATGTTAACAGGTCTGTCAAAAAAACCAGATATAGGCAGAACATCTCTGATCACTCTCTGACGTGCAGAATTTTCCTTTGCCTATACACCAGTGCCCAAATTTTGGTAATACAGACTAGGGACTTCTTTGGGCTCTTCAGTGTTCTAACTGCACAGTGTGTGAAAGGCAAGAATCATAATTTATCCAAGTATGAAATGCCCAATGGTTATTCGGCCCTCCTGAGGTAGTGCTCAACATTATCTCATCTTGAAATGGCTTGAACTATATAAACAACATGAAATAGAAAAACAAAGGGATTAGTGTCTCCTGGGAGACTGAGAAGATCCTCTCTAGAAGTCACAGGGCATATGACTGGTTCTGTCTCGGTCAGAGTGGGTAACAAGAGCTTTTCCTCCCCCTGCTGTGATAATCCCAGTGTTTGGTCTGGTTTGTTCCTAAGAACTGCGTAGGACTAGTGATGTTAGACACCTGTTAGATTTCTATGGAGAAATAAACTGGAATAGAATTTCTCTTCACCATTCGCCAGCAAAGGTGGGCATCATCACAACAGAGACATTGCCCCTCAACCATAGAGAATGAAAATGTTAATTTAAAGGCAATTAAACAACTAGAAATTAGAAGTCACAGTGCCTAGGTGATCACACAGTCAAATTTTACCTACTCCGTTGTATTTCTTTTTGCCTCCATTCGCAACCATTAAACTCATTTCAATAAAGATTAAAAATCATGTGACTTTCAAATCAGAACATGACATGAATGTCTAATTTATGGGGTAATTACCTAACCTTTACAGCTTATATTTTCAAGGTTTTGTCTACAATTTCAAGATCTAGTATATATTTCTTTTTTTATATATACAAATCTACTTCCATCTGATTCCAGAAATTGCAGCCTTATGAATATGAAATGGTGTTATAGTTGTAATGAAATTAGTGACATCATTGTTGCTTCAGGATTATCATATAGAGGGAACATAGAAAATCTTATTGGAGTTAATCATGCTTTAGTGCTTTGTAGTCTGTAATGGCAGAGATGGGCTATCTCTAGCAGTGGCTGATAACAAACACTTTGGTCAAATGAAGGTTTTTCTTAAGTTCTTCTTTCGTTGTGGTGACCAGAGGGGATTTTCTCGCTGACCAACGTAAGAGGAGACTGATGCCTCCACAGACCTTTGCAAAGCACAAAGGCCTTTATTAGTTAAGTCTCTACGCTGATATTGACTAACTCTGGAAACTGCACATTATTAAGAACATTTGCACCTTGTACTGTACATTCAGGTAGTGGTGATTCTGGGTATGCACTGGCATCAGTGAAGTGAAAGCTCTAAAGTGAAGAATCCCAGATTTGTACAGTTTTCTCCAGCTCTCTATGTTCAGTATGTGCACACTTTACAATCGATCATAACTTCAGCTTTTGACAACTTTTTTTCCCAAACTTACTTATGGACACAAAGTGTTCCTGAGCCACCTTCCTTTGCAGGTGTCCTGAAGCTAAAATCTCCCTACCTTTGCTTCCCAGGCTCTCTTTGTTCTTCTCAAAAAAACAGACTCATTGCACCTTGCCCCCCATCTTAGGCCTCCTCTATGTGGGCAGCATCTGAGTGATTCCTTATTTGTAGATTTTAAATTACAACATTCATAAATCTGAAATATTTTCTTGATATTTTTCTCTGTGGCTCTACGACCTTGGCTTTCTGAGAAGGGTTAGTTGTCTTCTGGCTCAAGGGGAAAGGATGGAGTAGGGTGAGGGAAAAGAAATTACATATATTCTTCACAGTACAATGTTGTCTTTTTTCCTAGAGCTCTATTGTCACTGGCTGGAAGAATGAGAAAGAATAAGCTCTCAACCAGGTACTGTTTGCTTTCATTTTCACAGAGATTTCACTAACAATAAACCCCAAAATAAAAGCAGGAGAGGCTTATACTGTTTAACTGTCTGAGAGAGACTACAAGCTTTTTTTTTTTTTTCTGGAGTCCTAAAGGTTACTAGGAAAGGAAATGAGAAATTAAAAGAAACTGAGAACTAAACACATTTCACCTCTAATTTTTCCTCATCCAAAGTCTCTTGAGAAAATTTTGTGGCTGAGGGTTGACAAACCAGTCTCTGATTTCTCTGCAAGATCACTCAATATCTCTTATATTTATAATTGTAAAAAATGCAATTTTTTTCCTTTCTATTTTCTTTTCCACTGTGGCATCTCGTTTCTCTAGAATGCATAATCTACTCACACTTTTTCTGTCAATCTATTCTTAGGTTTTGTCTGTCAGTTATGATTCTTACCTGTTTTCTTTACAGGCTCTGGCATCTTCACTTTGTTTCTGATGAAGCTCCCAGTTGCATCTAGAAAGCAGAGTCTGAGTTAAACAGGAATGTGACTGCAGGGCTTTTGAAACTCCCTAAAGAAACAGTTGATGGAAGCCCCCATCCTGCTCCTCCCCCTTGATCTCCCACTGTTGTCAACTACAGCACCTTATCAACAGCAGAACACACTTGACAGGCTACATCAGCTGGGATAAATATAGCCAAGTTCCAGGAGTCAGAGAGCTCAAGCCACCCAAGACTGGCTACCACTGATCTGTTGGTATAAACCAGAGCACAATATGATGTTGCACATGCGTACAGTACACTTTCTGGCTTCAGGCATGTATTGCATTAGGAATTCCTACACTGCTGTGTTTATAGCACATTCAGGAAACTAGATCTGATAGTTAAATCTTCTGTATGCTAGTTCTTACTTTAAGTGTGTATCTTCTTGCATTCTTACTACCTATTTAAATCTTTCTTATTGTTATAATTATGTCAGAACTGAACAGTCCCTCAGAGAGTGATTTTCTTGTCTCTTATTCTCCTCTTCTACCAGAGACCATATTTGTAGAACTAAATGTGAACCTGCAGGAAAGAATTTTCTTTTGCAGAGACACTTATGCATTACTGACATTTGCAGTCACAAGTAGAAAGCATGACACTACTTAAATAGTTTCAGTACGCCCTTCCCATCCACCCACTAGATCCACAGCATACATTTCTTGATAACTAGTGAGTTTTTTATTTCTTCTTTTAAGTATAATTTTAAAAATAGCTCCAGGGTTCTCTTTCACACCTCTAGAAGTTTTAATTTTTGCTTAATTATATAGAAAAGGTCTGGGAGAAAACCTCACTAGAAATTTATTCTAGGATGGCCATTTCATGCTCCAGTCATTGCTTTTTATTTATTCATACACTTAGCGTATGTCAAAATAGTAACTGTGGACAATCATTCTTTTATTGAGTTGATGGTATATCCATTTTGAGTTTTAAGCTTTACCAGAGAAATTTTGTAGGCCAAATATTTAGCATATTTTAGCCAGGACAAGTATTGAAAAAATAATTTCTAAAAAAGGTTGTGGTATTCATTTTTTCCAGTTTTACTATCCTTTAAAAACCTCAATCTAAAGGATTTCTTCTTTTGACAGGGAGCTCAGAATGGACCAGTGTGCATGCAGCTCATCAGTCACCGTGCTTTATGTCTGTCATTCACGTCTGACTCTCTGAGTAGGCTGATAGGACAAATGTGAACATGTGAGAATGACTGCTGACACCTCTCCTGATTCCGGGCCAAATAGTTCCTCCCCTTCACTTAGAGGAATTTTTTATGATGAATGAGGAAGATAGGCAGGATGTCACCTATGTATATTTTCCGTTGCCTCTGTTTCTAGTGGAGTACAAGTTATCATGTTATGTTTTTGACATAACATAACTATACTGTGCCTGAGGCATTTTACTGGGAATCAGAAAATTTCAGCTATTTGTTTTGTCTTGAAGCCGTTTAAAGAGCTTGGGTCTCACAGTGTGAAAAAATCTGTCACTTGACTAGTGAAGATAGCTATTCCTTTCTTAATTGTTTCTTTGTATTATAGATATGCCATTAACTCCCTCTTCTCTTCAGACTTGATCCCCAACACACCACTGTGCTGGAACTGCACACAGATCTCTTCTAGGAAGAAAGCTGTCTGCATGCGGCCTTAGAAAACACAGGCCACGGGAGGCAGAGCTATCACGGAGAAATAAACAAATACCTGTTTAGATTATTCAGAGGTGAACTGTGATCAAAACCACACTTTTTTCTCAGCTTAGTTGCCCTTGACATAGTGTTTACAAAGCAATAATGTTTAAAAAAAATATTGTTTTAAAACAAATAATGTTTAAAAAGAAATTAGTGACTAGAAGTCACGCAGTATTTAAAACATGAGCCTCTTGTAATTGTGATCAGTAACCTTCCTCAGGAATCATTTTGCCTAGAAAATTTAGTTGCACTACTTCATCCTTTCTCCCTCCCCCATTAGCAAATAATTATTTTACTGAAAGCTTATATGGTGTTTTCTGAGGTTCTTGATTTGACAAAGTACACAGTATGCCAAGAAGTTATGTTAGATTTGTATTCAGAACAATGTTCAGTTCTGAAGTTTTTTTGCGGTTAGCACCATAGGCCTTTATTACTGTTAACTAAAATGGTGTAAGTGGAAATAAACCCATTTTTAAGTGTTTAAAAGTATATTTATATACAAACTCTTTAAAATGCAGACTTGTAGTATTTATCATACATGCCAAGCCTGTATTTGTTCTCTGCGAGCGTCCAACAGGAGGTGCTTCAAAGCACAAACTGGGACCCTTGGAATAATTAAACATGGAGTAATGTGTATCTAACAGAGAACTCATTCTTAATGCCAATAGATATTGGCTTAAGTACATCTTAAATATTTCTTCAAATTTCTTGGAATGCTCAATGTTATTGATTCACCTAAACACTCATTTCCCTCTATAATGACATTAACTCCTTGGAATCAATAGTGTAATTCCAATAGTGGTGATTCCACTGTCGAAATGTAGATATTAAAAATAGGAATTCTACTGTTGATTCTGAATTTTTCATCTTCTAATTTTAATATTCTCTTATTCTGGAAGAAGTGCTGAGGCCTGAATCTCCAGATGAACCTTCAAACCTAATGTTATATTTAGCCAAAATTCTGTATAATCCTTAGTAAAATGTGTAATACTACACCTGTGTAAAAATGTAAGCTTGCTAGTAAGATATGTGGGTATTCACTTATTAATGAAGATTTGTATCTGTTCATTAATGAGATATGAATATGTCTATCTTTTGGCATTTAGAGACTGGTCAAGGCCGTGGAAGTAGATGGCTGGCCTTGTTTGACAGTAGATAGTCCAAACTGACTCCCTTGATTTTCCTCTGAGCCTTGGTCAGGCTCTGGGTGAAATCCAAGGAGAGAAGATAGCCAGATATTTTCTTCACTAAATAGTGATGTAAGTTTATTTTTTTACCAATATAAAAGCTGAGCCCTTTTCACAGCAAAGATGGAAGCCTCACCTACGAGTGGAAGCACTGCGTAGGATTTCCCAGTTACCGGGAGTGGTTCTCTGATCCTTGGTGGTCATCAGGGACTCCCCAACTTAGGTGCGGGTCTGGATGATGATCATGGTAATGTATTAAAGGGGTAACTAGTGATGTATCTTTCTTAATCACTATAGATACTCTTTGTAGTAATGAATAGGTGCATTACTAAGCTTATCCTATAATTCTTTGCTTGTTTTGAAATTCTTTGCTGTTTTGCACTACAGTAAATTTATACGCTTATTCTTTTAAGTTGGTGCCTGTGCTCCTTGTGCTGATCCTCATCTCCTGGCAAAACAGAGAACAGAATCTGCAATTCAGTGTCTGAATGTTGTTTTTTTCTATACTTTTGTTACAGTTCCTCCAATTTTTTTGGACAAAAAATACAGTTGTGTATTTTACAGTCATACATTAGAACACTTTTAAACCTGACATTACATACAGAAGCATTTCCCTTCTTTTTCTTCTTTCTAACTGACAGGCTTTTGTCTTTAAATTTGCCAGGCATGTGTCTGACAATGGCATGTCTGAAAGAGGTCACTACCATCACTGTGCTGGTGATGGAAGGGTCCTGCTTCCTCCAGGACAAATAGGGAATTCATCCTGCCATCACATGGCTTGCAGAATAATTGTGTTCTCATACTTCTCTGGAAATCTATGGGATAATCAAAATTGTGTTGTTATTCAAAGGAGATACACTCAGTCACTAGATTTTATTTTAAGGATATGGTTTTTAAGGGTGGTATCCCAGTAACTATCTATGAGCCTTCATTTCCTGGGGAATTTGAAAGAAGTTTATGCTAATCCAAAAAGATCTAATATGCTAGGCTAAATATATATAATAAGACCATGAAGTATTTGATTCTTGCTGGGATCATGTAAATAAGTTTATTCTCTTTTGCACTCTCTGTTGCTTATTTATTACAGATACTTAGAAACTATTTTAGACTTTAAAAGTTATGGACTCTCATAAGTGCTTGGGAACCTTTTCTCAATGCATTTAACATTTCCCAAACTTTATATGTGTTTTTATTCTATTTAAATAAATATTCTTTATTTAATGGGTTGTAACATTTTCCTTTTAATTAATGGATTTTTCACCTATGACAACAACACCTGACATCTTATTTTCTTTGTGTCTCTTTTCTCGGAATTTCATTTTATTTAGGCCATATCTTTCTCATGGTAGATTTGATTCTTTTTGTAAATATTTAGTCGTATAGTTTTCATTTACTGAGCTACTGGAGTGCTTGAGTAACTTTAAATGTGGACTTAATTCTGACTACTTGTGTGCTCAAAATCTGGCTTATTTAATTCAAGCACTGTGGTGAGTCAGTCCCTTAGTTGGTTATTCTCCATAGATACCTTCCAAGATTCAGAATCAAGTTTAATCTGGGGAAGGTATGAACTTCTTCCCCACAATGAAACAGAGCCATGAGAATGATTTACTCTGATGCAGGGAAATGATTCTATTTAGTAATAACTTTGCAGCTTTTGTGATTTTAAATGTTTTTTAAAGTAACATTTTAAATATATCTCCATGTTCAAGGTAGGGCAAAAAGAATGTTTTCTCTGCTATTACACTTCAGGTTACCAGGTGGCAGCATTGTTGTAATAGTAAACTTTTTCTGGCATTTTCTATATTTATTTATTTATGTCACAACTTGAAATAACTGAACTGCTATGCAAATGAAATACATAATTGCAATGGCTACACTGTCCCAAAATAGATGTGTAGTAGATTTTGACAACTATTTACAAATGCACTGCAACACAAGATAATTTTTTAGAAAGTGTGTTAAGTTCCATCCTCTATTCAAATGAAACTGGTGTCCATGAACAGCGAAGCAACATGTAATAAATGTCTCCGGGCCTGTGCTAAAATAATGAGGGAGAGGGAAAAGGATTTCCTTGCTTGTTAGAATTATCTTACAAGTCTGAAATTATTCTTCTGCACTTCAGACAGTGGCTTTCATCATGTAATTCAAAGTCAAGTTAAAAAATGACAGTAATAGGTGGCCTGCAGTGACAGGCTGTTTGATTTTGGATAGTTGCAGCATGGTTTATGCAAAGAAACCCAAGGATTATTTATGGCCAAAGTTAACAACATCTCCTTCTAATAAGACTATCCAACTTCCTATTAAAAGGTTATGTATTTAGGTCGTTGCAACTTTGTTCAAATGTAGCTATCCAGGAACAAAATCTATATATTGCTTTTCTACTTTGGCCTGGTAGTTTCTGTCATGCCATTTAATTTCTTGTTTCTATCTCTGTTCATTTGTCTCTCTGCCTCTTTGTTTGGTTTTGTTTTGTGAAAATACCATCTCCTCCATGATTCAACAGTTTCTGAGGACAAGGCAGTATAATTAACTCTCAGCTTTAGCAACTGCAGATTTGCTGGTATTAATGGTGGAACACCTGAGGTGGCTCAGTGCAGATCACAGGCCCAGCAGGACTCATTCACTCAACTGCTAGTAGAACCATAAAATAATAGAATATCCTGAGTTGGAAGAGATCCACAAGGATCATTAAGTTCAACTCCTGGCCCTGCACAGGACAATCCCAGGAGTCACACTATGTGCCTGAGAATGTTGTTCAAACCTTTCTTGAACTCTGGCAGGCTTAGTGCTGTGACCACTTCCCTGGGGAGCCTGTTCCAGTGACCAACTAACCTCTGGGTGAAGAAACTGTTCCTGATATCCAGCCTAAAGCTCACTTAAGACTGTTTCCTTTGAGCTTTTGAATCACAGAACTCTGGTGTGTACAGTGCAAAGGCACTTGGCCTTAGTGACAGAACTCGAGTTCACAAAGACTTACGAAATTTGAGTGCTGGTTCTGCTTGTATGAACTTTCCTCTACACAACCATTTTGTATCCCTACCCTTTGCACTCCATATTTGAGTTCTTTCTGGACATTTGACAGCAACTTTCTTTCATTTCAGGGATGTGCTTTTAACTGGCTTTATGATAACCAGCCTTAGTTGCTCCATATTCTAGACTACAGAAAAAAACTGCAGTCTTCATATGCTCAGTGAGAACTTTCTAGATTTTATCATCTGAAGAAGTTTTGATTCTGTCAATCTGGTCCAGTGCATGTATCAGCAGACCTTTGTATGCATTTATCTCTGGGCTACTGTGGGACCTGGACTGAATCCACGCACTTGAACTAAGAGCAAATGGCATATATGTCCTATGCTCCGAACAACATCTCCCTCAGGTACATCAAAAAGGAAGGGACAGCTTGTGGGGGGCAAATAACTGGACCTTCAGAGAGAGAAGGGATCACACCGAGTTGAGTGGGACAAGGAAATTAATACATGTGATTGAAGGGCGTGGATCGGCAGGAGAAAAATTGAGGCTAGATGTTATGGAAAGGGTTTGAAATAGATCCTCAAAGGACAGCTGGGATAGAAACAGTGGGGAGGGAAGAGACTTAGGACTCAGTAGGTGAGAAGATGGAAACTGTAAGAGGATGCAAGATGGGAAAACTATAAATGGCTGAACAAATGCATTGGAACTGAGAACCATTCGCATAAAGAGAAGCTGAGCGGAGGCATGAGTGAGAAAAGTGGGCCTGACAAGAAGAAATAAGACTGGCTGGGCAAAAGTTCAAAATGGACATTGAGGATAAAGGGTCTGGGATCTACTAAATATGGAGGCATCTGGTGGTTGAGTGTAGATATAGAGAAAAGCTGAACAAAATGCTCAGAATGGATAGTTTGGACTGGCTGATGAAGGGAAAGTACAGTGTTGGTGAGTTGGAAAAAAGTGGAAGAGGGAATGTCTAAAGAAGACATCTAGAATTATGTTTCTGAAAGCAGACACTCAAAACTCAGAAAATTAGCTAGTTAAATCTAAAAAACCCCAAACTGATTTGTATACACAAATGCCCAGCTCAGCACCCAAACATTCTTAACTTTGCATAAGGCAGAGGAATCAAAGCATTCTGCACAAAGGCACTAGTCGTCAAAGGGCTTCTCATATCAAGAGCACTGCTGCTTACTGCTGGGAAGTTGAAACAGAAGCTCAGAGGGAGCCCTTAAAGCACAGAAACTGCATTCCTTCCTACCACAAAGCCGCTTCCCCAATCCTTTGCATAACCTTGGTCTCCCCAGCACCTCCTCCCACCCTTCTTTCTCCTGCACCACCTCCTGCTAAACCTTATCTGCTCTACCACATCCTCATTCTCCTCCTGTCCATAGACTGCTCTGCTCATTCTCACGTACTGCTTTGGCTCCCCAATAGTAAAAAGTAACACTGTGGGGAACTAAAGCCATGAAGAAGGAGGATGTGGCTGTATGAGTGGAGAGAATGGAAAGAAACACAGAATATAGAGAAAGTTGCCCTGAGAAACCTGATCTAATTGGGCTGCTTTGGGTAGGGGGTTGGATGATGTGACCTCCAAAGGTTCCTTCCAACCTAGGTTGCTCTGTGATCCTGCATCTCATGAGAGGCGTTGGGCTAAGGCAGACACAGATGAGTTATAAGTGAGAAAATGAGAAAGATTATCTGCAGCCTAGTGATGTTTTCATGTTCTTTGGAAGAAGTTCACATTCCCCAGCTCTTGGAATAGGACTCCGATAATTTCGGTTATATACAGACCTCCTTAATACCACAGGCTCAACTAAGCCAACTGAATTGCAACATGCAAATTTGTTAAAGAGGAAAGGTGAAGCTTGGTGAAGTTTTAGTTACTGTTACAGTTGGTTTAAAGAGCAAAGCTCTTTGTCTACTTGCCTGTAGTATATCAGTAGGTTCATTACAGTAGCTTTTTTATTACAAGTGTACATTTTCAGTGTTTTAGGTATGTGGGTGTGCAAAATTATGTAAATCTGATTTGACTATTGCTTAGAACAAGGAAATGTGGTGAGACAGCAAGTTCCACAAAAAATAAATTAGAAATAAATGCAAATTTTGGAATTGGTACCACAATCTGTGCCATCATAGTCTTTTCTATCAGCAATCCATACATTTTAAATACACAAGAGTGGGATTTCCATTGAGAAAATACTCTTCTGGACATTCTCAAAGAAAAAATGCTTATTTTATTGTCACTAGTAATAAAGTCTCTGCTATGAATTTACAATGTGCAGTTAGAGTACAAGCAAAATTTAGAGAAATGGTATAAATAGACTGAATTGAACTGTCATGTGATATATGTACTAGTTATGAAATTGGCACTATAGTTTGAACTAAGCTCAATGATTATGAAGTGAATTTTTTTTTGCAGAGATTCCAATGAGGGAAAAAAAAATAAAAAGAAATGGAAGAAAGATGAAGAAATCAAGTGATACAAAGAGAAAAAAATTACTGAGGCAGGTTTACTGAGGAAAAGAAACCTGCAAAATACAGACTGTAAGCCCTGTTGTAATAACAAGTGAAGACAAATACAGATTATAAGACTTTGTCAGTGTATGGATTTTGAAATGGGGTTATAGAGATACAGTTTCATGAAGCAGGAGACAAAAAAAACCCCAGTAGATATATTAGGGATGTACATATGTATTTTTCAGGAAGTTTGAAGAATTTGATAAATGTAGGCTGTCAGATAAAAACAAATAATAGCACCTTTTCGCTGCATTTCTCTCTGATGTAGGTGTGTAATTGCTCAGATCTAGAAATGTCTAAAACTCTCTTTGACTGAGTAGAATTAAAAAATATATGCTATCACTGTAAATTATTACAAGCAGATTATCCCTCAGTATAGTAAGTGCAATTTTTCTACCACCTACGCCTCTGATGTGTGGCTGGAAGGACTCTCAAATATTTTACAATCAGCATTTTGGATTTAGGTCAGCAATAGTTCTCTGACGAATCTCTCCACAAAAATTGATTAGGAACCACTCAGCAGCTAATAAAGGTGGTTTTTAAAGCAGGCTACAAAGGTCATATATAAGTTGAATGTCCAGCTGTAGTATGAATACTTTCTTTGAAAGAGGATTGATGATCTCCAACAGCAGTGGGCTGCAAAATGTTCCAATGAACTTACGCTAATCATGGGTGATCTCTCCAGATAATGACCTGACTGACCTTTTTCCAGCGTGTCTGCCAGTCTGGTACAGCACCACCTTCAGAGAAAATGGAATGCTTGCTCCTCTGGAATTTTGCAGAACCTGTGATTTTGTCACATTAATTACAGTTTTTTGTCTAAAACAACCAAAGAACTTCTGCTTGCATGTGCAACTGAATGGTGATAATTAAGCTTGATTAGACAGCCTATCATCCGGAATAGTTGGATTGTATGGGATACAAACAGTACTTTGGCAGAAATGCATCATCATTTGGTCTCCTTCACAGCTGCAACACATGATTATTCACTCTTTATGCCACAGATGAAAAATCTAACCAGAAACAGATGGGGAGTAAATATTTTTAGAAACAGTATTTCAAAGTATTAACAAGAGGAAGAGAAAAAGTTTCCAACTTTGGAAATTACAAAAATTTTAAACCTGCTTGTTAAAGTATATTAATAGTATTTTTAAAAAGTTTTAATTATAAATAATACTGCCCCCGAAATATTTTTCTCAGATTCTTCAATTTACACATTACTTGTGGTCAAAAGCAGTATGAAATGCAAATTCTATAATTCAAGTACAAGTAGATGCTCTAAATTAACATTTTATATTAATACACAGTGCTCAAATAACTCATTTAAAAGTTCTTGTTGTTTCTGTCTGAATGCTTATTTTAATTTTGTATTATTTATCTAGCATCTAATTGGTTTTTATGCAAGACTTACTAAGAAAATGGAAAAGTAGTTGTCATTGATCTTAGAAAGCTTTTGATAAGCCTGAAATTGCTTTTGTGATGTCCTAAGCATCTCCACAATTAATTCACTATTTGACTCTTTCCAGTTATCATAGTTTTCCTGCAAGAGGAAATGATCCTTCTCTTCCAAATTATAGCGTCAGAGAAGGATCAGTTCTGCTTTTCAAGCTATGTTTGTGATAAAGATATTTTTATGAGGAGAGGAATTATTACTCTAGTTTTCTTGAATATCTGCAAGTCTGATGAGTGCAAATGTCTTTTATTTCTTTCTAATTCCAAGTCAGTGGTGGAGAGTCATCAATACCAAGCAGAAAAGTCCTGAGTTTCTAGTTCAGCATTGAAGAAACCTATATTATGTCAGTGCTGAGTGTTGTTCTAGTCTTCTGAGAGCTGCCTTCAGTGTCTTCAGCTTCCATCCTAAAATTGCAATATGGATGCAGATGTGGTTTATAGGAGGTAAATTTTTCCAGTGGAATTTTAGAAAAAAAATATCTTCTTTATTTGTTTCATAGATTTGACTTATCTTAACCCTAGATGAATGAAAAATATTTGACTAGGAGAGTATACATGATCCTCCAGTAATTAAAAGTTGAATTGCAAGATTTTTTATAAGTATGAAAGGTAATTTCTATTTGTCATTCTTGTCTTGGATAGAGAAAGTTCTGAAGCCCTTACTTGCTTTTAACTCTCAGTTAATTTTTTTGTTGATCGATATATTTATCGTGGTTATGAACTGGGAAGTAGCACATTGTGATGTTTTTTAAGCAGGAACTTCTTCCTGTTTGGCTCCAAGGAGACACTGTAGCCCAATGCTGTCACCAGACTTTTCACTTCCACAGTGAGATTGTTAGTGTAGATAACACTGACTATGTTTAGATATAGTTTTGAGAACTCAGGTCTATAAAAAGCTCATCACTGCCAACGATTTTTGGTTTCAGTGAGGAGCAAGCTCTGAAAAATTTCAAGTTAATTAGTTAGGTTACTTAGTTATGACTTCCAAATTGTCTTATTTGGCATGATGTACTGCATATCAATATTGTTAAACAAAACCCTTCTCTTCATTCTAGATCTGCCTCATTTCACCTCATATATTTTGGAAGAGTCATGATGTTTTCCTGATTTCTGGGTGCTTGAAAACAATTGAGATACGTTAAATAATGTTAAAATTTAAAATGATAATTTTCTTAGCTTTGATTGACCTTGAATTTCATTTCTATGTTTAGATGTACTGGGTAAATTTACCATGGTATCTCAGGTATTGAGTTATCTTTTATTTTGCATTTTGACTGTAATCTATACAATGAAGTTGTTATTAATTACTATCAGTTGTTTTACTGTAGGGACTAAAATCCACATTTAAAATCTTGAAACCCTTTTGTATTAAAATTCTGCAAAGACATGATTAAATGCAACTTAATTCTAGGAAAGTTTCATAAGCTAAAATCAAGATATCACTGTGGAGGAAGGCCAGAAGAAGCAACAGGAGTAGGAAAATAACTGAAACCACAGGAGAATATGGCTAATTCTTATGTTAGACCAGACGGAGCTATAAATGCTATTCTTGGTATACATGAATAGAAATGATTCAACTGGTAGGGTTTTGTTTGCACTGGAAAAAATAGTGACAAATATATATATCTATATATCTATGTATATTTAAATTTACTTCAGTACTGTAGTCTCTTTCACAGTACTGTATCTCACCTATTATATTTTCTACTGAGTTTGACAGCACTGACAGTGTTTCTAGGTAAATTAAAAAGTATCAACAGATGGAAAAGGCCCTATAGCCCTGCGTGCCTTTTATTCAGACATCACAGAGGACCTATACCTGCATAATTGAATGAGCAAGATTTGTTTGTGAAGTAATCATTTATTATGCAAATACCAGAACTTCATTATATCTAATTTTATTAAATATGTACATGTTATTACTATTTAAAAGAACGAGTATCATTCCAAGATCTGCAAACTTCTCTCTAGCCTTGAGAGCTGCGGCAGAGCCTGTATTAATGCTAGTTTGAAAGCTGAAAGCTATCGCGGTGTCACTGTGGGTGACACAGCACCACCTTTGGAGGCAAAACATCATCGGCTGTATTTTTTAGTTACAATACAATCAAAAAAAAAAAATCTTTCCTGACAATAATATATTTGTACATTGTTTAAATTTCCCAACTCTGTCCAACTTGGAGGATGGAAGCAAAGAATTCTGTCATGGTTAGGATTCTCAGATGCTGAAGAAGGGAATTCGTACCAGAAACATCTGATGGTAAAGGCTGTTTAAAGGCAGAGAAGGGGGCACAGGAAGCAAAGAGAAAGATGTGTCCATCTCCTCTGCTGGTATCCAGCCAGGAGGTCTTAATATTTTTCTTGCTTAGGGTCCCATGGCCTCAGTGAGGATAATGCTTCCTATCAGTGACCCCCCTTCCCATCACCTCTCCACTAAACTGGTAGGTCAACTTCTTCTTAACTTTCTTGACCTCCCCTGTCTTGCCATAGTTTCTCAAAGCCCGTGCCATCTTCTGGTAGGTCATTTTCTTGCGGTTGCCTTTCTGGATGCCCCAGCGATGTGCCAATGCTTCTTTGTGTTTGGAGGAGAACTGGAAAGTACCTTTTTCCTTGTCCACCCACCAGATGCTGTCCTTCATGTCCCCACTGCGAAGAAGGTCCAGAAGGAACTGATACAGACGTATCTTTTTCTTACTGCCTGTGTGAGAGTCAAAGAAACCCAGTGGAGCATTATGATTTGTGTACAGTTCCTGGTGAAACAGCAGAAAGTATATAACTGTTTCAGCTAGCTTGTAACTTCTTCAGTTTGCAGCATTTATAACAATAAACAGTGTAACACTGTGAGGACATAGTGTGGATTGATGTACCAAGAAGAAAAAGCAAGAATAAGTAATTCCAAAGGCCAAACCCTTGTTCTGAAATTAATTTTCTAATTAGAAGCTAATTGAAAAACGTTGCTATTTTGACACTGATCTAAATCTATTTTTGGTAGGTTATACAGAATGTGACTCTCAGGTACTGAGCAAAGAGAGCTAAATATTTTTTAAAATCAGTTCTTGCTTGATCTTCTTGCCTTGGTTTTCCCATCTCTTAATGGAATTTGGAGTAGAAATAGCAAAAGCCCTTTCCATTCAGGAAGCCTGAATAAGCAAAGCAGAAGGAGGCAGTGGGAGTACATGAAGAAATGAGATATAAACACAGTTATGGCTGTAAAAGATTAGGAAGACAGAAGGGTGCAAGGACTCAGGGAAAGGAAACCTATGGCAGTGGGATAGAACACCAGTACAGCAGTTCTACAGTTTTATTAATTATCATCAAGGTAATATAACAGCTGCTTACCACATGGCTTGACAAAGTCCCTCTGTTTTCACTGACCTGTTTCTCCATGCATAATTCCGGGCCCAGGGTCCATACCATCATTCTCCCCATCTGATACCTCCAATGGGGGACTCTGTCTCTCCATGTCCTCCTCATCAGAACTGGGCTGAGGTGGAGAGGAGTACTGTAGGCACATCCGGGGCAAATAGGACACCTTTTGGAGAACAGAGTAGCAGAGGGAGGAGACAGTGATAGAGAGTTGAGCATCAGAATTAAATGTAATGAAGAGAATTACAGAGAAAAGGGGGGAGAAAATAAGAGGTATATGAGTGTTTAGTGTAATAATGAGTGACTTAGTTGTTGACATTTATAATAACTACCATCCAATTAAGAAACACTTTCAGATAACAGTCAACACTTACACACGTACAACGAAGCACTTTAAAAAGAGGGAAGGAGGAATAAGGTTATTAAAGTCAGAACTTTCCCATATGTTATATCCTTGCAAGTAATATTGCCCGTCTTCCCCTACATGTCCCCATAGCTTGCATTCTACCTAATGCCTTTCTGATCCCTGTTGCTTATCCCCAGAGTAAAATTGCTTTTGAGAACAACTATTTTCTAACACAGTCCTTCTGGAAATATTCTTTTAAATTTGAAAGAGCTGAACAGTTCTGCCTTAGTATGGCTGGCTTTAGCTCTGTTGTCCTCTTCCTTTCTCAGGCATACTACCTTCTGACAGCACTGAATCCCTACAGGACTGCATCCAAATCTGGAGATGGGGTTACACAGGTCTGTCAGCTTTCTGTCTTGAATTTCCCCCATGAGGAGGGGAATAGCCTTAACACTAAGATAAAGGATACACCATCTTGGCTCACATTCTGTTTTCCTGAGTGGCTATCTGAAAATTCCCTATTAATGGGGATTTCTCATCTGCAAATCTAGCAAGCAAGTTTTCTTGTGTTAAATTCTCTTGCCCTTATACAGAGGTGTTGTTAGGAGTAGTGTGGAATATACCTCAGCTCTGTAAATTCTCAGTTGCAATCTAGTTTGCTAGGGATCGCAACTAGTTGTTACGAATTGTGGCAGCTTCTTATATAATAATGAGAAACAGATCAGTCTGAGGGGCAGGGAGTAAGAACCCAATTCCTTCATTACAAAAAACCAGCCAACATCCCCCAAACCCAGCAGCATATAGAATGTAGTTTTAATGAAATGGGACAGATAATAGTCCTTGAAGGTGAGCTTCTTTTGAACTGCTTTTCTTTTCCTTCACCGAGAAAGGATATCTTGAACCTGGTACCCTTCCCCTGGGACTTCAGGCACTTGAAGTGGGGAGTGGGTGTTCATGAGTCACACCGCCCACCCCATGTTGGACTTTGCTGAGTGGTGCTTTTCAGACGAGTTTTGCACCAGCTTAAAATGTCCCAATAAGGCATGTGCAAAGGGCTGGTTTTGGGGTGCAGCAGCTGGCGGTTAATGAGTCGGCAGATTGGCTGGAGCGGATTGGGCAGGAAGGGCAGGATTGGGCAAGAGTGTGTGTAAGCTTCCTGCCAGATCCCCAAGAGCAAAACTTCAGCCCTCACCACAGAGTCACCTTTAGCTTTTTGCAGTTAAAAAAGCTGCAGTTTCAGGGGTGGGAAGGAACAGAGAAGAGTGCCATGGGGGAAGGGGAATGAGAAGGTGGGACAGTGTCTTACAGGGGAGGAGAACAGACATTGGTGCCCCTGAAGATAAAAAGGTTGTGGAAACCTGGAATGCTCTGGGAGGTGGTGTGGGAGTAAGGAAACTGCCCTTCTGGGAGTGGAGTGGGATGGTGGGAGAGTGTAGTGGAGGAGGGAGGGGCACAGTGTCTCACAGGCAAAGGTAGTTGCAGAGGCCTGCCTGGCGAGTTAAGTAAGCTTTTCCCATGCTGTCCCCGCTTTTCTCGACTGTTGTATTTTTGCTTACATTTACTTTTCACCTGAAACTCAACATAGGCCAATACAGTATCACACAGTTATGTTACACAGAGTCACAAAGGACATGTCAGTGTGTTAGAAAGAGCCAGGTTACTAATGCAATTCTGGAGAAAGAAAACTTAAGAAACTATTAGCTACTTTCCATATTCTGTTGTCTCAGGGGCTGTGGCACCTGTGTGAGGTTTTCCTCTTTCTAAAGTTCTTCTCACGTTTTTTCAACTTTTTCTTTCATTCTGCCTCCAGAATTAATATTCTTTTCTTATATCATTATTTGTGAGACCCCTGTTGTCAGGCTAACAAAACTTTTTAAAGAAATCTTGTTCAAGAGCAGCTTAAGCCTCAAACTTGATTTCACAAAACAACATGATATCAACAGAAAATTGAAGAAATATATTTGAGTGTTATTCCTTTATTTACAAACTCTAATTCTGATGTTGCATGACAAGCTTGGGTTTAGTTAGTAACTGGCAAATTCAGTGGAGGATTAAAACTTGCTTCCTGCTTCTGTTTCTTTGCCTGGGACTGTGACTGAGACACATTGGAGGGTAAAACTCAGAGCATGCCAAGTACCATTTGCATGAGCTACTGTAGGAAGAAATCTAAAGTAAAAAGCCAAAGGCCTCCAGCTGGTAAGGAAAAGGAGGGTAATGGTGAATTCTACCTCCTAACATCTGCTGCTTTGTGTGGGGTGGGGCAGAAAGAGACCACAGTGCTCTTTATTGAAAGTTGTAACAAAATTAGTTCCCTGCCTTTCATCCTGAAACGAAAGATGATAGCTGAGTAGAATGAATTGAGATAAGCAGAAGCACCCCCTCTTGTTTTCCTGTTGTGCTTCCAAAGACATTCATAAAGGGACTCATTTTCATCCTTTGCCCTTGGGCCAGAGATAATGGTTGGTCATTAGGTATTAGTAGTTGCATCAAGCAACTGAAATGACTCGAAGCTTTCCACAGACTGCTGTTCCATGAAGTATTTTTTATATTTGTAATTTTCTGTTCCTAATTCTTTGTTTGATCTACATCTTATATTTTATTCCTGATTTTTTCAAGGCTTGCAGCCAGTTTCCTGTGGACAGTGTTAACTTGCTCACTCCATTTTTCTCTTCTTTCTTTTTGATTAATACACTATTTATATACAATTTCAGCTTGCTTTGAACAAAGAAACCCCAAATGACAACTCCATGCATGCGGTTTGTCTCATGAAGTTTCAGCAACGGTACCTTTATATGCAGAACTGTAATCAGCAAACGCTTTTTTCTCTGACTTCAGTTCTACGCTGTCTTGTATTTAGGACATTGTGTGTACCTTGCCAGCCTTGGAAACTCCTTAGCACAAGATCACTCAGCTTTCTACTGCTCCCAGAAATGACTTTGGGCACTTTCTTGTAGGATCAAGAGTTAAATGTGATCTCAACACCCGCAATATCTTTGCAGTATGATGGAACCCCTTATAATTTCAGCATTAGTGAGAATTCATTGGTGCTTTGGTGACTATCTTTACAGCATAATGATGTATCTTTTTCATACAGGGAAATGACTGGCTTCAAGTAAAAACCAAGCAAAGACAGGACAGTGTGTTTTGGCTTGTGACTTGTTTACTCCCATGTAGAAGTACAAGTGGGTCCTTCTTAGCCTGTGGTAAAATTACTAGTGACTTGTTTTTGTTAGCATTTCTAACACAAGTCATGTAAAACTGTTAGAATTGCTTGGAAATATTTAAAACTTTTCTACTGCTTCAAGGCTCAGAATACTTCTCGGAAGTCACAGCTACCCTTGATAGGATGATGCAAAGCTTCTCGGGTCCAGTTCATCTGCAGAATTACAAAACAGTTGATTTTCATTCCAAATTAAACAAAAATTTGAAATTCCAAACACCTCCACAAAATGCAATTATCTTTTTAGACAGTTTGAGGAACATGACTTCTCATTATCTAGGTAAAAAGAATACTTAAACCACATTTGTCCCAAGAATGAAGAGTCTTACATCAAGTGCAGGAAGAATTTGTGCAATTAATTTCAGCAATCTCTTTCATATAAGAGCATGCATCCCCTAATGCATTATTTTCCTTAGCATTAATTGTCATCCAAAATTCTGAGTAAGTGCTGGTAACCATACCTGATGGTTGAGTCCGATGTGTGTGGTTGGGATTGCAGAATCCAAGACATGCATTTGTTCAATCTCCATGTGCCTGTACAGCTGCTGTAGCTGAGGAGGCTGCACACTCTGCAGTTCTGTGAAGTGGTTGTCTCCAAAGGTCTCAAACTCACTGTGCATGTGGTGTGGATGGTATTCCCAGTAATGATCTAAAGAAAGTAAAAATAGATTGTCATTACAAGATTAAGAAATTTGGCATTTACCTGGATTTCACTGATTCTTTCTCCTGTTACTGTCCTTTCTGCTCTCTCCACACCATCCCTGTTGACCTGTCTCCAGTGACAATCTGTATAGATCCCTGTAAAATTTCTTTTCCTAGTCTCATCAGTTCCTGTGGCTGGAAAGTAATACGTAGGCCACTTTAATTAGGACAATACTCTTAGATGATGAGATGGATTTCAATGATAATCTAGCACAAGATGCAAAAGACATTAATGTTGGCAACTTTCTCAAGAAAAGACCATAACAAGTTTCAAGACATTTTCAATCTTGATGCAACAAATTCTACTGATTTACATACTGTCATATTCTTATTATACTCTTCCTCAATGCATGGAAATGAGGAGGTGGAAAAATTTAAAGATTGTTCTGCAGTTATCTTCAGTCTTTATTTTACTGTACTAGCAAAATTTCAGGAATGCTGCAGAAAAGGCACTTTTTTAGATATTTTCTGTTATCACGTTGTTATATCACACATTTTTAAGTAGCAATACTAGAAAATAAAAGGATAAACTTTTATAGCAGTCTGATGCATGTTGTTTACAGTGTGGCTAAATTCTGATGCAGACTTTTTCTCTACCATTTTTATCTCTTCAGAATATTTGAAATTCCTGTGACAATTTGGATTTTTTTTTCAAAACCATAAAGAAGTACTTAACCACCATCCTGTTTCCTGATTCATTTACCTTTGAAACTAAATTCCATATAATTTTCAGTTTTAGATTCTGGGGTTTTTACTTCAGCATAAGCCTTTAAATTTTTTAGAATTTCGTACTTGCTGCTCAAAATTTAAAATCTTCTAGAAGAAATGTGGAGCACTGTAAATTCTATTTCTCTCTTACAGACAGTAGCTGCATACTTAATTGTGCACACATTTATGTGCAATCTGTTTTTAAAATCAATGTCAGCATCATGTCCTCTGCTCTGACTGAAGTAGAAACTAACCTTCCATAGTTTAACTTTCCTTGCATCATTTATGCCTGGCTGAAATGTCTTTATTGTATTCAGTATAGCAGTTGTAATTTATTCCTTACTATTCCAAGTTTTCTTCTCTTGTATTATTATAAATAATTTCTGTCCTACCCTTCACATGTTTTCAGGTCATGTACTGTCATGTACCCTTGCAATCTCCTTCTAATTATCACTTAACCCAGTTGCATGTATTTAGGCCTCAGTCTTTCAATACAAATCAGTACATTCACTACTCTAATCTTACTTGTGCACTTCTTCAAGCTCCCTCCCAGCTGCTGACATCCTTCTGATAACAGAACTGAACACAGTGCTCTAAGTGTTGATGTACTGAATTTATAGAGGAACAATTGTCTCATTCTGGAATATGATGTTATTGTGTATGATATTATCTGGACACTAATATGCTATGAATATTTTTTCTGAAATACCAGTTTCATTCTTTCTTTCAACTTCTATCTCCTCATCCTTCCCCACTTATGTTTCAAATAATTAAGTTTAATCTCATTGAGGATTTGAAATGCAGGAGAGTAACTAGAATGTGGCTTCCTTTAGAGGGAACTCAGTGATATGCTTGTATCAAAAATAGTTGTACCTAAAAAGTTGTGCATTCTTTTAGCTGCCTTTATGCTCAGACCAGTAGAAATTTACTTGAAGGCTCTATCAGATAATTTAAGACACCAGGGATTATTTTTTTCCTTCCTGCTTTTCTGATTCATGGATAAATCACCTCACTGCATAAGAAATGGATAGAAAGGTGCTTACAAAAGCATTCAGGAAGCTGGCTGCATTACTTTGTAATTTCTTTGGTTTTTTGTGTGGCACTTTGTGTGCGCTGTGTATGAATTTTATAGCCGCACGGTAATTACAGTACACGGTAGCACTTCTTCATGTTGTAGTGCTAGAGAAAAATTTTGGTTTCTCTGGTAAAAAATTGGGTTTTATGGGTGCAAAGAACCCAGATATTTTTTACATCCACATCTGCACCAACCCAGGAAATGTCAGTGTGTGAGTTTGAATCCATAGACTGTCTAAGGCTGTGTCTTGATAGGAAGCTTTGGGCACTTTCAGTGTGCAATTTTTCCATTTAGTTGGAAGACTGAACCACACTAACTTGCGTTTTTTCTGTGTTAAATTGCCACAGACTTCTCTAAGTAGAGCCAACCACTGAGGCCCCATATACCATGTTACTCTGCACACTAAAGTGTTGAGAATACATTGCAGGAGTAATCTAAACTCTTCTTCCTTAAAATGATCTGGCTCTGCTCACTGTGCGGAAAGTGCTCTGTCAGATGGCAATGTATATTCCCAAAGACCCCTTGTCATTGATAATCTATAACAGAGAATGAGATCAATGCAGAATTGTTAGGATGACAAAGCCCAGGGAAAGGTCTCTGAGGCTGTCAATGGTAGATCTTCAGCTGTGGAATTTCTTACCAGCAGTAACTATAGTGGTCAAGAGAGAACACAGACCATTTCCAACATGCATAGCCATGAGTATCTGTGCATGCTCCAAGTGGTCTACTTTGGATTCTTCTAAAATATTCTTTTATCGTCAGTCGTGTTTCTATACTGTAAGATACCTCTTAGTTTTTTGAAGCCTATGACAGGGTTACCGCTGCTCCAGAACTTTTTAAACTTTTCCCTTGGCAAATAAATTAACCTATGGAACACTATTTATGCATACTAAGATTAATCACTATTTACTATTTACCCTATTCATTACTAAATTTCTTTATGATGGATTTTGGTGCTGCTGTAAAAATACAGTAATATAACAGTACTATTAACACTGCATTTAGGACTTAAAGTGATCACATAATAATATTACATTACAAAATAAATCTGTCAGAAATTAATTCAACATAATTTTGTCCAAATATTCAACTTGTGACAGGAGGAAAGGTCCATACTTCTTCCTAAATCATTTATAATTTCCCAGTGATGCTTAGGAAAAATAATATTGGTTTAGTAACATTAAAAAAGAAATTCCAGATCTGTCTTCACAAGCCCCTCTGTGGTGAAGTTATTGCACATGAAAATATATAAAAAAAAATCATCTAAATATCTGTGTCTGCTGATATTCGAGTTATCAGCAACTATTTACTTCTGTGTTTTTTGTTAGTGTCACATCAGTAACACATAGCAATTCTATTGTTTTCTCTAAAACATGAAGGTGGAAGGAAGAAAAAAGACAGGAGAGAAAAATTATAGAAATGGAAAGTGTCTATTCTTTGGGTAAAGGAAAATGTCATTAAAAGCCAAGCTATAGCTACACAATGGAGTCATTATGAGACATTTCGTGTGAAGTGAAAGAGGATGTGAAAAAAATTCTCTTTTGTAGAGACATGGAGATCATGTTTGTTTTGGTCTTGCATGTAGTGAAAGGTTAGAGGAAGGACAGTCACGGATTCTGAGCTCCCTCCCATGACAGAGAGGATGTTAGCCTGCTGGGAAGCATTAGTGGACCTAAAGGCATTGTGTTAATATTCACTATAGAGGTAGATTCTCACTTCATGAGTGAGAAAACATGACTGAACTTTCTCCATTATCTTCTGATCACTGTAAATTGCTTTGCTCTTGTAATAGCTGAATAATGTTAGAACCAGCAGTTAGAATTTGAAATAAGCTTAAGGAAGGTATTTATAATAAAAGTGGAGCAACAGGCTAAATTGGCATTACGCAGTGCAAAATCATGCAGAAATTCATGAGCCAGCTATTGAACCGGAAATGTAACAGCTCTGTCAGCACAGCGCTCTGCCTTGTCTGAGGAGATGACTGCTGGCATGGCTGTACTTGTGAGGGCTGGGCTAGTGTTTCTGGGTGGTTCTGTCCTGGGTGGTACAGATTTTCCAACACATGATGAACTAGGAGAGGGTTTCTTGCACAGTCCCATATTGCATAGCTTACATGTTCCAACGTCTGAAAAAACAAGTCAAGGAAAAACCCCATGGAGGAAATGAGAAAAATATTGAAGGACACTGGAAAATTAATGTCTTGATTAATGTCTTGAACAGAATCATTCTTGGGAGAAATGCTGTGCTTCTAAGCAGGGCACCAGTCTTATCTATAACATTAGGATCTCATTAACTCCCACTTTACAAACTTCATTATTTTAATACTTCCAAATGTTCAAATACCTATGAGTCAGACCCCAACAAATCATGAGAATGGCTTTGAGGGAAGGGGATTTTTTAGTGAAGTTTGGAATTCTTTCTCTCTTTCATATGGCATTTAAGACTAAGATTCTCATGTTTGGACTTTCCTCCACTTCTGCATGAGCCAGGATCCTAACAAAATCAAAGCTGAGATTCTTAAATGATCATATTACTCCAGGAGGTGGGACAAAAATAAAACCCCAGATCACGGGATCTAGTAAGTTCCATGAGGCTAGAAACAAAAGGAACAAGGGTCAGCATTCAGCTTCGTACAAAAAGTGATTTTTCCTAAACCAATAATGTTTAGTAATAACTTAGAGACAAAGCAGCAGTGGAATTTTGTAATTACTAAGATTGCATTAGTGTTACAAAATATGCTGTGTTACATTTACAGACTTACAAGCCCAGGCTTGGGTGATGGACTAATACATGATCACTTGAAATAGCTTCTGTCCTGCATGACTGTGTCTCTGTTTATTACAGTATTTAAAAAATAGCTAAACTGCAGTATAGAAAATAATTGCACACAATACCTGTGGTGATGAACATATTATGGTGCATTTTTGAATCTATTGTTCACTTACTGGCAAAGATTTCCTACGTATTATATTAGTGGCACACTGGTTTTGTGCTTTTTGTGCCTCTTCATGTAAATACGGAGTAAGGTTGCCTTCAGCATTGTGTTTGAGAAAAGTGACAGTAATGCAAGTAGCACAGATCTACAGATTAAGATGTTGCCATCTCCCTTTCACAAAATTAATTTGCTAGCAGTGAGAGAGAGGTGGTCTGATGATTACAGAAAACTTTCCATTTCTTTAGCAGTCCGTTGTCGGCATAATCAGAAGTATTATTCTGTCTAGTATAATCTATTTACATTAACTGGTAGTTTTACATTGACGTCCATAGTGCTACTGAGTGACCTGCAAAATTATTTTCTATGCATTGCCAGTCATCTCACTGTCCCCCAAATTGAACTCCTCTCTCACAACTCTGTTCTTTTTTCTACTTTTCCCCCCTATCTGATCAGGTTCTGTCTCTTTCACTGCTGTCACTGCAGCACTTTATTTATTCCTTTTCCCTTCCATTTTTCAATCACCGTGCTTTTATCCTCATTGCTCTGAATGCTTAGTACATATTTCTGAAAGTATTTTGTGGCGTCCCTTTCCTGCTCTTCTGCATGGCGCTTCTCAAGATCCACTACTTCTGTCATGTAAACAAAATGAAAGCCAAAGTTCACTTTTTCAGTGTTTATAAGAAAGAAGAAAAATGCGTTAGTTCAAGGTTTTCAGTCTTCATCTGTATTCTTTGGTTGTTCATGGCTTTTTTGGACTGTGAGAAATGCAGGACTGCATAGGGCACATTAGATATTTAGACACAACCAACTACAACATGGTTGCTTTCATAAATAAAAATTTGATTGAAATGCTCAGGCTGGGCTCAAGTTGCCTCTTCCATAACCACTTACTGTCGGAGTTTAAAACACTAAACAGGGTTTTTTTGGGTCTTTTGGACAAATGCACACAACTTTGGGGACAGACAAATTTCTGTTCAAAGTGGGTATTTAGGTACTGCTTAGACTATAACCCATATAGGTAACTACTCAGTTTTTATTGTGTTCATTAGGATGAGTAAAAACATGTTAATGATCTGAGAAATGTACCTTAGGAACAGCCTTCCAACAGAAAAATGGGAAGTAAACCAGAGGGGATGATAAAATTATGAAAAATAAAGAGATGTTTCTGCTAGAGGTAGCCTAGATGTAATGACAGAGAAGTTATTTCCCAGAGCTTTTTCCTACAAGGCATCTTTTATATTTATTGTTTAATTGTCACAATTACCTTTTGAGATAACCAATGTTATCCTCATTTTATGAGTGTGTAAACAGCTACAGGGTATAATGTAAAAACCCTGAATTTCCATGCGGAATTTGCTGGGTTTGATTAGTGTGACTAACAGATGCCATGAGATAACTTATAAAAACTGAATTAATTCTTTGTCTCCAGGTGTTAAGAATGCCATTGACATTTCTTGAATACAATGTAGAGAACAAATTTAGGTAGGTATCTTCTTCAGCTGAATGCTCAGAACAATCCTCTACTGTAACTCACTGTTCCTTAAAATAGCTTCTGCTGCCACAGGCAAAACAGTGCTATGCTGTGAGTAGTTAATGTGTTAAATTAAACAGAAATGGGTCTAGTTGCTCTATCAGTGGGAGTCTTTCAGGGAAACTCCAGAATTTGCAGGGACTGCGACAAGTAATACAGTAGAACGGTGCTTTTCCTTCCTGAGTCAATATTGACTCAGGTATTTCCAGGGTGGTGTTGCTGGACCATTGTATTTCACAGGAGACAAAATTCACAAAACAAGACTTCACCTCTGCATTGATTTAGAGTCCAGTGCAGTGCCCAGAAAACACCAAAATATAGACACCAAAGCTTTGAAATCACATACACAAATTGAAGTAATAAACAATTATACGGCATTTTTATACTGAGCTGTGTTTACATACAAACAGCTACAAGGAAGTTTTACATAGATTTAGAGAGAGGAAGTACTTGGGTGTACTGGAGGAAGAGTGAAAGTTAAAGCTAGGTGTGGCAGCATGCAAAAGACTTAAAAAGAAAGAAAGAAATATATGGAGTAAAAAAGGCCAAATACCAAAGAAATCTAATTAAAATAAAGGCAAAAATAGTTTATCTAGGACCTTAGTCAGATAGGAAATGGAAATGGAAACACAAGAAGAGAAATACAGTATTGCAAATCCATGTCCTCAAAGAGTTGTGAAACAAGATGAGTGCTTTTGATCTGCAGAGGAAAGTAAAAATACAGCAAAGACAATGAAGGATAGAGATCATGAGATCCTATCTTCCTGGAAGCTCTTTGCATCATAGAGTGCTTTCTAAAATTCTGTTTCAGAGAAACCCTGTTGCAGTTGCTGGGTTGGAACAGAACCATTAAGTGGAATAAAATAACATTGGTTTCTGATTTGAAAATATGTGTCTATACATTATAGATCACTGCAAAAAATTTATTCTTTCCTTGGATGTCCTAAATCTGTTTTCCGTGAGCCTTTCTACTCCAAGGAGATATTTTTTGACTTACCACCATGGCTCTCTCCGTCACTGTTGAGATACTGGTAATAGTCATGGGGCTGTCGGTAGAGGTCTGACTCATAGGGTACCATATCTTCAGAGGGCTGTAAAAAGAAGAGGAATTTTTAGAACCATAAGTTTACACAAATCTCTTCCAAATTATTCACATAGTTAGTGAAGGGGTGATGTCAACCCATTTTATATTGCCTAGGGAAAGAAAGGGGAGATTTCAAGGTATTTTTGAATCAGCAGGAATAAAATGCATGACACCAAACACTGGTTTGAAAACAAAAAAAAACGAAAAAGAGTAATCCCAGTAGAAAAGACACCCAGTTTGTGTAGCAGAACTTGTCCTGTGGTAATACACAAGTCCTTGATATCCCACACCCGGGCCTTCTGAGGATGCTGTTTAGGGCCCTTGTGAACATCAGGCACAGCATGGCAGGGAAATATTTTCTTTGGTAGTAGCAAATTTATATTGTTTTTTAAATTGTTATTATTATAGTTATAATTGTCATAGTTGTTATTGTTGTTATTGTTGTCATTATAGTTATTATTATTATTATTATTATTATTATTATTATTACACACAAAAGAGAACGCTGAAACTTGGCTAAACATATAATTCTGATTATTTTTAGGAGGTCTGACTAAATGGTGGCAGTTTGTATGCAGGTAATAACATTGATAGAGGGCATAAAACCATTTTCTTTCTTGATTTTTGTCCAAAATAAACTCTAAATGTTTGCTGGTTCCAATCAACTACACAGGGCTCTTAGATATGTGCAGAGAAGGCTTAAAAACTCCAAATGTGGGGCAAATACTGAGTTGTGACCTATTGGATGCTTAACTGTAGAGTTAAAGTTCTCTCTATCTCCTTAGAACAGGTGATATGGGGTTACTTTCCCACTTCTCTTTCTCCCCAGGCCTAGTATTCCAGTATGAATATTGATTAAGATCTTATGTTGTTGCAATAAAGGTCATCTGTTTATTATTAGTTTTGCACAGTTTCATTGCTTCACTTAATGTTCCTTCTTGTTTTTTTGCAGACTGAGGAGTTAGAGAAGGACAAGGTACTCCATGGGGTTTTGTTAAACTTTAGTCCACTTAAGTTTGTTACAATACTTTCTTCCAATCTGAACAAATTCTTGTGGTGTCAACAGCAAAGGAGAACTCAAACACCTTCTTGCTTTTTCTTTTGAAAGGAAATTATTTCTAGTAGGTATTAATAGAAACATTTTAATTCTATTAATGACTAACTTTAAAGGACAAATATTTAAAACAACATGATAACTTACATGACGGACATATTTTTTGTGTTAATATGTTGATATACCTATCTGTATATCTCAAATCCTTTATCTCCCTCCATGAATCTGTCTCATTTTTGGAACATCTGCATTTTGTAAGCTTATGCTATGGTTACAGCATGACAGAAATGCAGGCAAGCTTCTCTTTTCTTCCTTCTCTAGCCTACTTGAGAACATGAAACCTAAGGTAGCAGCTGCCATTAAAATCCAGATGGAGGTAGTAGATAAGCTGCTAGCGAAAGGAAAAGACTTTTTTCTTTCTTTAATTCTTCTGGTTAACTCCTTCAGTGCTTTCTGTTGGAATTTTGGAATTTAAAGATTGTCTTTTTCTGAGGATTAAGACATTAGAAAACATACCAAGCCCCCCCAAAAAACCCAAAACCAAAACAATAAAACCAAAACCAAATCAAAACAAAAACAAACAAACAAAACCCCAAACTTTCAGGATTTACTTTAGACCTTGGTTAATCCTTAGTAGCAGTCATGTGCTGTATTAATGTATAATTAAAATGCACTGGTAAGATTGTCTAAAAATTCATGGCTTCCAGAAAATACACACTAAGTGGGAATCAGATCCATGGAATATTCAAAGACTCAGGAGAAAATCCATTGCCTAGCTGTCAGCTCCAAATATAGTTGTTGGTGATGGATAATTGCTTTGGGGCAATCTTGAGAAGATGACAACCCACAATAAAGACAATCTAAAGGAAAGACTAAGGAAAAGGGGCAAACTGTCATTTAATTGTGTTCACAGCAGGAACACCAGTGAAGAGACTCTTCTCATTTCTAGTCTCCAGAGGACGTAGACGCAGCCTCCATTTCCAAATCTATGTGATTCTGATAGAATTGCCCTTCATCTACACAGAGATTTAATGCTAAGCTGTTTTCCGGATTTCAGAGGGGTAGTCAAAGAAGTCAGTACAATGTGCGTTCTCTCTGATGCCTCTGGCTTTTCTCTACGTATTTTCTTGGTGTTCTCTCTATGGTTATATGTATTTACTCATCTCCATTCCTTCGACCTTTGGTGTACTCTGATCTCTGACAAGAAAAAGTAATGAGACTGTAGTTTGCTCTCTTTAGGATAAAGTTCTGAATGGAATTTCTACTTTTCATTGTCGTTGCAAGTTAGCTCACCCACTCCCCTATTTCCTTTCTATAAATATATACTTCCTGTTAAGTAACACCAACCTGAAAAACATATAAACTTGTGCCTTCATATTCAGAATGGTAAATTTGTTAAAACTCAAAGGAAAGCGTTCATATTGTATGAAAGGGGAGACCTCAACATCCAAATGGATAATGCATATGATATTAGTTGGGAAAAATGGAGGTTAAAAAAGCTGTATAAAGGTATATAGTTTGAAAGAAAAATCTTTGTTTCTTTTCAACTAAAATACTAGAAACTGACAGAAATTATTAAAAAAAAAATATCATACCTAAATGCATCCAAGTTTGTAACTCTGATAATTATTTAGCCAAAAGTAAACAAATTTCCTAAGGGATCAGTTTCCTGTCAATCTAGGCTTAATTTGTTAAAATTTCCACAGCTACATCAAAGTATGTCACTCACATCTTTACAGAAGTATAGCTTGGTGAGAAGGCCAAGCATCAGTCCAAAAGTAGATAACAAATACACATTTTAGACACAGGAAATAATATTTGACTTTTCCTAATTATATTTTTCCTTTGTTGTCTCTTCCTAAAGATTTTCCAACTCCCCCATTTCAGACCAATATACATTAACAGGCAATAAAGTCTCACAGTCTGAGCTGAGAATGAAGTATTTTACCATTCAAAAACTACTTTTACAAGTTCAGATGTGTATTCAATGATTAGAGCTAAAGGAAGGTGTGCTAAATAGACTCTTAAAACAGTGATTCACTTAATATTTACAGATCCAGCTGGCTGCAGAGTGAGTTGCAGATACTCAGCATCTAAGAGTCTGCTTTTATATAGGGCATTGGGGTACTATAAGCTCTGTTTTGAAAGTTTGGGGCTTAAAATATCTTTAGTATGGATTCTTGGAATTTTTGTCCTTGAATTAGTTTTCTGTGCAGTGATCCATTTGATAAAATAGACATGTGTATATCCTTGTTAAGTCATGCAACCTGGACCAATCTGTCCACACAAATGACTTGTAAAGACACTATTTTCCATCTTGGTGTCTGATCTTCAAAAGTACAGTAACTAACAGGGGAAGAGGTATATTAAATATTTAAAAAATTGTTTATCAAAAACTTAATCAGATAGTGGTAAAAGGAGATAGTATAGAATGTATTCTCTCTGATTATCCTGTGGGAAGGTGGGATTTTTTTCTCCTATTCATTAGAGAAGCTATTTCCAATAATCTGTTTTTAATTGTTTCTGTTTTTTTTTAATAGGGGGTTGTTGTTCTTTTTTTTTTTAAGTTTCATTAAAAACTCTTTCTCTAGTTAGAGAGAAAAGGCTTCTCCATGTACTGTTGTTGCCTCTTTTACCAATCTTTACCCACTTGCCCCCTCTTTCTCTGGAAGTCCCCACCCACACACTTATTTCATCATCTTACTGATAGCACTTCCATGACACTGAACTGTTTTGTTTCCCATGACAAAAACCAAAGAATGGCTTATGTTACAATGTAATATATGACTGATGAGAAGCTATCAGTTGTTTTCATGTAAAAGAGTGACAGAAAGCTTTGTTAGGAACTCATAATTGTCACAGACTTTCACAAATGAAGAGTGGCCTTCATCTTCCATCTTTGCCTGAAACTCTAGGGAAAAGCCACAAAACTACTCAGAGAAAGCATGGTTGGCATTGGTTAAGAGAGATATATTGAACTTAATAGCAGTCTGAAAATTCTTGCTATTCACCAAGACTTTGTCAGATGATTCCAGGCAATTGTAAATTCACTAAATGATGATCTTTTTTTTGTTACCTTGATATAACTATTCAGTGGCACGTGATTCAGAAATACTTCACACAATTTCCAGTGATGTGCTGCCAAGTTTTAAGGCCAAGATTGACTGTATTTTCTTGGAAACAAATTACAGTATAACTATTTTAGAGAAGATGAGTAAAAATATTAGCATGATTACTCATTGGGCCAGCCTCACTGGACCGTGTTGGCAAAGCAGTTATGTGGAACAGAGTACTTCTGTGGGGCATTTTTGCTCTCATGCAAAAATACTTAATTCAAAGCTGTGACTACAGCTAAGTAGCCAAAGGTGGCTACTTAGAGATTCATGTATAACTGGGACCCTCTTTAAGTCAATGTGTTTGACTTAATAATTTTTTAACTCATAGCACATCTTAGTTCTTCATGCATTGGAAGACATGGAGCCAGTTTGCAGAACTTCCCTTTACAAAATTCCTAATTTTCAGATGAAGATAGAATACTCCTAAACCATTTAAATAATGAACCTAAACCATTTTCCAAGTGAAGGGTAAGAGTTTCCTAGCATAGTCAAGAGGAAGGCAGTTACAGACCCACCCTCAACTGAACGGGGAGGGGTGGAGGAGGGAAGTATTGCAGCAGAAAACCTTGCCTAGAAACAGGCCTATGTCTCCCCTTTGAAAAAGCCCCAGGAGACACAAATAAGTAGGTCTCTAGCTGGCAGTGTCCAAAGCACACTTAAAGCAATTTTGAAAGTACAAACAACAAAATTGTTAATTTTTGGACATTTTATTCACAAAAATAAAACTTAAATTGCCCTATCAAGTGCTTCTGTAAGGTGTAGTTGTATTTTTACTGCCTGTTGTATTTTTCATCCAAAAGGAGTTCAGCCAGAATATTAATTGCAACACAGGTTAGAATAGGAGTGAAACTGTGTTAGATTTTCAATCCATTTATTTAATATATGCCCTGGAACTAAATACTGAAAAAAAGAGTCTAGAAAAATTGTCTATGAGTGAATGAAAGGACATAAAATTACCCTTTTTTTTTTCTTTTTTTCTTTATGGAGATGTTTATTTCTGGGGTGGTTGAGGACAAGATTTATGTTGCTTTTTTTTTTTTTTAAGCCCAACAAGCAACACATCGAGAAATCTCTGTGTACTTTTTCATTTTCTGGAGATGTTTATTTCTGGGGTGGTTGAGGACAAGATTTATGTTGATTTTTTTTATTTTTTAAGCCCAACAAGCAACACATCGAGAAATCTCTGTGTACTTTTTCATTTTCTCCGTTTCTTTTCAGATTTTTATTCTGATGCACTTAGAGTGGGTCTATTGGGCAACTCCATGTACTAAAGAGAAATTATTTTTAAAGTCTTCTTGTCCTTTGGGTAGATAGAGGATTTCAGGGACACTGATGATAAATTAAGAGAATATCAGAGACACTGATGGTAAACTGAGAGAATAAAGGGTTTCCCACAAAAAGAAAAATATTTTCAGTCAGCATAAATACCGAATATGACAGGAATTCAAAGGACCGTTGTTCTGGATGGAAGATAAGGAAATATGAATTTAGCCTTCATTAAATGGGACAGGACAAATAGAAAACTCAATACAAGTTTTTGTTAAAAAAACTGCATTGTCTTTTTCTGTGCTCTGACACATGTATAGCAATTGCTGTAAGTCATCTACCACATAAAAAGCCAAGTAAACCACTTGATCTGGCACCTCCTCAGCTTCTACAAACCTAATGAAATCTAGTTAGGGCCTCTTTTATCCATTCTACTTAGAGATTTCCCATTAAGGTTTGTTTCTGAAAAACAGGTTAGTGACATTATGTTCTTCATAAATAATAATTTTTGAACTCACCATAAGATAAACTAGAGCAGTTCAACAATGCTTCAGAGTTAAGAAAAGGATAAAACAGTCTCATAAGCACACAGAAAAATTTATACCTTAGAGAAAACATTGAAACTCCCAAATAAGGACTGAGTGTTTTTTTCCTCTCCTCCGCAAATTACTTTTTCAGGATAAGTGAATTCAAGAGAATTCAGTTCAAGACAAGATGAAGTTAAAAACTAAAATGCCATCATTTCAAAGAGCACAGAGTTCTAAAATCCGCAATACACAAAATAAGCATTCAACAACTCTTCTTTCACAGATTGGTAGACAGTTAAATACATAAACTATATCAGAGACTCCAGATAATTAATAACTACAATCTGAAGAAAGACTTGGCTTTATATCACATAGGCAACACTGAAGAAAAGAGATTTACTGGCTTGCTATATTTGTACTGTACAAAAATACCATACATTTAATCTGTGAAAACAAATGGAGATCAAATTCAGATACAAGTTTGGGGAGGAAATGTTAATTTCCCTTTCACTGCCATGTTGTCACTAGTTTTATAGACTGACCTAAGCCAAACTTCCTGACACTACAAATACAGACCAAAACACAGATATTCTCAAATAATAATACCTGGTTTATTTTGCCTTTTTCTACTGAGCCCAATGATCCGTATTAGGAATAAACCCAATATACTCACAGGGGGAATAAGGGGAAATCCTTCCATTTTGCAAGCTTGCAACATTCAGCCAACTTCTGAGTGTATTTTTCTTAATTCAGTTTTCAAACATCCAGCATAACTGACTTGAAAAAAATCACATTAAAAAAAAAAAAAGGAAAGAAAAAAGAAAAAAGAAAAAAGTGAGATCCGCTGAGAAAAAAAAAAAAAAAAGAAAGAAAAAAGAAAAAAGAAAAAAGTGAGATCCGCTGAGATCCTCGGACTCTGTAAAGTCTCTTTGCAGTGCTGGATCTCAGGATAGGAAAAGGACCCTAACAAGTTTTCATAGTTTGCCCTAATAGGTTCTGAGGTGACCTTCTTTCCAAGTCGTATGTGAAGTTCCTGATTTTATCAAATGTCTGTAGAAGGAAGATAGTCCCTGGGTCTATCAGAGCGCTGTGACATCACACTTTAGCCAGTTTGCATAAATCTCTCTCATTTATGGAGCTGCGGTGCTGCAGCAGGAAGTCTGTGCTCGGCCAGATCTGCCATGGGCAGGTGCTACTGTATAATCAGATACCCAGAGCACAGGCCTGCTACCAATAAACAAGCATATGGGTGCAGCACTCTGTGGAAGACTATGTGCTTCTAGCTGTAGATGAACCATAACAATGGTGCTGTTCTCTGGTTTAATGGTATATCATAAAGACAGAGTCCTGACAACTTCTGTGAGGCCAGTGCAGTGGCATAGACTTGCTTTAATAATAGTCCTGTGTTGAAATTACGTGGCAATAGTTAGCAGGTAGGAAAAAAAGAGTATGCAGTTTCGAATATACAGTCTTAGGTTTATACAAAACACTGAAATTATGCTCATGAGACTTTTGTCATAAACTTTGCAAGAGAGTAATTGGTTCAGTGAAAGACACTTTGTCTTCTTATTTGTTTCTTGTGGATTCTTTTCTTTTGTAACTCCTGCAAGGAGAAAGTGAGTAGGGAAAAGGAGAAAGTATTACATGTCCCACGCAATGACTTGACTTCTCTCGGGTCCTGAGTGCCTTCAACAGCAGGTAGAGAATGAAATTTATAGACTTCTGTCTAAAGAGTCAGGTACAGAAATTTCTTGCAGAGGTTTTGTGTTAGCTCTTCTCACATGATGTTCTCCACACTCTTCATCCCACTGTTCTACTTGCATTTGGCTGCTGTGAACAAATGACTTTCGTACAGAGGTGCTGGCAGTGGCCAGGGGGCAGGGTGTAGGGAATGGGACTTGTCTACAAGGGGAGAACACTCTCATTCTGCAATATGCCTTCTTGCTTTGCAGTTAGCTACTAACGTCTTGGAAAAGTGAAGTTTCATTGTCTGGGTTGTTCCCCTTCAATCTATGCCCATGTGCCACAGGTTCTGCTCTTGAAAGCAGCCTGCTCACCACTCACCTGGGTCTATGTGTGAGGGGGAATTTCAGCCACTACAGACTTCCTCCCCTATACAGTGGTAAAACCAGACGGCTCACAAGTTCCTCTCATTCCCCAGCCTCAGGAACTCAACAAGCAAACCATATTAGCAATGGGATAACATCAAGAACATGATTAACTCTTTAAGCCCCAAACTGAATTTCGTCAGCATGAGGCGATACATAAGCATTTCATTCTTATTTTATTCATATCATGAATTCTTGATTATAACCTAGAATTAACCAAGCTGCTTAACAGTCCAGTTCTCTCTCTGAGATGATTCTCAAGTCTACCCCTGGATACCAGCCTGGAAGTGAGCAAACCTTCTGGGGAGAAGGGAGAGAAGTAAAGTATAACTCAGATGATAAAACAGTGCAAACAGAGGAGACAGGAGTGAACAATAGCACACACACATCTTACAGTGGGTAATTGAATAATAGGTGATAAAAGCAATTGTGGAAATTGTGTGTCTATTAAAAAGGCTATTCAGAATAAAGAAGATATGCTATCTGATTCATGACACTCTGAAAGATAGCTTAAGCAGCTTCTGAAACATTTAAAAACTTAGTGTTTTACACAGATAGGCTTCTATTAAAGTGGAATGCAACTATATTTCATAGGCTGGAGGATATTTCTGCACTGTCTCTTAGCACAGGAAATTACCTAATAAGGATATATATTTTGCACCAGCCTCACTGCACTCGGGGAATGCTAGATTGTAACATTATTAACCAGGTTTAAACATACGGTAATCATAAGTGCACCAAGATTATCAACATAAATAATGAAATTGATTCTCTGTATGGTGAATTAGAACTAAATAATATGCCATAAATTTTCAGGACCAGCAGAAAGTCTAGCAGTTGAATAAGCTTCTTAGGAAGGAGAGTATCTCCATAAATGGAAATGCTAAAAGTGAGATAAAATGCTTGTTTAATCTATCATATTTCTATAGGAATATCACTAATAACAATCTTGCTAAAATTCAACACAGATTAGTTTCTCGCTATTGCCTATAACTGGTGTCTTATTCTTGTTTGTAATCACAGAGTCTTCTCACCCCTAAAGTAAGGCCTACTAGAGACAATACCATTACCCCAGATTCTTGCAGTTACATTATTAGATTACTTATATGCAGAAAACAGATGAAGTTACAAAAAAGTTGTGTAGTAGAGAACTGATTTCCAGAGGCATATGGTGTGAACTACTACTCACAGAATGTATTTTGATATTCAAAAAGGCTTTTGAAGTAAGGTAGGGATGCTTCTCCACGATGGAAATTTGGAGAACTAGAGAAAAACATGCTGAGTTGAAAGATTAAGTTTCTGAAAGATTATTTCTGAAAATATTTAACATTCATATTAAAATTTTCCCTCTAAGCATCACCTCACTGTGTGCAGCTTTTTGAAGCATTTCTTCCCCTACCTCTAGCCATTTATTCTTCACACTATTTCTAACCACAAACTACCAAAGCAAAAGGGTTTCAACTAGCAGCCACATCACAGAGAGGTCCCGTTACCTCAAACCTTCTTTGGTGCTTAGAAGGTAATTTTTCTCCCTACTAAAACCACAGACATCACTCATTCTGAAGTCTTTTAATCAGAAATAGGTGTTTACACAGATTCTGCTACTAAGTTTTCTTGTAACAGTAAGACAAGACCTCTAAGCAAGGGATTCCCTTGTATGTTCCCTGTTCTTCTCAGAGCTATGTTTTCCATTGAACTTGTTTTTATCTGGACATAATATGGCTTGAGGGTCTTGTATACCATCCTTTAACATTGAATATTCATTCAGATGACACGGATCTCTGAATGTGGAACCTCTGGGGTCTGGAGCTCTAGAGGAAAGCCCTCTGTATATGACTGTTTGTTACATATACTGCTACCGTGTTGAAGACATGAGTTGAAATATCTTTGTTGCATGTATCAAATAGAGGGCAGGAGCCAGAAAATGGCTGCTGCAAATTACTGGCTGAAAAGAATTTGTTGACACTTTTTCTCATGGGGACCTGCACCTCAGCATCCTTAACAACCTGAATATAGACTCCACTGAAATATATGATCCCATTTCCACTGTGCTAGATTATCACTCACTGATGTTCCCTTGTGATACATTCAGGTTTATTGCCCTGGCAGTATTTGAACAAAGACTTTTTCTCACTATGTGGGTATCCCTTCCCAGAGTTGATGCAATTCCTACTTGCAAAAAAGTGCCTTTGACAGTTCAGCTTTCATAAGTTTCTGAGTTTTATGTAACGGCATCTGTACAAGGACTTTTGCTGGCGGGAAATGTCATAAAATGTCATTAAAATATCAGTCTTAACTAACTATATCAACAAAGGTTTTCAAGCACAGACTAGACTAAATCCATATTAGAATGAAGATAATGATTTTCACTGGGAGAAAATCATTCTGCTGGGAGTTTGAATCAGTATTAATTCAGAAAGCTTCATGTATATTCTAAGAATGTATGATATGCAATCACTTACAGAAATGAAAAGCACTTATTTTTCCATTTGATTAGTACCTTTTAAACTCTCCATAAAACAGAATTCAGCAAAGAAGAAAATCTCCCTTTGGCAATTTATGCGGTTTTAAGATCTGTTTCCATTTCAGCTGCATTTTGTTTTTCATTGTATTTGGGAAAACTCGTTTGGGTTTTAAGGTATTTTCAAATAACTGGAAGATTTTATGTTAGTTTTTGATGATCTTCTGCATTCTGGGGGCAACAGATTTTCAATATGCATATTCCTGCTCTTTCATTGTCATCCAATCTCTCAAAACAAAACCTTTGTAATATTTCAAGCAATTAACATGGGAGAGTGCTTTAATACCATCTACTCTTGAAGACTATGTCTAGTGTACATACTACCTACAGTTAGTAGCACCAGTAAGATGCAAGCATTATTGTCTAACATCCCTTCAAAGAGAACCTACAGTCCAATAGAGGTTCTGTCTTCCTCCCCCCCGCCTCCCAATCAGATATTTTAATAGTAAAAGTTAGGCTATAAGGGTAAGATGCATCTGTGATATGGCTCAATAAGAGCATATTTGTAGAGAAAAATACTTGTTGCTGATGGAGGAAATACACCCTGTATTTTCTCTGACAAGGTAACGCTTCAGACTGATCCTAGTCTGATGCCATGGACTAAATTCCCATTTGCATCTGCAGACCTGAGTCATATCTTCAGTTTCATCTGAAAAGAATCTAGGTTGTGCATTCTAATACAGCTGTGTGATGCAAAATGTAGTAAGTGAGGAGGATCAGGAGATTAATTTTAGAAGTGGTCTTGTGATTTGAACTAAATTGCTGTTCTACATCCACCATTAGAGAGGATTCCTTTCCGGAGTCTGTAGTGACCTTTGTCAACCTGTGTCAGAAATATCTTTGCTGTATGGAGTTTGGAGATCTTTCTTGAAAGTTCAGCTGTATCTAGGAAGGACTCTTTCTCTCCTAATGTAAATAGTACTTTCCAGACTTGCATCTTATTAGGATTATTTCTCTTAGTAATCTCTCAGAATTCTAAAGAGAAAAACACTAATCACAAATAAACGTGTTGAGGTAGCTGGTGGGCTACATAAACTGTGCTTCTTGCTCTCTGCCACTACTTTCACAAGGGCTTTGTTCCTGGAACGGAATGCATAGACAAAGTAACTAAACTATTAGAAGCCAGTGCTCTTCGTACATCCTCACATAGACATTTGGCTGCATAAGGGGTGAAGCATGTATGCAAGCCTTAGGTCACAGCTTTTTGTTTATGGCTGGGACAGGTGTGTATGACACACTCAGTAGTATAGTATCTATACTACTAAGAAACTTTTTCTTACAGGAGTAATTACTAATTAGAAAAATTGTGTTTGAATTACATTTCAGCCTTTTGTAACCTCAGACCATTTTCACACCGTCACGTGCAGTTAGATTATTCAGTTTTCGTTTTTGCTTTCTTGTCTGTGGATTTTTTTCAGGTACCTTGAAATCTGCAGGGTTTTGTAAAAATCTAAAATCTTTCACTAATCTTGTGAGAGAAAAAATTAACAGTTTAGAGATAACTAGCTTGGCCTTAAGCTATACCCTTCTTTAGAAGCAAAGTTTGCTTACTACTTTGACATACACCACATCTGCCAGGTAAACACTGCAAGCCCATCAAAGGTGTTTGATTGCAGTTGTTTTTCTCTATATTTTTGGTATTGTGTTTTTTGCAAAGTTGTTCTGCTAACAACCAATGGGCTGATATTTTGTTTCCTCCCTCATGTTGTTCCAATGACTGTCGCAATTGGTCTTCTAGTTTTGCAATCTTTTTTTTCTAGTGCAAGAAATTTTCTGTACCTACAGTTCAGTAGGTATTGTACTGAACTCTATTTAACTTTTTTGTTGTTGTTGTTGTGCCAGAAGTATTACATCAAACGTTAAACAATTACATGACATCATTATATTAGACGTTGAAGAAACAAAGACTAGTGAGGAACAGTTGTGTGAAGGGACTTAAAAGGATTTCAAAAGTTGTTTTTGATGTGGTAATTGAGAGGAATATAGTGGAGAAATACACAAGAGACCATTTGAACAGCAGTTTGATCCCACTTACAATGAAGAAAGAAGAGAAAGAGAAAAGAGAGTTTGAAGCCAGGAACACCAGGGAGAAGGAGACTCATTGTTCAGGTCATGCGTGGGCAAAAGTTTAAGCAACAAAAGGAAAGTGAAAAATTTTGTTCTTACAGGTGTCCTGCAAGAGGAAGCTGCACATCCTTGATAAAGTCTGCTTGAGTAGATTGGCATAGTGTCAGAGACAACATCCAAGTCACAGTGAGAATAAGAAGAATAACTTTGCTAAAAGAAGGAGGTAGAAGGGAAGGAAAACTGAGAGGTTTAGTTTTGACCATATTGAATTAGTGGTAGCATTTTAAAGAATGTCACAGAAGAATAATCTAAGAGGTATATATGTATCTCAGAAAATGAGAAAAATGAAATTATTTTCCTGTTTTAGGAAAAGAGACTCACAAATCTGAACAAATTAACCATGTGGAGAGCTAAGGTCTCATGACTGCAGTGACAGTGGGGTGCAGAGGAGAAGAATGATTTGAATGCCAAGTACTTGTGTAGGGCTGAAAGGGAAAAAGGGAAAGAGGAACTTGGGATACCTTCATTTGTAGGGCTGGATCAATTCACAATAATTACCAGAAGGAGTTAAACATTTTCTGCGTTTAAAGTGAATCAGAATCTGTACACCATGTGCTGGAAATTCCCGAAATGATTTCAGTGGTCATTAAGAAAAGGGAAATGGTTCTTTTCTGAGTAGGAGATGGTAGGAGACAGAGGAGTAGACACCAAAACATAGCCATGACTGAGTATTTATAACTCAGCTGACTGTCCCCAGATTGCAGGATTCCTGCCAGCTGAGAAGGGGACAGACTTTCCTGATGGCTTTTTCTGTTGCGGGGAGTCTGTTAGTAACCACTGTGACCCTCTGTGACTGATAACACAAGGGGCTGAGATACAGTTATACTAGGAATACTACATGCAATTATGTACAGCACAGACAAATACAGGTAAAGGTGCTGACAAAATGTGCTCTACTGATAAACAGAGCTTCAGCTTTTCTGCAGTCACCTTATTGCCACTCCTATGCCCCTGGGTTTACTCAGTTTTTTTGTCTCTTTAGTCACAGACCTCACCTATATACAAATCCTTTAAAATTTAAGGTGCTGGTCTTGTGTATTTTCAACAGTGACTAAATTTAACATAGTTTACAGTCGCAGCATGCTGTTACTAATGTTGTTGTTTTCATTTAATTTGGTAATATAGAATTTAAATTTAGTTTAACCAGTGAAGGTATTGAGTTTAGACTTATATTTTCCAGTCAAGATTTAATGACTTTTCAACTCATGGTCTGTAGGCCTCTGCAAGTCCATGGAGCATTTCTGAGGGATATGAGAAAAATAACAAAAAAGTAACCCTCTTATCAGGGGCTTAAGGTCACCATGTAAAATGCATACATGTTTGCACCTCCATAGAAGAATTTTAGAGATCTGCGATTAAAAATAATTTTTAGCTCTATGACCTAGAGAAACACTTTGATTTTATCTTCTTTCTATCCTTTTTCTTCTGAGCACCATTTGTTGCCATCCAAGATCTTGTCATCATCCCCCAGTCCCTAATGGGCTGTAAGATTTCTGCTGTGGTTAGAAAAAAGGTTACATGCCTGTCCCAACCTAGCCTCTTCACTAAATCAATGGCCAAGTTTGTTTTGGAGGAGCAGGCAGAGTACAAAGACTTCAGGAGTGCTGGTGCTGTTTATCTCACTACCCCAACAGTGTTTCCTCAGTCCTGCTCCTTCCCCTGCTCCTCCCCATGGTTGCTTCTGCCTGCTTTCCTAGTAATGTCTCCTTGATGCTACATCTAAATGAAGTTTTTTCACTGTTTAATTCTGAATCATTCATGTAGTCATAACCTTTCTGAACAGCACTCTACTCACTCATCCACCCTGTCTCTAGTGGAGACTGAGATGTCTGGTGTCTGAGGAATTGTAGAAGATTCCTCTACATATAAGATCTCAATATTGCTTTTTCACAGCTATTGTTCTGGTCATGACATCACTTTACATGCTCAGTGTAGATTATTGTCAGTCTAGAATGACCCAGCACTACTGACCACTCTGCCACAGTGTAACCTTCCGGAGGCCATCACTCCCATATATGCATCATGCAGAAGTTCTTTACTACTTATTTAAGGGATTACATTTCTTCTTTTAGTTTATGCTACATAACTGCACACGTTTAGTGGAAAATTCTGCTTTGAACTGAAAATTTTTGAATATACGGAGCTCTTTGAGTGTTTTGCAATTAAAATTATGGTGGTGGATACAGAATTTAAAGCAGATCCTGCCAGCAATTAAACATAAACCCACAGAAGTAGCTGCTGGACTGAGCTCAACATATAGTTTCCAAACAAGCTGACAGCAGTAGGAATCGTGGTTTATAAAAAGCTGCCAGCAGTGCTGAGCTGGTGAAGAGAAAGAGGAAGCTACAACGAGAAAGAGAAAAACAGCACAACCAAAGGCAACTTCACTTCTCTGGCTTTACTGTTTTTAAATAGATTTGGCTCTATTTTGCTGTTGAGGGTGCTGTGAAGAATAGCAGTAATCTTACAAACTGATCCCCACAGTCTTCATCTGTTTCTGAATACCACCTGCAAGTCACACCCAAATTCTAGGGGACTTCTCTCTGGTTTTGTGCATATGTGTGAGAATTTTTATATGTATGTAAGTATGAATACACACCATGCTGTTGAAACTATTGCTCAATAGCATGCCAGTAAATAGAAGTTTACTAGAACAGCTTTTGCCATTTTACTCCCTTTTTGCACGATATGCTGAGCTGTTCTGAGATTGTTTCCTGATATTTCCATCCACTTCAGGCTATGGATTTAACTTAATTATTCTTCTCATCCTATGAAAAGAGAAAAATTGTTTCTCGTGCTCAAACCACCAGTATCAGAAAATCATCTGAGGTGCTATCGACTGCATTGTCTTATACTGGGTGCTAAGACTATGGGAAGAGGGTCTTGAAGAGCTCAGCTGGAGAGTGGGGCACAGACTGACTACTTTCACTTTGGGAAGGAAGTCTAGCTCATCAGAAGTTCTCTAGTCAGAAGGCAAACCTTGTGAGGTTATACCTTGGGTCTAATTAAAAGTGCTAAGCTAGGTGATGGAAGATATGCGGCATCAAAGTGGGAGCATAAAAGGTAAACTCAGAAAGCTGAGGAATAATGTGAGAAAGGCAGATGATTAAAATTAGTTACATTAGAGACTCCTTTATTTTGTGTCGTTCTGGGATCACATCTTTGGTTCAGTGGAGATGGGATTGACTTTTTGTAGAGCTAAGCAAAAGACTTCAGGAAGAAGAAGACATTGCAGAGGCCTTAGGGGCTCTACAGGTGAACTGCATTTTGTGTTACACTGTGTAGTTAGCTCTTGAAAGAAGGACCTGGCAGAGTCTCTCTGCATATTCACTGCTCTGAATCTGAACACAAAGAATCAAAATGAAAGCCATACAAAGATGTCATAATCCATTTCAGTAGCTATGCTAGTCCGAGGAAAAGGGCTGCCTCTGGCATTCCCTAGAAGAATTGAGCATGATCCTTGAGGATGAACTGAGGAAACAGTCAACCTGCAATCAACCTGTCGGTATGGGTCACAACACTCAACAACTCCTCTAAGTGGGAGGGAAAAGGCAGCAACAGAACATGTGACTCCCATGACTTCCAAGCAGCTAAAGTGCTGAGCATAGTTGCAAGGGTTGTTTAAGCATACAAACTTTATAATAATTATTTCTTTCCCTTTATCACTGTTTTTTTGGCACCAAATGTATGAGCACATTTGCTTATAGTGCCTGAGATATCAGTATATACCAAGGTTTTTTCAGCTCTGGTGCCAGAGCCCTTTATATTTAACAAGAAGCTATGAATTGGTACTGGGATCTGCAGTGCTCCATTTATTTATTTGTTTGTTTGTTTGTTTGTTTATTTATTTATTTTTCTTGCTGAAATATTAATATAAAACCTTCAAGACAGGAAAGACTAAAATTACTTCTTTCCACAAGCTACCTGTTGAAGATGTAAGGATGGCCTAACAAATGTGATTCTTATTCTCAGAATCTCCTACAGAGAATGTTTCCCTTTTTTTCCCATTCCCATTTTGCATGAGGTTGGAAAAGAAAAGGTTTTCGTTTTGGCCAGTATATGTAGGCTTGGGGAGAGACACTGTGTAGCTCCCTTGTCACCCAACAAATACAGTTAGTTCTTTTACAATGCACACAGACATGGGATTACTCCCAGCTGCCTTTCTGCTATCATGGAAAGAAAGTTTCCTAAATATATTTCTGTTTATTCTCCTGATCCAATTGGTTCATAGAAAGATCAAAACTGAATGCAGTTATTGTCCTTACTCATAAAACTCTGATTCCTGAGACAAGAATAGAGAACGGCTTCAAGGTCAGTCATCATCAATGGACTAGATATGTTTTCAAAGAAATAAGGACAAATTTTTCACCTTGACCACAAAGAATTATATCGGGCTTGGTGTTGGGAACATCACTTCCAAATCAGGAAGTCAATACCCTACTGTTTCAAGAAAATTAAATGTAAACCATTTTTCAGTGTTTTTTTTTCCAAGTAAAGTCTTAATCCATCCCATATTATTTTTCAAAATCTTTATTCTTCACATTCTTCAACTAATCAAGACATAACTTTTGAAACTAGATATGTTAGCCTGTAGTCCCTCTAAGTTTAAAAGGCATTACATGCTTCTTGACTCCGATTCATGTTTATTTTTCTATAGAGAACCACCTTCATTTTGGAAACACAAATATCTGATGAGATGAATTTTTCAAATCTGTGATAGCCTGTTTATTTACTGCTTTTTCATTAAAAATTGTTTATTGTTGCTGTCACTCCAGAAGAGGCAAGTTGTCCAAACCTAATCCCTCTTGGCACATCCTCCTTACAGAGTCATCTTGTGACAATAAAGCCTCATACAAGAGTAACTAAAATAGCTGCTCATTTAAATATCGGGGAGTTTACAGTCTCTCAGGGATTTTTCCTTAAACTTAATTCCTATGTGTTCAGTATAGACACACTTTGTGACTGTAACACACCAAGAAAGAAAACACCCCCAGAGAATTTGCCTGAATCCTAGGACATTTTCTCACAGATTCTGTCAGCCAGCAGGACCTTCCTCTTATTTTATCAGTTTAGCACACTACACTGAGGCTAAAACTGTTTTCTCAGCCTGTGTTACATGTATTGCATTTACATTACATTACTTTGAGGTCTGACTGACAGATTAAATGCTAGATTTGCAGGAGACCTCTACTAGAATCTGTAGTGTGGACTCTGGTGGTTATCATCCTAGCAGTCAGAAATTGCTAATTTGTCATTAGGGAATCCACTTGGCAACAATATGAACAAAACATCTGAAATTGTTTTAAAGTGATTATGTTCTTCTGCAGTTTCTGGTTCTTCTGGTTCTGTGTGCATGGATCCCCAAGCCTCTTTCGTCCTTCACATTTGTTAAGTGCCTTTTACCAATGAGATGTTAGACTTGTTGTGGAACATAAGGCTATAAAGACAAGGTACAAGTTTTCTTTATTTTTCTTCCAGCTGTATAAGGATAAAGGGCACACCTCTTGTTCAGTATCAATTATTGGACAAAAAATTGCCTTTCACACATGCAAGTTCACAACAAATATAATGTACTCTCACCAGCCTCACACAGGTGAGGAATATTCTTTTTTACAACAGAGCTTCTCCTTCTCTGGATAGTGATAAAACAATAGATTAATTATCTCTGGATTTTTTGTATATATTTCAGGGGACCATGTTTATTTTATTTGACTGGACTTGAAAGGCGAGGAATTTCCGCAAAATATTTCTTTATCAATATTTACCATAGGCTCAGTTTCTTTAAATTACATAAAAAGCCATTCATAAACAATCAGAAAACATACCTTGTAACAGTTTGTTGCTAAGCTTTGCTACTCGGTTCATATTTTGTAGTGGCTCTGGTTGTATCTCTCTCCAGCATTTGCTTAGGTTCATATATAGAAGGGAGTCAAAGAAGTTTCACCCAGACCAGGAAGGTTATTGTTTTACTAGTTTCTTATTACAGTGTTGAAAGAATATTACTTGTTTTCCCAGTTTGATAAGGAAAGCAACTTGAATAGTGAGAGTGAAAACAAGACAAAGAATAGAACTTTTCTTCTTGAAAGTACTGGTATCTTTTTATGGGCCTCTTCCATGAGAACAGAAGCTTTTGTTGTTCCATATTCCATACCATTTTATCCAAATTAAAAAACCTGTAGGTTTGATATACGCACATGGTCTTGGTCCTGAGCAGAGAAAAGAGGTTACTTAGAAAATGAGAATTGGGCCCTGAATTCCTAACTACTTCTTTTGAATTATCATTCAACCCAGACCTGCAATTTTTCACAAATACGTTCTTTTACGCAGTGATATGAATTTTTTTATTTCTGGGAAATTCTGCCACCATGACTTTTCCCTCTTTAACAGACTAAAACTTATCTAATAGATAGTTACAAGTTCAAGCTTGTATTCATGCTCATGTCACCTAACCACCTGAAATGAAAACATTAATGCTATGTGAAGGGACAGGACTGCAGACTAGCAGTGCGTTGCGTGGACTCTGCTCATTATTACTAAAACGGGAAAGAATAAGATTCCAGATTGTCCAACAATGCATATGCATTATTTCCCTAGAACTCCCATGTTCCACACTTCACTAGTGCTGTCTACATTGGTGTTGATCAGTCTGTGTTTATCCAGCCTCGAAAGAAGAGAGGAATAGTAGGACTGTTTTTAGTTAACTTATTCACAGGTTTCTGCGGGAGCACAAACCATGGACACAGTGCACTGTCTGTTACCACAATGCAATTCAGAGGCTCTTTCTGTAAAAGCCTGCTGGTATTTCATGTATATTCTCACTGCTGATAATCAGTGGATAAACAACTTTCATAATAACACTGCAATGTCCTCACCCCCACCCAGCTGCCTGACAGTTGACTTGATGGTTAAGCCACGGAATTGTAGCAGCCTTGGGTAGCTAATTTCCAGATAGCAGCCTGCCTTTCTGGTCAGCATGGGCTCTGTCACTCATGGTGTGTGGTTTCATAGGGGTGGGCAGGTTTAACACACAGGTCTGTAAAGGCCTGCTTCCTCATGTGGAAGTTTTGGAACTACTGTTGTACATCAGTAATCACAAAATTATGTGACTTGATCTGCTGTGTTCAGGTCCAGAAAACACCGTTGGACATTTTTGGAAAGTTAGTATCTTTCATAATGTGATGATATCATCCAAAGTGATGGACACTGATAAATCCATAGATGACATATTTCTAGATTTTTCTCTTTTTGTACCATCATCCACATTTGTTTTACCACCCTCCTTGTCTTTTGGCGTTGCATTTCCTCTTAAGTTTCAAGACCTGTCTGCACCTGTCTACACTTCTTCTCCAGTTTGTGAACCTCCCAGTAAGGGTTATAGGTAATTGCCCCACAATAACCATAATGCTGCAAACTGAGCTGCATGCCAGACGGTCAAAACTGTGTGTGATTGAGAACCGAAGTCATTCTGCTTCTAAAGCTAGGAAGGAAAAATAAATAAGTTATCTTATAATGCACCATAGACTGATTCTAAGATATGTTTTGCTCAGTGGTATGGTAGTGAAAGTGGGATGTGCCCTTTCCTATTCCACTGTTCTATATGCAAACCGCCATGTAGATGCCACTAAGCAGGCTTGATAAGATTTTCAGAAAAAAATGTGACTAAAGGAATTAATGTTTCAAGGTAGAGCCACTGACACAGATCAGGAAGATATCTAACAGGGTGTCTTCATTGCTTGCATACTCCAGCAGTGCCAATGTCTTCGTCCTAAGAACTGGGAACTCAGAAACCCTACATTTGAGCTCGGAGAGGTTCAGATTAAATCAGTGAGGGAAAAGAGGAGAAAGTGAAACAAATGCAGTGTGGGGAGAGGAACTCAAGCTCTTTCGTATTCACTTCTCTGTGAAAACTCAGGGCAGGCCCAAGAATTCAGAACACAAAGGGACATTCACCCATATTGAATATTTATGTAAAACACAGTCTAAGATTATGGGGGACCAGGCAAGGGTAGCAGGGTATAAGGGTCCAGGAAGTGGAAGATGTGCAAGAATTTTCAAGAACTTAGACAATGCAGCATGAGGTTCAAATAGATGTTGAACAGCAGAGGTGTTAATATACAGGTAATGGAATATAAAAGTATGCTTGAGTGTGTGTGTTCAACACATCCAGCCCAAAGTAAACATTTGGCAGCCAATTGGGTTGAACATACAATCCCTTTGAGGCACGAGGCTTACTATGAGATCAAGGAGTAACAGAGCTATGTGCTTTAAATAGCAGTCTGTTCCTTTCTGGGCTGGCTCAAAATGTTAGGAGTGACCACACATATCTCCCCACATGAGGGTCCCCCCCTGTTCTTCCTTTTACCACCGCTCCCTTCAGCCTTGAGAGAGATTTTCTAGGCTCTTATTTTCTCACTGTCTCCTTTCCATTTTGCACAGGTCTTGTTTCCAAAATGTAGGCCTGGGCTGCTTTTGGACATGGAATTGATAACAACAATGAATTAAGACTTTAATCATGAAACAGTCTGGAGCAGGCTAAGGAGCCTGGATCTGAACTGAAGCAGGTCAAAAAAAAGTCATGTTAGTTTGCCAAAACCACCTAGTGCTATGATGGGTATCTTAAAGCATAGAGGAAAGACTAATATTTAATTGAGCTTAATGTACAGAAAAATGCACACTGTCTTGTCCATACAATATTTCTCAAGCATATTTATTAGCATATGTTAGCTGACAGGTAACAGCCCCAGATTTCTAGACAATCTAGGGGCTGATATGAGTCTGAAGCTCTAAGCAGAGTATTGATTTAACCGCCTGTTTTGGGGAGTGAAGGGAGCTGAGGTGGGTGGAGAGTGTTTGCACTTGCAAGGAGGTTCTTCAAATATTTCTTTAGGTTTTGAGAGTATCCTACTCAGGGAAGCATCTTCTGTAATCTTGGTTGTGTTGTAGTTATTTGTAAACAGTTACGGGGAATCTCTCATATTGATGCTAAAGTTTTAATAATAATAACCAAATACAGCTTACAAAAGGATAGATTTATTCTGCATCTTTTTTCTTACAGCAGAGGATTTTTCTTTTGCCAATTTATTTTCCCCTCCTTTCCTGTCTTTTACCAAAGGGCTCTCTTCTTTTACCAACAAACTGAATTTTGCATAACCTTGAACCCTCCAATGGTTTGAGTATTTATTTTGTTTGAATGTTTATCAAAATCTGTGTAAAGTAGTTCTGTGTTTCAGTGACCTTCCTATCCATTTATTTTTACTGACTTGTGGTTTTATTAAAAGTCTCATGATACTTTGTGTTTTTCATATTAAAAAAGAAAATACTCTTATTGCAGAGAATATGATGTAGCTTAAAGAATGAAAACTCAGTGAACAGAGAAAATCTTCCAAAAGTTATATGAATTCTGAAGTAATCTCATAATCTGTTGTGGTCTGGCTCTTGATTTTTGACTATTTGGTGCTCTGGGCATTCCCCACACTCTTCTCAATGAAAGAGTAGGTAACCCAAAGCCACAGAGTTAGAGTTCCAACTCTGGAAATATTTGGGATTTTTCTATAAGAATGGGATGGTGATTCATTCTGTGCTCTCACAAGACAATCATGCAGCTGCCCCTATTTCAAAATCAGCAGCCCCGCCAGCTTGTCTCCATCAGCCTTGAGAAAACAGGAAGCAGAACGGCCACACAGGAAGCGGTGCGCTCTTACACCCACCCCAAAAACTTAGCTGCTGAATCTATTGCAAAATGTTAACAGAACACTGCAGAGAAGACAGCGAAAGAGATGAGAAATCTGCTGACCTTTGGGGGCCTGTGCAATTCCTGGCTTCATTTTCTCAGGCCTACAGCCTAACTCAATGACCAGCATGTCCTGTTTCTCAGTCATTGCAGCTCAAATCCCCTATATTAGGATGTTCTTACTCAGAATATGATGAGTTTTTCTTAATTATTTTGTTTCATCTCCAAAATTTGTATGGAAATGCAGTAAGAAGCTTCTTGTCTGGAGCGCTGACAGACTGAAAGATAGAAATAGAGAAGGTGGAGAGGATTGTGTTTTGTTCATCATGATTAACTCTGTACTCATTTCCTTGGCAACATGGAAGAAATGGGTGGGTTTAGAGTGGAGATTTATATCTTGTAATTTGGATGTTTTTAATATTAAAAAAGAAAAAATATTTCTCACTCTCATGGTTGCAGAGAAAGGACTGTACCGTAAGATTTCACAGAATAAAAATGCATTCTGCCTATAAAAGAGGTGCATGATGGGCTGCTCTTAAGTAGAAAACACTGTGGGTGCTGTGGGGCATGGAATAGAACTGGAATGGCTGAAAGAGAACAACACAGCAAACAAAAGAGAAAAGAAAGATACAACATGTAAAAATATTTTAAATTTGAAAAGTTTTTTTTATATGCTTGAGTACTAAAATCACCTTGAAAATTTATTCTGCAAAATCAGAGGGGCAAAATGAAAATTTATATGCTGGATGACAGGTGAGTAAAATTTTAGAAGAGGATTTCACATTAAAAAAGCAGAATTTGTGAGTTAGAGAAGATGCTTCAAAAGAATGGAATGGAAGATAATGTTAGCTATTGAGACTAGATCTAGGAATTATTTTTCTGTTAGATATTTAATTTGTGCAATAAATGCAGATTTGAGAATCTGATCCTGGAAACCAAACAATTTCTAGATTCCTGTTAAATTCTCTGAATTGTTTTGTGAATATTTAGAGTGGAAATTAATTTTATAGTTTTCCTTTCCCCCCCCTTTTCTTTTATTTAGCCAGTAAAAGTCGATTATTCCCTTATCTTCAACCAAACTGAGAAAAGCAGTCAGACTCCTGAAATCCAGTCTTCAGCATTACAGGAATTTAAAGAATATTAAGAGCTGTATTGCAAGAGTGATGAAAGTCCTATACAGAGACTAAATGTAGATTTGAAGAAAATGTGATCAGAACATTAGAGAAATATCCTTAGGAATTTGGCTTGGTTTTACTAAAGCAGCAAAGTTATATGTAGAATCTTCAAGCGATCTTGCCTGGATGTGGATTTCAGTCAAATATCTTATTCAGCAGAGTTGATACATGCTTTATCTCTTTGTCTCTCTGCACTGCCTCCTAAGTCTCTTCTTTATCACAGTTCAATTGAACTTAATCTAGGACAAATGGAAATGCACCTCTACCAAAATTAAACTGAATATTTTACCTGCTGTTTTATTATGGAGAGACTTCTATCCAGATTTTTGTTCTCCAAATTGCTTTGGAATTGAGTTTATAACACTTCCAGCACAGGTTACTTTTGAAAATACCAAATCTGAGATGAAAACTTCATTATACTTCCTTCTGAAGTAACTCATTCTATACAGATTGCTTTTGTTTTGCTCAGTCATTCAGCAGGTGACTTTAGTTTGTCTTGTAACTCCCCTCATTGCATCAACTCTTAACAGCACACACTTCAGAATTTTTCCCACAACTGTGGGTTTTTTCCTGCCATGAAATAAATTTTCATTTCAAATGTGCTCAGAGATTAGCAACATGACTAGTTCAAAAAATAACACATCCATATTCTCCCTAGTTTGATCTAACATCTCTCTCTCCCTGCTGGTTATTTTGTGTCTTGGTTACTTTCAAAGTTCTAAAAATATGATGAAAATCTTGACGTTTACTAGGCAGAATACCACTGTGTTGTTTATGCCTTTTCTCCTGAAAACTATGATAGTTACCATTTTCACTTGGTGGCAGAGCAGGCAAAATATAAGGTTGAACCTGTTTGTTTCTAGTAAAATATCCCGGTTCACACACTTGTCACAGATTTTGTATGGAAGAGCTTAGTGATTTTTTTTTTTTGGGGGGGGGGCACAAATCAGCATATACTTAGACTCCAAGATATGTCTTACCAGTGTGCATCCACATTCCAAAAAAAAAAACAAACAAAAAAACCAAACAATCAGTTGAATTTGAGGTCAACATTTAATTCTATTCCCTTGGGAGTATTGTGCATGTTTGTAAGATTGGACTTCTGGAACTCCTAGCCATGTAAATATGAAAATTAGCCTATCCTGAGCAAGGAGGACATACCATGCCTGCTAGTATGAAAACCCATACTAGAAACCAAACATTTAGAAAAAAACTATTCCACCAGTTCTTCCTCATTATTTTATTCAACTTTCACTACAACTCACAATTGGTTTCCAGTTTTTTTCCAGAGTTCTGATGATTCATCTAAACCTGTTTCATGCTTAGCACTTATTGAGATTGATTTTTTTTCCTTATGATGTGCCCAAAGTGAGTGTTATTAACATCTTCAGATAAAAATTTAAATCTGAGTGGAAAAATCACACATTATCATTAATTTTCATTGCACTGAAACACAGAGCCAATGAAGATGATCTGGGAAACCAGGGGTTTTAAGTCCTCTTAAACTTTGTGTGCTTATTAGACTATATCAGGCTCTCTGAAATTTGTACCTTATTAGTGGTCTAATATGCAGTATGAAAATAATCTACTGTGTGAGGCAAGAAATAGAAGGAAAGGGGTTCATTATGCAAATGAACCCTAAAGTGTTCAGGACTAGTGACTTTTAAGTGCTTAGGAAACTGAGAGGTTCTTGTCATAAGACTTTTTCTGTGCCTCTGATTGGAGAAAGCATAGATTTACTGGACTACCCTTTCCAAGTCAAAGAGGTACAAAGTTCCCTTAAAGCTAGAAAAAATACTCTCTGTGAACAAAGACATAACTTATATTAAACTGTGTCATGTGGGTGCAGATTGGAAAATGAAAAGCAGTCTTTAAAATATGGACATGATCAGTGATTTGAAGAACAAAATCTGTCCTACAGGAGGCAACATTAGTTACATTTGATTGGATTTCAATCAATTTTTTTTTACTGTTTTTTCAGAGAGAACTTTTTCAAAGTTGCAAGCTGCTGGTATCCCTCCTGCTTAGGGCTCTGCCTGGGCAGACTCTGAGCTGGCTCCTCTAGTTTTTCTTTCAGCTGTTGTTACCAAGAACATAGAAGGCCTCAGGTAAAGCCTTGATGCATTGATCTATAGACCTTCACTGAGAACAAGAGGAAACACCACTTCTCCAGTAGCCATTCTGTAACACACATTCTCTATTTCAAACCCATCTGGTTTTTATTTGAAAATTATTCTGCACACTTCATTCTGTCTGTTCGTTTGTTCTCTTAAATTAACTGGCAAGGTTACATTCAGGTTGTTTGGTATCTTTACTGTATTTTCAGCAGTCAGCAGCTTCTTTTAACACCTCATGACCTAATTTAGCTAAATTAGAACTCTTTAGAAATCCTCCTGTAAAATATGGTTCAGATTTATTTGGTTATTCTGTTGTTCGGTTGTTTGTGTTCATTGACAAAACTGAAAGACCAAAAAAGAACTGGAACAATGGAGAAAAAGGAAAACAAAAGGAAGGCTGAAAGCACAAAACAGAATTTCATCACTTTCAGAATAACATGTATTTTAGTCCATCAATTTCTCAATTCAACCTTAGTTCAAATCATATTTTTATTACATTAATGGATGCATAATTTTGTTTAATGTCATTGTTTACAGTTTCTACAGTGTGAAAGGGAAACAGTTTGTTCTGCTCTTACACACTTCAGACTTGATTTTCATAGGTGCTGAGCTGTCTTGATTTTAACTGCTGTTGTTGGAACATTTAGACTACTTGATATTTTACCAGTAAATAATCTGATCTTCAGAGGTGAATATGACCTATGAAGTATTTTATAGAATCAGTAATACTTTATTAACTTTAATAAAACCAGTGTCTAAAATATGCAAACAGCGTGTTTTGAATTACAGGGTTTCTACATGCCAATTCCATCTTGGTTCCACCAAATTTTCTTAGAGGGAGTAACTTCCTTATGTCAGGATTATGTGACAGAACTAGAGCAATGTTCAGGACAAAGATGACCTCAGAGAAAGAGCAGATTTTTGTTTCCTTTCTTTGTGAAAATTTTTAGCAATTTTAGCCTTATTTAACATTCTGCTTGCCTCAGGTTTCAATTATGCAGATGCTCACGGTACTTTTTCCCTTTGAGCAGACAGCTTGAGTCTGAATCAGATGACAGAATGGTTGAACAAGGTTGTCTGAGGACAATGTCTGCTCTGCTCTGGACATTGCAAAGCAAGAGACTGCAGCTGCCATAGACCTGCCTCATAAACCACACTTGCTTATTCTATAACTCTCAGGAATGTAAAAACTTTCTCTTCTGCAAAAAATTTCAGAAAATCAGATAGAAGATTTTTTTTAAGATGGGCTAAGAAGCACTTTGAAGAGATCAGCTTAGATCTCCTCTGTTTTTTCAGTGCTTCATGACTTAATTTTAATTATTGTTTTCCACTGAAGATTTAAAGATTGATTTTGGTGCAACACCTTCCAGAACCATTAGTTTCAGTCTCTAGCCTTCAAAATCACATTTGATCCCTATTGTTATGTGCAATGAAGCTTGGCTTCATTTAAGATTTGTATTCTTGTGAGGAAAAGTAAGTATAGCTTGTATGAAGGAAAAAAATAATTAAAAATAAAAAATAATTTAAAAAAAAGAGCTACCAGGGCATTTCTATTCTGCATTTTTTCCAGTTGGTGATAAGGTTGACTGTCTCTCTCTCTCTCCCCCACCCATGCAAACACTGAGCTTTGTTTCTGTAGGTCACAAATGGCATGATTTTGCATTTCTGCCTGCTGCTTTGGGTGAAGTAAAGCAATGGGGTTTTGCAGAGTGGGACAGCTGGGTGAAATGTTTCTTGTTCTCTTGATTCTTTCTTTCTCTTTCAAAGTGAGTTGTACTAATCCTTTTGGGAAGGAAGAAGATGTTGGTTTTGCACAAACATTCTCAGCAATTGTTCTTTTCTTTGGCAATCTTGGAATTTCCCTGAAGGCTTTTGGTTCTTGCAAGTCCTCTGATATGTTTTTTTTTCTTCGGTTTATTTCCTAAGTCTCTGAGCCTTAACCAAACTTGGTCACTCTCTTCCAGCAACATAATGGAAAATTAACCTTTGACCCATCCAAACCCTTTGGAACACCAGGGCTGTAATAAACTACAAAAAGATGTGGAGGTATGGCTGCTGCTTGCCTCTGGTAGATGGATTTTATCAGAAAAGGTAGTGCTGATTTGTATCACTCAGCCACACTAAGGTTATACAAAGATCAGCAAAGCCCCAGGAGCATAACAGTCGGTCTGCTCTTAACCTCAAACCTTTATCTCTCACAGCCAGCTTCCTTCCCACACCACAAGCACCACGTGTTATTTTACACTGAAGCAACACTCAGCAACTGAGGTCTATCTGCCCAAAGAATGGAAAAGGAAAAGGAAGGTGACATGAACACAAGATGGGTGGACAGCACAAGGACTAACAATCATGGAGCAATACTCTTACAAACTAGTGCCAGTCTACTACCTGACACAGCGTGAGCTTCAGAGTGGTTGGGATGGGCTTTTCATCAGTCATTTCTTTTCATCCCAAGCTTTAATCTTCACCTCTAGGTGATGAGAACTGAATTTGACTAACAGCTGCTGAATGAAATGAGAGAAAGCTGGAGGAATCAGAGGGTGATAGCACCTGCTCCAATCTGCCAGAAGGCACCTGTGACTAAAAACAGTGTTCCCCCATGCCTCAAGGGGATATATGCATTGTGCCTGAAGGCTAGTGGCAGCTCCCAGAAAGTTCCATTACTACATGGTCACATCACCCCACATCTGATTTGAAATTTCTGGAACCCCACGGATAAACAGGAAAACTGATGGTTACTCTTTTATGCATTCTCTGTAACTCATCTCTACAGGGGAAGAGTGGTTGCTTACTCGAGTTCTCAAGGAGCAGGGTCTTCTAAAGCCTTTGGCAGGGGCTAAAGCCCTGACCATATCTGCCTAGAGAACAAAAAGAAAACAAATCTAAAGCCCATGGGTAGAGGTTTGTCTGACTAAGAATGTGTTGGTATTTGCTATTTAATCACTAACAAACAGGACAGATACATGGCTGTTGAGGGTTCTGTGATCAATATGTTACAGAAATCAGAATAGTACTTCTTGCTCTTTATCTCCTTGGTATGCAACATAAAATGATAAACCATCTATAAACATGAGATGGGGTAGGTAAAAAAAAAAAAACACCAGAGACAGCTGCACAGACTTGCAGCTGTGACACATACAGGAAATTTGGATGGAAAGAACCATTAGTGCATTGAGACCATCTCCTTGTCTGTTAGCAGGGCCAGCCCCCTTTTAGCAGACTGAAAAGGCAGCTCCTTTATGACAGATGTGATTGACTTTAAGATTTTGTGCTTCTTAAATAGTCTCTCAGGCAAAATGCATTTTCAGATATTAATCTCTGCCTCACTTTTTTAATTTGAACTTGCATCTATCCTGCAACAGAAGCAGGCCTATCCTCTGTATTTGAAAGACCTGTCAAGCTACCATTTTGCTCAGTGTTATCCAAAAAATGACCATCAATTGCATGACAAAACCCATCCTAGGACAGGTATATGATGACTAGGAACAACTATTTTGCAGCCCATTTGTTGAGTGATGGATGCATGCCTTAATCATTAGAGGAATTGAACAGAATGAGAGATCTGCATCTCCCTCCTTTCAAGCCTCAAATACTACAGTTTTGCTTTGCAGACCATCTGCTTATCCTCTCAGTCCCTTAGGAATGGAGGTATTAAACGGTTGATAAACACAAGCTCAAACTTTAGAGACTTGTGACAAGTCTGTACTTGGATCATCCTGATTTCCTGCTCATAATCTAACCAATTTCAAACTAATTCTGAGGAAAAAATCCAAAATAAATATTCCATGTGTAAATGGATAAATTTCATTGATATCCAGTGTGCAAGAATATTCAATCCAAATTTAAAACCTTTTATTTTTCCATATTATAAACTACTAAAGATAGAGAATGGAGGTTTTTTAAAGAGCCACAGCTGGAAAACTACTAATTGCACTGGCAAAATCAGAGCACTGAAGTCTCATTTGGCTCTTAAGCCCAATCTGTCATCTGCTTCATCTTGCCAGACATACAAAACCATGTGTTTTCTGTCAAAGTTCCACAGCAAACCACGTGGAAAACAAAGAGCTATAAATAACTCCTCCTCAACATGAAAGGTGACTAAACTACCGCTTCCAATAATATCACCCCCAGACTCCTAAAATTTTCCTATGTTTTTACCTGTCTTTGTATCAAAGCCACATTGCTGTGCTCTTTTCCGGATTATGTCTTTCTCGAGATCTTGTGCTGCTACATCTGGTGTTCTCTTTCAGTCTTCAAATACTAGCAAAAATGTCACTTTAGCTATCTGTAACATCTGAATTACATTTGTGGAAAGGTAGATTTTATAAAAAAAAATTGAATAGCAAATTCCGAATTAGGAGAGCACGATCCACTGTTTAGGATCTGGCTTGTAATCTAGGATATTGGGTTGATTTTCTGGATAAGCATCTTTGAGATGCTTCTTTTCTCTCCAGTAGTTTCTTCTATAGGTTCTGTCATTCACTTTTTGCATTTGATTTCAAGCTAGGTTACAAGATTTTTTTATTGCCCATGTGTAGTTCAGCCAAATGTTGTTCTCACCTACTGCTAAAATAGCAACAATAACAATTTTGTAATGCATTGAAAATCAATTATTTCCGTTGGCTACATTATGTCATAATTCCATAGTAATTAGATGTTTTGAATTCATTATGTACTTTGATAATCCTAGGGTGAGTCATAATTTGTGGGGAAGACACAGTAAATGAAGAACTGAAATTTTTATTGCTTTTCCATAGTTTCTTTTATAGTATAACTTTGTTTATTAGCTAGTTGTAAAATAAAAATTTGAAAGAGAACAGAAGAGGAATAGGATTCTGGTGAAAAAAATTAGAACTCTCTCGTCATTTGTGAATTAAATTAATTAACTTGTGAATTTTTCTAGATTTTTTTAACTGATGTCATACTTTCAAATTGCATTTCTGCATGAGGTCTATGGGTATTTTTTCCTGATAAATTTGTTTATGCAGTCAAAGTCTGGACATTTCCCCTGAACACTTTAGCAAATCTATATGGAGTCTGTGTATTGGTTTAAAGTAAGAAAGTTAAATCTCATTGGGCTATGAAGATATGGCTTTGAAAAGTATTTATCTGCATATAAAAATTTTAAACGCTTATGAATTTATACATAGAAAATTTTGATCGTCATTAAATTTTTTGATGGTTTGATAATGATTTCTGGCTTTCCTTGTGTTTCACAGGCCTCTCACACTTTCTGTTTGACATAACTCAGTCTTGCTCCTTGTATGTTTTAAATATTTTGGTAACTTCTTGTCTCTGGTCATCAGTGTCTCCCTGACCATAACCATGTCACCTCCTGTCTCTTTCTCGTCTTTTGTATGTCCTTCTTGTGGCTTTCTACATTGTCTCATGCTTTGCAAGTCATTCTATTCCATGCATCTCTTTCCAGATACAGTACTGTTTTCTTTCCTCAACATCCTGGTTTGTTAGGAACTTAGTTACAATGCTGAAAAGTCAAACCATAGTTCACCTCCATCTACAGGCTTAGGAATAAAGCCTTTTGTAACTAAGCACCCTAACAAAATATTTTTGTAGTGCAAATAAGTCCTCTCTGTGAGAGGTCAGCTTTTCAAATGTACGGTGTATCATTTGAAAAATTCCCTTGGGGCTCTGACCTTGTAAGCAGATCTCTCAGAAAATGTTTCCAAATGGCTTTTCATGGTGAACTCTCGAGGCAGTGTCTGCTCAGCAAGACGGTCTTTTAGCAGGCCAGAATCAAATCTTGGTTGTATCTGTACGTGTATTTTATCTTAGCCTGAAGGAGGAGAACTCAGACAACTTCACCTAAAGTGCCAGTGCAGGAGGAGCTAGGACAAAAATCAGTGACTCCATTTTGACACAGGCAGGAAACAATGAGAGGGAGGGGGCCTTGTTTCTACAACATAAATAACATTTTTGTGACTACTGTATCATGATTCAGCAACTCTGATGTCAATTTACAGTAACAAAGGAGACAGGAGATGGTCTATGTGGGAAGGAGTGTTGACAAAAGCATCTTGTATAACTTCCTCTGGGCTCCTCAGCTGTGTTATCAGGGGTGGGCACCTGTGTAGCACAAGCCCCCCATTCAGGGAGCAAAGCCCCAGACTGCTGAGAAGAGATCTGTGGCAATAGCAAAAAAGAGGATGGTAGATAAGCTTTCAAAGTCAGGATCTGTGATCTTTAGGAGGCCACTGGCTCTGCCAACCAGCAGATGCATTTGCACAGTTTAAGTAAATGCCTGTGCTGGCAAAAAATGTGCTGTGTTCGGAGTATAACACATTTCTGATAGAGAAAGATTTGTGAAGCTCAGAAACAGAGGATGAATATAAAAATATATGGCTGGTCAGAACATTTTCTCAGCTATCTTTTCTCTATCACTGTTGTATCTGATACCATCCATATCCAACTAAAATCAGTTTTATAGACTTCATCTTTGAGATGCTATGCCTGCATCCCAATTTTCTCCTCCTAAGACTTACTTTGAGTTGGCATCTACACAACTTTTCTTGCCCCAGGCTGCTTGTTTCCTTCTTCTACTAATCTTCTTGATGTCTCTGGTAAATTTACTTCTGCTTGCATATTTCTATCCTTGATCATAGCACCAGGAAAGCATTGCTGTGTAGTGGACTGCTCATCTTGGATGTTGCACGTGAATTGTTCTGTTTAACCAAAACATCAAGTTTTTCAGATTACTGGTAACATGTTACCATGAATGTTAGTTGCAATTCAGTGACAATTCTCTTTGCTATTCTTTTTCTGAATCCTCCTCCACAATGTCTGCTACTAAGTTTCAGTGTTGCCTGTGACACTCCCACTATTACCCCTGTCCTGGGCTTCTTTGTCAACTAGAACAGAAAAAAAGAAGGGCTTCCCCCACCTACTTTGAGCACCTCAGATGAACTTCGCTATCAATTGTGCTTTTTTTAGTGCCAGCTTTATACAGCTTCTGTCACCTTAGACAAACAGAAATGGAAAAACCCTGATCTCATAGTTTTCTTCCGTCTCTGAGAATTTATTTCATAATGCAGCATGTCAGTTTGAAACATAGCAGGAGATGTTCTCCTTGGTCTTTTTACAAAACTATTTGTACCAACCTACTGAGTAGTTTTGTGTTTTACCCAAATGGAGACTGCACAGATTAATCAAGAGTCTGGGAGGAGACTGTAAACCACTGACCTCTACACTGTCATGACCTCCTCATTAGAAGAAAACTGGACTAGGCTGTAACCACTGCACTTAGAATTTGAGTGGCCAATGCTAATAATGCATTGTTCTGAATTTAATAACCTGGAGAATTTAATTTTTTCTCTACTGGCTTGAGGTAGGCATTGTTCTGAATCACAGTAGTACTGCTTTGGAGATCCTTTTGCACTCCATTAACAACTTCATTTCAGGGGCCTGGTATTTAAGTCTTCTATGCATACCATGCCCTACAACTACTACACTTACAACTCTGCCAAGTGATGGCTGCTCCTCTTACAGGTTATGTAGCTCTGAACAGTCTGAAGCCTACAGCACTCAAGGTGAGTGACAGCACAAGTCTCACTACTTTCAGTAACTGAGAGTTTGAATCTTGGCACCAGGGTTCAGAATATGGCCTTCACTAGGGAAGAATGTGCAGAGAATGAAAGCGTGAATGTTGATTATAAAGTATTTGTTTGCCTGTAACACTGATACTGAAACTTCCATACAGAACTGCAGCCTGTCCTCTGTCAACTAAAGTGAAGGAACCATAGTTGGGGCTGTACCCTGGAGGCATGTAGAAGATATGTTAGGTTATAGAAATCAGGGGTTTCATTATCAAGCACTGAAAATCATAAGAAAACCCTTTTTCATGGTCAGAACCCAGAATTAACTACATTTAGATATAAGATAAAGACCACTGTGTATCACACACACAACGCATACTGATACCTAGCTTGGCAGGGTACTATTGTGGCCTCACTATTAAAGTCTGAAAACTCAGTAAAGAATTCGTGCTGGTCTTCTGCTAGAGGTTTAGATTCTGCTAGCCCTTCCAACACTATTTGTTTTTCATGATAATTTAGGTTTCCCTTCCATTTCTTGCTTACATTTGTTAAGACTAGGTAGATCACCTTTTCAGCATGTATCTCATTTCCAACTTCTGCAAATCCTCTATGGCTCATCTGCCACATTTGGCTCATCTGCCACATTTGACTCATCTGCCCTAACCCACTCTCTGGCTATATCTTTCTCAGACCAAGCCCGTCTTTTTTCTTCTTTCTCCAGCATGACAATGAATTCTGCCCAGATTAAACATCACTGACCAGGCAGTTCATTTATTGCTTACAAACACTAGTAAAGTGCTAGTCAAACTGAGCTCCCAGCTGGAAGCTGTGTGTCTGTGCACAGAGTAAGGCAGAAAGGAGTCACTGCAACTAGTGGACAAACTTGAGGTGCACACAGAGTTAACATGCTGACAGAAATACTGAGGTTTACATCTGAAAACCCAAATATAAAAATAATATGATGAGTAAGACTAAAATTCCCTGTTCTGAGCTTCCATGGGGCCAGCTCCCCTCCTCCCCCATGCTTCAGGGCTCAGCAGTCACTTCTCCTTTTCTGCTGTGCCTTGCAGAAATGTCTTCTGGGATGAGTCAGAGCAGGACTTCCAGGCAATAGTGTTACTGCCTTTGGCGCCCACCAAACAATGGGCAAAAATGCCTACTGCTGTGGCCTCACAGGTCCTTTCACACACTTAGAGGGCTCTCTCTCTGATTTACTTCTTACCCCTTGATACTGTTTTTTTCTTCTCAACCAGGGGATCACAGAAAACATTAAGTTGGAAAGGACGTCTGGGAGGTCAGTTTGTCCAGTCTCCTGATCAAATAGATCACGTTGCTCAAGGTCAAGGCCAGCTGAACTCTCCAACAGATACCACAGAAACCTTGGACATCTCTTCCAATGCCTAACCAACTTAACTGGGAAGAACTTTTAAAAATCTTTCTGCCCTGTCCACATTCATGGTCTGCCCCTGTTTCTCTGCTTGCCTGTGCCCTATCTGTCAGTGCTTAACATCTAGTCTTACACTCGGCCCTCTAGAAATGTTTTGATGTGACCTCTCCAGAGATTTTGCTGAGACTCTGGCACCTGCTCTTCGCAGTTAGCTTGCTTTAAGGGCACTGTTCCTGTCCCACACTCTTTCAAAAGCAAGCTTCTGACTATAAAACGAGAAAGAATATGATCCCGGGGACAGAGTACGGAGAGCACTATTAGGTGTGAGGAAGCATGAATTTACTCAGGCACTCTGACCCTTTTATTAGCAAGTTTTGTGGTGGAAATTCAGATGCCAAAATATCTTCCTCGGGAAGACCACCCCCCGCGGTGGCAAGAGAGCCGGACTCCTTCGCAGTGCCCCCCTCCTTCAACCAGAGCAGATGCTCGCCAAGCTTTCTGAGACACTCGAGATCTAAATCCCACTGAGCCTGTGCCTGGCTAAAGGAAAGCCTCCCATGGCTCTGGAGTGACTGGGGGAAGATTTAGCACTATCCTGAGGCTCGGGTTTTTTGTGTCCTGCCAGCACAACACCTCGTCTTCATGGGGAGAGACCACCAGCAGTACAGCCGCACGAGCCTCCTTCCACAAACCCGACTGGGCACACCAGGGACAGGTACAAGGATGGCAGAACAAGCCATCGCCCGGCTGTCGCTGTCAGGTGCCATTAACTGCCCGCGGTGTTCAGGTGCCTTATCAAGACCACTCACGTAGTGCCATGCTTGGGTTTAGTTACTTGTGTCCAGTCGCTCCGCGAAAGATCGTATCTAACCCACCAGATGTCTAACTTCCCGACGCCTGTGGAATTCCCTGCTTTCCCGCTGGAAGACGCTCAGCGCGATCCCCGCGGGTCCCGGTGGCGCCGTTCGGCGGGCGGGCAGTGCCGCCCTGCGGTGCCTCCGCACAACTGCAGCTCCGGCGGCAGCGGGATGGATGATCCCGAGCCTGTGAGCTACCGCTCCTGTCGCGTCAAGAACCAACCGGCAGAGTGAGAATAATTGATTTTCCGGGTTTCCTTTTACATTTATTCAATTTTTTTTTTCAGCCGGAATACTCTAGACAAATTTTTTAGATGGGTGATCCAGACAATAGTATACTCCTTTATTGATCAAAGTAGGACTTTAAAGATAATAATAGCAATAAAATCTGATAATCTAATAAAATCAAAATAATTGACTAATACTTTTGAGTTATAATTTTCCAGTAACCAAATTAATTGACAAAAATATTTGCCATACTCCATGGCAAATATTTCAATATCTCTTGGCTTTTATGGATACATAACGCGTCAGCATTCGAGGGCCATGCATGAGGTGTACCCCACGTCTCTGCCTTCATGGATGCCAGTAAACAATATTTTTTTTTTTTTCCTGGAAACTGCCTGCCTTTCCCCATTTCTGAAAGAATGACACAAGAAATCACAAAGGTTGAAAACAAGAGTAAGTGTTGGTGACATCCAAGTAAAGACATTAGAGAGGGAAGAAAATCAGTTACAAGTCAAAAAGAACTGAATATATAGTGTCTGGTTTTGTTAGTCTACATTTAGAAGTGATCTGGTTTTGGTTTTTTCCCCCTCAGCTGAGGAAAGAGTATTCAGTAAAGAATACAGAAATCTAAATGTAATTTTCACATAAATCATGTTGAAGTGGTTCTGTGGCTTGCAGGAGGCAGGAGAATGTTCCAGATCCCTCCTCCAGTTGTGACAAAATACCAATTTTTGGACCAAGCCTGTTGGACTCCGATTTTTCCATACTGATCTCTAGACTATCACTGAAAATTCAATACACTGCCACCAACTGTGTAAAAGCTCTATTTGGTGTACAGTGTACTAGCAGCTGACACCTGATGACATGAGCTCTTGAGTGAACATTTCAGCCGGAATTCTTCCTATGCTGACTTATGGTAGGTTGTCATAAAACCTGAAAGTCTTGGAGTGAATTCCTACATTGCTGAAGTCAAAAGCAAACTCCCACTCATTTCTCTGAAACCATGGTACCAGTATTGATTGCAATAGTTGAAGTTCTCAGCGTGGTTTGGTTTACCTGAGGAGATGCCTGTTGTAACTGTGATAGTCACAGCTATGATCCATTGGCACAGGGAACTGTGTCACCAGAGCAAGGCTCAGGAAGGCTGATGATAGTTATTCAGACAGTAGGAAGGCAGCTGTGGAACAGAAGAACCATAGATTGTACAATTCGAGAACAAAATGCAAAATACTTTTTCTTCAAAAATTTGCTTTCAAAATTGAGCTTCCTATGCAAACATTCTCCTCGCATGTGAGAAAAATACAACTTATCTTTAACTGCATTTGCAGAGCATAGCCTGTAGGACTGTGCTGCCACTACGTGAATGCAGAAAGCCATTGCAGGTGACTGTGGCTGACTTAACTCCTAACTCCTGCTCCAGGGCATGACGTTTGTATGATGTAATGGGACTAGGGTGAGATCGTAGAAAGAAGCATCGGCATCAGCACTGCCTCCTTGGGGAATGGAATTCATTTCAAAAACTGGAGCAAGAAACAAGTTCTATCTCTCGGGGAAGATGGTAAGAGATGCAACTAAAAGGTACATCAATACATTTTGGAAAGTGTCTATATTGGAAACAATAGAGATCCAAACTAGCTTGGCTTGTACAAAAGTCAATCTTTATTCTCATCCAACCTAGTTTCCTAAGCACATGGAGCCTCTGCAAATCTCTGTAAGAACCGTGGGTGTTCTCCACCACTAAATAGTCAGGACGCCAATGCTTACGGAGCTCTGGGGTTACATAGGTATCATCATGAAGGTTGTAATGAACCTGCGAGGAGGAGGCAAGTATATTTTAAAGTAATTGTATCTTTTAAAAGCATTTCTAGGTTCAGCCCTAGAGGAGGCTGCCATTCTTTTTTCTGTTCTAACAACTTCCAGAAATTCTACTCAAAAACCGGTTTCCACTGCGCTAGTCTCTACACATCTGTAACCCAAAGAATTATTAATCCATTTATAGAGATTAAAAAATAAAGCAAACATCTCTCGGCCAGCACGTTCCAGAAGTGCAGGTCTCACACAGCGCGCGTGTTTCTGCCCCAGCAGCCCGCGCTGGAGATGTGTGCGGACATCTCGCTGTATTTCCAAGGACTCAGTTTCCGCCGGGTGTCCGCCCCCGGGATCCCCGCTCCCGCCCCGCCGGGGGGCGGCCGGAAACGCGAGCGCGGCCGTGGCGGGTCCCGGCGGGGCGGCGGCGCTGGTGCCGGGGAGGCCGGGACCGACGTGGCCGGCCGGGGGAGGCGGAGCCGAGGGGCCGCCGGGCGGGGCAGGCCCGCACCGAGCCGCGGCTGGATGGCAGCGGCGGCCCGGGGCACGGCGGCGGTGGCGGCGCACGGTAAGGGCGGGTGGCGGCCCCAGGGCGGCGCGGCCGAGGACGGGGGTCGCTGGGCCGCCCCCGCTCCGCTGTTGTGGGACGAGGGGGGAAAGCGGGAGGCGGGCACGGCAGCGCGGCTCAGCAGCTGCGGGACGGGGAGAGCGGGGCCGCCGGCGGCGGGACGGGACGGGACGGGACGGGACGGGACGGGGTGAGCGGCGGCGGCAGCGCTGTCCGCAGCGGAGCCGAGCTCGGCTCTGGCGGGGCCCGGCCCGGCTCGGCCGAGCGCGGGGCAAGTTTGGGAAGACGTGGCGGGGAGCGCCCGGCCGGGCCGCTGGTTCCGGCAGCCGTGTACCGGCCCGGCGGGACCGCGGGCTGCGCGCCACCCGCCCCAGGGCCCCAGCTGCCCACGGGCTCCCGGGGCCGGCATCCCCCCGGTCCAGCCCGCCTTTGCGGGCGTGCCGGGGGCTGGAGGCAGCCGAGAAAGTTTTGGAAGTCGGTCCTCTGGCAGACAATGTCGCGAGAGGGTCTCGGGCAGGGGGTGCCCCGCAGGACGCGCGGAGCTGGGGGGGCTGGGTCTGCGCGGCCACGGTGACACAGGGACCCCGGCGGGGGGCAACTAATGTGCTGCTCCAGTGAGGTGCGTGAGCAGGGTTAATTACTAATTGCCCCCGCGGCAAGTATGTCTCACTTTGCATCGCTCTGCGTTCCTCAAATGGAAAACCCGCGCTGTCTGTCCCATCCGCCGCGATGTGAGACGCAACGATACGAGCGGGCCCGCTGCATTAGTTGCCCGCGGGCGAGAGCGGTGCCGGAGCCTGGCCTGGGTGAGGGCTGCGGCACCGGGTGACGGGGCGGGAGGGGGGCGGTGTGCCTGGCCTCTGCCTCGGGCTGCCACGGAGAGTGGGCTGGGAGGAGAGAGATTCCCCCTAGCCCGGAGGGGAGTGAACGCCATTATCTGGTCCGCAAACTCCTCTTTTCATCCTGGGGATGAAAGGATGCAGGACGGGGAAGGAATCGCTGTCTCCCAAACTCTAGTAGTGTTCACTCGATTTTAACTGCCTTCCTTGCCATCTCTTAGGTTTGCCCGGCGTCTGTAATCTGTTCCCACCTGCGATACACTTATTGTTCTTAATTCTGTGCATCCCCTGCATTTAGCTGTGAAACGCTGTCATTTGCAGAAACGCAAGCCTCTGTGCAAAAGAGGTTTTTTATGAGAGGGATCAAAGGGGAGGGGTCCCACCAGAGCAGTGCATTCCCTAAAGATGGGCAGTGACTCAGAGAGAAAGAAGTGCTCAGGGAGTACTGGAGACCTTTTGTGCCTCTGCTAAGGTAAGGGCCTCCAGGAGGTATTCAAAGCTCTCCCCTGGGCAGATGGAGGGAGGTGGCTCATGGAGAATTTTTTGGCTGAAAATTATGCTTCCTCCCTGGAAAATTAACTTTTTTCCCATTCCATGCAGTATTCTGTTGCAACTGTAAGGCCAGGCAACCAGCTTCCAGAGAAAATGCTTGTAAAAAAGCCTTTTCTTTCTAATTTCTTCCACCTCGACAACATCTAAAATGTGTGGCAATGAGCAATTGCGCTGAGGCAGAGATGAAGCTGTATGGTCTGAGAAGGCAGTGTCTAGGAGAGTAGTAGACGGGTTCCTGCCAGAATAGTCATCGTGTCAATATTTTATTTTCTCTTTTCCAATAGGTTTTTGCCTTGGCATTTTAAGTTTTGTCTGTGTGTTCTCAGCCACTGCTAACTACAGAGGTGCTCAGTGAAGTAGAGTGAGGCCCAGGGAGCCTCCTGGGTCTCCTGGCTTGGTGTGCAACCTCCCTCTGCCCCTGCTCAGGAGTGTGTAAATGACAGATTCTCATTTGTTTGTTCTTCCTGAACTGGGAAAGCCTCATGGTTATTCCAGTCCTGAGACCATTTCAGAAGGGGCTGAGCAGGCCTGATTCCTGAATACTCAAACACATGCTCTGGAGAGTGCTGCCAGTGGTAATGGTGACCAGGTGACCAGGTTGTGATCCAGCACGGCTGGGAGCTGTGATGCCAAATGGAGCAATTGTCAAAGCTGATAAATAAACAATGTACTGTCTATTTCTCTCCCATGCACGTTCTTAAATATGTGATACAGCCTTCTTGATAAACATGTCTCTGTACCTGATTATGCCTCTGCCTTATAGTGACCACAGATGTCTCTGAGAAAACCTGCAGGTGTTTTCTCTAGAAATTTCTCAAGATGTTCTCAGATGTTCTCTAGCTGAGTTCCAGAAACAAATGCTGTTGTTTAAAATTAGGAGTAGGTAGAGACTTTCTGCAACTGTAGTGGCAGTGTATTATTTTCCTCCTCTTGAGTGTTTTTTCTCCTAGGACTACATCTTCACTGTGCCTCTTTATCCCCTTAAATATTTGTCTTAGCAGTAACCAGTTTAAATTTAAAGACTTTACTAATGAGGCAGAGAAGCAAAGGTGCTATAGAGATAAAAAGTACCTTTTTTTTTTTGAGCAAGTGGTTATGATGTGTTAGGAAGAAGCAATATGCTCTAAATAATTAGCTGGGCACAAAAATCAGTTTAGGTATGTCTTGGGTGATACACTGAATTTCTCGTAGATGTTGTAAGAACATCAGGAATTTATTGAATGAGATATGGAGTTGTTCTTGAGTCAGGAGGTCTTGGTGGTCAGGCAGCACAGGTGTAAAGAAATGTGCTGGTTTTCCCTCAGTGAGTAACAGGTGAATAAAGACCTGTTGGCCACAGAAAGTTGGCCGACACAAATGTGAGTTAGAGGAATCAGTTTTGTACCCTTTTATGCCCATTTATTGTTCAACACCATACCTTTATGGAAGAACCTGATCCCTTTTTGTTCTGGAAGAGGGACATGAAGCCAAGTATGCAGACCTTTTTCAGAGTCCTGGACATGCTCTTTGTCCTGTGTGCTACTGCCTCTCTCCAGGATTTTGATCACTTAGTCAAAGTAGTCCTTTGGGGCACATATGAGCGTGGAGAATGAGGTGCAAGAAATCAACCTGTTGGATCAATTGCAGTGATTACTTTTCGAAATTGGTTCTCAAAAGCTGTGATAACGATGTTGCAGAAGAGACTTGTGCTGCTTCCCATCACTGCCAAACTGCAGAGAGTGGTCGGGGGTTTTTTGTGTATTTATTGCCTCTTCATAGGCATATGTATGGTTGTATAAATCCTGATTTATTTTTGCTGTGTTCCTCACAAAGTTTTCAGTCATTTTCCTCGTCTAATCCTGTCAAAAAGGACGAAGAGGTCTGTCAGGCCTGCTCCCAGGTTGGAAGGGGTGCCCGTCTATTTTAAAGGAGGAAATTCTGTAAACTGCAGGTTTTTTGCAGCAGCTAGTAAGCAGAGAGAAGACTGTGGCTGGTGGAATCTGCTTGAAGAGGCCCATCACCTACCTGCACAGATGCCCCTGTGGCTGATGGCTTTAACCTGTATTGGTACTGTATTGGTACTGTATTGGAACAGAAGAAACTCTGTTCAGTTAGGGGACAGCAAACATTTTGAGAACTTCCTGTCTTTTTTTGGGTTTGTTTTGTTTTCAGGGAAAATTTTGGGGGATTCTGTGGCATAATTTTACCCTAGTTTTGTGTGTTTGTTTGCATAGCTGTAGGGGGGAGCCTGAATTGCCATGAGGGGAGCCAGAGAGCCTGGCAGTGTCCTAGGTATGCAATGTGGTGGAGTTGGGCAGAGGGCAGCATCTCTGGCCCGTCAGGCTGTCCTTGCAGTTGTTACTAGCTCTCCAAGCATCAGCTTAGTTCCTGTTCACTTCAGTGTCTGAGTTGAGTTGGTGCATGGAGTGCTATGAGAGATGAAAATGTCCCTTGCTACCAAACCCCCATTCCTGTTGTTCTGAAGTGGTTGTGCCAATAGTGATTTACAGCTGAAAATCTGCCCCTTTTCATAGGGCCCTGTCAGCAGAGCAAGGATCTCTCTAGCTTACATCAAATTACAGGTGTAGGGCTGAAGGGACTTCAGAGAAGGGATCTAATCTTTGCAATAAAAGACCATCTGCATTGGGTGTTTTTTTTGCTCAAAGTAAAATAAAATAAAGACAACAACCAATGCTAGACATTCTGCATCGTAGACAACGTGTTTCAGTGTATCACCACTTTAGCACTATGTAAATTTGTTTTTTCATATTCAGGCTGAGTCTTGTTTACTGTATGAACTGATCTGGAAGAAGAGTTTAGCACTTTCCTCCTTTCTTGTGACTTTTAATATATGCAGACTGTTCTGTTCCCTTCAGTGTTATCTTTCTATGACTAAACACACCCAGGTCCTTCAGTTGTTTTTTCCAAGTCATGCTCTCTACACTCTAATTTTTGTTTCTTTCCACTGCAGTGTCTTAGATATTTGCATGTATTTCATGAAGAAGAATACGTGGGGCTGGGTGCAGTCTGTTGGCTAATGTCTCACCTGTGTGAGACCTACAGTGTCACTACTATTTGTCCCAGGATGACATTTACCTACTTTGTAGCAACATAAACCCACTGGCTTAGAATTAATTTCTCAGTCAATGTATGCTTTTTCTTTGTGGCACATTGGGCTTACTGTATTGTCACTTCTATTTCTTTCCACACCTGGCCTCGTGCCTGCCCCTGCCCTGCCCTTAGCAGCCAGATCAAAACACTGCAATAAGACACCATAAAGTCCTGGGCTGGTTTGAACTTGCTATGTTGAGGGATTTTATTTTTTGTTGTTAAAAAAAAAAAATAAATGAGAGGTTACACAAAAAGTTTTGGTGGTTCTTGCACAGCTTGCCAAACCAAGACAGTGTCTTTATTGATTCCTTCTTGCATCCCCACTACTGATATCCACGGTCACTGTGCTTGGAGACTGATGTTCTCCTTCCCAGGAGCAATGGGACCCTGTCCCTTAATTTTGTTTTTGATTGCTCACTGCAGCTGTGCCTTCCTCCTGCAGTGTTTTCATCCAGGGACTGAAACTGGCAGAGGGCTGATTCTTTAAAAAAATAGTTTTCCCTGCTAGTTTGTTCTGACGCTGCTCACTCATGGAGTCTGGTGTGCGCATGGGGAGGCGATGCTTCATGAAGGGATGGGGAAAAGGGGCAACACCACTTTTTCATCTGCAGTGAGGCCTTGGATTGGCTCCAACATCCTGAATTTTGTCTTGATAATTTCAGATCCCTTTCTGTCTGGCTGTTACTTAATGCTTTGGTATCTTTATCACTTTCTTATCTTATAGGTAACTACAAACTGATCATTTAATTTGATCAAGAATCCTTCAGAGGATTGAAGTTACTGGTCTGTAACTTCTTAAGTCTTCTCCCACCTTTTTTTTTTCCTTTTAAAAAGGTAGGTGAGGCATGATGCTTCTCCAGCCTTCTTGTGGCCTTCCCCTATTCCTGTAAATTTTCAGAGATGGTCCTAATGCTTCAGAGATTACTTTAACTGTTTTTTCGCATGCTTTCAGGTGAATGCTGTTATTCCCTCTCAATCAAGAGCTGTTTTGCGAACATTTGTTAAGCTATTTTTTCCTAGCGTGCTATTTTCTCCCATTTCCAGATTAATTTTGCTTGTCACATTTCACTTTTTCTTCTGGAGACTGAAGGAACGTTTGTACTTCAGCCTTTACATCATTTGCTTTCCTTTCCTGTTTGCCAATGAGAGTGTAATTATCTTTTTTTTCCTCTTCTAACATGCTCTCTTCTCTACAGTTTTCTTGTTACTGCAGAGCTCTTAGTAACAGCTGTGCTGATTTTGACTAAGAGACCATCTAACCCAGTATCCTTCTTGGAAAGGAAAAAAACAGGACAAATATATATGATATTTTTAAAGTATCTTTCCAGTCTCCAGCTCCTTTCACATAAGGGAATTTCTTGACTCTAATGTGAGCTGTTTAACTATTAACAATCAATAGATTTATCTTTCTAGTACTTGCCCTGTCTTTTGATGAACCCATGTAAAATTTTTCATTGTTTTTGGAGAAGTACTACCACACAAGTTATTTGCTGATGAAGGGTCATATTTGTTTGTTTTGAAGTTGACCCTCATTGACTTCATGGGGTGGCTGTCAGTACTTATGTCTGACAAGATGGTGAATAGTCTATCCGTGTTCACCATCTTTACACTACTCATGAGTGTACAGACTTCTGTTATGTTGCCTGTCTTGCATCCTAATTTGTACATGGATGCTGTTACATGGCAAAAAAAGAGATTTATCTGGGTAGCATCTCTGGTCAATACCTTTTTCTGAAGCCTTGGGACACTGAAGGGCAAGGATGAGGGTACTTGGAGTCCTTGTCCAGCCCACCTGAAGGAAGATGCTTTCACAAGATGTCTCATATGCAGTTTCATACACCAATGATAAACAGCCTCTCTGTCCTTTAGTACTGTGTTGAAATCAGGAAGAGTTTCAGATGTCCAGATGTATATGGGTATACATACCTGTGCTAAGACACTGAAAAGGGGGAATGGTATGGCCAAGGCCTTTCTTCTGGGATGATGGGAGGGAGAGATGAGCACACTCTCAGAACTGCTCTCCCTTCTCTTTTCAGAGATTGGCCAGCCTGGCTGAGACCACTTAGCAATGACAAAACAAAAACTTCTGCTTGATGGGACGCTCTCCTTGTTTCTGATTGTGGCCTGTGGAGCTCAACAGGTCCCGAGGAGTCATGTTGCTGCTAGTTCTGGTTCGCTGTGTGAGAAGGAGGCAGAGTCCTGGGGAAACCTTTTCACCAGTGAGTGGCTGGACACTTGGATCTGTTCCCTCATCGGTTCATTCATGGTGGGGCTGAGTGGGGTCTTCCCCTTGCTGGTGATCCCATTTGAGACGGGAGCTGCTCTGCAGTCAGAAGGTAAACCTGCTACCTGCATTGGCCTTTCTGAAGCCAAAAGTCCTGGGATGTGACTGAACAGCACAGTAGTGAACAGGACTTTGTCACAGAAATACTATTCTCTAAAATGGAAAGTCTGTTTTTGGTGCTTCAGTCCACACCTGAGAATCTGATAGGACAAATGTAAGCCCTGGATGGAGCTTGTACAAAGAGTATTGTTTTTTACCCTGCTTGGTCCAGGTCCCTCCCACACACTGCTGTCCCAGGCAAGTGGTGCAAGACCTTTTTCTTGCATTCCATTTGTTTTGTGCTCTCTCCTTTGAGAGCTTGCTTTATGGGTGCTTCCAATTTAGGTTTTTCTGTGGAAAATCACAGCTGGAAATGTTTTGGCTCCTGGATGAGTAGTGATTAGCGTGGGGTTTTTTTGTTTGTTTGTCTGTTTGGTTTTTTCTTTTTTTTCTTTTTTTTTCTTTTTTTTTCTTTAGCTGGATCACACCGTATGAAGCAGTTGTTGAGTTTTGCAATTGGTGGACTACTGGGGAATGTGTTTCTGCACCTGCTTCCTGAAGCCTGGGCCTACACATGCACTGCAACAACAGGTATGAAAGCCTTATATGCCTGGAAGCAGCCCATGCTATGCCTGCTGCTACATTTTTTGAGTCTGTTCCATCTTGAAAGCACAAGACCAGCCAGTCTGGGTCAGCCTAAAAACTGGTCTAAGCTGGTATTCTCTTTCAAACAGTATATAAAAGCACATGCCTAGGGAAGGATGTAAGAACAATAAACACACATGTAGTACTTTGTCTTTGTACTCTGCAGTCCTCCAGAGACTTTGAGATTAGAGTACTTTATGTTTAGTAACTTGCGTTGGTTTTCTTGCCTATCAAATTCTCCTATCTTTCCTTGGATTCCTGTAAGTCTCTGTTGATTTTCCTTTGTCCTTTCTGTAAGGAAAGGGAATGCTTCTTTAACCCGATGAGAGGTTATGAATGTGTATGTGGTCTGGTATATGAACTTGTGCACCATCTCAGTTGGGGATCAGGTGCATCTTTTTTATAAATCTGTCCCTATAACAATGTTAATCCTAGAGCCTTTTTCTTGGCACTAACTGGGGCCTCTCTGTTGGGTACTTGGATTTATGGGAGCTCATATGTGTTGCCCTCGCAATCTTTGCTCAAGGAGAAATCATGGAAAATTGTCCATAGAGCCATAATTAAGAATGGAGGGTGAGGCGTGGGGGGAAGGGAAAGCAAATACAGGTCACAGAAACCTGTGTTCGCCAGCAAATGAAACACTGTCTGAGTTGGTATAGAATTTGTGGTATCAGTGTAACTCCTTCATCCCTCAGATAGCCAGGGTTGTTGAAACCTATAATGGTTGTGTCTCTCTGCTTCAGAAAACTGATGGCATAGAAGGCAAGTGTGGCTGCATCCCACCTGTTGAGAAACCAAGAAATCATTTCCCTGCTGAAAACAGGGGAAAGAAGATGAGAGAGGAAAGAAGATGCTCTGGGTGTCCCAGACTCTCTTGTACCTATGTCCTAGGATTTCAAATCTGCTGGGCCTTTAGTCTTCTTTCTCACAGCTCTAGCACCATAGGCAGAACCAGCTTTCCTTTTTTTACCCCTTTCTACAGTGGTTCCCAAATTACTCTGTCTTCCTACTCTAGTTTGCTTGCTTCTGCCAGACTGTCCTGAAGCATAAAGGTTTCCTTGACCCACGTAAACCTTGTTACAGAGTCATTCTTTTCTTCCATTGCAATGCAATCTCCATTTCTGCAGCCAGACTGAATGGATTATTATCTCACAAGCTTGGCTCTAATTGAAAAGGAAGTTTATAGCTTTGGGCTTAATAACTTACCTAGGTGTGGCAGAATGGGGAAGGTGAGTCTGTAGCTCCACTAACAGCAGATTTCAAGTCAGAGCTTGCTGCTTAGTAGATATAGCTGCTGGATTTTTGTTGATGTAATCTTCACTTGCCTCTGGACCTCAGGGAAATTCGTAGTGTTGTCAGGAAATATTTTGGGTTGTGCTACTGAAGAAAATGGGGTGGTAGCTCTCACTCTGAGTGACCTGAGATGAGGATATCTGTTAGATCAAGAATGAGCAAGTTAAACTAATCTGCTTTGAGATGTGTTTGCTCCTCTTACCTTGGAGGGAGTCTTTCCATAGTCATTTCTTGTTTTGACTTGGAACTGCTGGGTGGGCTGTAAGGGGCGTGGTGGGTTCATATGTTTGAAAAACTATGTACTTAATAGAGACATGAAGATTTCTCTCTTGTCCTTCAGGAGAAGAGCAGAGCTTTCAGCAGCAGAAGCTTCTGGGTCTCTGGGTCATCACTGGTTTCCTGACCTTCCTGGTGCTAGAGAAGATCTTCCTAGAGAAAGAAGAGAAGGACTACCCTGGTGTGGTAAGTTAACAGCCCGAGGGGAGGGAATGCTCTTATATTTGAAGCTCTGTACTAAACACCTCGTCCACCTTATCTGACAGGCTCAGCAAATGATCCTGGAGCTGTGAGTACCTTGTCATTGCTCTTTGGGAGCTTTTTGTCACTTCTTTGACACTGGTCTCTTAGAAGAAAGTTTCATCTCCAGGCTTTTGTTTTATGGTTTTGACTTTTGTTCTTTATGTGGTATGTGTAAAAGAGAGGTGCTCTTTTATGGGGACTGGTAGCTGGAGCACTCTGCAAATGAGACTTTTGCTCAAGTTACCTTTGAGGGATGACAGCTTGCTGATGCATGTTCCACTGACTCCACCTTGACTCATTCCCTTTCTGGGTCCTCAGTCAGGACAAAGACCAGCCTTCTTGAAGGTGTTTCTCCTTGGTTATGGCCTGGACCAGATGTTTGGGTAACTTTGTGTGGTAGAAGGGGTTTATGGGTGGCCAGGTAACACTAAGTTCAAAGAAGTCACCCAGCTGCAAAGGGGCAATATAGACAGAGGTACCAGAAGGTAATTCCAAGATAGAGAAGAGGAGCTAGTCTTCAGACATAAGGACAACTCCTAGTTGCAGCTCCTATAGATTGTTCAGTCCTTGCTGTGCCGTGACTTCTGAGAGGTGAAACTGCAGGTCAGGCGCTACATAAGAGCAATTAGGTGTTAACTTTGACTCATCCTTGCGACTTCAAAACCTGAAAGGAACTTCACCTTCTCATTTAGAGGGAGGCTGAAGTCTTAAATAAATATCTTGTTGTTTGGAAGATAATGATCCCAGCTATAGAATAATTCTGTAGGCTTAGTTATTGTGATGAACTGGGGAGAGCAAGACTCTTTTTCCCCCATTTCCTGTCGAGTTGAGTTATATTTCTGTGGGCAGCAGCTGCTAGCAGGATTGGCAGGCTCAGTCTCTTGTCCTTCTAGAGGAACTTGGCTCATGCCAAGGGGGCGTGACTCCAATTCCTCTCTCTTTCTACTAGTCTTGAGGACTAGGAGGTCTTTGCTCTTGTTGTCTTACAGTGCAGATGTCACAATGCTCTCTGAATCTGTCTCATTTCTAGCAGTTGTTGTTAAACTGGGGTGCCAAAGCTGTTGATTTACACTGTAAGGACAAAGGGATTAAGGGTAAAGACTGGATTTCTAATCCTGATTCATGCTCATTCATCACTGAAAAAAACTGAGTGACAAGTTTTTTTCCCCTAATTTAGGACTGTGATTCCAAAGCACCAGCTGGAAAGATTTCCAATGGAAGTGGCTGTTCCTTGCCAAAGGTGGCAGGCCAATCCCAAAAAGCACGAGCTCAGTGTAATGGCTCCTCTCTCCAGTCTTGTAGAAGAAACAACAGAATCAAGGTAAGAAACCCATAAACTCACCTTCACATCTTAGTCAGGAATTGTCTGTGGAAAGAACTGTGCCTGAGTGGAAAACTCGATGTTTGAGTTGTGCTTGATTTTGCTCTATCAAAGTGTCTGTCCTGGTCACAGCAGGGAGGAAACAGCAGACTTGGAGAAAATCTACACTGTAGCTTATGCAGAAGAGGCAAAGTCAATATTATGAAGTCATAAGTCTGATGATGTGTGTTTTGTCTGAATTCCACGTTTTGTTTCTCTGTTTTTTCTAGTCAGTATATCTTTATTTGCTTAATTTTTTGTGCCATGATTTCTCTGTTCTCTAGTGCCTGCATTGTACCAATTGTGAGCTGCATTTTTACTTTTAAGGCACCTTTTGGAAGTGTTTTGACACCTTTTGGAAGTGTGTTGAAACTATCCACTATAGAACTTAGAAGTTCAGTTTCTCAGATTATCAGTTTATCTGCTGTCAAAATGACTTCTTGTCCACTTCTGTCTCCAGAACTGTATTTCCCATCACTTCCTTTGCACTGGTCTCATCTGACCCCACAGTGAGCCTATTCAGGGAGCTAAACAGACTTTTTTCTGCACCCACACACCCACCTCCCACCCCCAGGTCTGTTTCTCTCCTATCTTAACTTCTTGAAGCAGCTTGGCATGTAGACAGGCAGCCTGCAGTGCTGGAATAAGGGAGATTAGCAAACTCATAGGATTGGAGGTGGAGGAGGAAAAGGAGTACTGTATCATTGGGAAGTGGATAACCTTTACGTTGGCTTTGCTTTCAGTTTAATGTTACTATCTTTGTACTGTGGAAACCCTTGTCTGGGTGCACATTACAAGTGAGAGAGTAAACAACCACTTTGGTGAAGAAGGACCTACAATTTGAGATTGCAAGCCCATAAAAATGTGGAAGATTGTATGAGAGTAACTATGAACAGAAAGTGTGGTTGCATGAACTAGCCCAAACCTGGATGTGTGGTCAGTCAGAGGCTCTTTTGTCTTTCTATTTTAAATCTGTTTTGCTGTAACTTAATAGCTCTTCCTACACAACATGAAAGTTGTGCTGAGATCACTGAGTATTTTTGATATCTGTCACATTCATGTAATTTTTACAGAACACTACACAAACTGCAAGCTGCCACACTGATGTTTCTAGAGGTGATAGTAGTGAAGAAATCAATATTACTGGGTTATGAAACATTGTGCCCTTATTTTAGAAAGGTTTATATGAGGAACTACAGATTTAAAGGATGGTTAGTCTACCACTGATTTCAAGTAGAAATGAAACACCAATAGAGGATATGATTGCTCAAGACATGGTCCTAATGTAAAAAATAATAATCTAATTAATGCTAATTAGTATGATCTTATGGAAGATAAATTCTTATCAGCCAGACATTTTCTCCTGCCTTTTATTCAGTGATAAAATTGTTTGATAAAGGTAATGACAAACATATATAAAATATAACTTTTCCCCACATTCTAATAAAACTAATACTGCATGAAATCAACTTTGCTAATATTAGTTATATTAAAAATCAGTTATATTATCAATAGAGACTGGATTAAGGCAGCCCCCCTCAAATCTGTTCACTGGTGGGATATGATTTTTTTAAGTGATTATTTATAAAAACAGTATGTCTTCACATTTGCAGATACTACTATATTACATAAATGGCACATCGTGACTGCATGAAGTCAGTGATAGCAGCTAAACTGAGTAACTTCACCAAAAGTGCTGCATTTTTAACAGGTTTTGATACATGCAAATATTAAGGAATAGATCAGAGAAAAAACACAGATCATATTTACAAGATAGGGATAGTTTCTAGAAAGTCAATGCAGTGGAAAAAGGTATGAGAATTACAGTAGAAAATTGTTTGAACACATTCTTCCCTTATGATGCTACAGCCAGGAGGATGGGTGAGTTGGAAATAGTATGTAAGAGAAGAGGGGACAGTCCCTCTTTCTGTACAGCAATAATGAAACAACTATCTGACTTTTTCCAGTAGTGTTATTCCAAATATCCAAAATGTTACTGATAATTTGTAAAAGAGTCGGGAAAGAGGTGAAATAAATATTTTAAGTTTGCAGTACATGATAAGTGGCTTCCTTTAGGTTAGCTCTGTCGTCATGACAGATCAAGGATAACTTAAGGTGTACAAATACCCATGTAAGAGACATGACTAAATTTGCATAGTTAAAGCTATAGCAAACAGTAACAGACTAGAAGGTAGAGACAACTCTAACTGAGGGTAACTAGCCAATGGACCAACTTACCTTAGAGATAGCAGATTCTTTGTCATTTGTGGGCTTTAAGCTGTGATTTAAGATGCTCTCTATGAAGTACATTATAGCTTAACAAACAATGGACTTCGTGCAGAAATTGATGAGATTCTTTCAGTTGTGTTATGTAGAAGGTTTAGACAACCATAGAGAGCCCTTCTAGCTTTAAAATCCTAACACATCTGTTTGCTCTTACAGACCGTTGTCGATATGCATGAAATAGAAGCTAATGACAATGCATGTAGTTTTAACTTTCCACATTTTGAGCATATGATCTGAATAATAGATTTCTTGGTAGGGTGGAAATTACCAAAACTACCAAGATACTCCTGCGTTATTAGCCTGTTTCCTTAGGCAACAACATAAGCAGTCATTCCATCTGTCTGTCCATCTGTTCTGCCCTTCATTTTCAATAACTTTTGAACCCATAATTAATTTTTCTTGAGTTCAAGAGAGGATAGAAGTCTTGAAGATGATCCAATTTCTGCAAGTTCCATAAAAATCAGCATGGCAGTAGAGGAGGAATGCAAACTAATGCCTTATTATAAAACACTGTCAGAACTTAGCTGCTGTGTGCTGCTCGACAGGCCCACCTGGTTGGTAGCTTACCGGGTAAGTCTCACTGCCCTTACCTGGTGGGGAGGTGGCTGTCATGCAGTGCAGGGTGGTGAAGGGGTGTGCAAGGAAACAGTGATGCTGGAAATGAACAAAGTAGGTGCTTGCATGAAATCCATAGCAAGACAGACTTCTTTGGTTCTACTATTCACTCAGAAACCCCCATTTTTTCTGCAAGCAAAAGGGGAAAGGTACTATTTAAACAAAGTCACCCATCAGGGCTTAATGGTTAGTAAGCTGTAAACAGTTGACCATTGTCCGCATATATATTAGAACTGCTTTTTAGCTGCTGCTATAATTTGTCCTATCTTGAAAACTGCAGGTGGGAGGTTTCCTTTGCACACAAACATAGATCAGTTCTGTCCAGCATTGCAGCCTTTATATCCTCAACAAGTAAAAATGCCTTGCTTATTCTTTCTTTTTCCCTGTGGCACACGGGGTCCTTGCTGATTTGAGGAAGTATGTTTTATTACACATTGACATAAATTCTGAAGCATGAACATAAACACTTCATCTGGCTATGCTCTTTATGAGCAACAAGAACATCCTATTAGGGATTCACAGAATGTAAATGTCAGAGACTCATAACTGTCAAATCAACCCAATTTATTTCTGAGCACTCCAAGGCTTTGCTTCTTTCAGTGACAGCTTTTGCCCAAGCCACTGACAAGAAAAAGTCATAATGTTTTAATCATGAAATCTATTTTTTCCCTATATGGTGGTATGGGAAAGCATTTTTGTGTAAAACTTCTGTGAATAATTATTATTATCCTGTGGGGAAAATGCAGTCACATAAAAAAACAACATGAAAAGGAGAATTTTAGATAGTCATATTTGACTGTCTAGGACTCAGAGTATGAAGAATGAGAAGTAAAACTGCTGTATTCTTGGGTCTGCCTTCATGCATCTATTTGTTTCTTTTTTTACAAAAGCATACAGAGACTTCTTTTGCATCCATTGTGGAGATGCTACTTAGATTATTACTTAAAACTGAGCTTAGCTAGGCTTTGCTTAATCCCTTATTGTCATATTTAATCATCAATGCACTTTTAAAAATTTAGAGCCTATAAAGGCCCAAGATTGTGAAGTGAAAGTGCCCTGCAGAAAGGTGGTGATTTGGAGAGAGAAATTTGACAGAAAGCCCCACTTGAGCCATGGTATATAGATGACAGGAAGAAGAGATGCACCAAGCAGAGCTGATAAAAACAAGGAAGAGCAGAAGACCAAAAAGAGCTAATTAAATCCATCCCCACTTGTGCTTTTCCAGCTGAACTTTGGCATCTGACACTATGGTGAAGTAAGAGGTTGATGCCTCACAGTTTCTAGACAGTCTCTCCACTCACTGGATACTACCCTATATTCAGAGTTCTTGCAGTCCAGGGACAGCCTGGTGTATTGGCTAGCACCTGGTTTGATAATAATTTAAACTGCTGTGCCATATAGTGAACTGTGGTATCTCAGGACCCACACACAGTAGTTTAAGTCATATATGATGGAAGAAAACCCAAAAACATGTGAGCTAAAGAGATGGGGTGGTACCCTCATAAATCACTTTAAATCAAATACTTAGAATATGTCTTGAGGTGACCGTAGTTAGAATGATGGGGAAGTCTAACATGGAGATGGACTTGTGAGAAAGGAAGCTGCTTTATGCTTATAATTTTAAGAAATGTGTTTATATGCAAATACATATACATGCTATCCAGCCTTCTAGTAGGTGGCTTTTTGGTGACTGTCATCACTCTTGTTATTCTTTGTTAAGGGAAAGCAAACCCACAAGCACAAGCTTTTTTGGTACAATGTTTGAAGATTTATTTTGTTATAAAAAGCAGTTTCAGCAGCATTTTTCTGTTGCATTGTTCTTGCCAGCTTTTGAGGAGGAGATATTTAACAGTTGGATATTAAAGTACATGGCTTGAAAACAAGATCAGGCCATATTTGAAGCCAGTTACCTGTGTAAAGTAGTCAGTGTTACCTAAAATTGGTTCAATTTAGAATTAAATATATTCTTGCATTTTTGGCTTTCTTCTTTTTCCTTTCTCTTTTTCTATATCTAGAGGTCTTTGTCACTTGCACAAGGTAATTATTCTAATCTCAGACAATACTTGCCTACCCTAAAACTTAGTTTACTCTAAAACCAAAAATTACATTTAATTTGTCTGCAGGCACTGACAGGTTAAGACCTTCAGTAGAAGTTCCATGTTCTGATGTTTCCCACCTGATTGTGACTGCATAACCTGTGTCTAAGCCATGTGCTTTCTTTTATCTTCTTACATCTCTTCCTTTATCAGGGGCTCTTCCTTCTCTTTGCAGATTAGTGGATACCTCAATCTACTGGCCAACACCATTGATAACTTCACACATGGCCTGGCAGTAGCAGCCAGCTTCCTGGTTAGCAGAAAGGTAAGGTTTCTGTGCCCAGCTGTGTATTGAACTGGAGAGGCCTTGTTTCAAGTGTGATGCAACATGCAGAACATCCAAAGATGTAAGGAGTTCCCTCCTATTTTATGAAGTTTTCTGAGAAAATGCAGACTACAGTAAAAACCAACTCTATCCTGATCCTCTGATGCAGAGCTTCTTCAAGCCTGGGACGTGTTAGTCATTTGGACTGGCACTGGGGGAAGGATTAGCTCATCTACTCAAAAGCCAGGCCAGAAATAGCATTGACCCCTTACATGATGAGGATGGTCACTTCAGGGACAGGGACATAGACAAGGAAGAGATGTTTAATGCTTTTTTTACTTTGGTTTTCAACACTGATGATGGGCTATCGGGTTCCCAGTGCCCTGAGCTGGAGGACCATGACTGTGAGAATGATAAACTCCCAGTCAACCCTGAACTTGTGTAGGATCTGCTGTTACAGCTTGATCCCTGTAAGTGTATGGGACCTGATGGTGCATGGGTCCCCTGTATGGGACCTTGGATGAATCCAAGAATACTCTGATTGTTTCCTAATCACCTTTTCTCTGCTGCAGGTTGGGTTCCTAACTACAGTGGCCATTCTCCTGCACGAAATCCCACACGAGGTGAGAGGGCTTTGGATCCTGCCATTGTGAGGGGAATTACAAGGTGCTTCACCTACTAAGAGGAGGCCTGGGTCTGGTTAATATTTTCTTGTCCTTTTGAAAGCTGCTCCCTCTGGGAAACTGACAACATGGAAAAGCAGAAGCAGTCTTGAAGCACTGGTCTTGCTGCGAATGCAACAGCCTTTGTGACTGAGAATTTAATATTCTTATTTATTAACTGTCAACTCTTGGTTTTCTTAGGTTGGAGACTTTGCAATCTTACTTCGGGCTGGCTTTGACCGCTGGAGTGCAGCCAAAATGCAGCTTTCCACAGCTCTGGGGGGAATTCTAGGAGCCTGCTTTGCAATATGTGCTCAGTCACCAAAAGGAGCAGGTAAGGCTCCCTGCGACCTCTGGAGTGGGGAAAGGAGGTGCTTGTCGTCCCCACGTGTGTATCTTCCTTTCCTTCAGTGTTGTCTCCCATGGCTCTGTCTCAGTAATAACAAAAGCTTCCTGTATTTGTGCAGGCGAAACAGTAGCCTGGATCCTCCCTTTCACTTCTGGAGGATTTCTGTATATTGCCCTGGTAAATGTTGTGCCTGATCTCCTGGAGGAAAAGAATCCTTGGTAAGTGCTCCCTCCTGTTCTGCTGCAGCAATTCTTGCTGCCAGGGAGCAGGGATATAACCCTCCCCTGTGCCTGTTCTGGAAGCATGTGAATGCTGGCTTTTTAAATCCCATGGGCAAGGCTGGAATCAAAATAGACTGCTGCGCTATGGGACTGTTGTGCTTATGGGACTACAAAGACCCTCTAAACCACAAGAACCTTTAACTGGGTCAGTCCCAAAATATTGTGCTAGCACAGTATGTAGCATGACCAGCTAGAACAAGTTCCTCAGAAACATGTCCAGTTAGGACAGCTGCTGCCCTGTCTGTCTTTTCAGCTTCTGGCATGTACTGGTTTAGGGACTGTCTGAAGCAGGGCCCCATAGAGGTGTGTATGTCTGTAACCACATGTGAATCTATCCTTCCCATGCTTCTCTCATTCCTTTTTGACCTTATCCATCAGTTCAGGCTTCTGCAATCTCCCTTTGGCAGAAAGTTTGCATAGCTTTACTGTGCTGTGTTAAGTGATACTTATTATTTGGTTCTTACACTCTTGCTTATTGATTTTTTTTTTATTAGATGTCACCATGGTGCTGTGTCAGTAGAAAATAATAGTTTTCTTCTCTTTATCATTCAACATTTCGTAGTCTGTCATTGTATCCCACCTCAGTCATTTCTCTTCTGCACTGGTGTATATATTCCAGTATATTTGGCCTCCTGCCGTGTATTATTCTAGTTTCTTGCAGTCTAATTAAAGCTGTAGCAGCTCCAAATCCAGCTGTACTGCAGTAAAGGTCCTCTCAGATCTGCTGGCAGAGCTGCCCTTGAATGTTCCCCTCTATTTCAGTTGTAATGAGACAGGCAACTTAAGTGGTTTAAATAAGATGCCTTGGCTCACCTAGTTAATTTTGACTGAAACATTACTCAAAAAAACAGTTCCACTCCTCCTGAGGAGGCAGGAACTTCTGGTGGAGAAATGTTAATTACTAATTTGGGAGTTTGCTTCTGGCTTGGTAACCTCTTGTGCTGGCAGAGGTTGTTGCCAGAGTATGCAGAGGTGGGAGGTATACAGTCACTTCAATCCAGCATAAACCTGAGATAGTGCTAAAAGAATGGCCAGATTCATCATCTTGCTTTTTTTTTTTTTTACTTTTCGTAACTATGGTTGTTAGCTGGATGAATCCCTAAAGTGCCTATGAACATGATGCAGAAGTGTTGGTTCCCTTGTGAGTGAGAGGACAGGAATATATACCTGAAACTACAAGACTGAATCAGCTTAAGTTGATTTTGAAACCTGGAGTTGGGCCTTGCAGCTGAGTGGAACAAGTACATGTCAGTTTATAGACAACATCTTTGCTTGGGGTGCTGGGAAAGAGTCTTCTCAGCTGTGTTAGTGACTTCATACAGCTGTTGTGTTCTCCATGCGATAGATTTGAAAGAGCAAAGGGCAAACAAGAAATGATTTGAGAGTCTCTCTGCTGTTGCCTATGGGAATTGGTCTATGGCTCCTCCTAATTTTACTGTTTCTTTCCCAGGAACTCCCTGCAGCAAATTCTGCTCCTGTGTACAGGCATTATAGTCATGGTGCTACTTGCGCTCACAACTGAGTGACCTCTGCGCAGACCTCATGATGCCTCCCAGAGCCACCACAGTGACTCTGAGCTGTTACAAAGCAATAAGGAACACTAATGTTATTTCTTACGTGTGTGCGTGCAGATCTGGCTGCTAGTATGAGAAGCAGGTGAGAAAGAGGTCTGGGTGTGCAGGACTTCATTCCCTGGCTCTCCTATTCCTGTTCTGCTAAAATCCACACATCAGGGCTTCTGTTATTTTTCTGATTGGTTGGGTTTTATGGAGCAAAAGATACACTGAGGAGAAATGAACTGAACAACTGCTCCACAATGAATGAATGATATTTCATTCAGTTCGTTCTGATGGAACTGCACCTCCCAAGCTCTTGTGTGAAAACAACAGAGGCGATTCCTGTAGCTCATGAAGACTAAGGACTTTTCCTACCACTCTAATGGCTGGAGGCAGAACAGGGATTACAAAGCAACAACAAACTGACAGCTTTAGCCAGAACTCCCTACCCATGAGAAGTTGATGGTGCTATGAGATAGAGGGGAAAAGACCCTTTCCAGCTTGGTCTGCGGCTTTTTATTGACATTGCTTGTTCCTAAAGGGTAGTATTAGCCTCAGCAGTCCAGCTCTTTTGGTCTATTTTGTATTTGTTTATGTTGAAATTGAGCCAAAAGCTTGAGGCACTTTAGGATAGGTCACTATAATTAAATGACTCAGCTTGGAGATTACTTGCCTCAGCCCTAACCACTCCAAAAGCCAGCACAGCCTGTTTATCTGATAAATGATTAGTAAATGTTTCTTCTATTGCCATACTACCAGCTCACCTACATCTGGAAGGAAAGACATGTAGCTGCTGTAACTGAGCTCCCTCTCCTCATAACCATTAGCTGAACACAGCTCTGAGCTTGCTCTTGAGACCTTAGTCACCCACCATCTGCCCCACACCATATTTCAGAGTTTTCTTGAGGTGTAGCATGTTAGCCCTGCCTGACATGCTACAGCACCCCTAGACTGTTATGGCAGAGGTAGCTGAACACTACAGCCTGGCCAGCAGCTGATAACTCCTGGTTAACTTTTCCTCTGTTCAGTGTAGACTATTTAAGAGCATGCTGTAACCAAAAGCATAGATGGTAGCCTATTTCTGAGCTTCTTACCTCACAGTGATGTTCATCTGTTGGGGATGAATGGATAAGGAATAATACTGACAGCTCTTAAATGGGAAAGCTGAAACTGCTGGTGAAAATATTTTAAAAATATTTTTATAGAAAAGTTGTGTGCTAGGTAAGGAGAGAAAGGGATATGAAAGGGTCACAATAGCTATGCTTTAAGAAGAGTTTTCTGGTTTGTGATGCTTGGGATAAAATTTTTGGCAATTTGAGACCAATAAAAATAAATAAAATTTCTAGTGCTTTCCTGCATCCCAGCTCACAAGGCTGACCAGGCCATAATTCCATAGGCATATTTTATTGCCACAGAGATGTGCACAATTACTAGATCATCTCTTCTGCAGAGCTTATCCTCGCTTTGCTTAAATTTGTTTAAAAACAGGTCTAATTGAACTGGTGGAGTCACCGGGCACAAAACAGGTGCCCCAATGTCAATTGCACCAACTTAGCTCTGTCTTTAAACAGCTTTTGTAAATCAGTACAACTCTCCAACCTGCACAAGGCCTTATCAAGAGGGCTTATGCCTTCAGAGGGCGATTCGGGTCAGAGCAGCGAGGCAGGTATGCTGCTGACAGCAGAAGCATTTACTTTCCTGAGAGATTCCTGAACTGTTGACACAGTTCTTTTTTATGACAGCTCCTGTCCTACTTTTCAGCAAGTGCTGGAAAGCTCATGCTTGCAGTTCTATCTGCCCAGGAACTGCTGCCTGAAATTTTTTCAGCTTTCCTTACCCTGGACTTACAGCAGTAACTAATTTAACTGCAACAATGAGGGAGGCTTAGAGCAATTGTTTTATTCCTCTTTACAAAGTTGCCTTCCTATGCCAACTACTCTATCATTCAATTGTCTGAAGGTAGCATCTGCTTCCCATTTTCCTAGAAGGATGATTAATCCAATTAGTCTACAGGGACTGGCTGGGTATGCTAGCCCTCTAGTTCTGGCTTTGGGGGTTCCCCCTGCCCAGGGACTGCAGCTAAGTGGACCCTGTAATGGGGCTCTGGAGGAAGCAGGTTTGCACAGAAAGATGTGCCTGCTGTTTCTCAAGATTTCTTTCCCAAAATAAGGCTGACATTTAAGTTGAGGCACTGCCAGGTGAGTACCCATGAGTTGGCGTTGTTGCATCAGCACTGAGCCTTGCCAAGACTGAAAACCACAGTCAGGATTCTGTACTCAGTGTTCAGGAATGCAAAGTGGATGACACTGAAGAAAGAATTTGAGAGCTGTTTTTCTTGGCTGCTACCATAGGCCTGGATAGTCTGTGGTTGTTGGGAAGATACCCTGGTAGGAGGTAGCATGGGGCTTGTGGGAGGGAGGGGCTTGATAGTTTTCTATGTCAGCCCTGGAGCTGAGGATGGAGAGCCTTGGGAGGAAATGGAGCATCACTCCACCACATTTGTCACTTTTGGAAATACAGAGAGAATTGTATTTTCTAGCTCTATTTTTTCAGCTGCTCTTATTCATTTCCCACTTCATCTGTATTGATCTGCTCTTCATGGAGACAATAGAGATGAAATAAATGGTTTTCCATGTTGGTTTATGTTGTTGGGTTTTTTTTGTTTGTTTGCTTGTTTTGTTTTGGGGTTTTTGGAAGCTACTACTTTTCTTTGAATTTAAAATTCAATTCAGATTTCATTTGAATTACAGAGCCATATCTCTGGGTTAGGCTAGAGAAGTCTGGGCTCTGTCTTGCTGTCAGACATTCACAATTGAAAAAGAAGGTTCTAATCTGGTTTCTTCTTCCTGATGCCAAGGAACTGTCATCCAGGAGCAGTGTGATCCAATCATAATTTTTGACTGCCGGTCTGGGTTCCTTGAAAAGCATCACCAAATAAGTTTCTCCTCTTTCAAGGGAAAGCTTGTGTGGTAACTGACTGTCCAGAGAGTTTTGCAACTATACTTTGTTGTGATCAGTTATTTTTTTAATCAAAAAACTCACTTAACACTAAGCTGGTTATCTGCCATGTAGAACAAAGGTGCACTTATCAAACAGGAATAGGAATTTCTCTACCCTTCAAAAATATGGGTTCAGTGCACATCTTATCCCACCCTTCATTTGGAAGATTTTCTGCCTACAAATAATGGTACATGACTCTCAGTTCTGTAAGTGTTTTGTAAGAAGATGGAAAACCACAGCCCAAGAGCTAGAAGAAGATGAAGGCAGGTGGGTGATCAAGGGTGTGATTTCATGGTCTGTGGACTTCACCAGAAACCTACATTTTGGAATCTCTGTCCCTGGATTTACCACGCTGTGCTCTGTTCTGGTACTAATTGCAGTAGCAGGGAGAATAATTGGAAGGAGGCTCATACATGGGAACTCTCTAAGGTGATTGTTTTTTGAGGCCCCTGTCTTCTAAAACTATAGCTTCAGGCGCTGATGTAGAGGGTAGGGTGACATAATAGGATTGCAGATTTAGGAAATGTGAGTATTTGGGTCTTTCCAGGAAAGAGCTATTACAATTGAAGGATTTTTTTCGTGTTATCTAGAGCAGTGATTGTATTTGAAAATTATTTTTCACTCTTCATGTGGAAGATTTAATTTAGCTGGTATGTGTAAGAAAATTCTTTTGACAGCAGCCCTTTCAATTTGTCTGCCTTGAAGGCACTAATGTGCAGCTGCATGGATGGTAATCCCATCTGTCCAGTGCAAACTGCAGAAGAGGATCATGCTGAAATGTGGTTAAAGCAAGCTTTAGCTGTGACTGCTGCATGTTTCCACCAGGCGTAGTGCTCTGAGGAGATAAGCAGTATGCTGTTCTGGGCAGCGTTGTGGGAGAAGTGCTGGGAAGGGTGTTTGAGTGTGGATGAGAGATCAAGATGTGACAAGGTGGGGGGGAAAGATCTGAATCTCCTGCAGTTGATCAATTGCTCCTGGGAAACAATTTAAAGTACTTCTAACGAACAAAACTAAGAATTTCAAAACTGGGCAATAAATTTTTAATTTTGACATATCAGTAGATCATTTTATCTGGGGCCAGAATTGACAAGACAATGGCCTAACAACTGGCTTTAGCATCTGAGTGATAGTGCTGGAGCTGGGGGAACAAGTCCCGTGATCAGAAGGGATTTTGTGCCCCTGGAAATGCTGCATTTAACTAATGGAGTGGATTTAGCTTGCTTCTCATTGCATAAAACAGATTGACGTTTTTCAGCTTTTCAGGCCTTATTTTCCATTAACCGCTAATGAGGGGTTGAGGAGAAATCATCATCCAAACGTCAACAACTGCTGTTGGGGGAGGTGTTTGTATTTCGCCTACGTTTGAAAAACTGCTGGCTGCCGCGGCCTCTCAGTGTGAGCGGGGCTGATCTCTGCCCTTCTGCCCTCCGGGCAGGCCGGACGGACGGACAAGGGGAGGCCGCGGAAAGGGTCGGGGGCTCCGCTCACCCCTTCCCCCGGTCATCCATCCCCTGGTAGCTGCCGGGGGCGGGACAGGGACTCCGCCAAGGGAGGGGGCCTCGGTCTGCGGAGCAGGAGCCCGATGCTGTGGCGGGGGTCGGCGTCCGGGACTCCCTCGAGCCCGGGCCGGAGGGCCCCGGGGGTGGATACGCCGGTACAGCAGGGAGCTCGGCGCGGTGCCGGGGCGCGGGGGGCGCTGGCCTGGTGTCCCTTCCGGGGGCGGTGCCGCGGGCGGCGGCCCCAGTAGGGCTGCAGGGAAGCGCCCGCCCCTGCCACCCCCGGCGCGGTAAGATGGCGGCCGCGGCTCAGGCGCTGAGCGGCACCGGGCTGCTCCTGGCCGCCGCCGCCCTCGCCCTCCTGGCCGTGGCTATCGGCACCGACTCCTGGTACGAGACGGACGCGCGGCGGCACCGCGAGCGCTGCCGCGGCTTCGGCCACAAGCGCAGCGACCCGCCCGGCTCCATGTCGGCGCCCAGCTCGCACCTGCCGCTCCGCGCCCGGCCCCCGCGGGCGCTCCTGCCCGGGCGGCCCCCGGCCCCCGCCCCAGCCGCCGCCGCTTCCGCCGCGCTGGACTCGCACTGCGGCCGCCGCTTCAACTCCACCGTCTCGGGGCTCTGGAGGCGCTGCCACCGCGCGGGCTACGAGCCGGACAGCGAGGAGCTCATCCGGAAAGGTGCGGGGGCGGGGGGCGGTGGCGGCCCCGCCGCTGTCCGTGGTGCTGAGCGCGTCCCCGCCGGGGCGCCGGGTCTGCGGGCGGGGCCGCGGCTGCCGCTGCTGCGGCGAGGACGGGCCGGCGGGAGAGCGCGGACGGAGCCCCGGCCAGCCCCGTGGCTCCGGGTGTCCCTGGCGTGCGGGAAGCGGCGAGCGTGGCCCTGACCCTATCCCGGTTTTGTGCGCCTCCCTCTGCTTAAAATGCTGCAGTGCTGGGTGGAACCATGTCCTCGGAGAGCCCCTTCGGGGGCCCAGTGCAGGGCCTGACTCTCGAGTGTGGTCTCGGTGGGCGTCCTCCTAATCCTGGCACTTTCTTCTTATTGAGTGCTGAGAAATGTGCAGTATCGTTCATAGTGCTGTGATTTTTACAGCAAGGTGAAAGGGACCTGTTGTTCCTCTTCTAGCAGCGGGGAGTTCTCATTGCCGCAATAGATTGCCAGGCTTTTGTGGTGATGGATGTCACTCAGGGTCCCCAGGGTGACAGAAGAGAAAGCTGTGGATCTTCTACTATTGTGGCACATACTACAAAGCCAAGCAGGCCACGAAGCATGAATAAAATTCCTGCACTTGATGGTACAAATAATGTAGCGGGCTGACCCATGAAGCCAATGGGTTACGTATGGTTAATGATAGATAACAGCATTTACTGTTCCCGCAGGTACGTATTAGCACAGGAAGAAGAGGAACTGGGAGAAGTGCTTCCATTGAGGCACAAAATGGAAATGCTATCTTAAGAAAACGAGTGCAGTTTTCGGCTTGGCTTCCAACTGTGACGCCAGTCCTGCACAGCAGAGGCTGGATAGACTGGCACTGTGAATCTTAGCTCGTCTTTGTCCCTTCTTTCCAATGCACAGCAGTGACTCTTACTTCTAGAAAGTCTAGTGCTGTGTGCTTAGCTTCTTTCTCCATTTAATCTCCTAGGATTCTTTTTATGTGTTTTCATTTTTTTATTTCCACGTTGAGCTCCTTTCACTAAAAGGCAGCTCTTTAATTTCTTCCTATTAATTGTGGCTGTCATGTAAAATATTTATCTATTGTTTTGCTTCACATCAAGCAAAATGCTTTCAGCTCCCATTGAGATTAGCTTAGATGGGGGGAAGGAATGGGAGGAATACTAGTTTGGTCCTCAATACTTCTGTTTCAGAGATGTTTTTCCAACACCTCAACAGTCAGAGTCTGCTTTCTACATGCACGAGGGCATTACAGGATGGTGAATTATCTTCCTCAGGGTCTGATGTGTAAAACTGTAAGGACTCTAAATCCAAAAGGTTTTCTTTCTACTTTATTTCTTTTTTTTTCAGCTGTTCTAAAAACAGACCTTACCTTTCCCTACAAGCCTTGCTTCCCTCATATTCTTTGCCTATTAGGTCTGCAGTTGCTACTATAAAGATTTATGTGTCATCTTATAGAGGGAAATTATTAATAATAGTTTTGATAGAACAAGATCTTTAAATAGATATGACTCTCTTATCCCTTCCCCTGACCTCCTTTACTAGCAGCCTTTCCTTGTTCCTGCTGTGTCTGTCTTTTTCTCTGACAACTGTGATTAAGCAGCCTTTTCCAACTGACGGTCAGGTGTGGCTGCGTCTGAGTTGTTCTCTCAAGCATGATACTAGATCTAGGCCTTCCAAAAAGAAAAAAACAGGTGTTTTTTCCCTGATGTGACTGAAGATCACTACTGTGCACCTCTGAAAGTCCTACTTCCTCCTTGATTTGCATTAAGTTTTCAGCTATCTCTTTGATGATGTGTGATACCTTCTTATATTCCTAGTATTTCTTAATTTGTAGATTTTTATAGGCTTTTAGTGACAAAGGAGTAAATTCTTTTTCTCACACTCCTGTGGTAATTTTGGTTTGGGTTTATACTCTCCATTTTCTTACTCTCTCTAGAATAAGATTTCTTTCTGTGTCTATCTTGAATTCTGAATAAATTACTAAGTCCATAAATACTCTTATCCATTTAGATAATTGGATGGATTTTTAGTCCTGTATTTATTTGCTGCTATTTATACAAAATGGTTCTGTGGAAACTTTCATACTTGAGCATTGTAGCTAATGATGCATATGCATGCATCCATTTATATATCTAAAATAAATATTAAAAAAAGTAAAATATATTTACTTCATATGTTTAAAATGAAAAGGCAGAAGTCAAAAAATGTAGCTCAAAACTGAGAGGTGGGAGATGTTTAAACTTAAGACGGGAATGATGTGTGGGATTTTTCTTAAAATGCAGAATCACCATTTTGGAACTGTGAAAAAATATCTTTTTTTCATTTTAAAAATACAATTAAGAAGGCAAAAGAAGAAATAATGTACAAACCACATGGGAGAAATGGAGATTAGCAGTCAGTAAGAGATAGCAGCCAGAGAACTGAACCACTTGATGGGGAAATTACAGGGACCTATGTGTGTAAGGAGGGACTCTATGAGTGTAAGAACTTGAGTAATACATCATCTTCTAGCCTATGCTACGTGGATTACACATTGGATAACTGGTGCTACAACAAAAACCTTCTGCATGGAGTATTTTTAAGTAGTGAGGTCTTACAGGGATTTATTATATCCTGTTTAGAGGTTTTCTCTACCTATTGGAATAAAAAAGTGTTGCTTACAAAATGGTGACAGTAGAAAATGATTAGTTAGGAGAGATCCATTCTAACAGGCTGCTTTGGATAACTTGGTGGGTTTGAAAAACATGCATTTTAACATCACTAAATTGAAGGAAGTAAAAAGAAAAGGTTCATCACTGTTGATAAACTGGGGATTTTATTGCTTTTCAAGCTTGCTCTGAAAGGTCTCTGGGATGGGACTGGTACATCTCACATAGACTGGGCAGAAAAGATTGCCATTATGTAGCTGAGAAAGTGAGGAGAACCACTGGATGCTTAAGCAGAGGAACACAACAGTTTGTGGCAGTAATGAGGCCCTTGAGAGAAAACTGCTCAGTCCTGGTGTCCGTACTGTTCCTATTCTTTCCAACTGATGATAAATTGGAAGAATTAGAGGATTGACTGTGAGGTCTGTAGACGATCTACTATAGTGGCATGTTTAATAAACTCAGTCTGTTTGGTCATGGTCCTTGGTAAGTATGATCTGTCAGTAAGTGTGATCTGTAAAAATTACCATGCTATCTTAAAGGAAAGTTGATTTATTTGATCTGGTGGCCCTTGGGTGCCGATGTGGACAGAGTGAACCCATAGCTGTGATGCTCCTCACAGTCTTGGGCAGAAATGGTAGGAATACGCCAGGGAGCTTCAGTGGCCACTTAGTCCTGGGCATAAGGGAGGGGAGGGCCAGACCTCATGTGGTAATGAATTGTTAACTGCCCATGGCTGCTCATGGTCAGGAGAGGGTCTCTCCCAGCTGTGTGAGAGTCAAACTGCTCTAAGATAGGACTGGGCCACATAGCAGAACTGAAAATGAGAACCCCTCATTTCCTCCTTGTAACTGGAACATAGGCAATAAAGAGAAGAAAACTCATGTTTCAAAGTTGGAGAGAAACAAAAACTAAATTGAGAGAAAGTCAGGATGCACTGAGCCCAGGATTACAAACTGAATGTATCACAGCAGGCCTGCATCTGTGTTTCCAGGTTTCTGGCGGTTTAGGAACAAGGGACCTGTGCTCTGCCTAGGTATCTAGCTATTTTAGCCAGCATCTTCTGATATATCCCAGCCTTCATATTCAGTCAGGAGAAAGGACTCGTTCAGGGACACTCACATGTACTATTTTGGGTTGTGTGAGTTCCAAAGGCTGTGGGAGGGGAACCTGTCTGCATTTGTAATCTTGAAGGGTAAAAAAACCACATTGAGGACAAGGTGTTAGAAACAATGTTGGCTGTGAGAAGGCACAGGCATGTAGTTTGGCCATTAAAGTGTCAGTGTGACACTGCTGGATGGAGTTCATTGCAGTTCATATTTATCTTTTAATCAAGAAAATTGCACAAGTAAAATGCACATTGTGCAATTTTCACACTGTTCTTTTAAGACCCCTTAGAAATGCTGGGATCAGGCTGTCTATCTAATCTTTTTCTTGTACATGTGCTTTATGGTAAGCTAACGACATGAGCACCTGCCCCCTTCTGTCCTGCATTCTTAATTTACTTGTGTGCCAAAAAATACAACGCTTACTTACTTGTTGATCACCACGTGACTCTGTTCTGTTCGAGCCCTTGCCTGAAGGCAAAGGTTTTAATTTTGGCAGGCTTTCTTATGGTGCTTGTCTCACTGTATTATTAAAAAAAAGGGAAATCACTTTGCTAGCAGGTTTCTGAAATGGAGGGCAGGATGCTGTCCCTATTCTATAGACTGCAATTTGAGGTATGTAAGGGATCAGGTCAAAGGACTTATTAGAGTACCTTTGAAATACCTTTGACTTCACAATAATTTTGAGACTGCAGACCTGATTTTGATTTTTACTTTTTTTTTTTCTTGAGTACTTAGAGAACAAGGTGTTATATGACTTTAAATACAGCCCTGTGGAGTACCTGGCCATAACTGAATGCATGGCGTCTCTGCAAATGAGACCTAGAGATTGTCTCAGAAAATGGGAAACATGAACTAGTGACTGCAGATGCAAAATCTGGCTACTGAAGATTGCCTGGGTGCATGTTATGGTTTTCTGTGAGAAAGTGGGTAGGTATTCAACCGAGAGATCCCCCTCACTGCTTCCCAGATCCCCTAACTCTTGCCTGCCTATTTCAGCTTTTTTAGCAGACCTACATAGAGAAGCCTGTCTTGTTTTGCTTATGGTGACTCACACTAGAGTGGGTCCAGCCTCTGCTTAGAGGGAAATGGGAATCTTGTTAGAAAAATGGCTTGTGCTGGTGTAGTCCAAAGGCCATCACCAAGCCTGTGAATTAGAGATCAGTGCTGAGCAAAAACCCTAAAATTTGTGAACTCCTGAGCTCTTTGTTTTGCAAACTTGCTGTTTTAGTATAACTGTATGTGCTACCTACATAAAATTAGCACTTTGAATTACAGGGAAGAAAGGAGTATAATTTCTAAACCAAAGGCAGAATGAATTGATATTCAAAAACTGCTGAGTAACCAGGTTTATATAGGAAGGTGAAGAGATTTTAGTTTAAGTTTACATGTTAAACTCTTGGAATTATACAGAGCAAGTATTTTTCTCAGTGATGTTTTAGCTGAGGAGTCCATAGCTTTGATCATGAGGGATGTACATCTCTAGTCTTTGCTTTTTCTTTAATGAAGTATAAAAATAGTAATCCTTGCTCTTATGAAAAAAGACTGCTTCGTGTATGCTACTTTTATAATCAGAATATGTAAGTGCATAGATCATATTTTAATGAGTCCAGTGCATTGTAATCTGAAATCTGGTGTCATTAGTTTGTTCTGAATACATATTTCTCTACAACACATGTAAATCATGTCAATATTGAAGTTGAATTCAGTCAGCAGTTACAATGACATTTAATTAGATACTGTGATGTGCTGCTTATGGCCTAATTCTTAACTTAATATCTATAGCCTTTGCAAGTGAACTGGCATACTCTGTCACTGGGTTGTCTTGCTGATCATTTGCTCAGGCGGCTCTAGACACTTGTCCTAAGTGCAAAGAGGGAGCTCTGCTCCACAGCATAGTGGAGAATGGCTTAAGGTGAAGGGCAGAACTCCATGTATCGTGTCTCCCTGCCAGCGCTCTGTGGTGTTGGGGAAGTGTCAGGGAGTGACAGCAGGGGAAGGGTGTGGTGGGAAGCACATCTGAGGGTGGGGGCGTGCTTGAAATGGGGGGAAACCCAGATCACCTTTCCCATCCTGGCCTGATGGCTGGATTGGCTGGGTCTCTTGCGTGCAACTCCTAATCTTGTGAAACAGGGGTTTCCTCTTTGCAAGTCCTTGCAGAAACCAGGTCAGTACAGTCCCAGTAAACATCGTTAGAGAACAAAATCATGTTTCTCATTGCTGCGGGAGCTGCACAAAGCCCACTGCTTCTCCTGGGTTTTCTGGTGTCTTTTACAAAGCTGATCACTGAGTTTGCAGCTCTATGCTAGTGATTGTTCACCAGCTTAATTAGCTCACTGGCCAACTCATTGGTTTTGATTGGTTCTTCTGCCCCAACATTTAAATAGCAGTAATGACCCTGTGATTCTGTGATTCTGTTTAAGGGGAACTTTTTGTACTATTTAGCTCTTTTATCTTTCTAGCTGTTCAATTCTATCCCACCATCCATGTTTATTCTCTCCCATTTTCTGGACTGAAAGTCCCTTTCAAGAAGAGCATGCTTGTATGTTCACATTTACATGTGGGGTACACTTTTCTTTAAGCTATAGTGGAAACAAGCCTACCTGGGTACTATTGTTCATTGAAAATAAAGCAAAGACTATTGGGCTGAATTCAAATGATTCTCCCATGCAGTTCACTTCCCAGCATTCATTCAAAATTTTCAAAGTGGTTCAACTCTGTCTTAGAGACAAAACAAGTCTTCTTGGTACTTAGACACATTCTTGTGTCCTGAGACATCCCATAGCAGTTCCTCTAGGAAGCTTCTGGAGATGTTTTTGGTCACTGTCCTTAATGTTTACTTTAGCTATTGCTTCTTGGAGCTTCCCGGGATCAGCACCTAGTTTCTTCTTTGCTGGTGTTTCTTTGTAGCAGGTTCCCTCCCTTCCTAATCCCAAAGCCTTTGAAGTAAACTTTTGAAACTCTTTTTTGGTTACATTTGCTCTGTTACTGAACTAAAGCTTCCCCTGTGTAAGTTCTACTGGGCCAGCCAACTCAACAGCAAGTGCAAGGCACAGATCTTTCATGCTGTTTCACACTGATATTTCTTTTACAGGAGTTATCCAGCGCTGCACTGCTGTGAAGTACCACTACACCTCCAGCTCTCTGCCTCGCAACTTGCCTGTCAACATCACAAACACAATCCGGCAGGATGAGTGGCATGCGCTCCGTAAGTAACCCAAAGTAGTGTACAAGACTGTTTGGATTACTTCATGCCTTAAAGCGATGCCAAGTGAGGGCTCTGAGTCACCTGGCTGTCACTGGGCTCTAAGCATAAATACACATTTATTAGTGAGGAAGTGCAAGCAGCCGACAGTATAATTGGAAGGGGACGTGAGGTTTGGAGGGTCTTAAAGCTGTGAATTCAGGAATGCAGGTGTGTGTGGAGTGTGCTGCAAGGTGGATCTGGGGACAGACAGGTCCTAGCTGGCTTACAGCAAAGGTGCTGCATCACTGTATAGACCTTGTTGCATTTTTCTGTGTGCACCTGGTGACCTGGTGCAACCCCCTGGTGACAAACTATTTTAGGGTACATCTCCGTTTGTCCTTTCAACCTCTTGTTACTAGCACCTGACCCACAACCTGCCTTATGCCCAAGTCCTTCCCACACAGATAACTGACCTGTAGCCTGTGACTGAGAATCATTTAATCAGTTTTTTCTGCTCCTGCTTTTCTGTTTTTTTTTTCTTTTTCTATTGCCTCACATAATTCAGCCTAGCCCCTGTCATGTGAGAGTCCGTGCCAAGGAAATCTTATTTCAGCTAGAAACTGAACTAGAGGAGACAAGAACAGCAATTTTACTATGGATGACTAAGTGCTCTTCATATCACTGGTACCCAAGCTTTTTTTTAGAGCTTGTTACTGGAGTTGTTCCCATAATACTGTACTGATCTTCTGTCTGCTTTGGTCCTCCCACTATTCCTCTTTTCAGTTCACGTTGCCTTCCATGCACTAGTCCTTTAGTTCTCTTCAGTGTCCCCTCTCACTTCTTTTGTTTCTATTTTCAGCAGACATTCCTCCAGCAAACTCTATCTCAAAGAAAGACACTACACCAAAAAAATAAAAAAAGCCCCTGCAGTATTAGCATAGTGCTGAGTTCATAATACACCCCTTCTATCCCATGTTGGGCAAACTATCTCAAAGAAGCTACAGGAGGAGGAATCCATGGGTGAAGTATAAACTTTAGAACCAGTAAATCTACATCTGCCTGGACTCTCCCCTGGCTGTCCTGTCTAGGTGCCACCATCTTCATGTCTTCTTTCTTGCTTTTCTCCTTTCTCTTTCTTCAGATCTGCGGAGGATGACAGCTGGCTTCATTGGCATGGCAGTCTCCATCATCCTGTTTGGGTGGATCATTGGTGTGCTGGGCTGCTGCAAACAGCAGGAGCTTATGCAGTATGTGGCTGGGCTGCTCTTCCTAATGGGAGGTGAGGGCCTTTTGCTTCTGCTCCTCAAGTTACCACATTCAGTATTACTGGCTTGTAAAAGTCAAATTAGCCCACAGCAACCACACGAAGCAGCAAAATTATTTAGTGCAGCAAACCGTCAGCACAGTGCAGTTACTACTTCCAGCAGTGGGCAGGATCTGTGATTGCATGGGTATTTGCATGTTTCTGAGTAGACCCCAATGTATGTGTATGAGCCTTCAGCTCTAGAGAGCTGGTGTGTAGCCCCACAGACCATGTGCACAATGAGCACTGTCTTCTTTCATGCTCCAAATGTGCAGCCTGTGGCTCCTGTCAGACAGCTCAGCTCAGTTTTCCCTAGGGAATCATAACAAACAAACAAACAAACAATTTGATTTGGAGCACCTTTCTGATACTCAAAGATGAAGTGTAATGATGAAGTCCAAACCCAGCCAAGCCTGGGAGAACATTGGTCCAGTGATAAGGACATGAACTTAGTGCTTGCCAGGTGTGTTAAATCTGTTTGTCCTGGCTGGGAGCAGACTTTCTGAGTGGCCAGAGGTTTTTCTGAAAACCTTTCTTTGATTGTTCAGCTTAAAAATTGTCAGTATTTTATCTTCATTTGAAAGGGACATAGTAGCAACAGGGGCCTCTGGTGGTCTAGTGGTTAGGGTGCAGGACTCTCACCACTGCGACCCGGGTTCGATTCCCAGCCCCCCGGGCAGATGGAGCTCGTTAGCCCTGTGAGGCAATCCATCTAAGAGAAGGTCACTCTAAACAAACCTACGTTCTGAGACCCTCACTGCCACTGTCCGAGTTTCACTCGGCCCCGGCAGATGAACCTCAGGATTAAAGGGTGGGCTCAGTTCAGCGCACGCTGTGTCTCACCTAAAAAAATCCACTGCACAGGCTCGAAGGGTCAATGACCTTTCCCAAATCTTCGCTCGCGAAGACTGGCCATTATTATTATTAGTAGCAACAACAAGTGTACCAAAAGGGTGAGGTACTGGGTGAGGTACTGAGATGCTCCAAGGGTGGGGTGCGAACAGTAAATATGCAATTTTCAAGTATGAAAAATTGCAAATTACCTAAAAGCCAGACCTGCTACCCTAGAGGCCCAGTGTCAGCATCTATAATGGCTACAAGCAAGGAACTTCTTGGTTAACAGCATCTCTATCACCTGAAAAAGTAGGTGTGACGCTGGTTTGGTGTCTCTTTTGGGGTGGGATGTGTGGGGAAATCTTCCCTTGCCATAGACAAGCCTTCTCAAGGAGTATTTTGAAGGCTGCACAAAACCCACCCCGCTGACATGGTGTGATGCTAGAAAGGCTGGAAGTTAGGCTTGTGCTGTCCTTGGTAATCTTATGTGCTGCTTAACTGCAGTTTCCTTGGGAACATTTTAGTTTCTTTATTGCACAGCAGTGAACGAGTAAAGTATTGTAAGTGGAAGAGGTAGACTGGGTCCCCTTCAAGTGCTTTTGCACTTAGTGCAATGGGCATGCTGTCAGCAGTAAGAGCTGTCATTAGTATTTAGACATAAATGTACAGCTGGAGAGAATAAAATGATCACCTCAAGACTAGTGTACCAGTGCATATTAGACATACTCGAGTGCCTTGCATCATGTTTCTTATGATTTTTTTCTTCCTCTATATAGGTGTTTAGTGAATGTGTAGCAGATGACAAAATCCTGGGCATTCTCTATGGGCCTAGGGTACAGCTGGCAGAAGTATGGGTGTTCCTGGTAGAAACCAAGCAGTGCTGCACTTGCAGCCCTGGAATTCAGTATTAACCTTCTATAGGAGAATCTGCTCGGGTACTGTCTGGAACCTGATGACATTAGTCGGTGAACTATACATGACTGAGTTCAAAATTGCAACAGAAGGTGCTAAGACAATATTGGTTATTTGTGAATCAAGGTATCCTGCAGTCCTACATATTTTCCCTTTTTTTTTTTTTCTCTGCCTTATAATAAGAATGACTGGTAGGACTGAAGAAAAAAACCGAGGGCAATTCTTGATTTTGAAAATTCATGACTGAAAATACCTAGGGTTAAAAACCCAGTGCATAATTAACCTGTCTGAGGGCAGTGTAGAACCCTCTTGCTTTTCTCCTGCAGGTACATGCTGTATCATCTCACTCTGCACATGCGTAGCTGGGATCAATTTTGAGTTATCTCGCTATCCTCGCTACGTTTATGGGCTGCCAGAGGACATCAGTCATGGCTATGGCTGGTCCATGTTCTGTGCCTGGGGAGGGCTGGGCCTCACCCTGCTGGCTGGGTTCCTCTGCACATTGGCCCCATCACTCAACACTTCCCGAGCATCCGTACAAAAACCCAGACAAGAAAACGGGGCTGTGTGACCCTGGAGGAAGTGAGGAGAGACTCTGGAAAGTGCAGCCTGGGCAGAGCTGTGGGTTAACACCAGGAAGAGGTGGCATGTCGGCACGTGGAGAGCAGTGCCATAGCTGTTGAAACACCAGCCTCTGGGATGCTGCTACAGCCTCCAGTCGCAGACATGGACATTGCAAGTAACTCCAGGTTTGAATTATGGGCAACTTGATCATTGATGGTTTAAGGGGGACAGTTCTTTCAATTTGTTTTTTTTCTGTTTACAAGGGATTAAGTCCAAGGCTGTGTCTTTTTTTGTGCTGTTTTTTGAACTGTACCTCCATGGTCCTGTTATTGTCCAGTTGTAAGGGATGTTTACGCACCAACTCTATTGCTGCAGGTCTGTGTAATTCAGACCCAAATTAGGGCAAGGAGCTAAGTGAAGTTGGCTTGAACACTTTTGCAACAGGCGTGTCTAGTGTTGGCTCAGGCCATCCTTTCCCAAAAGAACCTTGATCTAAGCCGAGGTTTAGGCCAAAGAATTAGCCCATTCTTAGTATTAATTCATTTAAATCAGAAACCTGTGCTATTCTTTGCTGTGGTATCATCTATTTACTCACTACTAAAGCTGTTTTGAAAAGGAGCCAGCTGTAACTGAGCGGCAAGACTCCAAGAAAACTTACCGGCTTTAGGAAAGGAGGGGAAAGTTTTTCTCAGCTTCTTACACAGGTAAGGTTACTTATTTGGCTAACTAACATACCCTTTTTTTAATGGGGAGATGTATGTAACATGCAGCTTATAACTGTTCCACTAGAGGCCAGGGTATGTTTCTCAAAATATGTCACAGTTTGAGCTGCCAGGATCAACCTTCACCCTCTAACTATCTTGTGGGTGCACTCCTGTTCTGTGAAAGGAGATGAGTAATTCTCCCCAAGCTCAAGTAACAGTACTGCTAAAATAGCAGATGTACAGCCCCCTCTAATACTAACGTCCAAAGGAACCGCAATGTACTTTCCTCAGGAACGTGTGGCTTCTGCTCACTTCTCCACTCACCCTTTCTAATGTCAAATGCCTCCTGAGCAGTGTGTCAAGAACACGCATGTTCTGCTGGAACAAGATCCCCCTCCAAAATGACACTAAGGACCTTGGTACCAGCAGAAGTACTAGGGCTAACTCAGGAACATCAGCCAAAGTACTTTGGGGTGCATTTTTCTTTCGTTCATTGATTTTTTTTTTCCCCCCTCACATCCCTGCCCCTCTCCCAAGCGTCCAAAAACTGCACAGGTAAAGATGAGATGGCCAGCATTTGGACATGTTTACATTGTATTTAAAATACAATACAGTGGCATGTAAGATACTTAATGCTAAAGTCAGTGTATTTATGAGAAGTGTAATTTTTAAATGGAAGTTGTAATTCTCAACTGGCATTAAAAGTACTGAAAGACTTGCTCAGTGGATGGACCCTTGAATTCTTTATGACTAATCACCAGACTGATTCATCAGAGAGCTCACATACATACCAGCAATGGTGTTAAAGCTTCCAGAGTTAAGTTCAAACATCATTTATATGTGAATTGTGTTCACTTCTCCCTTGAAAAATGCAGGTTAGTTCAAAATATTCAAACACTAACAAAGCTGTAGAATGTTCACTGGCTGCACAGGTAGAAACCGGGGATGCTGTCTGAGCTGCAGCTCATCAATGTCAAAGAACACTTACTGCAGTATAACCTGCTGGTCCTCATCCAGAAGTAGCAGAGCAGGATTTAATCCATTTCTAACAGGACGGTCCAAAAGCAGCATAATGGGCACCATGGACAGGAGGTTAACCTCCCTTATACAAATGTAGAATCACCGAGCAAGGGTGACAGCCCCAACACATCACGGATTAGTTTTTAAAGGGAAAAAATGCTTTATTTTTTCCAGACAGAAAGTAAGTGATACAGTCCAGTCTAGTCCTGTCCTCTGCCAAGGCCACAACCTTGACTGGGCAGAGATCAGGCATAGTACTGCAGGTTGGCTTTTTTCTTTGCTTGAACCTCCAGGATTCCTTCCATGTAGTCCTCATGGGTGAGCTCCGTAGCTCCACGGCGGAGAGCAATCATGCCCTGCCCAGCGAGACAGTATTTAGAAAGGGAATGTGAGCACCACATCAGTTCCAAGTAATTACGCCACATTAGCTTTCACATTTCCCTCCCATCAGTGCTGGCTGCTGTAGAGGAGTACTTACCGCTTCAACACACACAGCCTTGCACTGGGCTCCATTGAAATCATCTGTGCAGCGAGCCAGTTCCTCATAGTTCACGTCAGGGCTGATATGAGCAGAAAAGGGGAAAAAAAAGTCTAAACATGTACCAAATAAAAAAAGCAAGGCAGGGAGTTTCCTTAACCCAACAGTGAGCTCTCAACAAGTGACTGCCAACTGCTTCTCAGCCCTGAGGTACCACTGTGAGTGACAAACATAGCCCCAGAAGGCCATACCTGACATTCATTTTGCGTGAATGGATCTGCATAATTCTGGCTCTGGCCTCCTCATTAGGCATTGGGAACTCAATCTTCCGATCTAATCGTCCAGAGCGGAGCAAAGCTGGGTCCAAGATATCAACCCGGTTGGTTGCAGCAATCACCTAAGTAGAAGTAGGATCATCAGTGTGAGGCACCTGGAGAACAGGCCTCTTCTCCCCAAGGATCCAACAAGCTTCTTCCCTGGACATCATTTCCATCCCCTGCTAGAGTGCCCTGGACCTCAGCAGCACTCCCTGCCAGATCCCAACCTTGACTTGCGTGTTGGGCTGGAAACCATCAAGTTGATTAAGCAGCTCCAGCATGGTCCTCTGCACCTCCCGATCACCAGCCTTCTCACTATCAAACCTGAGGACGAAACAAGGGTAAAACTATCAGCATGAACCTGACCAACCTGTCCCTATGTTTTCTATCACATCAAAAGACAGACTGACTGTAGTTCATAGTCCTTGGCCAAGGGCTTCCAAATTTCTCCTTGAAACTACAAGGAGTCCTACCATGATGAGGACTGCAACTAGAATAACTGTCAGCAGCACCTGAGTCTTATTCAGTCCTTAGAGCTGAATGTGGCTTATGCTGCCCAGGCCCAAGTAGTAAAGGAGGCTGAACATCTCCAGGTGCCTGCTGCAGTGATCACAAAACAGTTTTATACAGCAAGAGACTATCAGATAGATATCAAGTCTCATGAATGTCACTCGTGAGCTCAAGGATTGTGGCAACTGCTATGTGCAACTGTGTTTACACTCTTGTTTCTGAGTAGACCATGCTTTAAGCTAGGCTCCGCTCACATACAAAGAGAAAGGGAGCTGCTCCCAAGAGCTTTACAACATGGCCTACACCTCACCTTTTAGTGCCAATGGCATCCAGTTCGTCAATAAAGATGATGGAAGGAGCTTTCTCCTTCGCGAGAGCAAAAGCATCGCGTACCAGCTTAGCTCCATCACCAATGAACATCTGCACAAGTTGTGGACCCGCAAGCTTCAGGAACGTAGCCTGGGAAGTGAAAGAGAATCCTATACCTCATTTCTCAATAGGGTCAGTTACGAGTATTATAAGAAGCCCTTAATTAAAACAAGCAAGCAAGCAAACAGAAAAGAAAATCTCAGCCTTTGTAACACCCATTTGTATGTATGACCCCTCTCTCTTTGGAGGTGTTCATATTCTTTGTCAGGTACTATTCTACAGCAGCACACACTTTCAAAGGTTCCTTTTACCTTGGTCTGGGCAGCACAGGCTCGAGCTAAAAGTGTCTTCCCTGTTCCTGGTGGCCCATACATAAGCACTCCTTTGGGTGGCTGTATACCCAAATTTTCAAATTTCTCCTTATGATTCATTGGCAGGACAATGGCCTCCACGAGCTACAGCAAAAGAAAAACATTAATACATAAACCCATTCTTCTCCACAGATCCAGGCTGCCTGCTTTTAAATTGAATTTCAAAGACTGTTGTCCTCCATCACACCAGAAACTATACATTAAGTATCACCTCTTGGATTTGTTTATCCAGCCCCCCGATGTCACTGTACTGCTCTGTGGGCCTCTCATCCACCTCCATGGCTTTCACCCGTGAATCATATTCAGTAGGCAGAGTCTCCAGGATCAAGTAAGAGTCTTTGTTCACCCCCTGTAAACACAAGTGCTTTGCTTTTAACAGGCCCTTCAGATAGCAATTAATAAACATGCAATCAAAGATGATTTACTAGACCTCAGGGATGCAGGAATAACCAGCTTTGACACTGGTGCTCAACAAATCACCACAGCTTGGCACAGCGGACAATACCACAGTTAACCTACCACATTTTAAAAGAGTGGTCCAAATTACTTACAATACAAAAGACTAGGTTTAGAAAATTTACTAGATGATCTCTGAATTTTCAGCACCTACTTTTATGTGTAAAGAACACACATCCTAAACTACTTTTCTATACTACAAATATGACTGAACCCATAATATCTTTCTAATAAAATTTTAGTAAAGAAATGGTCTTGGGAAAACATGGGCAGATTTGTTTCCTTTCTAAAGGGTAAGACATATGCAATGTTCTCACTACCATCATATCTAACCATCACAACAGCATCACTCACCACCAGGTCTCCAGGCTTCAACTTCTCAGCATCAACCAACCCAATAACGGGTAGGAAATATGTCTGTAGGAAAGAAACCAAAGTAAGCAAATCCAGATGTACTAAGAGAAGGTGCTTTGCATCACTCCTCACACCTGGCTGGGGACATGGATCTTACTTGACGTGTGGAGGTCTTGATCACAGCACACTTGCCCTTTCTCTGGGAATCCAGGTCAATGTTTGCTCCATCCTCCTCCTGGTCATTGGGGTCAACATCCAGCAGCTGAAAACCAGAGTGAAAGACTTCATGAAAATGTAAACAGGCTGGCAGAATGACCCCAGGATTAATGCTTCTAAATTACATGGAGTGGGAGAAGTAAAACTTTCCATCATCCATCAGCAGTAGAATCCTGAAAGCATTAAAGCTCTCCTGTAAAAATCAATTTCTTTCTTTCCTCAAGAAGCAGCACACAACAATGCATAGAAAGACGCTACAAAGTTCAGAACAAAGTAGTAGCTAATGGCAGTGATTCCTCCTCCCATAAGCAGCTCACATTAAGTTTTAAGTTCATTAAGTTTTAAAACAGTAGTACAAACCAATCCCATTTTTAAAAATAGAAAACTATCAGCATTTTTTTTCCTATAATAAAAATTACTGAGTTACAAAAAGAATATGATGTAGTAATAGAGCCACTGCCTTTCATTTGTCACAAATGTGCTGTGTCACAAGTTTCAGAGAGCACGTACAGAATTTCACATGCCCAAGTCTACACTTAGTGGGGCTGTGTCACCCTCTGATAGCTGCTACATACAGATGAACAGTAGCCAAAGCTTAAGGAATGACCCAGACAAGAAGTGGGCAAGTGACGTGCACTTCCAGGTCACAAACAGAAAAACCTGAAAGTCCTGGCTCCAGAAGCATCAGTAGTTTGAGAATACTCCATGTCCTGTATCACTGCTGAGCTCCCCTCCCTTTCTCCCTGTCACTATATACTGCACACAAGTCTCATGTCACTGCAGAAGAGTCCACCACTCTCACCTCAATAACATTGGAGACAAGGTATGGCAGGGTTTTGTTCACTTTGATCTTCTCACTGTTCTCTTTGATCTTGTCTTTCATGGCCTGAAGCTCATGGGTCACTCTCAGTACTTCACTCTTCATGATCTGGAATTGGTACACAGAAAAAAGAAATAGAAATAGTATCAGAAGACAAGATAAAATTCATGTATTATTCCAAAAAGTAAACAGTTATAAAAACTAAAATCTTAGGAAACAGTGGGTGTAAAGGGAAATGTAATATAAAAAGAGCAAAAACCCAGAAAATTAGCCAAAATGGGTTAGGAATGCAGGCTGGTCTCTAATTAGAGAAATTCTTCCCAGTGTCACCTTAGTCTGATCAATGCATCAGCTTACTGGGTTTCAATGTGACCTAGATAACGATATGACCCAGACAAGGCAACTGTGGTTTGGTTGTGATTTTTTTAATGTATATGTACCCAGGTAACTACATATACACATGCAGGCATCCATATACACATGCCTATTTTACAGTTATGTTTTGTAGGGGATTGGAACTAGATGATCTTTAAGGTCCCTTTCAACCCAAACCATTCTGTGATTCAGCCTGGAGAAGAGAAGTTTCCAGGGAGACCTCATGGTGGCCTTTCAGTATTTAAAGGGGTCTTGTAAGAAAGATGGGAACAGACTTTTTTTAGTAAGACCTGTTGCAATAGGACAAGGGGTAATGGTTTTAAACTTAAAAAGGGCAGATTTAAACCAGATATAAGGAAGAATTTTTTTTACAATGAGGTTAGTAAAACACTGTAACAGGTTGCCCAGAGAGGCAGTGGATGCCCCATTCCTGGAAACGTTCAAGGCCAGGTTGGACAGGGCTCTGAGCAACCTGGCCTAGTTGAAGATGTCCCTGCTCATTGCAGGAGGGTTGGACTAGATGACCTTTAGAGGTCCCTTCCACCCCAAACTATGATTCTACTAACTGTAAGGGAAAAAACCTATAAGAAGTTCTGTACTCACCATCCAACAGTAAGTAAATTTATACTCAAAACTAACATACCCAATACAGGTATTCTGTAGTGCTGTCTGAGTGATGCCCACATGTTTTCCTCTCTTTACTGGTTAGTCATACAGTTTGAAAACACAGTTTGTGATCCCCACTGAAGTGACTGTAGCACCAAGAGGTCTCAGGAGAACTGGTCCCACCTGAATTGTTTCACAGGGAAATCCACTCTTCTCTGAGAAAGTATCTTTTTAAAACTCTTGATGCCTAAGCATAATACTGTGCTGTAACACATTCACAGGACAAAACTTTTACAGGAGCCAATACAGAATCTGTTACGTAAAAATGAAAAAAACTTATAAATTTGATTTAATAAAAAAGACTCTAGGAAACATTCAAGGAGAACTGCATGGGAGGATGCCAATAAACATTTTGCAATTATGAAGCTCTTACTATAAAATGAAGAAGGGTACTTTTACTCCTTACTGTATTCTGTAATTTAAAAATAAGACACACATTTACCTTTACTGTCCTTACAGAATAAGAAAGTTAATAAGTCAGAATTACTTGTGGAGCCTAAAGCAGTATAAGATGAAGTTGCTCTGCTGAATTTATGAAATATTTTATCTCAATACTGCTAACATCAGGCAGCAGACAAACGTATACTAAAGTTACAAGTGCTCTTTTATGCAAAATGAGTCTATCTTGATACAGGTCTATCTAGTTAATATCTTAATGAATAAACAAGACAAGAAGATGGAGTGTATTATCATGATGTTTGCAGATGACACCAAATTGATGGGCATAGTCTCAAGGGCAGGACTGCCACTCACAGGGACCTTGAGAGACTGGAGAAACAGGCACACAGGAACCTGACAAAATTCAAGGACAAATGCAGAGCCCAGTATCTGGGAAAGAAGTGCACCTTGCAATGACACAGGCTGGTGATTGGCTGGCTGGAAACCAGCTCTGAGGAAATGGACCTGGGGGTGTCCATTGACAGCAAAGTGAACAGGAGCCAGCCATGTACTCTGACAGTGTGGCAAACAGCATCCCAGGCTGCACTAACAGGAGTGAAGGCAGTAGATGGAGAAAAGTGATCAGTCCCCTTTACTCAACACTCAGTCCAGTTTGGCCCGCCCCATACAGTAAAGACATTGATAAACTGGACTGAGTTCAGCATAGAGCCACCGAGATGGATAGGGGACTGGAGCACAGCCCCTCTGAGAAGTAGCTGAGGGAAGTGGGCTTGTTCAGCTGGAGAACTACTGGGAAAGGTATTAAGAAGACTGAATCAGACACTTCACAGGAGTACATAGTGGATGAATGAGACAACAGACAAAGACTGAAACAAGAGACGCTCAGCCTCTGTGTAAAGCAAATCTTTATCCTCACGAGGTCTCTCAGGTGGCAGCACTGAACATCCAGAGAAGTGGTGCAATATCTGTCTTCAAAGGCTTTCAAGATTCAACAGGATAAAGCCCTGAGCAGCCTGGCTTACGGCTGACCCTGCTTTGAAAAGGAGCTCGGCCTGGAGGTCTTCTCAAGTCCCTTCCAACATGAACTACCCGATGATCCCACTTGTGTCTCAGGCTACAGAAGAGATCTCCCGCTCCCCTGTGCCTACGAGGCAGGCAAGACCATCCAAGGCTGTGTACAACAACCGCCCACTCAGCTTCCCCGGGCTTGCTCTCCCAGTGTTTCTACCCTCGAGAATCACCACTCCTCAATCTGCCGTTCTCGATCTAGTTAACCGCGTCTTACTTTCCGCTGCCCCGCGGCTGTGCTAAGCCCGCCCCGAGCTCCAACAGCGCGAGGCTTCCAAGGCCGGACGGCCCGGCCCGGCCCCGCCGCGCTCCCCGGCCCGGCGGCGGCCCCGGGCCGCTACCTTGATCTCACTGTCGAGGAGGCGGGTGCGCTGCACGATCTCCTCCGTGGACATCTTCAGCACCTCCTCGCCGACGCCGTCCTGCGGGGGCACAACGGCAGCGTCACCCTCGGCTCGGCCTCGCCCCAGCCCCATCCCCGCCGCCCCCGGTCCCAACTCCGGTCCCTCACCTCCGACTCATCCCATACCGACGCCATTTTTCCGCCGGGCTGCGGACGCGCACCGCGCGGCGGGTTCGGGGCGGCAGATTCCGCACTGCCCTCGCCCGCTCAGGGCGGGAGGCGGCGGGACGGGCGGCTCGGGGGTCCCGCGGCCCCTTCTCTCCCTTGGCGCTGCCGCCTCCCGCACCGCGGCCCCGCGGCCCCGCCGAGCGCGGACGTGCCGAATCTGCCGGCGGGGCGGGACGGGAGCCGCCGGCGGGTCACGTGCCGTCCCCAAATCTGCTGAGTGATGGCGCCGCCGCCATCCGGGGGCGGGGCGGGGGCGGTGCCCAGAGCCCGGCGGCGGAGGCAGCCTGGGCGCTCTCCCGGAGAAAGCTTTATTACAGTCAGTTCCCGTACAGAGGAGCGAGGGGGAAGGCGGCGGGGTCGGGCCGAGTCGCAGTGAGCCACGCGCAGGAGAGGCCGAGGACGCCCCCGCGGCCGCCGGTGGCCCCGCACGGCCCAGCGGGGCCCGGGAGCGGCTCCGTCAGTGCCCGCGGCACCGCCGAGCCCCGCGGGCGGTCACACGTAGCCGGGTTTCACAGACAGGCGGCGGCAGTTGGGGCAGCCGCGGGTCCCGTTGGTCTGGAGGCACCTGCGAAGGGAGGAGGTCGGTTCGGGGCGGCTCCGCGGCCGGAGGCTCCCCCAGCGCCGCTCCCACGGCTATTCCACACCACAGCTTTTCCCCATGTTCCCTCCCGCCACGGGCAAAGATTTGATCTCTTTCCACCCCTTCCATAGAGGCACTTCAGCACGTTCCTCCACAGGACTACGTTTCTGTGTTGCTGGAGGCAAATCCACTGGGTTCATCGGGCACCTCTTACTGCCCAGCAGTCTGATCCTAATTTTGGTGTCAGTGGGAGGCTTTGTTTTTAAATCCTTAATCTTCAGAATTAAGTGTTTTGTTACATTCATCTTTCTTCTAAAAATAAAATGATGGTACAGCTAACTTCTGTCATGGCAGTAGCACAATAGCAGGCTGAACAACTTCACCTCCGTGTGTCACTAGCCAAGAGAGAAAGAGGGGACTCGGAAAAAATCCAAACTATCCCCGGGGAGAGAAGAATTGATTCCCCAAGAGGAATCAAATAAGAATCTGGGCTGAATACCTACAAAGTGAGGACACTGGTGAACAATCATTTAGAGGACAGAAGTGTGAGTGTGATGGATATTATGGCTTAATCTCACTCTTCAAGGCCATGAGACTCACAGCGCTGCAATGGGATCCTGCAAGGCACGGGTAAGCAAGACAGACATGTATAGGACTGTCCTACTCTGGGCATAAACAGCTCTTTCCTATGACTAATGTCATGACAACAATCTTTCAGCTAATTACTTTAAGTGGAAGAAGTGGGAACAAGGTAGTGCCTGGAGCTGGTTGTTCTTCTCCCCAATGGACTCTCCACACATGCCACAGTACAGCTCCATCTCCTCCACACATTCATGGAACTTCACTACATGGTCACGCAATTCTCGCTGCTGCTCCTTTGTGCGATAGATCCTTTCACACAGGCAGTGGAGCTTCAGCAGGCCAAGCTGCACATGGATGGAAACATAAGAAAAGTGAACAAGGTGAAGACAGACCAGAAACAGGAATAGGAACCACTACAGCCCCATCAGCCAACTGGAGAAACATCAGCAGAGAAAGCTGTGCAAGGGATAGGATCAGTCATAAGGACATTTGGTCTTTCAGCACTTCCTGCTATTAACCCTACTTCTTTGAGTCACAAAAGGTGACACCAGGTTTGAGGCACTCTGCAGCTCTTTCATCGATGGTTTTCCTGAGCTACCTACAACACACAGTGTATTTCATTTCCCTTTGCCTCCAGCCAGCACACAGCTCACTTGCTGCTCAGGGCAAAAATGTTTTTTCAAGAAGAGACCCCTAATTCTCTAGCTCTCTGCTTGTTTCATACCTCATTCTTACTGCTTCCCATTCCCCTTTGGTTATCCCACTGTGACTCCCCGCTCGCTTTTCAGATTTGCACACTGATGATTATCTGTGCAACAGCCCATGAAAAAACAAAGCAAGTCCCAAGCATTGACTGATTAATACAGACATGTTAATAGGCGATAACAAGTCTGGATACTTTAATACTTGACTTCTCATGTTGCCTGAGAGAAGACTATGAACAGTGCTGAAGAGAAGCTGTAGGATCCTACCTTGTTCCCTAGTCCCTCTGCCAGCTCCTGTGCCTTTTCAATGCTTTCCAGAGCCTGTGAATGGAGAATGTGCATCATCAGTTCTCAGTCTAATATATCAAAACTAGACTTGTATGAATGTCCTGTGGGAATTATTAAAAGAGGTACAGAATAAAATTGGATAAACAAGCATCACTGCAACTCTGGAGATGCAAGATAGGTGTCTGGCAGATTTCCCTCCCCTCCCAAAAGTTAATGAGAAAAGCTTAGTTTCTAAAAGACCACAAATAATCCAAGAGCTACATTTATGTTCCAGCCACATAGTGCAAATATTGGCAGAGGCTGGTGTTTCCAAGCAGAGACAATATAGACTTATTTAAACTCAGTGACACATGCTCACTGGGGTTGGGATGGAGCACAAGCAAAGCAAGCCTTTTCCCCATCCTACCTTACAGGCTCATTAATCGTTGGGCAACTCCAATTTCACTCGTACAAGAGACGAGGAAAGGGATCAGCAGCACCAATACATCATGCTCATCCATTGTTTCCCTGCTGTTCATATATCCACTTTGCCTTACTTACACATAGTGTGATGTAGGAGTGTTCTGCTATCCATTTTTTAAATCTGAAGGAAATATTTAGCATAGCAGCTGTCATACCAAATGAATCCCTACTTTCCCCTAGTTGTCACAGTGTTCCTTGATCATTAGTCTCTCTTCTCCAGAACTATAGAGATCTGCTTCATATTTGTTCAAGGGGAAGAAGAGGTCTCCCTTGTGATGGAGTAGTTTTCAGGAGGAACATTATAAAATTCTTACCCTATAATTCGGCATTACTGCTATTCTAGAAGAAGAGGACCAGATGAGATGAAAAAATGCACTGTGAATGCAGAGAAGATGACATTAGACCTGGGTTGGCAGCAACAGCCTAGTATAAGGAACTTTTAGAAGAGGGAAGCAGGAATTGAAGGCTAACAGGGAGAACATAACTGAGGACTGTGCCTAGGAAGACTCAGTGTTTACTGGGAAACCTTGAAATTAATGACTGACTAGGAATCAAAGCGAAGCATGGCAGGGTTGGGGGGAGGGAGAAGAGATCTTGACAAGTCCAGGGGACAGTTTGTCTTGGACAGCAATATGAGACTGCACAAGAACAAGGGCAAGCAAGCTGTGAGAGCAACCTGGGAGGATCTGCAATAGTATTGACTACATGCAAATGAAATGGACTAACTGGCCAAGGAGACCAGGAAGATGGAGGAAGCTAGAACAAGAATAGGGACTCTGCAAGTGGGAAGTTAGCAAATTGCTTTATTAGGTAACTGGGATGAGAAGCATAAGAAACGGAAACTGGGACTGGCAAGTTGAAGGACAGGCTTGGGTGAGTATTCAGGGCTGTGACCTGTAAGGAGGCCACATTTGGGCAACAGGCTTAAGGCCTCTTACCCACCAGGGCAGACTTCCCTCTAATGCCTGTAACAGAATATAAGATTCATCCATTGTCTTCTTCTGAGGGTTTTGGTGACATTAGGGTTCTGTGCAACACTGTCACCATGCTCTCACAAGTGAGAGCTGCTTCTGATATCAGAATGGTAGCAGCTGGAGATGGGATCAGCAGCTGTAAGAGTTTGATGAGTGCTCTGAATATTATCTTCTGTAGAGGCCTACCTGCTGTGTCCTGTCCCATTCTTTTGACACTGAGAAAACTTTTTAAGTCTACAGTTTCTTCTTGTATTGCTAACATAGTGTTTACTCACTGACATTGCACAGTGTGTCTCACCCAGCTGATTCCCTGTTGTAGGCAACTCAAATGCTGACCGCACCTTGAACTTGTCTTTTGTGACAGACATATACTTGACATTCTGGTATCTGGGATGCCTCATTTGAGCTAAAATTCTTTGTGTCTCAATATGAGTGATAAGACCAAATCTTCATTGTGTGTAGACTGAAACCAGCATCTTGATGTGGCACTGCGCAGGTCTATTCCAGGTTGTTCAGCACTAGTTTCAGCGGTAACCTTTGAGCATTTCACTCTGTGGCTAAATAATGATCCTGCAGTACAATTAGTGCAATCTGGACTGTAGCACACATACATGGCCTAAGCATTTTCAAAATAAGTAACTTCATCCCCTTGCTCTATATTGACTGGTTGTCTATTCCCAAATGACTTTCTGCTCTCATTTCTCTGTTTCACATCAGAGTTTATAGGTTTAAAGTTTCTCCAGCAATTTGATGCCACGTTTGCCTATGAAGCACATGGTGGAGCTGTAGAGCTGTCTAAACATCATCACTAGCACATCAATGAGCTTAGTAATATAACTAAAAAGTAGACAGAGGAATCTATTTCAGAGTATAAGGCTTTCTTCCTCCAATGCTGGTTTCTCAGTGTAGTGGTTAAAGTCATCACAATTGACTTATGAGGCAATTCTGTAATTTAGCAGCCTGACTCAGAATGGATGTTCCTACTATTAGTAACAAATTCCTGGCTGAGAGAGACCATTCAGAGAAATGTAACTGTACAAGCAACAGACTCCATTGGTAGAACTAAGGAGTACAGGTCTCTCCTGAACTGCACCCCATCAAAGTGCAGACTATACGCTCCAGTCTTGTCTAACAAACTTCTGTAGAACCAAGTTTGTAACTGACCTTGTCCAGCTCCTTCTGAATCATCCAGCACTTAGTCACTCCTAGCAGCACCTGGATCAGGCCCAGGCGGTTTCCAATCTCTGTCATGATGCTCATGGAAGAATCATACCGAGGAAAGGCTGTCTGCAGAAGGAGGGAGGAAAACACCTGTTTTGCTATGGCCTGCTTTTCATACCCTCTTGCTACTCTCTACTCCCTCTATCCTTCCTGGCAGGAAAGAGCTGTACCTGCACGTCTTTGCGACTGCGATGGATATCTGCAAAGCACAGCAGACACAGTGCTTGCAGTGGCCGGTCACCATGCTGCAGGGCAATCTTCATGGACTCCTGAAAGAAATTGTCTTTGGTCAGTAGAAGAGCTTATTCCTCGTTCAAAACAGCAGGGCTGGGACCGTGCACTCTGGCCACTGAAAGATCAGCTCCAAAGAAATGGCAAAATGGCACCACCTTTTAAGGCATGGAAAGTCTTTTTCTCATGTTCCCAGCCAAGGGCCATTTGTAAACCCAAATTTTGAAGCCCCCTGGGCTACTGAAACCACAGCTCTAAGGCTGGGAGGCAGCAGGAACATTTAGAGTCAAGAGAGCTCAGTGGCTGCCCGCACCCTGTACCTCACAGCAGTCCATGGCATCGGCCAGGCGCCCCAGCTTCCGGTAGGCCACGGCCATGTGATACTGGCTCATTGCACGGTACTTCAAGCTCCAGCCCTTTCCGTAATCATTCACCAGCTCAGCTGCTTTACATGGGAAGAACAAGGCTTTCTCGTAGTCCTGTAATGCAGACAAGCAGACAGACAGCAGTCACAGCAAGAATAAAGCAAAAAGGAAACAAGAAAAAAACCCCAACTTTACTAACAATGCAGCATCTAGCAGATTTCTGTACACCTTTAAACTTGTTCTGCTCCTCTTCCGCAGGCTGTATTTCAGTGGATCTTAAACTGTGAAAGGTGGAATTGCCATATATTGAATTCATATTATTCTCTGGATTCAGGACACTGGGGTAATGACCCAGCAAATGAATTTGATGTAGTATGCCATCAGCTTTACTCTGCAGGAACCATTTACCCTCCTCTGTAACCAAAGGCTGAAAACTTTCTCTGCTCTTAGATCTTCTTTGCTTTCAACACTTACATGGAGCCTTCATGTTCTTCATAGGTGAGTTGAGATCTCCCAAAAACTGGTTATCCATCATTGCAGGAAACAGGAACTAAGAATCATGGCCTCACCCAATTCATAATAAGAAATAATACATTTCATTCTCAAGCATCTTTTTGAATTAGAATAATTTTAGAAATAAATCTTATTTTGCAATAATTATGTAAAACTTATCTAAATATCTAAAACCATTCTCAAGTTATGAGACTGCAGAAGTGAAAAAGTCCTCATTTTTTTTAATTCTCCACAATGCACAAAGGAAATCTAAACTTTTAAAATTTCCTTTCTCCTTTCTTATTTCATACTTGAAAAGTATCCAGCACAATGTTATTTTTTTATTTTGGGTATTATAAGGGAAGGTTACTTATAGTTTTCCACAATTCAGTTGTTGAGTGTTTAATTAACAAAAATCAAGACTTAGTGAGAAAAACCTACTTGTTGCTGTTTGTAATAGAAATTAGAGCTGCCAAATCACCTCCATGCTCAGTTCCTGCCTGGTTTTACCTACAGCTGCTTCCTGGCAGCTATTTGCCTACAACAGTGGTAGACATAGAGAATCCATGAGTTCTGGCTGCCAGCTCTGTGTGCGGACAGTATCTTCTCTGATGTGATCTTCTTTGAACCTGAGTTTGATCTTTTCAACACATATTCACAGCTGTTTCTGCTGTGCTGTATAAACATGATATTGATCCTCCCATCCTTACTGTGAACCAAGAGTACTCCTGATGATTTTACAAAGGGATTTTAGCTTACAGTGTTCTCTCAGTACTTCACTTCCTATAGGAAAGACATAAGCTGAAATTCACACTATTTCCTGTTCTTTCCTGAATCCATGAGACAGTCACCCCTCTGTCCCTTTGGTTACCGCACCTTTATCTGGGTATAGAAGTTCCCGAGGCTGCAGCAGACTCGACACTCCAGCATCTTGTCATCGTTGTTGTGTGCGTAGCGCAAAGCTTTCTCAAAGCACTCCAAAGCCTTCTGGAAAATGCTGAGGCCCAAGAAGGCATTGCCCATGCTGAGGCTCACCTGGCCATTCAGCTGCAGGCTCACAGTGGTACCCTGCATGTTCAGGCATGTCTTACAGTAAGAGATTGTTTTCTGGAATTCACAGAGTTTCTCATTGCTGCGAGCCAGGTTTAGGTAGCTCTCTGTAAGGTAATCTGGGTCTTCCAGCTCCCGTGCTGTGTCAATCTGTACCACTGCAAACTTTAAGTAGAGAAGACAGTGTTTATAAAAATGTGTAGTTTATTTAAATACAGCTCAAGCAGCCACAGAGTAGCACCCTATACTGGAGAAGAGGCTCATCTCTGAGCAGGGCAGATCAATCAGCACAGACTGAGAAGCATCATATGCATTGAGCAGTTAGCTGGTGGTTTAAAAGGCCTCTCAACACTGAAGAAACCTCTCCCTCTCTCCACACAGTCTCTGGGGCAGGGAAGATGAACTAGGCTAGTGGTTAGTGCAAAAACGTTGTTAAATGGCCCTAAAGAGAAGCAGGTGAAGCAGGAAACATCTGACACAATGCAGCTCAGTTTTCTTTCACTCAGGTTAATGTATTCCACTTTCTCTGACATTCTTAAGTTATTAGTCTATTAATAAAAGAAAGCAAGTGAGCTACTTCTATCATGACTTTTTTCCCCAATAAATTGCAGTCTTGACAGGTTTTGTTCTATAACCTTCAGGATTCATTGCATACTGTTCTCTTAAATTCATTGCTCTCTGCTCTCTAAAAAGAAGTCTTTTTGTTTCAGACTGCAAACTCTTCTAAGCAGTGACTTGTGTTTTGTGATGAAGCAAGCACACTGAAGGCTTGAATTAGTACCAGTAGCAAAGGTAAATATTTAGCAATTTTCATTAGAGATTATAAATTAGGTTTATGGATATCAATTCCCAAGGGAATCAATTACTTCCTTTTTGTATAGTGGTAGCACATAATAATTTAAGTTACTGGAACATTTTACATTCTTCACAAAAAACCCACCCAAAACAACAAACAAACTGAAAAAACCAAACCCCACCAACTATAAATTGGGTATGTTTAGGTTTGTACATCTTCTTAGTTTCCCTAGTTTAGGAAGGCTGCTGTGTGGATCCACTGATGTGCGTTAGCTCAGCTTCCCCACATTCCCTTACCTTTGCACAAGTTCTTCATTATTTGCTGATTGCCACAGCTTCTCTTTTCTTTCTCTTTTCTTTTTCTCTCAAAAAGAGGTTGAGCATCACAACCCTGCTTAAATCACTGTTTACTTCACACCTTTAATTCTGACTCCTTTTCTCCTGTTATTTCCTCGCTCAATGACTTATTGCTTAAGTTCTTCTTTCCTTATCTTTGGTCACTTGCTGCATAAAATCTTTGGTTTGACTGAAGCCATTTTGCCTTCCTAACACTAGGAAGAACTATAATTCACCTACCCCGATCCCACTTTCTTTCATCTTCTCAGGTAACAAATCGATGTTCAGGTATACTGAGCCCACTCCTTTGCTTTGCTTTTTTTTTTCCGTGAAGCTTTTGGTATTTCCTTCAGGTAGCTACATCTTACCTTTTTTCCTTCTCTCTTCCCTAATCAGTCTGTTGCTTCTGCCACTACTTAACACAATTGTTTGTCTTCATATGTTTTTCAACTATATTAATACCCCTCTTCTCTTATTTATCCTAAGTATTTGGTTTTGATATAGGGTTTTGACATGTCTATGGGTTTACTAGTAAGATGTGCCCCCCTCCACTCCAATTCTAAACAGAGCTATCAAAAACTTTTCAATGAGCTGTAGACACCTGCTGACATTCTGGGTTGAACACCTGTTTGGTTTCCCACAGACACCCCCTTCCCCTTTTGCTCTAAATGCTGAATGACTACCAGTCTGGTAAGTGGCAACCAAAACCATCAGGACAAGAATATCAAGGCCCTTTAGCAAGACCCTATTTCAGGCTGGGATAGTTTCTTAAGACTGTTACAACATCCTCTTGACTTGTCTTACAGATTCTTGAGTTGCCCTCCCAAATGCTGCCTGCTGCTCTCTATATGCATCCTGTTTCTTCTCAGATCCACACATCAGCTTCTTTTTGTTTATATACTTAAACTGTTTATCCTCATGCTCTTGAATGTAACTTCAGCTTCTTTTTACCACTCTTCCATCAAGCCCCCTATCCCTCTTTCTTTCTTTCTTCTATGCTGTCCTGACAACCAGGACCTGCTCTCTGACCTCAACTGTCAGAAATCTCCTGGAGTGTCTGAACTGCCCCACCAAAAAAGCATCATCTTTTCTCTCTTAATCAGCCCCCTTTTTTTACTAATTGTAATAATAAAAAAAGCACCCCAATGTAAGATCTATATTAGATATCAGACAGAAGCTGAACAAGATAACAGACATGTTTCCACAAGACTGGTGCTTATCCTACAGAATCCACTTGGAGATCTCTTTTTACACTGACATACACAATACAGCTCGAAGTGGAGCAAAGGCCCTGTTTTCATACCTTTTCCTGAAGCCTGATAACATGGTGTGGCTGTATGTGGGAAATAAATCAAGAAAGGTCTCCATGATCAACTGGAGAACCTAAATAACCCAGGAATCCCGAGGGACCAGACCCAGTGAAAAATAGTATTCTGTGTATCTTGTGGGCTGGAGTTACTGGTCAGCACAGTGATTACAGCAGCCCACAAGATGCGCTCAATAGCTGGTATTTTCTGTTACATACAAAATACTCCCCCCACCCCCTGATTTCAGGTTCTAATCTCCAGCCACATTCCATAGTGGGTGCGACACAATGGCATGCATTCACCTCCAGTTTACCTTACCTTCAGCATGTCTTTGTATCTGCCCATCTCTGCATGAGCAGTGATGAGGCAACCCAAAACCCGAAACCTGCCAGCAGGATCCGCAGACTTCTCCAAAACCCTCATCCAGACTCGCAGGGCCTTTTCGGTCTGATTAGACTGATAAAGATGAAGTCCTTTCTCTATCTGGTGCTTTGTCTGGTCCTGACCCATCTCCCATGCATTAAAAAGCCTCATACACTAACCTCTAAGGACAGCAAAAAGGAAGTGCTTACAAGAGAACACAACTTAAAATGCCCCACTGGAGGAGGGCAGGTTGTGTGCTCAGAAGGCCCGGAGCCGTAGAAGCCCAGCCATGTCAGGGGGCTGGAGCTGTGGTAGGCAATGGCAAGAACTGGTTGCTCCCAAATCCACTAGGGCTCCATCAGTGCATTTGCCTGTCCAATCCCATAAACAAAGACGAAAAGCACAACAGGGAGAGAAAGAGAAAAATCTCAAGCGACAGGAGTGAAACTCAATCTGAGCAGTCAGTGCTGTTCTCCTCCCCATTGGCTGCAGCTGCTCCTGCCAGTCTGGCTCACGTGGCTCCCAGGAATGCTAGTCAGGCTTCTCAGCTCCCAAGGTCACAGTGTGCCAACTGCCCACCCCTGCCCACCAATATGCAGCTTATAAATACCCCAGGGAGAGACAATTGGCTGCAGTAACAGGGATGCCTCAGTTGTCTCTTTCCTTTCTCTCTGGCCATCTCCTTTGACATGCACTGCTGGTGGTGGGCTAGCCTAGGAGCTAGCAGACTCAGGTAGAATAGTAGGAAATATACAGAATAGCAGGAAAAATACATGCCTTTTTGTCAGGTATGAACTAGATGACTGCACTTGCAACAATGTGTCTGATACCTTGGTAGGCACAAAATTCAGCCTCCCTTTTGAAGACCTCAGCTGTAAACATGGACTGTTTCTGTGGACACAGGTCACAGATTTGCTGCAAATACAGGACTGACTTCCTAATTTCAGAGACAAGAAGCTAACAATCTTGAAAACATTTATTCTTGATTGACTGTTGCTTCCTGCCATCAGATGCCTGTGGCAGTCGTCCAGGAGTTTCTAACAGAAGTTGTCAAAGGGACTGCTGAAATTCTGCATCCAGAACTTGCTGATCTTTCATGATGAATGACAATGAAGACACAGAGCAACAGATTGCTGCACTTTCTGACTGCATGAGAGAGTTCTTAGCCCAAGTAGAATATAGCTTCAACTTTCCCACACTCTGTTGAAAAAGTAAAAATTAGACTGGTTCCTCTAGGAGTCAAGTTTCATACCCTTATTGATGTGCTGCATTTTTAATGGCCACAGCCTTGGTTGTCTATAGATTTACTCTGTCCTTCCTTAGAAGATACACCAAACCTGGGGGTGGGAGGGTGGGTGGAGAATGCCTCAGGGATATCTAATGTTTTTTTTCAATACAGAAGTCCCAGGAACCTGGTTTGGGATCCTTTTACTTTGTAAAGAGAAACAATTGCAATTTTGAGTTTTAACAACAGACCCACTTGCAAAAGCAGGCGTGTCTCCAGCTGCCTCCCTGCTTCAATGTGAATTTGGTGGCAGTTCTTCCCTAAGCACAGGTAAATAGCAGCAGAATTACCTCATAGGACACCAATCAGACCATCCTGGCCTGTGTCAACACAAACCCAAGGGTGCCTTCCTGAGGTAAAATCCCCAAGGAAAGCAGGACACAAAATAAGGAGCCACAGTCTACCTCGAGGCTTTAGATCACAGGAGTTATGATCTTAAGAGATTACATCCGTACCTTTATCCAAAATTTCTTCAGAAAAAATATTTTAAAAAGAAAAGTATATTAAATTGTAGAAAGTTTTACTGCAATCAGACTGATTCTCTTTTGGGAGCTTATATATACTATGATATTTGCACCATTTAATTTAGCATTGTTTTTCAGAGAGGGAATGTGCTAGATGATGTTTCAGCAATGTCTATGTGTACTCTCAAACTATGGAAGTAGAAACTGTGGAAAAAAATCTACAAAAGCTGAAGAAAAATAACAGTGAGCACAGCTGGTTAGTGTGTAAAGATCACTTCAGCAGCACCATTAAATTATTATCTAGGTACTTTATAGTTTTTAAGACTCCCATGGAAGTTCAATTCAGGATTTTAAAAAGTCTCTCTTCCCTGCAGTAATTTTTATATTTCCCTCTAGGGGTGGGTGGTGGGATGGAGACAAGATCCTGAAGATCGATCCCCATGGAAAACATTGATAATGGTGAGGCCATCAAGTTAAGAGGCCAGGAAAGCAACATTGGAGCCTGCTATATAACAGAATCAAGCCAGGACTTAAGAAGGGGGGAAACAAAAATTCTTTGCTAGATCACACTACTTTGCAAAATTAACCTTCCACAAGTGACCTGCCTGTAACTCAAACTCATCCTGATGCTTTTGGACCACACAGCAAAGCACTGCTCTTTCTCCATACAGCACAGCCAAAGCTAACAGAGGCTGCCTTGCAGCCTGACAAAACCCATCTAACAGGAAATGATCTGTCCTGCATTTTGTTAATCACACTGGACTTCCTCGCTTTTGAGATCTCCTATGAAACAGTGCTTAGTCTCTTTGGAATCAACTCACAACTCACATGTTGAGATAAAAACTTACCCTAGTAAAATAAGGGCTAGATCCATCAAGTTCAAACTGGTCATCTTGAAAAACCAGGAACATGCTCTGAGATATGGAACATACCACTCTGAACCTAGTGCCTACCTAAATAAGGAGGGATTAAAGATTGACACTGATTGTCCGTAGTGCTTCAAAAAAGTAACGGCATCAGTCTGTGGTTCAATGCAGCTCTAGTTCATACAAGATTCAAGTACAGCTTCTACAGTAAACGATCCCCAGTTTCTTCTCAAGACCTGCAAATAAATAAGCCTGAATGGTGCCTGAAAACACCAAATTACGGAATCTCACCTGTCGTGCAGCAGAGCATGCAGTGTGGCTAATCATGCGTTCACTTCTTCAGAGTGACCACACTGAGCTGCTTGTCCTTCTCCCCACTGCTCTTCATAACATGGCCCTGGTGACTCCTGGCCATACGAAGACATGGCCAGGAACATGGCTGGTAAAGTCAGGAAGATCAGAGATGGGAGTCCAAACAAGTAGTGCAAGTGAGGTGGATGTGAGAGGAAAAAAAATTCCCCTAAAACATTCAATATCAGGATTTTACCTGAAACTCTGTGTATTTTCTACTGATGTTGACCAATCTAACAACTCATCTGAAAATGCTTATTATTTTCAGGGACTAATACACTGGCTCTTATTTGTAGTTTAATTGTCTACTGATTGGTGGTGGCCTTTTAAATTAAAGAAAAACCCTTAAAAAACCCCAAACAACCAACAACCCCCCCCACCAAACAAGAAACCCCCACCTGCCTAGTGTCAGTTCTGTAAGATGCAACCGACAAAGCTTTGCCTGTGTAAGACCAGCCTAGTGAATTGTTTGCACAAGCTGGAATCTTCCATTCTGCCTAAAAAATCCCTTTTTCTGATTCAATTGTTTCTCTCCATCCTTCACCTCAAGTCATATCTGAACTGAAGCCTCTCCAGCCTCTCTTCTCAACAGCTGCAAATTAACTGCAGGGATCCCAGCACACTCTGTAACAGGTGGCTCAGCGCCTCACTTCACAATTGGTGCGCTGCAGGGCAAGGAATGCAGCACTGAATCCTGAGGCCTGAAAACGCTCTCAGATTTACAATCATGTAGGAAGTAATGGGGTGAAACAGAGTATGCCAGATAACTGAGGAAAAGGACACAGAGGAGAAACATAGCTGCTCTGAAAATGCTTGCAGTCTCTGAGATGCAAGACAGCAGGAGGAAGGAGTAACATCACAGAATTTTAGAAGCTTTCAGAAATGTGGCAAAATCATAGCCACTGTGGTATGTTCCTTCTGAGAGAGGCACTATTAATGTCAAACTTGTGGCAAGTTGCTCAATGAATTATGCTTTGGCTATGCTAGATACTTTTTATTAATTTGAAATAAAATGAATTGTAAAGATACCTTAGTTCTAACCGCAAAGCGGGTAGCTTTTGCTTATTACTAGTCAGTCATCCAAATCCATTTGGAGTTCCTATGTAGTATTTCCAGGACCAGGAGCACTGGGGGCTGCAGATACCTTCATATTGCAGAACCGGGACAGATTCAGCAAGCTTGGCCGTGTTCCTGGAAGGGGTAAGGAGGCAGTAGTGGGTATGGGGCTTGTGAGAGCGGTATCAGCTGGTGCCTAATCCCACACACCACCACGCACACGTGCTGTTCCTGCTGAAGTCTGGTGTTACGCCGAAGGTATTTAGCCTTTGAAACACCATTAAGTGCAGTGCACGGACAGGCACGTGGCCACATGGCATCCATTCTGTGAGGCTGGATATGCCTACACCTCACTCCGCAGTATAACACGTACTCTTATTATCCAAGATTCTCAGCTTCTCCGTACCTAATGTCTAAAGAGGACTTGGCTGTCAAACGATACAAAGCGGAGGTGTCTCAACCAAAAAAATGTTTTCAATTTCTACTCAAAGTAGCTTGTCTACATGGAAGTTAAAATCCAGGGCTATGCTGTACATCCAGAACAAGTGGTATTGGGCCATGAAAAGTTTTGTGGCTCACAGCCAAGAAACCAGAAAATAGTTCCCTCTCCCCATCTTCCCATGCTTGGACCCCAAAAGAACCTCAAGTTTAAGACACAAATACAACACACAAGGACTCTTCTCAAACAGTTTAATAGCAAATAAACAAAGGAAGGTACCACACTTGGCATATACAAAATGACTTGTTGTTGGTGTGTCTGTGCAATTAAAACAGCTTTAAGTTGCCCTTTGGGACAAAAAGAAAAAAAAAAAACACACACACACAAAAGGAAGAAAAATTCCTTTAACACATACTTGCTTGTTCCAAACTTGTAACAAATCTTTTCATTTTTAAATCCACTACACAAACTCTGTGATCAGATCAGAAAAGCAACATGCGCTCCTCTGCTTTTTAAACCATTAAAGTAAATTCTCTACAGAGTACAACACAATTTCACACAAAAAGACATTTTGTTTTGCAAATCAAAACAAGAAGAAAAGGAACAGCTCAAACAAGGTAAAGAAAAGCATTTCTACGACTGAACCACGACTTCGAGTTGATTAAATCCTGTTACTGCAGAACAGACTCTACATTTGGTCATAGTGGCAATTTGTTTTCTCGTCACATTGTGAATCACTTTACATTGTTTTCTAGTAGAAAAGGCAAAAAACTGTACAAAACCCCTAGTGTTAAATACAATGTTTGTACCAATAAAAAAGCCCACAGGTTTGTCTCCAAAATGTAAATTTTCTTTTTAAATTATTCACAAAAAGCAGCCAAAAATCAGAAAGGCAGCTGCTGCTCCACTGTCTCAAATCCATTAAAACCACCACAGAACAATTAAAACAACCAAAGGAAGGAAAGGAAAGAAGAAAGGAAAGAAACACCCAACATTTGGCATTTTGGTTTTCTTCAGATAATTTTCCACAGGTTTCCCCAAAGTTCCTTATGGAACCAAATGCGCATGTACAGAAATGTATTGATAGTTACTCCATACACTGCAGGGCATCAGTGCCCTCTGGCACACAGCCCTGTGCATTCAGACTGTGGGACTAACAGCAGCCAGCCCACAACCCTACTTCCCAAATAAATAAATCTCTACCCTTTCTTCATCCAGCCTCACATTTCACTCCCAGGTATATGTACCATATCCAAACATGCTCTGTTTTATAAGCAGATTAAGGACTGTCTACACAAGTCTGGTCAACACCTATTGAGAATACAGTATCCTCAGCCAACTCGGGAGTAGGGTAGAAAAAAATCTTTACATCTTTGCATTATCCCAAACACTGGACAAAATTAAGATTTCTATCCAATGAAACTCTATTTGTTTTCTCAGCAAAAACCCTTCTCCTGGGATTTCATTTCACATTATTTCTACTGTTAAGATACCTACACTAGCTTGCTGCTACTGACTGAAACTTCATCACAGCACACACTCTTCAGGTGCCTTCATCTAGAAGCTACTTCCCAGTTCCTACCTGTGCAGACGGTATGTAGGGCAGGGGGAAGCCTGCTACCCAGAGAGCAGTAACCTGTTCTAGTTCATCCTGCAAGCCAGCAAAACTGCTCAGCTCATTACCCAATTAAAAACTAAACAAAAATTAAAAAATCTCCGCAGAGATTCCCCAGCGAAGGCCCTTGAGAAGAGAGCTGGGGATGGTACCCTGTTCAGGTAACAGCTTCAGAGGCTGTTGTATTGTGCTTGTCACTTGGGAAAAGAGCCAGCAGTTGTAGGATCAGGTTTACAAATGCTTTCTCTGGGATATTTAAAATGCTTTGTTTCACGAGCTAACCTAGATTCTTCCAGAATCCTGCCACCAAGCTCTGACTGATGGTCTTAAACTGGGGATGGACTTCACAGAAATGTGCCCTGACTTGTACAAAATGCTCATAAGTGTTTGAAAGGAGCCTTGACTTCACATAACTTTGGAAACAGAAATATTGTGAAGTTCCCCGACCTTCCTGCTCCCAGCTATGCCCTTCCACCAAAACTTCTACTACGTGAACAGTGCAACCAAGCACCCTCAGAGCCTCTGACTGCACTGGATATGGAACAAGGTCCAGGTGCTCTGTCAGGCAGACAGTCTAAGTGCACAGGTAGATGCCCTCAGGTGGCTTCTGATCAGATATTTGTCATACCAAAACCACCAATTTAAAGGATACCTTTGAAACTCATTAAATTGCTCAGTTTTTGCACAAACTATAGAAAACAGAGAGGTGAAGGTGATATATACGAGGGTGTGAAGAAAACAGCAGGAAACATGCAAAACATTTCTGGGCACTATCTTAGTTTGAAAGATTAAAACAAAACCATCACATTTTGCTGAGGAGATTGTAGTTACAAAAAAACCAAGCATGCTGGAGCTTAACAAAATACAACATCAACTTTGATCAAATTTTCACTGCAGACTGATAATCACACAGGGAAGCAGGGGAAAAAATAATAATAATAATAATTAAAAAAAAAATCAGTAAATGCCAGGGCAAAAATGTAGCTACAATCAGAGGAAAATGTAGTTCAAGTGTTTTCTGTTGATGCCACTTCAAGTCACAAGTTTGAACTCATAAAAACACATGCTGTCTCCTCAAGCACAGAAACCAAATCAGCAAAATGTGACTAGGAAGTCTCCTGAAAGATTAAGTCACACCATATAATTGACTTTTAATTCGAACTGTGTTTTTAAAACTAAGCACACAGAAAAAACTAAGCCTAGAAAGTGATTGGCTGTATGTTCACAGAAATACAAATACTCCACAAGGTATGCTAGCAAGGCTGCTCTGAAGACAATTACAAAGAATCAAATTCACAAAATCAAGTGGTTATCTTACGAAGGTCTAGAAAAATAGAAATTCTTTTATATTCAAATGCAAGTTTAAATATTCCCCTTCAGCAGTCTTTCTAGCAAAACCAATTTGGCAGCACAAAAAAAAAAAAAAAAGAAAGAAACAAACATAATAAAAATACACATCAGCATCAAAGGTCAACACAAGGTCAAAGGTGAGAGTTCAAGCATCAGAGAAGCTGAAGAGACAAGGATTTGGACGATGTACTTGAACGCCACATCGACATGCTTTAGGCACAACGATGAACAAACGGCAGGAATCTAGAAAAAAAAACAAACCAGAAAGAGGGAGACCCACTGAGTTACACAGAGCAGTACATCCAAACACAGAGAGAGAGAACAAGAATGGGCACTGTACAATGAGATCTCCTGGGGAAGGGAGTTGACAGGGGAGGGCAGCACATGCCAACGATGGACAAGTAAAAGTCAAAGTACATGAAGGACACCAAGTAAACATCAAACTGCCAGAAACCAAATGGAAGCAGAGGCCTGGATTTCCCTCTCGGCACCCAGTCTGTGGAGCATTCCACAGCCTAGTGACACATCGATTAGCATGCATTCACCTTACCCCGTGCCCAGTGTCTCCACTACCTCTGTTTAGGAGAAGAACAGAGCAGGCTCCCTCCCCAGGAGACAAATTCAAAAAAATACGACTCCAGGGCTAACATTTGGCCACAGAGACTGAGACCATGACAGACAAGACAGAGGACACAAGGGATTCACAGGTGGTTTGACGGTTGAGACTTTTCCTTGCACTCTAACATGTGAAGTTCTTAGGCAGTAGTAGCCCAGCAAATCCTTCAGTTACAGTCCCTTCTCATTCCCTAGGAGCCCATGAAACTGGGGGTGGGTGATTTGGAAAAGGGGGGAAAAAAAAAGATTATACAAGACAAAAAGCCCACACATAGGAGAAGAATTCCTTAAGACTTGACTGCAAGTTAAGACTTGTCCTAGCTGCGCACTTTTCATACCATTAGACCTGCACAGGGATTTTCTGTTCCCAACCTTCTATGTAACAGCCCCCAGCTCCCTGAATTCATGAGGAGGGGATTCTGAGCTCTGAGAAGCTCTACAGTCACTGTTGCCAGTTTGATGAGCAGAAAAACTGTGTTTCCTGAAGTTTTCTTGAAGAGTTTATAAAAAAGTAATTTTTATATTAAGTGATATAAATACCTCTGTTCCCTCCCCTCAGCTTGTGATCTGCAAGTGACAAGGAACATTTTGGGTTGAGAGTGGGAGGTAGAAGAGAGAGGAAGTGATTTGTTTTCTTTTTCTGCCTCCCCAATTCCCCTTTAGCTCCTGTTTGTGGCTTAGTCTTCAGCACATCTCAAAGCTGCTGGTTATAGAGACTAGAACAAGGTGAGATTTGCATATTATCTTACAGCATTTATAGCATATTTGAGAGTAACAAGTGTTGTTTCTAGTTCCAAAGCAACAAGAAGCACATTGTCAACTAAACCGGCAACACTCCTCTTACTAGTACTGCTGAGATTAATTTGCTCTTCATGCTTTCCAATAAAAGGAAAGGACTTTAAGTATAGAGTTTAAACCAACTCCAGCAAACAGAGTACAATGAAACTCTTGCAGTTTTTTCTATATTTCTAGAAATACTCTAGATAGTTTGCAGATAGGTGTAAGGTTTCACTACTAAACTAGAAAGGCAAATTCATCATGAACTGAGGCATGAGAAACAAGAAGCAGCATGAAATCAAGTGATATCTATGCATGCACCATCAAAATGCTTTGTGTGATTTGTTTGTTTTACAGAGATTTTTCAAATATTTCACTTAGCAATGTTGAGGGGAAAGAATAAGTTTCATCAAAGTCCTATGGAAAGACTGGCCTACAAGAACAGAACCATGAGATGCTGCAGAAGAACTTAAAGACTCGGAGAAAGTTATTCCAGTTTGTCCTTTTTTAATTTTCACAACAGTGATAAATCTGCCTTCTGTGTTTCATATTTTGTGCTAGGTATGTTCAGGGATATAAAACATCCTCAGGTTTAAATGCCCACAACAAGAGGCTCTCAAAGCATCTTACATGTTCATAGTTGCACCCTTCATTTGAAATTTGCTTTATGCAAGTTGTATTTAGACACTTACAAATGAAACAGGAACAACTTCATTCTGTTTGGCTGTTTTTCCCTAACTCACAATCATTAACAAGAAGAAACAGTTCAGTTAGATTCAGCTTGCATGATAGAATTATCACACTATGTGACTTTCAGTATTCAGGAGAAGCACTTTTTCTTGATACATGTATTTGCCAGTGAAAATTTTTCTGAGGTGCCTATTTTCCAGATAGCAATGTCCACAGCTAGGAAACTACCTCACCAACAAAATATAAACAGCTATTCCCCATTTTTGACTCAGAGATTCTTGAAAAATTCCAATCCTCATTCTGCTTAGGATTAAATTTTAGTTACTATATATCAAAGGAACTTTTTAATAATGCAAGCTTTGCACTAATGGAAGAAAAAACTAAATTACAAGGAGCTATCCTATTTTGGACTGTTGATTATCTAGGGGACTGAAAAAATTATGATTTCAGTTACTAAAATACTGACATTAAGTAGTATCAGACTAAGTTCATAATACTTTCACCTTATTACAGCAGTAAAATCAAATATCTCCTGAGAAAAAATAAATCTATGAAGTAGATAATCCCACCTTGTAATTTAAAATATGTTAAATATTTCCTGGTGGCACGCATAATAAGGAATTGTATTTAATCTGAAGTCCTACTTTTTGTTGTGGAAAATGCAGATTCTTTGGTTTTGAGCATACAGCATACTTTGTCTATGTGGCTACTTCAGGCAACCTTCTGCAGTTCATTTGAACCCAACCGATTTTTATCTTGCTATCCAGGAAATAAAGCATTTGACATTGATTTGATTTGCACTTGAATGAGAGCATGATAAGAATTAAGAATAAAATAAAATATGTAAATCCCAAGTACCCAAAATCCCAGACTTTCCTGCCAATGAGTGAGGAAGAAAACTGGTTTAAGACTGAAAAGCAAGAGCAGCCTAAATCTCCATAATCAGTGGCAGCCATCAAACAGACATAGAAAGTTGACTTTATCTGATCAGTTCTGTTATCAGAAAAAAAATCTGCCCAAGTCACAAACTTGATACATTTATTAACTTTGGCAACATACACATTGATACACCAAGAAAAGGAAATCTGAAACAAATACACAAAAAAGGGCAACATCTTCAGCTGGTGAAAAATGATGCAGCTCTCTACTGAAGAGAGCTGAACTGCATTGAGTCAAACCATCTGAGGATCACATCTTTTTAAAATTTAACCTGCATAGATTTATTTTCCTTTTCTTTTTGGCAATACTTATAGTTATGCCAGTAAGGCACAAGAGCTAGCCCAAGTTAGGTGACTTAAGGTGATTATGTCTGGGAGGAGTCACTGATCAAACTAAGCCACAGTGTAAACTGGTGAATCTCCTGAAGTCAACAGGGGTCACACCTATTTGCAACAATGCCAAGCTTGATCTGTCAGTTACAGTATCGAGGACACACTATAGGATGAAGAAGCTAAAATATCTAATTATGGGCAACTGAAATGACTAGTAAAGAGGCCAGAGCATCAGGTTAAAAGAAAAACAGGACAAAGGTCTTTGACAGTACAGTGGGGTAGGGTACAAAGAAGGTAAGAGTGACTGTAGAGACCCCAGAGCACAGTGCTCTCCTCCACTGGTTCACAGCATTCATCTTCCTCGTTTAGCAGTTGCTGGGCTGCAAACAGGCCACTGAAAATCAGTAGTTTCAATCATGCACATCATTATGTGTGTTAAACAATCACATTCAGGATTCTACAAAACCCTGGCCTTTTTTTCCAGTGAAATAATTTAGGTAATAAATATTCTCCACCCTGGAGCAGTATAAAACTTCTATAAAAATAGAAACAACATTCTTGGTTACAGCAGGTTGCACTTGGAGCAGTTGCTCCCAACTATGTTTTTTTTTCCTGTTTTTTTTTTCTTTTTCTGAAAAGTATATTATTTATATATATATAAAAAAATCCCATTATCACCCTGGAGGCCTTCACACTCCAACACTCTTTTTTCAGAAAACCAGGACACATCTTTCCCATGGTGCAGAATTCAAGTGTACATGGTTCACTTCAGTGTATGTTTACGTTTCTAGAGAGATTCAAATAATTAACATAGAAGGGTACCACATGCCAGCATAACTGGGAAATTTGGCAATCTGGCCTTTGAAATTTAGCCACCACAAAATTATTTGAATAATACTGACAGATGTATCTGTCTGCCATCAATATGGACAGACTGACATTAACTGTTTGACTTTCAATCTAAGAGCTGAAAAGGGCTCCCCCTTGGATGTTACAGGTCAGGCCTTGTTTTCTGAGGTTTGAGATCACAGGGGGCCCAGTTCCTGGAAATGCCTGACGTTCCCAACAGATCACTGCACACAAGTGGGGATTCTGACTGAGATCTCAGGTTTGATGGGTTTACTGCTCCTCCTGGTGGAGCAGAACACAAAGTTCTGACCCCACCTCTGACCCAGGCACTCATCATCTAGCAGCTGGCTTCCAGATTGCAGTGTTAGCTGGTGCCCTGGGAAACAGCCTCACAAAGCAGGAATACAAAGAAAACAAGGAAAAGAAGAAAATATGAGGTAAATCGAACCTCTGTTATAGACACACAGAAATTGTAAACTTCCTCTTGTGACAGAGGTGGATTTTGGTGGTTATGAAATGGAATTCTACACGGATTTCTTACAATAGCTCAGGCCAGAGTGTCAAAAGTCCTTTGAGCCCTCTAAAACCAGTGAATAACAAAAGGCCCTTAGCAAGGCATTAGCAATTTCACTAATATGCAGAAAAAGTGTGTGTGCACTTAAGGGGTGTGTTCTATTTTCCCTCAATAGAGAAGATAACAGCTAGTACCAAAAGGCAGAAAAAGATTGAATGAATGGCTCAATACTCTGGTTCCACAGCTCCTGGGTTAGCCTGTTCTGCACTGGTACACACCACCTTAAAGGAAAACTGCAGTATAAAAAAACACCTAATTACTAGACCATGTCACTGCACAAATTGTTTTGTTTGTTAAAAAAAACCAACAAACAACAAAAAAACCCCTCAACAAAAGAGGAAGTTATCATTTCAATAAACAATCAGCACTTACATTATGCTTATGAGAAGGAATTCATAGCTATCATAGCAAAAAAGGACATTATTCCACAGAAATGGGGAATGTGATCAACTGTTAAGAAGAAAAATTGTCAAAAAACGTCTGCAGGTTACCAGGAATCAAAAGTTTGTTTCCAGCCTCAGATGTATTCATCCAGACTACGTTGTCTCTACCTTCCCACAAAACCTAGATAAAGTACATAGGAGACGTTTTCTTATATATGGAGAAATTCACTGCATCTCATTAATATTCCACTGTAAACGGACAGTGAAATTTTCTGGGCAGAGACATTATCTAATAATTTTATAAAGTGCTGTGTACATTCACAGTGCTATATAAACACTACTTTATATATGGCAGAAAAAAAAAAACACTGCAGTTTTCCTTTGGCTTGTTAATATGTTCACTCTTTTAGCCTGTCTCCTGCTTTAGAGATGATTTACTAAATCCTCACCATGGCATACAGTTAAGGAAATTTCCATGAGCAGATGGGGCATGACAAAGACTACATGGAGTCGGTTCTTCTTCACCCAAGACTGTTCTCCTTCCCTGTCTTTGTTTTCATCAGCTGTTCTGCGTTATTTCTGCTCTCCCTTCTCCTCTCTACCCAAGGCAGTGTGGTGTCAGTTTCTGCTGCTCCCTTTAACCTTCTCTCCCCATCCACAAGGAGCTGGCATTGGTCCTTCTCAACACACACTGGTTACAAACACAGCAAACTTCAAATAAGGGAGAAAAAAAAACAAAACTAAACAAAAAAACCTCAGCGATATGGCACCTAAACTCCAAAGTAAAACACTGGAAACAAAAGCACAAACTTGTCCTCCATCCGAAGCGGGATTCTCAGCAGAGGCTGCAGCAGAGTCTTCAAGGGAAGATGTGCCAGATAGAAGGCATGGATCAGCTTCCAGGACTGTAAAAACACAGCCTTAGGGCTTCGAATCACTTAAGTGCGCTCCTCTCCAACTTACCAGAAGATCCTTCTCACTCCAGTCCCGGAGGGGAGGGTGCTCAGTATGGCTTGCTGTCATTCTTAGAGCGCTTGAGCTGTACTTTCAGACGCTTCATGCCAATCTGAAAGCCGTTCATTGACTGAATGGCAGCCTGTGCAGAGACAGGATTGTCGTAACTTACAAAACCTGAAGAAAGGAAAAGACATAATAAACATGACAAAGCTGCCCAAAACAGCTACTCACAATTGGAAATGCAGGCACTCACAAGGTCAGAGAAGCTGGCATGAAATACCACCTTCGGAAGCTCACAGGTGTTTTAGACTCTTCATAATAACTCCTTACTAAGGGCTCTCAAACAAATCATTGCTTTCTGACATATGGAACTTTGGCCAAAAGATACACATAGCTCAGGAAATTAAAATAACATTTTCTAGTCTATCAACAAAAATGAGTACTGCTGTTTGTTTTATAAGAACTCACACCTGGGAGAAAACCAACTGTGGAAAATGTTAATCTATATGCAAAAGCTCATTAAAGATACAAGACTGAAATCACCCTCGTGACACTACGGGAGCACATTTTTTTGAAGTGAAGTAGCTGTCTAGGAAGTGTAGCACTTGTACCACTATTATATTTAGGTTTCTCTTGGATGACAAGTTATATATCATTCCTGGAAAAGATCATCCTCAAAACAAACTTATCTAGGATTTTGAAGGAGCCTATTTTAAATAAGCTGGGAATAATAACTCACTCCAGTCAATGGCTACCTATCCATAATATGCACGTGTAACAGCTTAATGATCAGCATATTGTTGTGTTCTCACAAAGCATCAGATTGTCCACACTGCTTGCCTCAAATACAAAAAAATTCAGGATATTATGTAGACACAAAGCTATCAAAACCATAGAGAAAGGCTCACTTCTCCTATTCCAACAGAAGGAACCTCCATCTATCACAAGAGTCACAAGAGCTTATAGCACTACAAGAATGCAATACAGTAGCCACAATAATTATATATAAAGATATTAATATAAATAATTCATAATTATAATGTACTAAGTAGTATATACAGCAACACAAACAACTGTTGAAAAGACAGAAAGAGGGAAGAGAAGGAACTATACCATGATTACAGTCTGCAAACACAAATCATAATCACAGAATATTCTGAGTTGGAAGGGATCCACAAGAATCATTGAGTTCAACTCTTAAGTCAATGGCCCATATGGGGTTTGAACCCATGACCCTAGTGTTATCAGCACCATGCTCTAACCCACTGAGCTAATCTCAGGGTGAATTATCTAGGGCCAGAAGAGTATAACGAGGCATAATAGTATGAAATTGGGAAAAGTAAAGTCACAATGAAAATCAGGAAAATACAGTTTGCTGCTGAAAGCGTTTGGTTTACTTATTTTTCAGGAAGATAGAGAAAGACTCCCTACTTGACCTAAAAGCTAGACTAGACAATATACTCAAAGAGATTATAAAAAATCTACCTAGAAAGCTACCTTTCTACAGATAATGATTTATAAAATATCCTGAATCGCAGAGGATCCACAAGGATCACTGAAGTCCCTTCACACAGCCCCAAGAATCACGCCATGTGTCTCAGGGCATTGTTCAAACACTTCTTGAACTCTGTCAGGCTTGGTGCTGTGGTCACTTTCCCAGGGAGCCTGTTCCAGTGCTCAACCACCCTCTGGATGAAGAACCTTTTCCTACTATCCAACCTAAACCTCCCTGACACATCTTCATGCTATTCCCTTGGATCCTTATCGTGAGTCCTCAGAGAGAACAAACAGAAGAGTGCCTGCCTCTCCACTTCCCCTTGTGAGGAAGCTGTACCAACGTACCAAAACACTTGCTTAGATTGGTCTGCTTGTCAATGAACACCTTGGCAGAGACGACATTTCCAAATGGCATGAACATCTGCAGCAGATCCTGATCCCCAAACTCCTGGGGAAGATGGTAGATAAACAGATTGGCTCCCTCTGGACCTTCAAACGACAAGTAGGAATATAAATTCAGAAAGAGCATGGATAACATATGCCCACTGCACAAAAAAAAGGTGAAAGAGCCACTCAAGCCAAATTTTCTGGATAAAACAATCAAATTGCTGTTCACATTTCTGCAGAGAACTTGATTCCAGAATAAATTAGCATGACTCTTTGTGGGGATTGATCATTCAAAAAATTCTAGCTCTTTCTCACCATTTTTGCTTGAAATTTACACATTGTGCAAAACACAGATCTTTGCTCAAACAATAAGTTTGACTCCCAGATGTTGACTAAAACAAAAATGGCTATGCAAAGCTTGTGGTCCCAAAACAACTAAGTGAATGTCAATACAAAATACAAATCATTGTACTGCTTTATATCTGACAGATTCTTTTCTAAACATCCTACATATTCTGCTGAAAACTTACTCCTACATTCTTCATTACTTCACACTAAATATTAAATTGAACCTGAATCTGAAGAGTGAAGAGACTGGCATAAGTGTCTATGGGAAGAGGTGAAGGACCAAGAAAATGACATTAATAAAACCACATCTGATTCTCTGACAGTGGGATGTATCACGCTGTACACTTATACCCTTCTTCCCCCCGAGAAAATGGAGGAGTATGATTACAAAGGGTTTAAGACTAGATAAACCCTGTGAGAAACCTCCTGTACAAAAACTACTTTGGGCAGCCCTTTACAGAAAGGTCGTGCAGGTTTTCCTTCTTTACCTTCAGTAACTCCAAGATTCTAAAAAAATGCCACCAAATGAAAGATCTGCAGATAAGGTAGTTGCAAGGGCTAACCTTGCCCTTTTGACAACCCCTCTCAAGTTGTTTTTACAGCTTTCTGCCTACCTTCTTTTTGACTTCCCGCCGCACCAATACTCTGCTGTGTTAAGAGACTCTGGTTATAGAGTGTGGGCAGTGCAGCAGCAGCATATTGCTGGATTCCAGAATAAGCCTGTGTGAGGGCTTCCATTGTGCTACCTGTCCCATTTGAAAGACCACCACTGCCAAGTCCTCCATTTAAGGCTGCCATTCCTGGATTAAGAAAGAGGAAATAAAAGATGACTGAGTGCTTCCACTGAGCCAGATTGATAACCTTTCAAATACTCTGCAGTATTACAAAAAGCAGGGAGTAGAAAAAATAACCCCACAGAACCAGCACAGGCCAAGGAATGTTAATCAGCTACTCCCCCAACCACCACAACACATAACTTACCTGCTAAAGAGCTAACGTTGAGGCCTGCTGTAGCCCCTGCCAGCGTCTGCAATGCTCCAAGAGAGGCCATTGGATTAACAGAGGAGCTGCTACTGGAGCTAGGTGAGGAACCTGCTATTAAAATAAAATAATTAAACTTCAAGCAATATTTTTTGGTCCTGATAATTCAACTTTGTTAAGTTATTTCTGTAAAAAAGGCTAGTAAGGAACAGATGAAGGCAACATAGTATACTTTATGTAAAAAAAAAAAAAAAAGCCATTTGACAGATGAGAACACTATTTAAAAAAAACCCCCAAACTCATCCACAATAAAATGGCAGCAGTTAAGGCAAAAAGTTAGAGAGCAATCTGAAATTTCTTTAGACAAAGCAAGAAATGCTTTAGTACTGAAAATACCAAGAAAATTGAAGACTTTTGTTTATTTTTACCTTTAGTATAGAAATTCCTATATACATAAAAATAAGTCAGCACCCCTTTCCTGATAATGACTAAAGGGAGATAAATAACAGTAGAGCAGAAATACTGGGCAATTACAAAGGAATGCTTCCTATGCATAGTCTATAGACCAATGCAGCCATTTGTGAATCTAGGATTTTTTCAGCCAAAGGCAATGTCTTTGTAATAAATTTTCATTCATTAATTTCACTGCATTTTGAACACCGAATTGTTGGACTCTAGTATGTTCTAAGGCATGACTTTTGCAATTTAATCATGCACTATGCAAAGAAATATCTTTTTTTATTTTTGAACTGTCAGCTGACAACTTGGCCTGATATCCTGCAATTCTTTTATTGAAATATCTAAGGACTGTTCTTTCCCTGTTCACCTTCATCATAACACTAATATATTTGTAGGCTTTAATCATATCCTTCTCCCATAGCAGTCTTCCATTTTTCAGGTTGTCGCTCCTAAGAGGAAAGGAGTTCCACAGTTCTAGTCATCATTTCTGTTCTTTATGTTTTTTTATGATATATTTTAGATCAGAAAACAGCACACAGCAACAGGCACGAAAAGTCAGTATCGCTTTGTACCTGTTCTTTATTCCATCCCTAATTCTTAACATTGTTTCTGTGCAGTTTTTGGTGGGTGGTTGGAGATTTTTTCTTGCTATTAGGGTTACGTTTTCTTAGATCTATCTACTGAGTTCTATCTAGTCAAAAAGGCTAATTCTAAGAGAACCAGGTGGAAAGTATTTGAGAAGGTTTGAATATGTAAAAAAGAAAATTTGAATATGTAATAAAGAACAGCTAGGAAAGATAGTGAAACTTGGAGATCAAGTAACAACTTGTGGAGGTTGGTAAACTTCAGGAAACAGTAAGTCTGTCCTAATTCAGTCATCTGAATCCAGGCAACAAGCTGAAGAGAACTTAAATTCAGGCAATGAATCTGACTGAACTGTACCAGAATTAGTTCCAGTAAAAATAGAAATACTATGATATCTCTCAAAACAATTTTGCCAGAGACACACTAAGGCCATCAAAATCATCTAGGCTTTGCTGGACCTTTGATGGTTGCCTTTAGAAGGAGGAGAAATGGAAACATACCTCAGCATTTGCAACCGTTCTATTTTGCTCTGGGGCAGACAATTCTTATTGGTGTCAGAGACAAAAAGATGGCAGACAAGACATTCCAATCCTGAGATATTTCTATAATATTTTCTGGAACATCCCTTTCACAAGTTAGCAGTTTAAATGAATCTATCTAAGGCCAAGGCCTCTGCAACATCGGTTACCTATAGGTGGGTACAGCAGTAGACTGTTCAGTTCCAAAGAAAAGCTCATCTTCAGCAAGGCTGAAGGTTTTGCTTTATCTTAGTCCACAGCAAAATACACAATACTGCTTGGAACTACCTAAAAATATTGTCTGAAATGGGTAGGAAGACAGCACGGAAAAAATACTTAACACCACTGAGTTCAACCATTCTGACATTCAGCCTATTCATAGTCCACAGACTGCACTGTGTGGACTTCCAAGTTCCCCAGACACAAATGATATCGGTTCAGATGAAAGAAAGTAAAAAAGATAACTATGCATAAGGACTGCCTGGATTTTTCCACCAATTATGCAATTTGAGGAGAAATGTCCAAATAAGCATCAGGTGAACACTTGGATGACAGATGGAGAGAAGTCAAGGAGGTAGCCACCTCATCTGCACTTAGGTTTAAGAGGTTATCACAGTAGATGTTGCCATATGTTCCACAGACAAGGCAGGCATTTACATAGTACTGAACTGCTATATACTGAGTTTTTTCAAGGTCTGGGTGTGGTTCAGGATGGATAGATGCTTTCTGTGTGGATTCAAACAGACATCTATGTGAATACATACAGAATGAATGTGCATATAAATATTAATCAAAAGAGAATTTCAAGTTTGCTTTTGTAAGACATAACAGTACCTCAGACTAAAGAGTTAAAAAAAGCTGTATAATCATAGGAAATATCATGAGATTGAATGTGTCTGTACACATTGAGGCTTCCCCTAAACCAAATTTCAGTTTTAAAATGTGAAGCATATTCATACCTTTAATGAAAAGTACTGAAACTGTTTTAGAGTTTGATGTCACTGACTACTTGTAGACCGCATATCCTCCGAAATGTTCTTTTGAACAAAAGTCATCTCTACTCTTTAAAATTATACTTGAAATTAAGTTTAAAGAGCAACACAATACTGCCTGCTTCATGTTATAAGCCTGTGAAGAGTGAACTGATACATCTGTATTGAATATTAATTCAAATGTCCCATCATGATAACTTAATTGTTGACACACAATCATTTATTGATATGACCAGCAATCAGAAGGTTATTTGGATTGAGCACAGAAAGTACTTAAAAATGAGCCCCTCCACCAGCATGATCAAAAATAGAACAGAGTCCTGAAATATGTCTTTCATCAAGGGAAAAAGAACTTCCAGAGTTCTGTGAAACAGCCAAAATTCACAGAGGGGAAACAAATTCCAAAGAATCACACAGTAACAGCATAACTTCACTTGAAAGGGACCTCTGTGGATCATCCAGTCTAACAGTCTGTTCAGAGCTGGTCTAACCTCTGAGTTTGTTCAGGGTTTGTTCAGGGTCCTTTCCAACAGCATTCTCAGTCTCTGAAATGATGGAGATTCCACAGCCCCTCTGGTACCTGGTTCCTGAGCTTAATCACTCTTGCCATTAATTTTCTTTTTCTATTTAGTCAGAATTTTCTCTGTTGCAACTTGTGTCCATTGCCCTTGTCCTTTCACTACACGCTTCTGAAGAGTCGGTCTCTGCCTTTTTTAGCACATCTGACATTTGAACTTCACAACCTGCCAGTCCCTTCCTCCACCTCAACAAAACAGAGAACAAACTTGCTCCAGTCATTGGACAAGACAGCCAATGAGGAAACCTTAGTTCTAAATGCCACTCACAGCAAATTGTAACCTGACAATTTCAGCTCTGCTACTGCATGAAGAAATATAGGAGAAATCGTCAAATATATTCACCTTTGTATTCCCTTAATGATGAAGCAGCATTATTGGGTATAAATGCAGCTCTTCTGTAGCCTCAACTTGTAATTTTTTGTTGGTTTTTGTTTGTTTGTTTTTCAATTATGGAATAAAATACATAGTTGGGAGTAAAGATAAATTTTAAAATTTTAATCTTTTAAGGATGCAGACCACAAAGTTTTTATGTAAAAAATGTCCAGCAACAGAATACTCTTTGAACTACATTCTTTCTTGGGAATTTCTTAAAGTAGAAAACTGTGCAAAGCACCCATAACTTAACTTCCAATCATGTGACAAAGTTTCTAAACAGCTTTTCCTTGTAATCTCTTAACCTCTCGGTCCAGCTCCTTGGTCCTTCTACACAATTCAAAAAGCTACCTGTGGAAATTTAAAATCCCCTCCAACTCCCTTTAGTCGCTCACATTCACAGGTGAGGATGTCAACTCTGTAGGCTGGATGCCACAGATATTGTAAAACTGACACACTGAATATACAGGGTCTCCCTTCCCATGTCAGGATTTAGTAATAACTCAAAATAGGATAGAAATAATTGAGTAGAATACTGATCCTCACTTGTGGTAAAAACTGAGCATGTCTTCTGTAAGCATAACAGAATTTGTTTGGTTTTTTTGCTTGTTGCTTTTAATGAGCACATTTGACAGTAAGGCAGCAAAAGAACACTACTCAGACATTTTAGCGTCTCTGGTTAATATACATAGCCTAAAGTTAAAAAACCCAAACAAAACACACAAAAGCCATATAAGAGGAAGATTTTTATGTGCAACTTGTACACCAAGTTCTAGACAACTGCTTTCCAGTACATATGCTAGGTTTCTGTTTTCCTGCTTCTATGAGGAAGTTACAGTATCCTTTTCTTCATCTATGGAATATAAACAGTACTGTCCTAGTGCATAGAATGCATTACTTCATGCTTAAGGCATTTTCTGTTTCCATGTTGAGAGGAACAGGGCACATCTGCCACAGTGCCTGCCTAAAACCACAGATAAATCAAGTATGTGATGAGATTGTAATAAAATGACTGGAAGGAGGTCACCTACCTTTCTGCTTCATTATGACCTCAAAAATTCTTTTTACTCTAAATTAATCTGACCATCTGGAGGAAGGAACACAGCAGGTAAAAAAGCCTTTGCTGGTGGCAAAGGTATCTATCCTAAGCAAAGGCCAGTGAATCTACTAGTAAAACTGTTTATGTATTAAGGAATCAACATGAAAATGACAAAAAGCGATAGACAAAACAGATGATATCTATCCTGAAAGGACTCCTAAGGCAACCCATGTCATAACGCACTGCAGCACAGGCAGTCTCTTACCTGAGCTGGTGAGCACACTCAGGGGACTGCTGGAGGAAGTGAGTGCAGCGGTACCACTCGGTGTGTTCTGAGCTGCACTGGCTGCAGCTGCTAACGCAGCCAGGTTCTGTAATTGCATCGCATTCAGTCCTGCAACACATTGAAGAATGCAGAGTTTCTCCTATAATAGTCACCACCAACCAAGGGTAACAGATCCAGCAAACTCAGCACGTCACAAGAGAGTAACAGAAAGGAGCTTAAAAGCAACAGGCTTAATACTAGTTACTGATCTTTTCTGTATCACGATTCCTTGCTATAATTAAAAAAGAAGTTTTTCTTTGCCCGGATAGATGTGATTTAGTAGGTGAAAAGGCCAGGTAATTCATTATCCCAGACGTAGACTCCAGAGTACAGAAATTTTTAAGCAGTGTTCTCTCCAGTCACAAAAGCACAGCAGCTTTAAATGAGAGTTAAGTCAGGATCTGACAGCTCATGTGCAAGCTGGAGAACTTGCCTAGACACCAGGCCAACACATTCCTCCACTTTCATGTCCCGCCACTCCCTTGGAATGGGAACAGCAGTAACTGCAAAATTATTTCAAGCAGGTCTCACACCACATTGGCCACAGAGTCACAGCTTTAACCCACCATCAGCATGTTTTGTTTGGTCCCCCTGGCAGTCAAGAAACAAGTCAGTTGTGAGACAACTGTTAGGTGGCAACTCTTGACCACAAGAACAATCAATGTCTGTGTAGGCCAGTTAGCTGCTAAAACACAGTGGCAAGGAAAACAGGAAACATCACGTTGTAGGTAGGCAGCAAGGAATACTGCAGGGGCAAGAAGATACCTCTGTGCTTATGAACTTTTACTAGTCAGTTTACTCATTTGACTCACCTTCATCTTGAGTCATCATTTTTGAATGAAACCATTTGCTCAGTACTGGCACCACATTTTGCCCTCTTTTCCTGCTGTGGGATTATCACTGAAATGGATCTCTTCCTGAATTCTGTATTTTAGCCATCCTTTGGTAGACTAGCTTTATTCTTCCAATTCTGCCTCTCTTCCCTTTTCCCTTATTTTCCATTTTTTGTCTCTATCTTTGCTTATTTTAACAATTCCAAATATTCCCTAATATTTCTTCCCAACATAATTAAAACCAAAATTAAATTAATCACTTTTCATTTAACAACATCAAAACATCGTAGGCAGAGGTGGCTCTCATCTTTTGGACACAGTAAGAACTTAGTGGCAAAACACACATCTCAAATAACTAAAAGCTCTGTTTTGTAATTTAAGCATGTAAGCAGACAACAAAAATGTAAGTGACAATGCAGTATAAACTAATTTTCTATAATACTTCTACTACCTTTAGTATAATTTGTTTGGTTTTTTAACTCTTTTGCAATTGTTTTCTCTTTGTGACAGGGTCTGTTTCCCTAGCCAAGTTTAGTTCCCAAAACAAGGGGATTCTGCCTTTATTTAGATTCAAGGTGCCATCGTAACATAAAAACACAAAATAAAAAAAGTTTTATTTTTTGCTTTTATTGTGCTACAGAGGGTTAAAAGTGCAAGTGCTGGAGCTCGAGAAGAACAGAGCAGCTTGCTTCCTTAACTGAAACAGTTTGTCACATGTACACTGCATCTGCCCTCTTGTCATCACACTGTTTTCCCATCTGCTTTCAAACAGGGTCGAGATTAAATTTTGTCTACAAAGTCTAATATAGTTTGGGATCTAATTACCTACTTAATTTCTCTTTCTATGAATTTCAAGAAAGGAGCTGAGATACTAAAAGGACTTTGAAACTACAACTTAGTCTGTAAAGAATCACAGACTTGGAATAATTTTTTTAAAACACCCCGCAACATGCTATTTATATATATGATTTCTCAATTTTTAAGTTTTTTTTTTTTTTTTAAATAGTGAAGATAGAATTACCCTGGAAACTTCAGGGAAAATCTCAGGTAGTTAGCCCCTTCCACCTGCCCCAGTCCTTACTGCCATACTTTCTCCTTTATCACAAAACTTGCTTTCAAACAGACACAAGAGGGGAGAAAAAGAGTATCACATGCATAACAAAATCATTATAGATCACCACCCTACAGGATATTAGTGAAACTGATTTTAAAAAACAATTGCTTTTTTGCAAGAATCTTAGATGTAAGAGCTCTGAAGAGGTCTAACATGAAAAAAGTCAGTATAGGAACCTGACATTAGAATCAACTTCAAGTATAAAATCGGAGTTCTTACAACTGAAAACATAACACTTTGCAAAAGCTTGTAATTGTTACTGACGAGTGCACCAACCAACACGAATCAGATGTACAAAGACACTTATAGATCAAACTCTGCATAGACAGGGCACGTGATACTGGGAACGACTCTAGAACTCCAGGAGGCAATTTTAAAAGCTTGAAGTGCTTAGTATTAAAACCAAAACTATAGATTTTTTTCCAACAGAAGAATTTAGAGAATGTGGTGAATGGAGTTACTAACGTATTTTATTATTCCCAACCCAATATTTTATTATTATTCTACTGTGAAGACAGAAGGGACAATCAACTTGCAGCCCCAGTACCGCTATACTTAGTGAATATTCTGACTAGCAGTCCCCAGCAAGGAATTTCGCTCATACCTATTAAGCTGGTATTTCCCTAACAGCAATGGTATAATTAATTATAATTCAAATGAATGAATGAAAAAACCTGAATAAAGGACTAGCTCACATTCCTAACAACACTGTGTTGTCAACTTAAATGTTTTGCTCTTAAATGCATTGAAAATGGGAAAACTAAGAATCCATTATCACTGAAACATGTGCAGTAATGCCTATTTCAAAACGCAGTTCTTCACACATGCACCTGTTTGGATGAAAATATAGAGAGCATTCTTTGTGGAAGATAATTTTAAGTGCCAGAGATCGGAAGGATAACACCACTTACCTTGGGGACAATACTTAACTAAGATAAAGAAGGAACATCCACGCTTGTAGCAGAGGATTCCATTCATTCTGAAGCAGTGGATAAACTCAGGACTAGTTCTGTCAAATTACAATAATGTATCTACAGCCTTTTGGCTACTTTCTCTACCCTCATCCTCTTTTGTTTGGTACTTAATTTGTCTTCCGATGGAAAAAACTTACCTCCCATTGGGTGGAGGCTGCTCAATGTGTTCAGGTTCCCAGATGAAGCAGCTGCTGTCTGCTGAAGGAGCTGCAAATAAAGCTAGACATTACACCAAAAAACAAAACAAGAGTGAGAGTGAGGGCTGGCTCTGTTTCTGGGAGAAATTGCATCACACCACAGCCAGAGCGCCGTCACAAATGAATTCCCGCTGCCCATGCACCTCATCGTAGCAAAGCATAAAGAGAATTCCCCTTGCACAATACAGCCAGAGCACCACCATAGTGAAAATCCATGTAGCCCATGCATCACATTGCAGCCAAAGCAACAGCACAATGCTTTTCTCACTCAATATCATCAATAGTGAGGGAAAATTATAGCTAATACACCAAGACAAAACAAGCAGAATCAGTAGTGTAAGAGAAATTCCTACTCAAAGCACCTAAGGCAGGACTGCCACCCCTAAGGATATGCTACCTCACATCAGACTTTACAGCTGACACTGCCAGCATGGGACAAATGGTAAAGTCATATCAAAACCAAAGAGTCACCATGCGAGGGAATTTTCTCCACTTTCCTTATGCACACAGACATGAGAGATTTCCAGACTCAGCTCGGAAGCTAGAGATTTCCAATTCCTTTTTCCATTAACTAGCTGTTGTAAAAAAAATTCCAACCTACCAAAACTAAAAAAGTACTAAGAGAATTGCCCCATTTCAACTACACAGCATATCAAGAATGAGATGAAATTTTCTTTTTCTGTCCTTCAGACCTTATATTGCATGAATACAGTTCTCAGAACTACTCTAGCAACCCACATAAGTCAGAGTTCATCAGTTTACGGAAAGTTGATCCCTTAGGGACCCAGCAAAATCAACTAAAATCAGCGACAAACAGCAGTTGGTGACAAAGAGCTAGTCCAGCAGTCTGTTGCACTATTTCTGCTAAAGAGAGTAGTTTCTCTCTATTTTCTGTAGGGTTTATTTTTGTTTATTTGTTTGGTTTTTATTGTTTAGGTTTTTTACTCTGTTTCCAGTCTGATCACCTTTTCTATTTGGACAGTGCCGAGTACTGTTTCTGGTTTCAATGGAAGAGGATAAGAGAAATAAAGGCTGAAAAAGGAAAAATGATAAAAGAATACGAGAACTACTTCATCAGATAGACATGAAAAGGGCATTTACATGGGTAAATTTTAAGGCTGTAATATATAAAGAAAAAGCACGAAGTCAGTCTACAGAATGTAGGAGAAAACCCCAGGGTTTCAGTAATTAGGGCTTCTGTGACTGGGGTGGAAATCCTCCCTTAAATGTATCCTGACTAGATGTTAGCACATAACAATTTCAGCCTTCTCATCCACACAACAGGGATTAAGAATCCTGCCCCTGTCTATCAGAAGCCTTCTAAAAATGAATACATTAAACACTGCAAGACAGTCAGACACTGCAATCCCTTAAGAGATGAAAAGAACCCAAATCAGAAACTCACTGCTAAGTACTGGGGTCCAAGTGTGTTGAGACCAGCCAGGTTTCCCCATATTGAGGCAGCACTGATCTGTTGCATTTGTTGCTGGAGTTGCTGAGCAATTCGTTTCTGCTCTTTGTCCTTCTGCGTGTCTGCAAATTTTACCACAATGGGAGAAGAGCAGCCCTGCAAACAGCAATTCAAACAGTTACATACTTGCTATCCCCAGCAGTCACAAAAATACTGCATTACAACCCTGTCACTGGAAGCAATTCCCTCCCCCCATATATATTTGAATATATATATATATTCAAATAGCACATTTCATTAAAGGTTTAAAATTGTGTTTGCTTTTAATTCTATTTTGTATTTTGGAATTTTCCCTGCAGATGAAATTCCTATCTTGAACTCTAAAAATAGGAGCAGAACAAACACAAAGGTCCAGAAACAGTATTTGTGAAGAAACACACACTGCACTTATCCTTCTCTGTATGCCCACTGGTCCCTTAAACTCCACAATGACTGCCTGACAAATTACATCTGCTCCTGACACCCACTAACTTGTTTTACCTCCATGGTTTGTGCTTGGTGCATTGCTTTGATTGCTGTTTGTGCCATGGCTCTTGTTGTAAAAGTCACAAATGCACAACCTGGGAAAAAAGCAAAAAGAAACCAAATCTTCCACTACATCCACAATTACCAGGATGAATACAGAAATCAAAGTGCCTGGGGGGGGGGGTGTAGGGGGGGAATCACAGAAAAAGCTGAAATGCTATGTTAAGTTGCAAAAGGCAGTATCCTCCAATTGCCAAAAAAGCTTCCTGCTTACCTCTGCTCAGGCCATCTGGGCCCCGTAATATCCTGCATTCTTCAATCTGCCCAAAGGGGGAGAACATCACTCGGATATCATTTTCATTGCACTTCTTGGATATCATTCCAATAAACAACTTCCTATCTTCTACTGCTAAGAAATCAAAAGGTAAAGAGTATTACCAGCAAATATGTGCTTACTAGATCTTATTTTGTCAAGTCTTCTCTATTACCCTGTATTTAGGGTAGAGACTTATCCCAACCAGATTCCCAATAACGGACTGTGTTTTCGATTAAGGAGGATGCATATGAGATACTTCAATGAACCTGAAGGATGCCTGTTTTATGATGTTTTGTTTACAATTCACTGATTTTTCCTTACAAAGCCTGTGAGCAGCAAGATTAAAAAAAAAAAAAAAAAGGAAAAAATATGTCAGATTCAGCACTTCTCTGTATCTTTTCAGTTCCTGGTAAGAAAAGAATGTGGTTTACTGGACTATTTTCATTGTCTTTCCTCTGCCTCTTCTATCTTTAGACTACCAACATACCTAATTGTATATAAACAAGCAAGTGAACTGCAGAAAGCTGCTTTCTACCCTCTTCATCCTACTAATCACTTAAATTTAGATGTGTCTACTTCCTTATGCTCCTCTCTCAACAGCGCAAGCAACAGCAGTTTCTAAAACAGAACAGTTTTATTTCTGTTATTGATATGCACCAAAAGTGATATGTGCTGATTTGTACCAAAAGTATAAAAATAAGCCATGGACTGTGTTGTACTGTATCTTGCCTCTGAACCCTGATGCTACTAGACACATTAGAGTTGAAGAATACCTTTCAGTGTGCAGATTATTTTAAAATAAATGGTTCAGAAAGACATTTCTTTTAACTTTTCAGTTAATGGTTACTAATGTCAGTTAAAGGTCACTTGAGGGAGTGGGGTAAATTTGAATTCAGAGCAGAATTTTATACCTCTTGATTTACTTATTTAAGGATGTTAACCACCTCTGAAACATTTTCTTTTATGGGATGAAGCAAATTATGCAGAATAACACTTGAAAATATAAACCAGTTTAGAAATACAGCATTCATCACAATATAAAATATAGTATGATGAAGGCTGTAGCAGAATTTGAAGCTTCAATTAAGTCTTCTCTGATTCAGTGCCAGGGTGAGGGGAAATCAACTTGTTTGCTGAGTGTGCTATGATGCTAGGAAGGAAAATTCCAGACTATTCCAGCTGATATGACTTTAACTGGCTATTAAATCTTAATGTTGTACTTAGTTCGCTTTCCGCTTTTAGAGTGGAAAGCTGCTTTTTAATACTTTTTGCAATCCATTTTAGTTCAAGAGATCCAGAATCCCTTTTATTAGTGGCAAGTTCAAATACTTTCTTAACTAATGCTTTATTTATTGTTGTTACCTACACCTTTTACTAAAACTCATATAATTATGCAATAGTCTCGGAATTATCACCCTAAAATTCCATTACTTTTTTTCTTTCCATTATTTTCCCAGGATACCTGTGTGTGTGTGTGTGTGTGTGTGTGTGTGTGTGTGTGTGTGTGTGTGTGTGTGTGTGTGTGTGTGTATGTAAAGGAAGATGCATTTTAGTTTAGAGAACCTATTCAGTTCTCCTTCCAACAATACTTCAAAGGAATGACTCCCTTCCATATGTATTTACACAGAAACTTATTCTGTAAACACATGAAGGAATTTGCAGATGGAATTACTCCTACTTTATGCTACCCATATATTCTATCGTCTGCTTTCAATTATCTTAAGACCTAAGCTTTCTGAAACAAGGATTATCTTCTCCATGATGCAACACTAATCTTATAGAAACTATTGCAAATGAAGAAAATAAAATTCAGCCAAGCCTAGAAAGGCTGAAACTACAAGATGCTAAACACTTTATTTGCTTATGTTGCAGCAGTATACATAGATACACATATATTTGAACATGCATGTATGTATGTATATAAACTCAAAATGAAAATGCATGACTAAATGATCATTTACCCAGTGGTGGATGCTCAATTCTTAATCCATCTAAGTGGTCAATGTACAGAAATACTCAGTTTTTCTTCTCTACCGAACTGTTGTTAATTCTCAACCTTTCTTGTATACTACAAGAAGTAGTTTTGATTCCCACCCTAGCTGCAATAAACTTCCTTCAAAGGCTTTGAGGCCTTGCTCCAAATTGGACAAGCACTTGAAAAAGCACTTCTAGATTTCATAGAATCATAGTATAGTTTGGGTTGGAAAGGACCTTAAAGATGATCTAGTTCTAAGTCCCTGCCACAGTCAGGGATGCCTTCCACTACACCAGGCAGCTAAAAGCCCCATCCAGCCAGGTCTTGAACACTTCCAGGGATGGGGCATCCACAGCTACTCTAGTCAACCTGTTCCAGTGTCTCACCATCCTCACAGTAAATAATTTCTTCCTAATATCTAATCTAAATCTAAATCTGTTTCAGTTTAATACTGTTATCCCCTGTGCTATCACTAGACTCCTGGATAAACAATTCCTCCCTATCCTTCTCGTAGGCCTCCTTTAGCTACTGTAAGGTTGCTAGAAGGTGTCTTCTCTTCTCCAGGCTGAACAACCCCAACTCTCTCAGCCCACCTTCACAGGGGAGATGCTCCAGCCCTCTGATCATCTTGATGGCCCTCCCGTGGACATGCTTGAGCTGGTCCATGTCTAGTTCTGGGGGTCCCAGAGCTAGATGCAGTACTACAGGTAGGATCTCATAACAGTGGAGTAGAGTAGGAAAATCACATTCCTTGACCTGCTAGCCCTTCTTTTGATGCAGCCCAGAATATGGCTGGCTGGCTGGGCTGCAAGTGCATGCTGCTAGTTTATATTCAGCTTTTCATCCAAAAATACCCCCTAGTCCTTCTCCTCAGGACTGGTCTCAATCCACTTATCACCCAGCCTGTATCCATGTTTGCAGGACCTTGCAAACTTGGCCTTTTGAACTTCATGAGGTTCTCACAGGCCCACCTCTCCAGCCTGTCAAGGCTCCTCTGGATGGCATCCCTCCCCTCTAGGGTATCAACCACAGCACTCAGCATGACGTCATCCATAAGCTTGCTGAGGGTGCACTCAATCCCACTGTCCACGTCCCCAACAAAGATTTAAACCACCTTAGCACAAAGAAGAACTCACTGGATGTTTCCCTAACTGACAACATGGTTCTACCACAAGCAGCAGCAGTGGGAGATACTCTGAGTCATGGAATTTTGGAGACATCACTCATACTACCTACTATATTCAAAACATACCTTTCTCTTTTCATATTTTTCTTTTAAAAAATCAGGCCTCCAATTCAAGACTTCTCCAAAAGCTGTTTAACAAAAGGGAAATCCTCAAGCTTCCCAATTAGCACAAATAACGCCACCAAACTGAGACTTTACTAAAGCTTACCATTACTCTTTTCACTGTCAGCTGGCTTCATCTGGATAGGATGGTGCATCTGAAACGTAAAAAAGATTACTTAATCCTACTACATTCACTTCATATTATATGAAATACATCCCAGAAGAATTGTGGAAGATATTATAGTCTAAATTGCGTCTAGAGGTGCATATGTAACATTACATAAATTCCTAGAAGAAAGGCTTTCCTAATTACATATCATCATTCCTCCTCAGAGAGTATTATAAAAGCCATGCCCACCCACTTCACTACCATATTATTCTCCTAAATACTCCAAAATTTCCTTAAGATCTGTTATCATATAAATCTCATGACACTGATCCTTTGAATAGTTGTTTTAAAACATTATTTGAGGGCATGATAACATGTGTTTGTACTTCAGCGGTCCTGGAGCTCAGAAAAACAAGACAGAGTTATGCAGAAATCAGGACTCCGTTCTTACCCCTGGGAGGATCTTCATGTTGTGAAGAGCATTCTGTGCTTCTAGTGCAGCTTTACGGGTATAAAATGTAACAAAACAGCACCCTGCAATTAAAACAAAATGCTAGCTGGGAAAGAACACCAAATCTTGACATGCTGTACAGAAATTGCAAATCCCACTTCCACCCTTCCAATGCAAAATCTATTCCATCACAAGGCTGTGGAGCAACAGAGTATTAATTTGATTGTTCTGCTTTGCAATTATAATCCATGCTCCTCAAGCATCCTCATCGCTACTGAGCTCTAAAAAAAAATAATTATAATTTTCTTCAGCTCAGCTGAAGATCACAGTTCAAGTATAATTAGACAAACACACTTAAAGACTATAAAGCTCAGGCTTGCATGCACACCTGGTCACACAGAGCTCCAACACACAGGGATCTCTGAATAAGCAAACAGCTAAGACTGCAACTATGTGAAACTGGTTGAAACCCCAAGTGTCACATGAAAAGCACAGAAGTTCTCACCTTTGCTTTGAGGAGGGTTTTGGCTCCTGTCCCTCAAGACATTGATTTCATAGACAGCACCATACTGTTCAAAAAGTTCTCTTAGATCCTTCTCACACCAGCTCCGTGGGACTTGACCCACAAACATCTTGATAGCATCTAGATCAGGTTGGTCTGGGTGATCCAGTGTGCCATTCATTTTCTTTGAGCTATGAAAAACAAGAAGGAATTTCTGGTTTATATCTTCCACAGACAAAAGCATGCTTACAGCAAGATAAAAAAAATATTTCTACACATATATAAATGTATATGATTAAAATTTACACACAAAGAGAGACTCTTGCACATTCCCAGTACTGCACACAGGAGAATATTCACATTCATTAGCAATCTGCGTACTTGGAAATCAAACACACTCTACACAGCTGTTTAAAACTTTGTCTCTATAATGTAGTCAACACCTGGGATTCAGGATATAAATCTGCTGAGATAACTGAAAAATATCACTAGTTCAACCACGTAAAATTGTATAGGAAAAAAACAGTACAGAAAGGAATCTAAACTCAAGCCCATTCGGGAACCACTGAAGTTATCAGTAACCACTGAAAATGAGAGGATAACAATTTAAAAATGGTTTTATATGTTACTAACTCTAACTGTTTCCCAAGGTGAAGATCCATCTTTAAAGAGAGAAACAGATACAACTGACTAGATTAAAAGTTTCTTTACAGGTTTACAAGGCAATACCTCTGTGAAACTAAGGAGTTTTCAACAATAATTGGCAAAAAAGCAGGCTAGAATTGTACATGAATAGGTTGGGATTGGACAACCCAGTCAGTCACAAACAATCAGGTTGAGTAATGGCAGGAGGTTAATACAGAAAAAAAGTCACTTCTTAGACTACAACAACAGAGAAGTTTTGAGTATGGAAATCTTCAATAGGTTTCAAGACATTACATGTAGCCATAGAACAGTTTATGCTCTATTAACAAAACTTGTGTTATGCTCCACCCAGCTAGTTGACAGTCATACACTGCTCTCTGTATTGACTCCTCATTATTTGTTAAGTGCAATATGAGGTCTTGTTATCTATCAGTAGTCACAGCTTGGTATACCAGAGGACCTATCTCTGTGGAAGACTAACTGTAATGTCACCCTATTGTAGCTATAGTGATTAGTAGGTTAAAATTGCTGACCAATCCCTGCATAATCTAGAAAGGACATGGGGAGTGGAACAATAACTATACAATGATGCCCCCCGCCCCCAAACTCTTTGTTGAAGAATACAAGCGGCCTTCTTCCAGAGTAGTTAGCTCACTTCATCTCTGTTTTTTCCTTTGAAGATAGTTTGAATAGCTTAATAACTGCACATGACAGTAAACAATATTCCTCTCGCTGTCCATCTGAAACCATATTCCCTCTGAATAGAATTTTAAAAAAATCCAAACCAGGTAATGTTTACTTAATTTTTCCCTCAATATGCTGCTGTTCAGAGCTAAAGGAAAAACTGATGCCAGGGAAAGCTCATAATTTTATAGTTGTATGAACAGACCTCAGAAACAACAAAGCTTCTTACCAGAAGAGAAGGGTATCATCACAAATCCTTTCGCTCCACTCCACCTTTCCACTCAGAAAGGGTCAGCACCTCTTCGAATTGCCAAGGCAAACAATACCTTTTACAGAGATGTAAGCTACCTCTTTTCACTTCAGTTGAAAACAACTGTAAATATTTTACCCTCTTCCAATAATAATTTTCAGCCTTACCTTCTATGCCATGCATAGCTTCAAGAGCATAGCATGGCTCCTGTTAACTGGGCAACTCTTAATATGACCTCAGCAGTATTCAAGAATTATTTCACTCCTAATTAAAAGGTTTAGTCTGGAGTCATTAATAGGGAAGAACAGTAACTGTTCTCTCCAGCAACTGATTTAAATAATCAATTTTATATAATCAATAATATCAGCACCTGTAGCATACCATAAACAATACCACCAAACAGCTTTATTCCTCCTTAGCCCTTATTCCCACAATTATCAGACCATTCTTCCCCCTTAGAAACCAACATCAATTGTCAATGACCACTAGGATTTCTTCAAGAAAACAAACTGCAGGCTCTCCCAGGCCCCCTGCCCCAAGTGGAGTTCATCAGACAGCAAAGGCTTTAGAGACAGCAATTCTAACTATCATTTTAGTTACAACTTAGGCATGAAGACAAAATACTTACACAGGGCTTGCATTCAAGGAGCAATGGTCCACCATCATCTCTGGGAGGAAATCCAACTTGAACGCAGCCATCACCTCAGTCTATGACAAACTACTAACACTAAAGCAGTGTATTGCCTAACCCCCAAACAACGCCACTTCCAAAAGTCCTGCAGGTCTTAACACTCAGCCACACAAAAAACACTCAAACCACAGAAACAGAGGCTCAGGGAGACCAGCAATAGACACCACAGAAACAGGCTGGACTGGGAAAGGGACATGGAATCCCAGATTAAAAAGGGGATGTGACCATGTGAAGGGAGGCTCAGCTTAATACACAATGAAAATGCTGATGCACTAGGCTTGTTTTGTGCAATTTTCCCTGGCGAAGCAGTACTGAGTGCACTGTCAGATAAACAGAGTGTCAGATCCATGAAGATAGCAATGGCTAACAGAGCAGAAAGAATACAAACTCCAGTCTTTCCATCCCCAACTAACTCCTTGTCTCCCAAAATGGCAGTCCAAGGCCTTGAGGTTCAGACAGACAATTCCCATTTTAGCAATATTAAGCTATGAAGTCAAGAGGCTCCTTCACCATAAACATTTTCAACAGCTGATCTCACTCTCTTCATCTTGTGCTCTATTATTGACACTCTCTTAAATTCTATAGCAAAAAATGCCAAGTAAAATGTTTCTCTAAATCTGAAAAAAAATCAAAGCTAATAAGATATGATTACTCAAAAATTTCTTAACAACCACAGAACATAAAAACTGACTCCTCTTTTTATAGGAGTAAAAAATATATTGTTCTAGAAACAATACTTTGTCCGTCATGCATCTATAAAATAAGAGATATACAGAGCCTATAGATGATAAAGTAAGGGAAAAACCACAATGATTTGATGAGAACTGTTTTATAATCTTTGAAAACACTAATCAGAACACCTCAGCTGCTTCATCATTAAAACAGGAATGACATGTTGATCAAGGAAATGTGAGGTGTATTTATACACGCAATACAGACTTCTTTTTAAATCTGTAATGGGGAGATAATGTGGATAAAAAGGGATGCACGGTGAGATGCAGAAATATTTGATTGCGGAGAGTGAGTGCTGCAGAGGCAGCTGGGTGTGTCCGAGCACTCCAGCAAGAATGATTAATCAGAGTCAACTGTGAATCCTGATAAGCCTTATATATGGTCAATAACCACAAAATAAACCCTTAGAGCATCAAAGACTGTATGCTGGAGCAGCTGTGATCATGTCTTTCTTGTTTGTTAATGACTGCAACATGTATTTGCAGTTATTTTGACTGGCCAGTCAAAATATACAGCTTTATTTAAGCTTGCACAGTTACAGTATGTCGATTATTTTTTCATAAATAACATTTCCAACCTCGGAAAAACAAGAACATTGCTGATATTTTGCCTACAGTGAGGTTAATTAAAAGGTTACTAAAAAGGATTAGGTCTTATAATACAAAGAGGCATGCATGTTACTGCAAAATAAGAGGACACGAATTTCTCACACATCAGATATTCAACAGTAACTACTTCATACATGCTCTTACTATGTGGTAAATGCAAGAAAACTTATTCTTTAATGAAAAAGGTGTAAGCTACATGCTAAGCACCATTTTTAAGAGCATGCAAATAGGCACTAGGGAGCATAGGTCAATTTTTTAGCTTTCAGTAAATTAAATTATTCAATCTACCTCTAGACATGTATTATGGGCTTCCCACTCGAAAAGTGCCATGTTGCATAAAACACATCATATTGAAATGGTATATTGAGACCAGAGCCCACTTCACGCATTTCTCTAAATAAAGAGCCTGTAGAGAAAAACACCTCATATTTACATAATCAGAACAGCAGATGATAGGGTGGGGTTCTTGCCACTGATCACATAAATCTATAGACCGACACTGTAAATTCTGGCCCTACCCATGAAGACCAGAATTCATTCCTTCTGGTCTTCCAGTCATCGTTAGCTTTTTTCAGCAACCAGTAAAGTGCCCCAGCAGCCATGCTCACTGTAGGTTTGATGAAAGATGAAAGATAATGATGGCAACTCTAGAAAATGGGTTTTAAAAAAGTTACTGAGATTGATCAGTTTACTGAAAAAAATCACTACATCATTATGATTTGAACCTGTGCCCACCCTTTCCCACATCTCTGCTCCTCACAATCAAAGTTCTATCTGCTTGTTCCGATAAAACAAAACTGCAAAGTAACAGGCACAGTTTGGTGGAAAGGAAGAATCAATATTAGAATGGTGACTAAATATCTGAAGGTATGTTAGTCAAGACTCGGTGCCTCAGGGTGCCATACTTCTGAAGCAACGATGGCAACTTCAATGATGAACCACTAGTGTATAAACAGTGGTGTTTGTTTTAACATTATTTAGTTGAAGGCTTCAAGATAGTGAATTAAAATAATTATGGACTTCATTTGTGAAAATAACTTCATTGTGAAAAGAGTGGAAAAAGATAGTATTTCGCTATTGCACAGAAATAAGAATTAAATGAGGATGCAGCCTTTCTTTAAATTAAAGAAAAGCGCAAAAGTAATCCTAACCACTGCTCACAAAGAAAGAAAAATAAGAGTTAAACACACTTATTTTTTGCTCAGATGTCAAATTCCTGCTGGCTTCCAGATCCATTCTTTGACTATTTCTATTCAAAGGATAATGGAAACAATGTCTGAAATTCCAAGCTCTATGGACTGTAGCTACACATTTAAATGTGGTGCTCATCTGACAATACGTACATTAAAAAACTTCTACGTACTAAATATTAGATCTCACTTTTTTACACTCCTAAAGCCCTAGATGATGCTGTAGAATGTATCACTACAGGTGCTCCTCAGAGATTGCAAAGTACAAATGCTGAAAGTTTTTGCTTTTACGTTTACAGAATTATATTACATCCTGGGGCACAAAACCAAAAATCCTGCATCATATTTTCTTTCCTAAGAAAGCCTAGTTCTAATGAACAATTAATTCTGAAAGTTGAAGATAATACTGTCTTTTATTTTATACAATCTGAATCTCAGACAGCATACTCAAATTTGAAGCTGAGGGACTACTGGGATGGTGAGAGCAAACTATGGGAAAGGATGTAGGCTATGGGGAAATCAGACACTGTGAAGCTCTGAAGGAGACAGGTCCTAGAATAAACTTCCCCTTGTATTATCTGTGCATATCCAGATTCCTACAGTGCTGCTGAATTGCAATTTTGTTTTTAAACAGATAACTCCTAGGTTACATGCATCAAAATACACTAACTACTTGTCAATATGTTTCATTTTTGATCGTGTAGGCATGTGGTCAGACTGTTTTCTGCCTGTGTTGAAATCCAAACTGTCTCCTCGTGCCTTGCTGGGTACAAAAAAGCCACTTACCTAGTTGCCAAAAGTGCAGTTTCTTCCTCTGCCAATCTCTTTGACCATTATGCATTGTGGGTACACAAATCTGACACATTCAGAACGTTGAATTTACCATCAAAATACATGAAGTTTTTGGGCTGCCCATAATTCAGATTCAATTAACTGAAAAATATTTTTATTTATATGAACTTTTCTAGAAGTTTCCAGGTAGAGAAAAGAGGTAGGAGGGAAAGAAAATTGCCTTTATCTTGGAAATGGCACAGTTTCACAGTGCTCTCTTGTACACGTTTATCTGAGAGCAGATAAATGAGATCTAGACCTAGATAAATTTTTACCAATTAGGTTAGTAAATTTAATTCTAAAAATAGATTTTACTATAAGCTTTTTTTTCCTTCCCCTTCCTCAAAATATTTCTGGGGAAAAATTTGAGGTAAATCAATACATTCTTGACCTATTTCTGTGGCTTGTGAATAAAGTTCTGTAGCTTCTACTTCAATTAATTCTGCGAAAGCTCAAAAGGAATGAATTATGAACTTTTGTCTGACTGAGGAATCCCCAGGACTCCCAGCTCTCTGCCAGCAGATCAAACAGCAAGTCACCCATCCCTCTGGTTTAAAGGATGTTTTCTCTGCCCAAGTACTCTTAGGGAAAACGAAAGAACAACTAAATGTACCTTTTTTTTAATAGTAAAGACAAATGACAAAAGCAAATAATACAAAATTTATTTTGTAAAATTAGGGAATTATTTTTCTAGAAAAGGGAGACAATCTTTCCACTGAAGTGAACAAATTTATTATTCTAATTAATTCTAAATAGTGGAGTTTATAAAAAGATAGACAAGAAACACATACGGGTAAATTTTCTTTTGAATTGTCTATGGGCTTCCTCAAATGCATATGCTTCTTTTGAAAGTTCTACTTCTGTTCTTCCTGCTATGCAACATTCACTTCAAACAGAATCTACTGCCCCACAATTCACAAAACAGTTGCAGTTTCCTATGTTCATATGAGTAAAGTAGATTGGCTAAGGCAAATGGAAACTTAAGAGGGAACACCTTTAACTAAATTCATAGATAAATATTTAGTGGTGGTGACTTCTGTAATCCTGTCAAAGCTTGATAAGGTTTGAACACAACTGGATGCTTCCAGGAACATATTTTTCCACATCTATTTACTGCACATATATACCAACCGCATTTTTTAAACTGATGGACCATCTGACTCAAAATACTGCATGTAAGAACCACCACCTTCTAGCTAATATTAGGAAGGAACAATTAAGTAACCTCATCTTTAAACACAGACTAATCAATAATTGTTAAGATTTTAGACCCATTTGCCTAGTGCACATAGTACTAGGTGCTAACAGAAGGAAACAAAAAACCAGACTATGTCCAGTGTGGCAGTTCTCAAGGTCCTTAGTCACAATTTTTTAACTTTCTACATCAACACATTGAGTGCAAAATCTTCATGTAAAAATAGATATGCAAAACACTGTTTGGATTAAACATACAGAAATTACTACTTCTCTGTGGCCACTGAGATCACAACTATGTTGACCACGACACTATAGCTGTATAAGTCTGTTGGATGAAGGGGTTCTGAATTAAGAACTGGTCAGGAAAGACCAATTGCTTGAAAATGATGTTTCAGAGAGAAATCAAGGGATTGAAAGCTGTGGCATAAAAGAATGGTATGTTCCAAGCTCAGTAGCAACCCAATGGAAAAATCCAAGCACATCCCTTAGCTCCTCAATTTCCAGATGTCACACATACAAACTGGGAGGCAGTGAACTGAGAACACTGCTATACAATAAACCTACACACTAGAGAGGTAACCCTTAACACAAGTATGCCAATTCATACCAAAAGCAGAACTGAAAAGCCAGTAAGTCTCAAGATCCTTCAGTGACTTCTCCCTGCTTAGCTGAGCACCATAGCCAACAGCCAGACTAGTTCAGAGCTACTGGCACACCAATGGGAAAAGAGTAAGAGTTGACTATTCTGTTTTGACCTCCTCTTCACTTAATGCTAAATGATAGGAACTTAATGCCTCAATACATTTATTGGTCTGCCAAATTTATTTGAATGTGAACAGTGGAATCAACGTTTTCAAGAAGGAATCTTTATTATCATGGCTAGGCTTTATGAATGAAGATTTGTGAAGGACTCTACCCACATTTGCTACAAGCACGCTGGTGGCTAAAAAGGCCAATGCGAGATAGACAAGTCTGGTTGCAAAAGGCACAGCAGAAAGACTCCTTAGGTGGTATCGACAAGACACGGTTCTTTCTGCGTTGTCTTTTCACCTCAAGAGTGATCCTGCGTGCGTTCTCAAAAGAAGCAGCAGCGTTACAGTGCGTCTCTAGACCTCCCGATTGGGGGCCAGAGTAGACCAGTGACAATGATCAATATGGCCAAGGCTGAGATGTTGTTTCAGGGAGTCCTTGTATCTTTTCTTCGGGGCTCCTCTCTTGCGGCAGCCAGTGGCAAGTTCACCACAGAGCACGATCTTGGGGAGGTGGTAGTCCTTTATCCTTGAGACGTGCCCTGCCCAACACAGCTGTGTTCTCAGCAACATGGCCTCAATAGTCATAACTGCTGCCTGTTCTAGAACAGATGTATTGGTCACATAATCTGACCAGTGGGTGTTTAAGATTGTACGGAGGCAGCGCTGATGGAAGCGTTCTAGGAGTCGCAGGTGGTGGCGGTAAATGACCCATGATTCAGATCCATATAAAAGACTAGACAGCACTATGGCTCTGTAAACACTGATCTTGGTACTTTTCTTCAGGTATTTATTTCGCCAGGCTCTTTTATGGAGTTTTCCAAAAGCTCTATATGCCTTTGCTAACCTGTTGTCTGTCTCTCCATCAATCTTACCATCTGAGGAGATGAGGCTACCTAGGTAATTAAACTGCTGGACTGATTTGAACTCTGATTCGCCAACGGTGATATGGGGATGAAGGAGGACTTCCTGAGGTGCAGGTTGACAGGACACTTCTGTCTTCTTTAAGCTGACTTCCAGCCCAAAAAGCTCAGCAGTGTCAGCAAAGCAGGATGTTAAACGCTGCGGGGCTACTTCTGTGTGACTGACAAGGGCGTAGTCGTCAGCATAAAGCAGCTCACGGACAAGATGATTTAAGGTCTTAGTGTGGGCCTTCAGTCGCCTCAGGTTGAATAGGCTTCCATCAGTACAATATCGAATGTAGATACCATCTTCATCATTGAGGTCTGCTGTGGCCCTTTGGAGCATCATGCTGAAAAAGACTGTGAATAGGGTTGGTGCGAGAACCAGCCTTGTTTCACACCATTGGTTATTAGAAAGGGCTCAGAAAGTGCGTCACCATATCTGACTTGGCCGTGCTGATCCTCATGAAGTGAGATGATCGTTTTAAGGAACTTGGGGGGACAACCTAAACGTTCCAAAATCTGCCATAGACCTTTTCTGCTCACAGTATCGAAAGCCTTGGTGAGGTCAACTAAGGTTACATAGAGACCTTTGTTCTGTTCCCTACACTTCTCTTGCAGTTGTCTCAGAACAAATACCATGTGTGTGGTACTCCTGTTGGCTCTGAAACCACACTGGTTTTCAAGCAGAAGTTCTTCTGCTATAGTGGGTATTAGTCTGTTCAAAAGTATTCTTGCAAGGATTTTGCCTGCAATGTTGAGCAGAGTAATACCTCGGTAATTTGCACAGTCTGATTTATCTCCCTTCTTTTTGTACAAAGTGATGATGATTGCATCATGAAGGTCTGATGGTAGTTCGCCTAGCTCCCAGCAGCGCACCACAAACTCGTGAAATTTAGCATGGAGTGCTTGGCCCCCATGCTTCCAGACTTCAGGTGGAATTCTATCAACTCCAGCTGCCTTGCCAGTTTTCACCTGCTGTATGGTCTTAAGGGTTTCTCCATAGTAGGGGCAATATCCAATTAATCTGTCACCGGTTCTTGTATAATTGTACTGAATTGCTGAACTACGTGGCTAGTATTGAAAAGAGTCTGAAAGTGTTCAGACCATTGATTCAGAATGGAGGTTTTATCTGTGAGAAGCATTTGACCATCTGTGCTGAGTAGAGGGCTTTGGACCTGGTATGTAGGCCCGTATGCTGTTTTCAGGGCCTCACAGAAACCTCTGTGATCACCTGTATCTGCGTATAATTGAATTTTTTCTGCTGGATTGATCCATCACTTGTTTTGGATGTCACAAAGTTTCTGTTGGAGCTTGCTGCATGCAAGACGAAAGGCTGCTTTTCTGACATGACAAGATGGCTGAGCAAGGTGTGCTTGGTGATCAGTTCTCTTCTTCCTCAACAATTCCTGGATCTCTTGATTATTTTCATCAAACCAGTCCTTGTTCTTCCTGAGGGAGAACCCTAAGGATTCTTCAGAGGACTGCAGGATGCTATTTTTAATATGTTGCCAAAGTGTTTCAGAAGAGGGATCTATGGAATGATTGTCGAGCCTAGTTTGAAGATTTGCCTGGAATCTGTCTCTCACTGTAGCTGTTTGAAGATTGTTAACTTGGAGTCTCCTCCTTGGAATACCACCCCTTTTAAGTTTGAACTTAAGTTTACAGTGCACAAGTCGATGATCTTTTTGGCATTCTGCATTAGGCATCGCGTGGGTATGATGAACATCGCGAACATCTCTCTGTCGCACCAAAGACATAATCAATGAGGAGCCAATGCTTAGATCTAGGATGCATCCAGGTTGTCTTCAGACTATTTTTCTGCTGAAAGAGTGTTGGTGAGCTGTTGCTCCACAGAATTCTAGCAGAAGGCATCCATTATCATTGCAGTTTCCAACACCATGCTTGCCTAATACTCCTTTCCAGGCTTCAAAGTTCTTTCCTACTCTGGCGTTGAAATCACCAAGGATTATGATCTTATCATCTGCAGGAACCTTCTGGGTAAGGCAGCGCAGATTGGTATAAAATTTACCTTTTTCGGCAGAGTCAGCTTGGAGAGTTGGGGCATATATACTAAAGAGGACAACATGTTGCTTGTTGTGTAGTGGAAAGCATAAGGAGATAATGCGACCAGAATGACCTGTTGGCAGATTTTCAAGTTTAGGGACAATAGTTTTTAATCATGAAGCCAACTCCTGAAAGATGCCTTTCGGTTCTGGGTTTACCTGACCAACAGAGTGTATAACTGGCACCATGTTCTCTAAGGCTGCCTTCCTCATGGAGACGAACTTCATTGAGAGCATAGAATCATACAATGGTTTGGGTTGGAAGGGACCTTAAAGATCATCTAGTTCCAATGCCCTCTGCCATGGGCAGGGACCCCTTTCACTAGATCAGGTTGCTCAGGACCCCATGCAAACTGGCCTTGAACACTTGCAAGGATGGGGCATCCACAACTTCTCTGGGCAGCCTGTTTCAGTGTCTCACCACCCTCACAGTAAAGAATTTCTTCCTAACATCTAATCTATCCTATTCTCTTTCAGTTTGAAGCCATTTCCCCTTGTCCTGTCACTACATGCTCTTGTAAATAGTCTCTCCATCTTTCTTGTAGGCTCCCTTCTAGTACTGGCATACTGGTGGTACTGGTATCACTGTGATGCCAAACAGTTCTGCTTTGACTGCCATATATTTATTATTTGTCTGCACAGTCTAGGTGTCCCTCTTGCTTTTACTTCAAACAACAAGCCATGAAGTGAATGCATGTGAATGCACAACCTTGTAAAAGCTTGTGTGTGGCTATTACCTTCTTAGGCAGTTTGTAGCTCCAAATCAATTTACAAATCACAGCTAAGAAAGCAAAACCTCAGTGACTGATACAACAGCAGTTGTCCTCTGAGGAGGAAAGTAGATGGTACTTCATAGACAGGGTAGTAGATTCTTGAAACTCCTTGGCAGGATAGTGCAAATGCAATAAGCTTATATGTGTGGAAAAAGAAATTGGACAAGTACTTGGAAGGGACCCATCAGAGGCCACTAGACAAACCACAATAGTTTGGGTTCTTCTGAGCTAAAACCAGAGAGGCTGAGAGATCACTGAGTCAGTTTTGTGGTGAAAACAAACACTACAGGTTATCAGCCACTGCAAACAGTGAAGATAGGTCTGGAAGATGTCGAAGAGCAGGAGTATGCCTATGCATTTGTGTTGGGACAAAATAAAAAAATACTATTAAAAAAAAGAAGAGTTGTCCTGTTAAAGCTACTCAAGAACTGAACTATACATGTTAGGTAAATGCTAATTAAAAGTGCTCAGTTATTATTGGTGTAACACTAAACCCTCCCCAACACCCCTCCTCCCTCTCCCTCCAAACTACAAAAGAAACAAAAACCAAAACCCCATACATCTGGACTTCAGGAAGCATGACAGCACAGATAACAACCAGTTTATACACTTTACCTCCTTTTTAAAATGCCTTGCAATTGCTTTCAGTATGCCATCACATAACTGAGGAACAAATTCAATCTGTGACATGCTCAATATCTGGCTCACTCCTGAGGACAACTTAGACCAAATGGCAGACGGTAGCTCTACAATATGAGAGCTTATCTACCAGGAAACAGGTTACAACATCTGTTCAAATCCAAGAAGCCAAAAAAAAACCCCCAGAAACAACAAATCCCAAACCACAACTAGGTCCAGCTCTGTCAGTTACTGCTACCAACAGGACATCTAAAAAGAACATGGAAGAAGCTGAGTTATCAGTCCTAAGACCCTCTTGTAGCATATGAATGAAGTTTACAACCTTTAAGGCAGTGGCCTACAAACTTGTTCAATTTTCCTCTCATCGCCTCTGATACATTTCCTCTTCATCTGCTTGCCTGAGAGGGGATGTAGGAGTGTGCTGTGAATATCTTGACGGGGCTGTGGGTAGTGGAATTTTGTGATGTGAGCAACCCCCAGCTCTGTAGACAATGATCTGCTTTTCTAGGGCAGAACAGCTGCACAATGCTACCCTCAGGTTTACTTTCTTAGTGCACAGCTGCCAGCTAACACAGCACATGAGGTTGCTAACCCAGTGCTTGACCCACTGCAGCTGTGTCTGCTACTTCAGTGAAGATCTGAAAAAGGCTTGCACAGGCAGGACCAAAGAGAGAAAAAAAAATGGAATAGACTGGCCCATGAGACCACCTCCTGATAGTGACCTAAAACACCCCATCTCCAACCATAAAGTTTCTCATTACCCTGTTGTCAACGAGCAATATGCAAGCTGATAGCCTTCAAAGCATTATTTTGAGGTGTAACACAACTATTATTTCAAGAACTTGTATCTATTTAATTTTTTTCTTACACAAAGACAGAACTTCCAAAGAACTTCAAGTATCTCTTTGCAAGACATTTCATAGTTAATAATTGATATTAGGAAGAAGTATTGATGTATCCAGGGCAATTGCTTTTAAAGCAGATGTGTATAGGTTTCTTCCCCTCATACTAGTAAATTAAAAACAACAATAACAAACACAAGTAAAAAAATTAAATCCTTTTATCCTTACCTGTAGGTTGTGGATTGCCTTTTTTTTTTGTGTGCGTGTATAGATGTAAAATGTCTAATTTCAGGTACTGCTTAAGGTTTACAGAAAGGTATGCAAAAGAAAATTTCAGTCTAAAATTGTGGGTTTTTTAAACATATGCCAAGATTCCACCAGACATAGTTTAAGAAGCATTTTGAGTTTTTATAATCACAGTGCTAGAACATAATAATGCCTGCATTTTGCAAGAGACAAACTATGAAAACCTTAAGTACCTAAGAGACCTTAATGCCATGTAGACACTTTGGCACTGTAGACAAAAAAAACTTCTTGAGAAAGTAGGAAAAGTGGCTTGTCACAACAATAGTAAGAGGAAATAAAGGCAGCTGTACGACACACAACAGGAGACAAGGCAGGAAATGAGTATAAGAAGCGAGGACATGCATTTCTACCCTCTGGAATGACAGGGAAACACTAAAAGGTGACAGGATGGAACATTTAAGGCAGCAGCATGATTTGAGAGTTTTCTCCTTGGACTCTTTGTTTATTGACTGAATTCAGACTCTGAGACACACAGAAATAGAGATGGCAAATCACACTTGCACTACGAGGCTTAAATCTTCAGTAGAAAAGAGTAAGAACATAGGGTTTGGAAGCAATCTTGCCCTGCAGGTTAGGTACAGATGCCACTTACAGTGTCTGTCCTCTTTCTCTCCCCAAATGTTGCCTCTGAGCTTACAGAAATGACCTTTTCTAAGACTGGTCAGAAGTTTATCTTCAGCTATTTTATCTTTTTGTGCAAGAAACAATCCTGCAAGCAATTCCATGAAAGAGAAAACTTATTATCTTTGAACCTTTTTCCTTTGTAAATACAAACACAAGACCTAGAAATCTGGTTTCAGATAAGACTGAATTCTGCTATCCTTTCCCATATTATAGGAGTCCGCAGCTCTGTACTTAGTCAAAAAGATACATTGGAAACAAACATTTTGCCATCTCTGCGCTATTTACCAGATTTTTAAGGTAGTTTTCTGAAAGAGAGACAGAAGTTATTCCTCTGAAGGAGCTGGAAATCCACTAGGTCCTGGAAAGCTCTAAACAGTCTGCTTGTCTTCAGCCCAAACATGTCATGATCCATTACAATGGGCAAAGCAACTGCATTTACGCAGAGAATTGCTGTGTGGTTGCTTATCGGGCCCAGGGGAGACTACAGAACCTGCTAAACAATTCCAGGACAAAACCATGTACAAAGATTGTTATATTAACCTACAGGAGAACCTCAGTGAATCAAAAATGCCTGAAGGTTTTTTGCAAGCAACACACCTTGTGCACATGTAAAGTAAAAAACCTTAAAGTAAGAACTGGTCAGAGTTACCTTTTTCCTTAAGACATGTTATGTGTTATCTTAAAGGAACAAACTGCATATTATTACTCTCCTTACTGAAATGTCTAGAATAGCAGTCAGACCTGTTTAAAATTTTTTCTGATAAAGTCTTTTTTCTTCTTCTGTTAAGTTTCAAGAGACCTTTTGGACTAAAAGCAACATGTTTCATTGTCCTTTGCAGCCATCAGAACAGCCACACGAGCCTTTAATCTCAAATTGTTTCTACTAATAGTACCAGATGCAGTTAATATTATATTATTATAGAAAAAGTCACTATTTCTTTCATTTCATTTTATCCAAAGTACAGCTTTTTGTTGCATGTTATCAGAAGAAAGTATATATATAGCGCACACTGTGTCTCACCTAAAAAATCCACTGCGCAGGCTCGAAGGGTCAATGACCTTTCCCAAATCTTCGCTCGCGAAGACTGGCCATTATCAGAAGAAAGTTCAAATGTAACCCAGCCGGGGGCTCTCCAAGAGAGCACCCTAGGCAGTTAGAACAGTAATTGCTGCAATAACAATTACTACGTAGAGCACCACCTCGGAACACAGTAAGTCATGGCTCTTGGCATGAGGCTGCAAAGGCATAGCACCAGTATTGTCCATGAGGAGAGTGGAGATGGGAATGGGATATGTATGTATCCCTGAGAACGCAAGCAAAGACGTGTAGATGCTTGGGGATAGGTTTAACGGCAGACTTGGCAGTGTTATGTTAATGGTTGGACTATCACCTTAAGGGTCTTTTCCAACCTTAAAGATTCTGTGACTATCACTTAATCTGCAATTTTTGCTGCCCATTTTTATCTCCATGTGAAAGACTTCCACTTTGGAAGGAGCTCAGGTCTGTTCAAATAAAATTTCTGCACATAGATGTTTCAAGTAAAAACAGGTAAGGTGCTATCCTTCATTATACAACATGTTTACAAATGTGTCTCAATGGAGTTTTCATTAGAGCTTACCTTCAGGAAAACAACAGGATGATCCTCGAGGAGGGGCAGGACAGTAAAATAATATGAACCCTACAGTGCTCTCTATTCATAGTACAAAGGCATTCTTGTCCTCCAGCAGAATATCAGCATGGTAAATGTGGATACGACAAGAGTCAATACAAACGTAGGAGCTCCTCAGTCTTGAAACTGTCAGTGCTCATAAGGACTTGTAGGGCAATATTATTTGACAGAATATCTGTTTAATCTGCTTTGGCAAAGTGTGGCATATAAATGCCCAAACACAAGAAAAAATCCTGAATCTCTGAGTAAACTCTCTGTTCAAAAACTTTTCTGGTTCAAGATAGTTTCTACGAGAAAACTGGGGAACAAAATCAAGTGCTATTTCAAAGGCTGATTGATTCCTTATCTCGAAGCAAAGCTGATCCCTCCTCAATTTTTTTCTCTGTACCAGACCAGAAGCAGAATGCCATCAGTTTTATTCTGATATATCTCTGTAGTGTTAATCATTATAAGAGGCATTTCATACTGGGTATGAAATGTAAACAAATGTACACAAACAATTTCATATACCATTCTCAGATGTTCAAGACTCCATTCTCTTTCACTTGGACACCTTTCTACGTTCACATTTAGATAGATGAACTCAACTTTATTTTGCTGGAAATCATGGATCTTGCAGCAAATAGAAGTGACTTGTTTTCATCAACCAGAAACTTTGTGATTACTTTGCTATCTAAATAATCTGATTATTTCGTTATTTAAGTAATCCAGATCTACGGATTCTGGACCTGTGTTTTGCAACTGGCAGAATCCCATGAGTTTGAAAAACTAGGTCTAATCAGACTAGTCTGTCTCAAAAGATGCAAACTCTTCAGACAAAACCCACAAACAAGGACGAGTATTTTCTCTGTCCAATCTTCTGTATGGTCCTAATGGAGCTGCAAAGGAGCAGGAAGGGCAAAGTACAAGGCACCAGTCATGTAGGAAAGAAGCTGAGTGTTCTGCAACACACACAATGCCTGGAGACAACTGCCCTCAAACTGGTACTTCCAAACACAGAGGTCAATCACCAATTCTCTAAAAAATGAAGGTGTTCCTGGATTTCTTAAACCAGTTTTAGATCTTTCTACCCTGATGAGCAACATATAGAGAGGCAGGATATCCTGCACTTTAAAGACAAATTTGTTTTTCTTTCTGATATAGACATAACTAAATCCTTTCCAATGTATTTATGCAAACTGTAGCAAATGTCTGTCCACAGTAGAAAACAACCGTTTCCTCAAGACAATATAAAAACTCAACTCTCCCTGATTGTCCAGACCAAAGCACATAATATTTCTGTCATGGCAGAGATGATTCACCAGAAAAGCAAAAATCACCACACTTGAGCATGACAGTGTTACTTAACACAGCAGTTACAGGTCAACTGTCCTCAGAAGTGAACTGAAACTCTTAGGGTACACAGTTCCAAACAGTCTGATCTATTCTTTTGGTACTTCTCTGACCACACAGTAAATCATTCCGAATTCCTAAACCGGGAAAATAACAACATGATCACAGAAGAGCTGTTTATTGGGTTGTCAAGCTGACTTTGTCTACTATGCAAACTACCATGAGAACCAAGCGTAACCAAAGGACACAGACCTGGAAACTCAGTAAGAAAGGAAGGGGCAATTGTCTCAGCTGTCATGCGAAACTATATCCTTACTGAACTTCTAGCATTAAGAAAATTGCACTAGAAGATCCTTGCATTTGGATCCAAGCATTTTCACACTAGACTTAGTTCCTGTTCTGCTGCACATAATCAGATTTGTCTCAGCCTAGAGGAGTTATTACACTTTAGGGTTTCATGCACTACAAAATACTGTAGATTTGCTCTGGTCAAGAAATTACTAAGAAGACATGCATTTCTACTTTGCAGTTATGTTTCTAAAGTTATTAAATGACGGATGGAGTTAAAGATGCCTATTGACTTGGTACTAACAGTACTAAACCGTTAACTCCCAACCCCCTTTAGCAGTACAAAGGCAGGAAACTGCAGAGTTTAAGGTTCAGGGAGCACTGCTCACTGCAGTGGAAAATGACTGCTTTCATCACTGAATGTAAAAACAACTTCTCTCTAAACATTTGAAAGGAAGATCCAATACACAAATGAGGCATACAAACAGTAGTTGGTTCATACCTGCAGCTATGCACCTCCCTCTAGCCGTTCCAGTCTTCAGTCTAAAAGATAAGGAAAAAACAGATATTGAGAACTCCAGAGTTAAAACTGGATAGCAACAATCACTACAACATGAACTCCATCTTATAAAGCACTGAGGACTGTGAAAGTAAAGCATATTTCTAAAAACAGAAGTCATCATGAGGTGCTGACTACCCTCATTAGACTCAAACCTGAAGTTGCATATTTCAAGAATACGGAGTAGATTAGAGGGGGCAAAAGAGAGGACTGCAATGCAACACGGCTGAAAACAGAAGTCTTAAAACTCCCTAATAACATTCAGTGGACTTATCCTACCTGTCTGGCTTTCTGACTGTCACAACAGAAGCAGTTACCAACAGCAGTACCCACAGTCCTAAACTCCTGTATCACATTATTTTGACAGCTGCAGCCTTAACAGATGACCATGAACCTGCAGGTGGGAACTCTAATGTAAGACTGCATAAATGGAAATGCACCAAACACAAAGACCACAAAGAATTAACAACTCAAGATAAAAATGTGATTTCTACATCTTAAGCAAATCATCAACCAGAAACCATACAAATTTTCTGTACTAGCACCTGATAAATAAGGGATGCTACTCCATGATTCACAGCTCTCTTTTTGCAAACTCAGTAATTGACCCACAACACAAGTTAGCACATATATTTAACTACAAATTTTGGATTTTTTTAGTTGTGGAATGGCTTTCGGGTTTTTTTTGTAAATTACACAAAGCTATCTGTGCTCTCACATTTTTGCTACTTTGCAGGCCCCTTTATAACCTTTGTTCTATATTTTTTAATAAATGAGAAAAAGTGATATATATCCTCTTCTAACTTGCCTTGTAATATACTTGTCTCATGTAATATACACGTCATCATGTCTCATGCCTTCTTTTCCAAAGGGAGATCTCAAAAATTTTCAATTGCTATTTTGTAGTAATTTTCAATTGTTCTAATTTCTTTCTATTTGTTCAATTGATTTATTAAAGTACCATAGCCTCTAAAGCAAAAAAGAATCCTAAACACAAGAACAAAATTAATTTTCTTATAATAGTTGTTAAGAACAATAAAAATCAATCATGAATCCTGACAAACACAACTCAGTTATTTGAAATGTGCATTTTCAAAATTATGAATTTATATTTTCTAGAATATTACTGAAAACTGACTATTGTTCAGGGAACACTTTACATATTTATTTTTGTTCTGTTTCACAACAGCATTCTGAATTATGAAGCTCCAACTAGTGAGTCAGGCAAATACATTACCTGAGGACACCTCCTTCCACCTCACCCACATTCCTTTGCTTTCTGAAGTTTAATTACAAGATATTTGTTTATGGTCAAAAAATGGTCTCAGATTCCTCCTAACAGACTTGCCTTCAAAACATACAGTTTTTTTCTTCTGTTTCTTTTAAACCAAATTTTTGCCAGATATTTAAACCCTATATGCTAAGTTTTGCTCCTTTGATAATCAGCTTCCAGAAAAAATGAAATACATAATTTATTTATCTTGTAAATGCTTAAGAATATCTATATAAACATCTTTTTTATGTTAAAAAGAAAATATTCCCTTCACACATGTAGCCATTAATTCACTCTAATGAATTAATTTAAAACTTCAAAGGAACCAAAAGTGCAGCTAACATAGCCAGAGGAGCCCATAACTCTTGGACACCTTTGGGAAAAAATATACACCTCATTGAATCAAAGGCAAAATCCAAGACAATAAAAACTTCAAAAAACAAGCAGCAAATCTGACAACCACCTGCAGAAAGCCTGGGAGAATGTTCTTAAATCATAAATTGTTCCATAATGGTTCATTTAATTGCATGCAGAACATAAATACACTGAATCATTTATCCAAGTTTATACATCAGACAAACTTGAATCAAAGGCCAAAGAATCTGACAACCGTGTCTTTTCTCAGAAGAAACTGGGACTTGGATACGCCAGATCAAGGTATACAATGTGTGCAACCAGTGCGACACAGCCATTTCTGTAATTAACTGACGTGGCAGAAAGCTCTTGTGCAAATTAGATCCTCCCCAGCCCAGCATTAGATGCTGACAGCCAACTGTTTTCATAGTTGCATGAGTGTAGGCTCTTAGAGGGATCAGCAAAACACTTAACAGGCATAAATTGAGACATCACAGCTTTTGCTAAGATTTTTCCTGAAGTTGCCCCCTGACTGAAGTGCTGCATCCGAGTACAGATGTTACTCACTTCCAACTCCCTTACCAAGCTGGGAGGAACTAGGACACCACCTGACAACTGCATGTAGAAAAACAAAGGTTTAACACTTCGATTTAATACTTAGCCCTGGCAGATCTAAAAGTGACAAAATATACTCTCACTGATGAACACTTGTAACTTCTGATAAGCAATATAATACAAACAGAATTACAGCTGGTAATGAAAACAAGCGGCTCTAGCCACTAAGTACTAGACAGTGGATATAAGCCCAATAAATCTAGGGATGTTGCTTTGATACTACTTTTGATACAAAACTTCAGTCTCACCAGCACCCAGGACCATCTAAGAGAATACCAGATCATTTAATGGATTCTGATCAATGACATTACTGTCACAGTTACCACTTGTCTAGACTAGTTTCTTCTGATTTCTCATTACTCTTTCCAGGAACTAATGTTTATGGGATGTCCAGGTTACCAATGGCAATTAAAGAGGCTAACAGACCACACAGCTCAACCTCAGATACATCCTGGCGTCAACAGTCTCTCACATAAATCAGCATTCAGTCTGGGCTCACTGCAGATTTACGTATTTTTAAGTACCAATATGACCAATAACAAAAATTTGACAATATAAAAAGAACTATTTCTTTGAAGGAAGTAAAGGAGGGACATAACAATTCATCGCAGAGTGACGGAGCAAGTGCACTAGTCAGAGTATGAACAGAGAGGCCTATACAAATCAGATAAGTTTCAATTACTATACAGCTTGGGCCACAACCCACAGAAAGTGTCACTTTCTAGTAACTCTTACTTACGAGGAAGCAAGACAACAGAGATAAGTGAGGAGAAACTCTTGCAGTATAAAAACCCTCACCACGGAAGCAGCCCTACTTTCTTATCGGACAAAATGCCCTTCTACTGCAACCTTTACACCACCCAAACCTCACAGCAGCAGGAGTCACGTGTTCACTGCGAGGCCACAGCTCCCAATTACTTCATTGCCTGCTCACTTCATTTTTGCAGACAGAGCTGTTGAGTACTGTTTTCCCCAGTGCTGCCAGCACAAATACTATCAGGCATACAGGTTAGCGGGCAATCTGTACAGTTACCAAGTAGACCAGTTGAATTACTCACAACAGTATGTTCCACTATAAGAATGTAAGTTTTTTTTAATGTAAGAACAGATTGAAGAATAGAAGAGGTGCACATTTTGGGACTACTGCAGATCAAGACAAAAAGAAAAGAGAGAAAAACATTTAAAATGCCATGTTTCAAGTTCCTCTAACCAGGACATCACAAAATACTTAACATTTGGCACGCTGCCCATATTTGCAATGTCTGTTCCATGCCCAGTCAGCAATTACAGCCCAAACGTTCCCAAGACCGATCATTAAGCCTTACAACCCATAATGAGACGGTCAAGAGACACACTTTAAGAATGCAAAACAATCCTGTGATCTACTGTTCAAAACATGAGACTGGAACTTAGAAGGTATCAGTTATATTATTAACTATGGGTTAAATAGCATTTGACAAGTCACTTTTTGGTACTAAAGAGTTTCCATTTGTACAATATTATAATCTTTTTTATTTTGTGAAAAAGTATTTTGAGAACTAGTGACAGAGTGTATCGAATAAGAAAATATCATCACGCTGTTACAGTGGTTGCATCTCAGTTGAAAACCTAGTAAACAACTTCACAAAAAAATGTCCATAAAACATCTGTCTGTTAATAAACCCCAAAGAATCTCACCAACAAAAGATTTAAGCTTGCTATCTCCATCCAGATTATGGCATTAAGGGACTTTCAAAATATATCACGAGTTACAAATACAAAACAAAAGCAATATATCATCTACTTTTTGAATGAAGATTCAAAATACTTAGAAAACATGCATTCATGTTTTGCTGCTGTACACACCGCAGCAAGACCTATCAAATGTAGCAGTTTTATATCTTCTTTTGAGTAGAAGATTGAGGTTTAGTGAACAGAAACAATATTTTCAGTTTAACCACTGAACCTACTCCTTAACCTAGTAGGAACCTACTTCCTACCTAGAAGCAATTGAACTTTAGCTGAACTTTAACAACCTCATCCATCTCAGCCACAAGACTAAGACTTTCACTTACCTATCATTAAAAGTAAAGTAAAAAAGTCTTGATGGGAAAATCATCCCTGTGCAATATTTAGACAGACACAGTTTGCATAGCTCTGTGTTAAAAATTCAAGGTACTTACATACCTTTCTTCTGATTGTACAAAAGGGAATAGATTCAAACGCAGAGAAAAAAGATCCTCAAATGCAATCACTATTCTGTATTATCACACCTGAAACACTAAAAGAGGACACAGTGCACATGGCCGTTTCCAGCATTTACTGCCAGTTTCAGAAGAAAATAATTTTGAGGTGTCCCAGTTTTGAAGGATCAGAATTAATCTGGATGCAAAATTCTGAGTAGGCCTGAAATTCTGTATTTGCAAAATGTTTACGTATAATCATTTATATTTTATTTCAAAGAAGCACAACTAAGAAAGACTGATTTACCTTAAGCTTGTATGTGCGTCTTGCTTGGCTTATATTAGACAAATACTTGCCATGAACTCTACCGTGCAGAATCTGCCATTGCCACGCCTGCAAACCAAAGAGTAAAAATATGCTCAATTATTTTTATCTTTATTTTGTAACAGGTACATGGTCAAACCCTTTGCAGAAGTAAATGGATACAAGTCTCAAATTACACTCATTTACATCTGCAAAGAATTGAAGTCACTGCTCTATTATAACAAATGAATACTGATTCAAATCACTTTCAACAGCAGACAGTTTTCATTAACATTTAAAGAGATTTAATATTGGTGTGTAGAGCCGAAGTTTTAAAAAGTATTTCACGCTATTTCTTTTTCTTCAGAGGCAAATGCTGGCATTTCTGTGGGAACATCAACTTAGCAATGTCCTGACTTTTATTAAAAAATTTAATAAAATCTAACCATTTCACTGTAAAGCAGTTCTTACTGAGCTTCTACTCCAGCTCTGAAGGTTTCCAATTTGTCATCATTTGTAGCATCATTTGTATATACTTCAATTTCTTTTTTTGTAACATTTACTACCCTTTTCATTATCTTTATATAGTACCTAAAGCACACAAACAACTGCAAATAATACAGAAAAAACCAAAAAATCTGCATTAATTTACAATCTCCTGAAAACACATGAATGCATAAACACATGCAGCACCTTGAAGCATTATTTTTGTCTGACTACCATTCACAAATGTGATGTCACATTTTAAATTAACTTTTCCCTGTCTGAAGCAGCTTTCATTCTTAGTTATGAACATTTAATAGAATGTTTTTCCTACTGGTATCAGCAGCCTTTTAATCCACAAACTACCCTCATGGCCCATTCTGTGACCCTGAAACACCCTCTCCAGGCTGCTTCTCTCCGGTGATTGATGCTCACTGACTCTCGTGCCAGCACAGCTTGGCTTGCTCCTTTCTCTTCCCAAGGCCTCAGAAACCCTCCCTGCTGGATCCGCAACCTGATCTTAGACTGAGGGGAGAAGGATAAAGAGTGGCAATGCACTTTGCCAAGAACCAGAGTCAGTACTTGCTTGAAGTCTTACGCACGTATTTTCAGATGTTCTTCACTTACACACTTATCCATCAATTCTTTCCATTCACTTTTCCTGGAAGGCTCAGTATAACATCAGCTGGTTTCCACTGCTAGCAGAAGGAGACTCCAGAAACTTTATGGCAAAAACGAGTGCTATTAATACAGTTTTGGCTGCATGAGGAGTCAAAACAGATATAAAATCCTCACGTATCTTGCTGGATTCTCATGGTTGCTATACCTTGTACCTAAATTCTGGAGGTATCTTAGATTGTCATGTATAAGGTTTTGATTCAGGGAGAGTATATGTGGCACATTATTTTCTCTCTGTCCTCACATCAGAAAAGCTCACTGATTTCTTCCCAGATGAACAGCAAGCTTCTCTGTACAGCAGTATCAAACACAGCGTGTATCAAATACTGCCTTCATAAAGAAGTATGTTAAGACAACATTTAGTACTTCCCAGTAGAGAACCAAATTACACGTGCCACAGCAGGTAACACACGCAAACAATTCTTACTTAAGTTTTTTGGGCTTATATTACAGAGAGGACTGGGTACAGCTCTCCAGAAACATTTTATAGAAATGAGGAGGAAATACAAAGATATTCGTACTGTAGATTCAATTTAAGCTGATGCTCTTGCCAAAAGAATAGTGCACAACTCTTTCCTCACCAGCTGTCCATCCCCACCTCTGTATAACAAGCCTGAGAAAGGAAACGGGTAAGGTGTGATTAAGACTACCAACAACAACATGAATATAATAGTTTTAATCCAAGCATGCTCCCAGATTCAATTCACTGCACAACCACACATAGTCTTGGTGGCACAAAGGAAATGAAAAACACAAAGATGGCACGAGACTTTCAGAGCAATACTGGCAGATGCTCATTTAAATTACTCATGGAACTAGATAATCAGATTTAGGTGCTGAATTTCACATCATTAATTCTCTACTGATTAATTCTTTCTAAAGGCCTCAAGTGACAAAGAAGGTTTCCACTCTTTCTGTTAAAAAAACGTTATACTTCTAAGAAGCACATACATGCTCTTCCATATAATCACCTTTACTGTCCCAATTCTTTGTCAGTGGACTGCATCTGACATTTAAAGACACGGCATTCACTATCCTTGATTAAACTATATGATTCAGTTTTTTAAAATCACAAGTAAATATTTTTTAACTTTCATTTATTCTTCCTGGAGTTTAATACTTGTAATTGCTTTCCAACAGCAAATTATTTCCAACAGTTTCATTAACTGCAAATGAACACTGGACTTAATTCCAAATTCCCATAATCTTCCAACATTTCCAGTCTTAACTTAACCTTATTATTCAACTGCATGATTATGACCTTAAAAAACCAGAATTATTTTTGTAAAAAATAAAATAGGGCAAGAAGAAAATAAAAAATTACCCCTACCTGTGGAATTTCAGTACCTTCAAAGGACATCAGACAGAAGTTAATTTTTCATTTGTCTCAAATCCTGATTAAATCTTTTCTGCTAACAGGGTAACACAGCCAATCCAGAATGGATTACCCAAACTCAAAGTATATTTGGCAAATAAGATTTCCTGTTTTGACAGCTTATCTTAGGTCTGAACAATGTCGCTTTCTTAATATATTGCCTTTAGGAAGATTCTTACAAAATGGTAAGATTTAAATTCCCTAGTGCCATCCTATAGCCTGTCTTTCATCTACTCAATGCCCTAGATGCACATATGTTTATTCGGTGTTCTACCCATTTATCATGGCATCTTTCACAGAATGGACGCTATTTTTTAAACATGCAATAGTGCACTTCCAAGAGGCCTTTGTAACTGCCTAATCATATTCCTGCTATCCTGCTACAAAAAAAAAAAAAAAAAAAAAAAAAGGTAAGTATGCTACCAAAAAGCACTTCAAAGTAGAGGAATTACAAAACCCCAACCACTGGCATCGAACAGTACCAAGAATTACCTTTCACTGGTTAACTCATACAAATGAAAAGACATCAACTAAGGAGTCAGGAAATGGAAAAGCAGGAAGAAAAACAGGCAGCGGGCCGAATTCTGGCAGAGGATGCCAGAATTAGGAAAAATGTCAAGACACTTAAGGCAACAAGCTTAGCATCCCAGAAGCTGCATATTCTTAGGTTTTCCAGATGAACATGGAACAGTTATTGCAGTGTGTCCCCATTAAAGAAAGAAGGATCGGAAAACAGCCACACAACGAAGTTGCTTGAGTTCAAGCAGTTCAAGAAGATGACCCTCTGTCACAGGTCCCTGCCTGCAGACATCAGTGCGATTCAGATATTGCCAGCCAGCTGAGAGCCACCAATTTGCCACTAAAATTTGCTTCTTCCAAATTCAAGACACACAGCTTTCTCAGGAGGAAATACACTGAAGACACTGCAGTGGTAGGAAACAAAAATAATTCAGACTGAGTTTATGGAATATGGTCCTCAAGAATGATTTTAGCAAGATGCTGACTTCCATTCCACAACTGAAACAACGTTTTCCTTGCTCAAATTCCATAACCAAAAGGCCTGATGCCTATTTGCATAGATATTCAAAAGGCAGGAGAATTTGTAAGTGGACAGTATTCCCAAAAAACTATTTCTCCCTTTCCCTCTTTCTCCCACTCAAAAAAATTATTGCCAATGTTAATGGTGTATCCAGTTGCTGCCACAATTTCGAGCACCTTTCTACTACTCAAAGAACAGTTTACTACAGCAGCTAACAGACTTTCTGTACTATTTGTTCACCTGATCTACTACTTCAAAAAGCAATTGTGAGTAGTCATCATCCCAATGCGTGCAGGGCCTTAATACAAAGTTTACACAGGCAGGCAGTCAGGAAAGTCTTAGCTACAAGTTTCCAGTTCTTCCTAACAAGGTATTTCCCCCAAACCCCATCCCTCAATACCAACTCCTGATTTCCAACTAGGCAGGGCAGGGTCTACCTCCTCATTAATCCCCATTGCCCATAACAAGCAAAGACACCACTCAGATCTTCCGGGACAGGATCTAGCTTTCATTAATCTTCAAGGCAGACAGTGACAACAGACCTTTTATGGAAAAATACAGGCCCTGGTTAATCACACCCCAAAGCAGGAAGGGAGATTAAAATCCTCATCCCAGAATACAGCAGCTCTTTTGGAGGTTAAATCTGTCTGTATCTTTCTGATGCCACTGCCACTCACTACACACATACTGTCCCTGCAAGACAACTGCCTTCCCTCCTCTGCTCCCTGTCCCTAGACTCCCAAATTTGAATGAACTGCATTTTACAAAAAAACAACATCTACAAACAGATCACCTTTCACTTGGAACTCCAGTCCTCCCCAGAGACGCAGACAGACAGATAGACGGACGTAACAGAGACTGTAAGCCCTGGCTCTCAATTCTGCTCAGCAAATGCCCACCAGGCCAGCCACACTGCCTAGTTATCCAGTGTGCTGCGGCTGCTGCTGGACAAATATAGAAAGCAGAAAGTGGAACAACCGTTTCAGCAGAAGAGATTCTGCTCAGCTCTGTGAGAGGGAGGAGCAGGAGCTGAACCAGCCGAACTGCTTTACCCATACATGGTCTCTGAAAGAGACCATTGCTAAGACAAGTTCCTTCACACACGCACAGCCTCATTCACTGTCACACCGTGCAAGAAGGAAAAGAATTAAACTGTACAAATCTAAAGGAGTTACTGCTTAGAAATGAGTTCCAAGTACGTTTTGCTTTATTCACCAACAGAATCTGAGCAGCAACTCCAAAACAAGACAAAAATCTCTGTTCCAGGGAATCCCCACATCCACCAGCATTTCAAGAACTACTGAACTGGCAAGGTTTTCCTTGTTGCTTTTGGACACACATTCACATATTAAGTTCTTGGTTTGACCTTCTCCCCCCGCAGCCCAAACTGAATTATAGCCATCTTTTTAAACCCTTCTCCCTTCTTAAGTATTGTCCTAAACCAGAAACCATGACCTTTCTCATTGGCTGATGCTAATTACTATGGTGATCTGCCATACCATGTCTGCTTTCCCAGTAGTCCTTTTTGCCAGTGTTTAAACACAAACTAAAACTTTTTCTACGCATTCTTCTTAAAAACAGAAAAAATTACACTTCTATGCAGCATCCCCTTCTCTCTCCACCTGCCCCACCCCTTTTCATGTTCTGGCATGGAAGGAGCAAGTGTAACTGAAAACCCATATCCCTAGGAATTCAAAGAAAAAATAAAATAAGGGGCATAGTCTATGACTTTTTTTTTTTTTACTACAGAAGTATGACAGTCTGCAAACTCAAAAGCAGTTTCATTATATAAAAAACTAAATTTTTTCATGAGAGATTTATTACCCTATGCTGCTGCCTATTTCTTCTACTTGATGTATCCCATATTTTTGTGGTGATAAAAACTACTTTACAGAAGTTACCAGATAAGTTCTCTCATATAAGTAACTGGAAGCTGCAACTTTCAGCTATATCAGGAATGTAGTAGTCAATTTAGAACTCAGAGAAGTACACTAGTCAGGCAGTTCTGTTAATGTAACTTGCAAGTAGCTATAAAGGTGCTGGTATTTAAACCAACAATCTCGTTATTTTTTTCGATTTCTCATCACTGAGATAATGCTTTAGGCTCCCTGCAAATTCAGGAAGACACCATAATACTCTGAATTAGCTCTACACCTAAGCATAGCCTAAATTATTTTCCTCACAAAAATGCTCCCCATGAAATGTCTATTAAACTCAGTCTTGAAATAAATGAAAAAATACTTTTAAACCCAAAAAAAAAAACTTTTAAACTGTAAAGCAAATTTCTACATCAGAGAATTAGTGCCAAAGCAGCTTCCACACTGCTAAATACAGACAGTACCACCTACAGCCATTCTCTACTAGTGATCAAATTCTGGCCACGAATGCACAATTCAAAATGTAACATGGGTGGCTTTACTCCATAAATATCAGAATATCCTCACTTAACTTTTCTTAAGTCACCAAAGCATATAATCATGGATTTCTGAGTGGTCAAAACTGCTTTAGAGAAGTAAATATACAACCTTTTTTTTCCTCCCAAAGATTTTGCATATTGATAATTTTACACAGTATCACTTCTAATGTCACTTAGGACTGTGCAAGGAATCTTTACTGTTTCATGAATCATGCTACACATTGTACAGTCATAAAACAATGACAGCCAAGACAAGAAAATACCCAAAGAAATACAATTCTTCACTACATTGATCTGTCATCCAGATGTATGCTTTTTAATTCAGGAGTTTAAACAGAGAACAGGAATTTTTTCAAGGCAAATAACAAGGAAGCAGAGGTAAGTTGGCAAAAAGATTTTAAGATAGTGGAATAGTGGATAGCTTAGGAAAATGAAACTATAAGTGAAGAATTACTTCTACACTCTGTTGTACCTACATGAAATGCAAAAGCTAGATGTGGCATTCAAAATATATCTTCTCTTCCTGAAAGAGCAATATTTCATTGCCTTCTGAAGAATCACTTGTCAAAGCTTTCTTGTAAGATTTTTCAGATAATAAGATGTGTGGTGTCCATCTTGCAAACCTCTACATATATTAAGAAAGATGCTATCATTTTTGTATGTAGACTTAGACATTGTCTGCTAAATACTTCATCTGAATTACAAGCTTCATAAATAACCAACTCTCCTCTGCTTTGGAAAAAAACAGACATGAATATTCCCTTTCCAACAGTGTAAAAGATTTGTGGATAGCATGCATTTGTTGGAATATCTTTTGAACTGCATAGTTCAAGGCAAAAATAGCAGAGAATATGCATGGGTTCAGTCAAAGCCTGAATTCTAAATGATAAGATGTTTGCAGAACAACAGTTTTACTTTGACATGTGAGGTGCTGAAATCTAGTGGATAACAACCGCATTATTTTTGTGAAGGGTGAAATACGAAACAGCCTGCAGGCAGAAGTGAAAACTACCAGAAAGTACAGTTTTGATGGTGGTGAAAAAAAGAAGCCAAGGTCCTGAAAAACTCACATTATTTAAAGTAAAAGCAATGTAAGACATCCACCCTTGTTATCTGAATCAGGAGAGCATTCAGCTCTGAGAGAATACACAGTATGCAAGCATCAAAAGAAAAAAAACCTGTCTGCAAAGGAAAGCCTGCCAGATACCATACCAGCATGACACTAGATACTCGACAAACACTCACTCTCTCATCCGCAAGTTTTTTTATATTTACAAGTAATTTAGTCAAACCGACGTTAAAATTCTGCAGAGATACGATTTTAAGCCGAGTTTATACAACTTTAAATTTACCTGTAACTTTAACACTGCAAGCCAAACCATTAAATCAGTTATAAATCTCTACATCAGTAGACTCATTATCAAAACTCACAGTTTGTCAGTTTGCCACTCATACTCTGCCTCTAACAGAGCAGCCAGTAAGCCAGCATATCTTTTCTAAAATCAAAACAAAAACCAGACCATGATATACTAAGTATACTGAATACGAAAGGGTAATACGTATACATGGGACAGACAAGACAACTTGTGCACAAGGATTTCACTTCTGGCAGAAGGCTTTCACTTACATATATTTCTGTGACAAAGTGCATCATCTAAACTGAAATTCCTCACTAAAATTTGAAAACTACTGAAGACTTCTGTTCATCCATCTAGTTGCTCATTGTTCATATTGAATTCAGTTAGCAACAATGCCTTTTCTTTCAAAATGCACAGAGCTAAGATAGTTGGAAGTTTTAAGCTACTCAAGATTCAGAAAAAACACTTCCTTTCCCTGGGATGACAACTGCTGCACTATATTGCTGTCGAACAAATAAGCCTGCTCTGTCTATCACAGTTCAGACTTGTGAACTATTCCTCCCTACAGCAAAGCATTTGCAGGCTAATTGGCACTGCAGCTCTAAAGTAGTTTACATTTTCTCCCTTGTTCTATCTAAATTTCCTGCTTAGACCTAATGTGTATTTTAGCTTTGCACACTTGAATCTTGCATCAGGTGCAAATAACGATGTTCAGTTGATGTTTGGGAAATCTCCTCTTGAAAATGTGAACTCTAAAGCTCTCTCTTTTCACTGTTATGTCCCAAAGTGTCTTGGCACCTTTTTAAAATAGCAGAAAAATGGTATCTTGCATTTTTTCGTATAGCAAGATCTATAATGACAACCTTCTCTAATGATGTAAGGAAGGGCAATAAAACTGCAAGTTACTTTTTTCAGTTGAGATAATCTCTCTTGCCTCAAGAAGTCTTGTAACAGGATCACATCTTAAGATTCTGTGCTGTGATACTTCACCAGAAAAACCCATTAGAGGCCCTAGATAACTCTTCTCAAATTACAACTCCCATTCTAATAAACCCTGAAGTATTTTAGTCTGCTTTGATTTACACTGTTTTTTCTCTCCTGCCAAATACCTGATCAATGGATAAAAATGATACTTTCTTGCCAGAAGACAGTTACCAAGGCAGTGAATAACTCCTCCCGAAGGACAAGAAGCAATACTGAACATGCCCCGGTTGAAACAAAACATTTAAGACATTCATGGCAAGACTAAAAAATAAGAGTGCAGAAATATAGATCTCAGTCTCTTGGACTACTGCTGCTGTTTCAGTAACCAAACTCACATTATGACTTGGAAAACTGGACTGCCTTGTGGACATATTGCTGAACAAGAGTCTCCAACAGCCTGACCAGTGGGTTCTTAGATCCCAGAGTTAGATGCTAACAACCAGTAAATCTCAAAAAGGATGAGAATTTGTATCACTTCCCATCTAGTCTAAAAAAAAGGCACTAAAGAAAAAATTAGAGTGGGCACTCTGAAAAGACTTGTGGCAGACAACTCAGTAACTGATAGTCCATAACCTCATTTCTGAAAAATAAGCAAGAAATAGTTAAGGAGCAACCTGCTCATAACAAAGTTTCTTACTAAGTTCAATTAGGCACTAGATTACAGGTAGAATCTTATTTAACTCAACGTGAATCTAAATATTTAAGATCCACATAACATCGACCTTTTATGAAATTCAACTAATTCAGCATATTGTTAGCAATAATTTCAGAAGAAAACTTACATAATATTACAAATATTTCTCTTATATTAATACTTCCCTTATGCCAAAGCACCGTACTTTGTTTCAACTAATGATTCTTCAATTGATGTAAAGGTTACTTGCAAGTTATGGATTTATTATTAATGAGAAAGACAATTATTGTATACCTATGATACTGCCACCTTTCTTGTTTTCCCATTTAGGGAAACAGTGCCAGGCAGCATGTTTTCAGAATCCCTACTCATAGCAGAAGAAATAAAAGTCAAAGACGCCTTCCTCTTACCACATAAAGATCATCTTATGAGTGTATCAAACTGTGAAGGACTAGGAAAAATGTGAATTCACTATTAAGCACTCTGTAATACCATGGAGTTCTTTACCTGTCTTCTATTGTGAAAGATGGATAAGTTCTTCTCACTATTGTAAGCCATTTACTTTTAAAACAAAACTACCTAACACATAAATCTTCACGTTTTAATGTTCATGATTTTAGGACAATCACTTTTCAATCCTCTACTTTTCTACAGAGGTTGTGTTCCCACTTTCTTCTGCATGTAAACAGAATTTCCTAGGCCTGCATCAACTACTTTGCTTCAAATACCCAAAAAAAAAAAAAAGTAGATACAAAAGGGCAAACGTAACTAAGCAGGTAGGATCTGGGACTGATTTTTCCCTAATGTAACATTAGAGACTTTGACAGGGAAAGGAAAAACACAGCCATCCAAGAATGATCATTCAGAAAGAGTGAACACACTCCACAAAACATCCTACACTTTCCCAGAATAAGTATCACCAATAACTTTGAATGTGAGCACAGGCTGAAAGAGAACAGTAAGCACCTTAAGAAAAAATAGTTCTTTACATCACTGTATTTTAAAAACCCTATTTAGGAATTTTACTGGTGGTATATATCTGCACCCATGTCCCTGAGCAGATATAAGAATCGCGCTGCTGCCCCGGGGGGCTCTTCATCGGCAGGAATGCAACTGAACATACGAAGCTGCTGGATGCAATCTCTGCCCACCGGAATATTTCCTATCTCAGTCTAAAGATGTATTTATTAATTCTGAACACCTACTGCAGCAGCAGGATTTCCAACAACGCTGCCTCTTAAATACTTGGGTCCAGACACAACTCCAGGAAGATACAGTATCTCACATTATGCAGAGATCCCAAGAAAAGAGCTGAGGGGAATGGAAAAAAAATGAAAATGTGACGCGTTCGTTATGGCTATGCAATACCAAGTCAGTGCAGTAAAATCTATCTGTTGAACTACCCTATAGAAAAACAACAGAGAAGACAGTAAAAGAGACCAGGAGACAATTTAGCAATTTTTTGTGATCACTGGTACAAAGAGCAGGACTGGCAGGACATACATACACAAAAAATAAATTAAAACCAGAAATTAAATATACTCAAAAAGTTCAAGGTCTTGTGAGCAAAGCATACTTCAAGATATAAATCCCCACCAAATACTTTTTTAAATCAAGCGAACTCCTGGTGAAACACACCCAACAATCACACTCAAGCAGTACATACAAGAAAGCTGCAACATTCGAAAAATGTTCCCCGACAACTTCTGGCAGAAGAGAATGCCTGTATCTCAAAGGTGAAAATGGGCCACAATTCCTGAGGAATTTAAAGGAGTGAAGGTTCACACTTTATTAGAACGCTGCCTCTCAACTTCCTACTCATAAACAGTCCTATAAAAATCGCATGCGGTTATCGACCTTTTTTCTTCTTCAATCACTTATCATCTCTTTTATGCTCCGTCTCTCCTGGTTTTTATATTCCTCTTCCTACTTCATTCCAGCAGTGTCTGTCACGCCTTCTCACGCTTGAGGCTGCAATTCCTCACATTGTGCCGAACTCCAATTTCCCTGCTCGCGCTCCTCGTACACCCGACCAACCTCCGCTCCCTGGTGCACCAGCAAACGTTTCACTGCTCCGGAGGACAGACCCCACCGCGCCGAGGACAGCGGGGAACCGCACGCCGGTTGCTACGATAAGCGCCCAGCCCGGCAGGCCGGCGGCGCCCGAACCCGGGGGAGCCGCTCCCCCGCCCCGGGGTCCGCCCGGCTCCGCCGCAGCACCCCGGCCCCAATGGCGCCGCCGCCGCGGGCCGCGCTCGCCCCCGCAGCGCCCCCGCCACCGCCCGCGGCGCTGTCAGCGCCCGGATCACACACGGCACCCGGCAGCCTCCGGCCCCGGGCCCCGCCGGCGCGGCACCGCCCCAGGATGGCGCACGCAGGGCGGCGGTGGCTGCCCCGCGGAGGGGAGCAGGGCAGTCGCCGCGGCCCTGCACGAGCGGCCTCGCGGCGGGAGCCCCGGGGAACTGGGGGCGAAGGGGAAAGGAGCCGTTACCTGCGCGAGGCGAACCGCGCTTCCTGCCGGCTCGGCTCGGCTCGGCCCCGCCGTGCCCGGCCCGGCCCGGCCCGAGCTCCTCCCGGCGGCACCGCCCTCACCTGCCCCGGGATCCGCCCGCGCCCGCTCCGCTCCCTGCGCCGCCTCGGGCCGGCTCCGCAAGATGGCGGCGCTTCCGGGAGAGACCACGGGGAGCGCGGGGTGGGGGGGCCGGGGCGGTGCTCCCGCTCCCGCCCCCCCCGAGCCGCCGCCGCCGCCGCGCCCCGCCCGGCCTCGCCCCGCCCCGGCCCCACCGGGCCCCGCCCGCCCCCGGCCCGGCCCCGCCCCGGGCGCCCCGTGTGCTCACGGTCGGTGCGTGCGGCCGCGACGCTCCTCCGGCCCTCGGCACGGCCCGGCCCGGCGCGGCGCGGCCCCGGCGCCGATGGGGGTGGCGGAGGCGCTGGGCGCCGGCGCGGCGCGGCTGCTCTTCTACCCCTCGCTGCTGTACACGGCGGCGCGGGCGCGGCTGCCGGGGTCTCGCCGGCCCTGGTTCCACCGCATCGACGAGGCCGTGCTGCTCGGGGCGCTGCCGCTGCGGGGGCGCAGCCGCAGGGTAAGGCGAGCGGGCGGCCGGGCCGGGCCGGGCCGGGAGGGCGGCGGTTCCTGACCGCGCCTGTGCCCGCAGATGGTGGCGGAGGAGAACGTGCGCGCCGTGGTCACCCTCACCGAGAACTACGAGACCCGCTTCTTCTGCTGTTCCCCACAGGTGAGCCCGGGCATTGCCTATGATCCTTGGACAGGTCTCTTGACGCTCCGTCGGTCCAGGCGCAGCGAGGCTTTATCCGCCTCCTGCCGCGTTCCCGGCAGCGCCCGCCAAGTCCTGTGACAGCAAAGACGTGACTTCTCGCAACTTTAAAACTTACTTTACTTACAAACCACTAAAACGTGAGGATGCGAGTGAACTGTTACAGCTGCAGTGGCGGGGAGGGACGGGGAGCATTGAATCCATGTACACCACTATACAGGAATGCCTTTTGTTTTGGGAAGAGATCCCAACTCCCCTCTTTTCCTTTAGCTGAAATACATCTTTTCAGTTCCCTTTAACTACTCGTTTCTGATGGTCAGCACTAAACTTTTCATACATTAGATTTAAAGGATTGACATTCAAAGTCTGTTTACAATCCCACTGACTTTCTCAACTGTCTGAACAGGTTTTGGGTTTCTTTCAGGGAGAAAAAAAAAACCAAACAGAAAATTAACTGACCAAATCTGCTATGTCCATTTCAGGAATGGGAGGCAATGGGAGTGGAGCAACTGTGTCTCAGCACTGTGGATCTAACTGGAGTCCCCACCTTGGAAAACCTCCACAAGGGCGTTGACTTCATCCTGAAACACCGAGCCTGCGGTAACACTGTCTATGTGCACTGCAAGGCAGGACGCTCCCGCAGTGCCACCATGGTAGCAGCATATTTAATTCAAGTAAGGAGTTTATGCTAAATGGGGTTTACTTTCATACAGTCTAGGCAAAAGCTGACAACCTTTATAGTTTGCTCTTGCTCAAGAAACCTGAGCACGTACAGGTTCATTAATATTCCATGATTTTACAGAGTTTGTACACCTATTTTAAGAGAGGCCTCAAACTCACCTTGGTGTTTTGAATGATTCTGCTGTGCTTAATTCTTTCTATGGAGAAACAGATTGAGGTGGGAATAACAAGTCACTCATGAGGATAGGTTCACGGAGCAGATAAAACACCCATTTTTGTTCAGATTTTCTCCTTGGTTCACTGAAATGGTGAGCCTTCCTATGCTTTTCAATAAATACAATTAATGATCAAGAGAACTGACTTTGGTTTTCTGAGTTCCTCTACTGACCCAACCATTAGGCTGGGTAAGCCAGCCCTAAGAACAAAATTCTGCCTGTGGATTCTTCTGTCGGTGTTATTAAGTGCTCCCTGGAAAACTTTCCACTAGTGCTGAAGGGAAAATTTTCTCACTAAGTGCTGAAGTGCGACACATGAGTACCAGTAAAGTTTTTTAAAAATTTAAAAATGCAAGCTGCGCCTTTGCTCCGGTCTGGTGGGACTAGGACAGGAACCTATTCACAACATGAAGGAAGAGTAAGCGAGACAGAAAGTGGAGGGCCTGGGCAGCAACCATCCCTCTTTAACCGAGGGACTCATTTCATGAATGATTCCATGACATTCAGGCTTCTCTGAGAGGAACGTGAAGTAAACAGAAGGGGCGAAGCAGTAAGTTTTCTAACACCTCTAATGTTGCCTATAGCCTCTGGGAAGGTTTCATTAAATGGTGCAGGGATGGAATGGATTTTCACTTGCTGGGTTTCTGCCTTTTCAGCTGCATCACTGGAGCCCTCAGGAAGCAATTCAGGCCATTGCCAAGATTCGTCCCCACATCCTCATTCGACACAAGCAAGTCCAGGTCCTGGAGAAATTTCACAGGAACATGATCACTGGGACAGCTGCATAATGTCAGTAAGAACTACCAAAATCCCCATCTCAGCTGCTTTAAAAAAATGTTTTTATGATCTAATCAAGGCTTAAGTGTTGTTCTTCTTGACCAACAATAAAGAAGTTTTTACATAAACTACAGTAAAGGGGAAATTGGGCTGTTTCATTAAAGCTTTCTTTTCTTGTAGTTAATATCTTAGTTCTCTTGGAGCCTCATAGTTCTTTTCCAGATATCAGTGCTCAGCTGAACTGGAAATCCACAGGAAATTGAAAATATTTGTATTTGAAGCAAAGGAAAAAAAAATACCTTTGTCTCAACAGAGACTTTATTCAGATTCTTACCCAAAGGGTTACAGTGCCAACAGAGATGGGTAGTAGGAAGTGGTCTTAATTCTGTCTTTCACCAACACTATGTTATAATTACAGGTGGGGATTCCCTGTACAGTAAAGGAAGCCAGTGTCTAAAAATTATCTCCTTCTTTATGCTAGGTGATGACAGAGCAGTAAGCAAGTACCCAGTTAGTTACCACTCCTCTAGAAGTGCTGAATGCAACCTACTTAAGGTCCTAGGGTCAGCTCTGGAATCTGTCTGCCGTGCCCTCCTTCTGCAGTAGGACATAGGAATGTTTAAATGGGGATATCCCTGGGGGATACAGTGCACGTCTGTCTCTGTGATTGACATGGCAGCAACACGTGGGCTCCTAGGCAGTTAAAACTAGCAGCCTGGGCCAAGGAAGATGTTGTCCATATGCCACAGGATTTGTTATTTGTAGATTGGTTCCAGGCTAAAATAGCCATTTGCTGCAGTTTGTGCCTCAAACACAAGCAGCTTATCATCAAGGAATCAAAGTAATGGCATTTAGTTAATCTGAAATCTAAGATACAAGAGTTCAATAAAGTTCAATAGTGCTATGTAAAAGAATAGGCCCACAATCAGAAAGCCTGTACTTCCTCTGCACAGGTACAGAGAATGGGGTCTTTACTGGATGTTGTGAGCTTGTGGTAGTTGGGACTGGTGCTGAGGGTGGTAGGTGTCTCCAAGCTGCACAGCAGGACACTGTTGCTGCCCTTTCTATCACTGGCCTGTTTTTCCTGCTTAGGCCAGGACAAACTGCAGGTTAGTGAGCAGCACTTTGATGCCACTCGTGACTGTTACAACAGAGGTGGCTGGGTTAAGTTTAAAAGTATTTGCATCACCCTTTTTATAGCGGTCACGAAAGACATAGATGCTGCCATTGCAGCTGGCAATTTTCCAGAGGGATGGTACTGAACTCCAGGCATCTGGGAGGCATAGCCGGGTGAAGCTATCCAGTAGGGGATTATAGCATAGCAGTGAATCCCCCTCAGCGACAATGAACACCACGTCCTTGTGCACAGCAGCATGCATGCGCCCTGCAAAAGGCAGCACGTATGGCTTCACGTGGCATTTCTCTGTGTTGGTATCGTAGCACTGAATTAGCCGAGAGGGCTTGGTGAAGAAGTCCAAGTCATTTTCCTCCCCACCCAGCAGGTAAATGACACCATTAAGGTTTACACCTGCAGCTCCAGAGACTGCCACTTCCAACTGGCTGGTCTCTGTCCAGACGTTGTCTCGTACTCTGTAATATATGACAGCATTAGAGAGAGTGTCCTGTAGAGTTTTCCCCCCTAGTGAATATATTGCATCCTTGCTTGGCACAGAGACAAGGGTGTGTTGGAGCCGGTCACGGGGCAGAGGGGCACACCATTCCCAGTCTATAGTCGCATTGTTGCATTTCCACATGCGCCGTGGAATGGAGCCACCAACAACATATAGGTCACTACCGTGCTTGCAGGCTGCGGTGATCTGGTGACACAAGCTGTTCTGGCCACTCACACTAATGGAGTCATCGTCAGCACAATGTAGAGAGACAGCGAGTGAATGTGTACGTGACGACTCCTTTCCAATCAGGTAGATGTGAACATTTTCTCCAATCACCTGAGAGAAAGGAGAATTAGATCTGTTTACACAAACATCACTGGATTTTTCAGCTTAGGACCCATCTGTGCGTCTGAGGTATAAAACCTTTTTTCCCAGTCTTGCCACCCTACAGCATTCAGGACTCAGAGCCTCAAGGCCTTTTCACGATACCAGCCATATCTGACAGCAAAATAGCCAGAGACATCACTGGAACCTAAGTGTTTATGGTTTAGATAAGGGACGGTTACATCACTGATGGAGTACAGTTATTTTAAGGGGAATGCCAAACGTAGATTTCTGAATGGTCTCTTTGGTAACTGAGCATCGAGTTAAAGAAAGTATTTGTGGCATTGCTCCAATCACCAGTGATATCAACATCAGGTTATATTAAAAAAAGCTGTCAGTGGGGTTGCTATTTATGACAATGAAAGTATTCTCTCACAAGCACCATGAATTTCAACGGCATTTATGTTTTGCAACTTTAAAGTCACACCTGTGAGCAGAATACCCTGCCCTGGGAAGTGTGAAACCAGCAAGTGCTACACCAGCCCCAGAACAGAAGGTCTTTTTATACCTTCAGACTGGATCGCAGAGTCTCTGAAAAGCCGGCTCTCTCCTCCTTGTTGAAGTTGATCCAGGTTTCTATGGCAACCGTTGGATTCTGAGAACATGGAACGCCATCTGCAGTTCAGGGACAGAAAGGCATTTATAATATCTAGACAAAGGTGTGTGTACTCAGAATCATCCTTTCCCTGCGACGGCCTTCCCCCACTCCCACCACAAACTCTACTTTCTAGAGAGGAAAAATCGATACAGAGATTTATAGGTTTTGGCAGGCATGATCGGCACTGGCAGCCAGACAACTACATGAAAGTAGTCTGGATAAATATCAGAAGACAGAGCTGCCAGATCTTAAGTGCTTTGGATGAGTACAACAAAGGAACCTATGTCCAAGAGAAAGAGGGCAGGAAGGAGAATTTACATGCTGTGTGTTGATGACAAGTATTTTCTTATTTAGTCATTTAGGCAAAAAGATTCTCTTATTCAGAATCTCAGCACCTGCCTTTCTTTCTGGCTGGTCCTAGAAACCTATCTAGCAAAAGTCATCTGCAGAATGTGTCTGAGCCCTGTCAGACAGCTGACCTTCATGACTGAACATCTGGTGTTGCTGCTATCCTCTTAACATTTGGAAATCCCCAATGAGCTACTATAGCTTTTCTTAGCCATGTGACAGTAGGAAACACTCAACAGATTGCATCAGATTTCAATCTGTCTCCAGACATAATTGGAAGTTTTGGTTAAGCCACACACTATTGCATCATCATCATGATCATCGTCAGTACATTACTGATTTTAAGTATTTCCTTCCAGTTTGCAAGCAATTATGCCTGTATTCACTGAGAAGTTTCCCTATGAAGGCTCTCTGATTTTGTAGTCTGTTCTCATGACAAACCCTGAATTCAATGATGCTGAAGGCACCAGACAAATTCCAACTCTTTTCTCTATATTGGAAGGGAGGAGACAAAGCATGGCACAAAAGCAGGTATTTTAACTCTGTTTATTAGTAAAAGGGATTTCCATAAGCCAACCATCACATGTAGTGATTAAATGGAAAAAACCTGGATTTTGAAATTCGTCCTAGAGTGCAACAAAAGCTAAACTTCATAAGTTACTATTTTATTAAATAAATTTTAATCCTTGCTACTAATAGCTTCCTCTATTTAATTCTTCATTAACTAAACAAAGACGCAGGAAATGCAAAAGCAAAGGATTTTGCAGGAGTGCAAAATACACTCCTACCAGCAGGAGTGTATTTCAGATTTAAATCCATTTTATGAGCTAAGTTGCAGCATAAATATTGAGTAATGTGATTCTATATATGGAAATAGACGGTGCATGGAAAAAAAAGTTTTATTGAGCAATTATTTTAATTTAGGACCACAAACACTAAAGGCCATAGTCCTAAAACTATGATTACTGTGTGGAATCCCTAAGAACTTAAAGGTGATTGACCTCTAGAGTTTTATTTCATGATTTTAGAGGGATTTTTTAATAAACTCAATGGCTCTTTAAAAATTTTAGCTAGATAGTTATCAGAATTACTCTAATTTTATCATATTTTTGAGCTATCAGTACATACACTCAATAGTTTTTTTATTGAAAATTTCTTTAGATGTAATAGAGATAATATAAGGCAATAGCTGTAAAGACTCTCATATGCATAGCATCAACTCCAAAGGCTATTTTAAGACTTATGGACAGATTTGCCAGTATTCCAAAGAAGACGGTCATAGTAGGTTTATTGTTGTAACAGCACATAAAGCCCATGATGCACAGAGCAGTTATTTACTCATTTACAAAGAGTAATTAAAGCAAGGAAGGGGCATATTTGAATGTATGAGTTGCTTCTGCATTCCTGCTTCCTCTAGCAATGATACATAAATGCACAAAAATTGAGTTGTGACTGCATCCTGGAGGAGTAACCACGTACTGGCTGTACCTACTAGGGCAGCAGATGACCTTCAAGGATTGGTGCAAGCCGGACGGACTAAGTTTATGTGTTGACACATCCTTCACAACACTGAGTCATTGCATCCATTACTGTGGAAGGCTATTACCTTTACAAGAAGGATAGTTACTGTATTATCTAAGACACTACAATGCCTCTATTTCAGTCAGCTGAGTGCCTAGCCTAAATAATTATATAGAATTGTAAATAACACCAACATATTCTAAAAATATGGATTGTGCTCAAGCCTTCTTACAAATGTTGAGTTATAGCATTACTATGTTAAATGATTATGAACTAAAATGGAAAAAAAGACTTTCATAAGATGTTTATTTTGGGTAAGGTTTCTTTGTTTTAATGCAAACAAAACTCCAACAAATTTTTGGAATTTATGTTTCAAAACCTGTAAGACTTCTAACCTGTTGACTCAGGAACTGTTGGGAACTACCAGCATCCTCTATGACCCTTTTCTACAGCTTAGATGTTTCATGTCCAGTAACAATAGCTTTGGTTTTTTTCTGATTAAGTTATCCAGAATGTTTTGCTTTGCTTTGCTTAGCTAAGTCTCTGAGTACACTGCGATTATGAAAGCTTGGATTTTTCCATTTATTTCATTCAATCCCTGGTAGACTCTCTGAAAGTCTCTTTCTACATCCACATCCTGGCTAGTTTCAAGAACTCCTTACCTGTAAGGATGTCTGTCAGTAGGCGGACAGGCAGGTGTAGGAACTCCTCTGTGTCTTGCAGCTGAGACAAATGTGACTTTGCACAGTGTTTTGCAGCTGTGTAGAGCTCCATGTCACTGTGTTGGTCTGCCAACCACATGACCTGCAGACAGTTTCTAACCTGCACCGTACGGGCCAGAAAACGGGAGCACTCTTCAAAAAGGGCAGTCAGCTGGTACATGTCTGCCACTTCATAGGTTTCCTGCAACTCCTCTGCCCTCAGCTTTACAGTTCCATGGTAAATGTAGTCCACAAGAAGCTGAAAGACACTTTCGCTAACGTCCTGCAGCTCAATCACCCGGTTGTGGGCCTCCTTTAGGTTGGAAGTGAACATAGAACGAAAAAAGCAACTCTGAGCTGAGAGGACCAAGCGGTGCAGCTGGAATTCTTTGCCTTCCACTGATATTGTAACATCGGCAAAGAGCTCATCCTCCAAGCATAATTTCATAATACCCTGGGCCACACGGCCTGAGTGGGAGCGGTCAGTGAAGGTGTAGTTCACAAAGTAGTTTTCTTCTGCAGAGGAGCCTCCAGTCTCTTCTGACGAGTCCATGGTGCTGCACAGATCAGACCTCCAGCAATCTGTAAAATCACAATAATTATATGGCTTTCTCTCTACACTAACAAGATTAGGCAGTACTTCAGGGTACAGGGAAAAATCAAACGTATTGGTAAGAGTCCAGCATATTTTAGACTGAATATAAACAGCACAGCCAGAAACTTCTGCTTGAGCTTCAGAATCTCAAACAACAAATGAGAAGTTGGCATAATTAAAATTATAATATATACCAAACTTCCAGTACAGTGATCATCACATCCCAGCAGAGCTGGGAGACGTGCATATCTTTTCACCATTCATTTCACTGACACAAAGAAATACATCAATAGTTATTCAAGTGGAAAGTCCAGCAACTGCCCTAGGAAACTTGTAAAGCCAAAAAAAAAAGTGGCAGCAGCATAGCTGGACTAGATGTAAAAAGGATTACAATACTGTACTAACAAAGAGCAGAGGCAGCAGCTCATATCATTAGTATAATTACCATCCAAACCCAACATGATGAATCTGCACAGTGTTATCAAGTAAGGTGAACTTGTTTTTACCAAAAAGATGCGTGAGAAGTTTGCCAGACGTAACCACCAGTCCTTCAAGCTAACCAAATGAGACAACTAATGGTTATATTCTGCTGTTTAACGTGCCAGGCACCTTCAGCATGCAAAACAACATGTTAGATGTTGTTAGTCACTGTTCCTCAAGCAGAAAGGGGAATAACATTTAAAGAAAACACCTCTTAGTAGGTACTACAGATGTTTGCAGAGTTCCAGGTAGTTTATGGGTCAAAAAAGCGTCTGGAAATGAAGACTGCTATAGGAAGGAGCTCTTTTTTAGCTTGGCTCTTGACAGCATTAAGAACGAATAGTTGCCTACTTGCATTCACTTTAAACTTATTTTTACAACTGAACTATTAGCCATGATGGCTGATATCACAAATTTCTTCAGTCAATACTGAACATGATTTCCAGTTCAATGTTTCCCACAGATATGATTTTTCTCCAGGAGATTCATAGTTATTCTTCCATGATTTATTTTGTCAAACATGCATTTTCTTACAATAGCTCTGTTTGATACAGGACAGCTCCTAAGTTCTTAGCTCAAATTCAGTTCACAGAAAGTAATGTCTACATCCCTAATTGCCAGGACAAGTCTATCCCATCTCTGGTAATGGCCTATCTTAATTATACCCTTACCACGATTTTACAGTAGTTTCGGTCTGCCTGAAAAATACCTATACATTAGTCTGTAAGAGACTGAGGAACTTCAATTAGCACAGTAGACATCAGTACTATTTTTTCCAGCTTTAGCAAGTATGAGCCTATCCTGCAAATTATCTTCTACTTCCGTTAAAGCTCTTTATCCTTACAGTGCTCAGAAGATAAGCCCAGAATGCTGAAGAGATAACGAAGCACACCAGGATACAGAGGGATGAACTACCGTGCCCTCTTGACACGACAGAACCAGCTTCCCACACTGCCCTCCAAAATCCCCAGAGGACTGGTACCAAGTCACAAAAGATATGCCAACAGCAACTAAAGACTGCTGCAAATCTCACATCCTTCTTTGCAACACAAAGCTCCCCTTCGCATCCATGGTGTCTCTGATACAAAAGAAAAAGGTGTGGAGGACAGTTAAGTGTCCCATAAAGCCGAATCTTACACTCCGTGTATTTGTGTGTATTCCGTAGGCCAGGCTACTGGTGATAGCTGTGTAACCAACACCTGGCACACGTCCTTCACAGAATCACAGAATCCATTTAGTTGAGAGATCATCAAGTCAAACCTATGACCAAACACCACCGTGTCAACTAGACCATGGCACCAAGTGCCACATCCAGTCTTTCCTTAAACACCTACCAGGGATGGTAACTCCATCAGCTCCCTTTCCAATGTCCAATCACCCTTTCTGTGAAGAAATTCTTCCTAATTTCCAACCTGAACCACTCCTGGTGCAGTTTAAGCCTATGTCCTCTCGACCTGTCACTAATTACTCAGGAGGAGAGGCCGACTCCTACCTGGCTTACAACCTCCTTTCAGGTAGTTGTAGAGGGCTATAAGGTCACCCCTGAGCCTCCTTATCTCCAGGATAAACAACCCCAGCTCTCTCAGCCGCTCCTCATAGGACCTGTGCTCCAGGTTACTTTCTTCCTTGCTCCTGACAGGATCGCGGATGCCGCGGCAGCGCCCAGGATCGCGGAACTCAAACAAAACTGACAGCGACCTCACGGTCCGGGGCGGGGAGAAGGAAGGAAGGAAGAAACGCTAATCCTCGGAGATGCGCAGACCCCCATCAGGCCCATGCTGGCGCCGTGCAAAGCGCCAGCGCGTTCCCTCGCCCCGCAGCGCTGGCTCAGCCCCGGGGGCTGCCGTCGCCCCCCGCCCTCCTCGCCGCTCGCTGCCCCGTCCCCGGGCCGGTGGTCGCACTGCTCCCGCCCCGGCCCCGCAGTTCAGCACTCACCTGCGGCGCCTCCCTTCATGCCGCCGCCCCGGGGTGCCCCAGCGGCTGCTCCTGCTCCTCACCGTGCGCCAGGCGCTGCCGGGCACTCGCCGCTCCCGCCCACCGACCCGGCGCCGTCCCCGGGAAGCTATTTGCTCGCTTCCGCCCCCGGGGGCAGTGCGGTGGCGCGGGCGCTTTCCGCTTCCGCCCCGTGCCCTTGCCCCTCCGTGTCCCGGCGGGATGTTGGCGGTGGCGGCGCGGGGCCTGGCGCGGGCTGCGTTACGAGGTGAGGCCGCCCGGGGCTCGGGGGCTGTCCCGGGGGGCGGCGGCCGGGCCGGGCCGGGCCGGGCCGGGCCGGGCGGTTGGCGGCGGTCGGTGAGACGTGTCCGTTTTTCTCCGCAGCTGGCGCGGCACCGGCGGCGGCGCGGGCCCGGCTGGCGGGGAGCTCTGCCGGGGAGACTCGCCGTAAGTGCGGGGCCGGTTTGTTGGCGGGGGGCGGCGGGGAGCCCGAGGCGTGCGGCTGTGCCCCTGCCAGCCGCTGGCTCCGCGGGAGGGCGCTGAGCTGCCCCAAGGACGTTCCTGGGCGATAGAACCGCTTTAGTGTAAGGGAAGGGTGTCGGGAAAGGGTTGGGACCTGTCGCGCGTAAACCCAAATTTTGTGCAGAAAATGGGGTAACCCTGCTTTGGATTCCCGTGCTTGCCCTGGATTCCCATGTGCATCCGTTCTTGTGGGTCCACCTGTTCTTTCTGTATCTGGACAGCAGCTTCATAGTTCCTCGTTGCCCTGAATCTTGAGGGTTTGTAATCATACCAACAGTGAAAATAAACCCCAGACAACAACCTGTTGTTTGTGTTTTAATTATGAAGAAGTTGCTTAGATGCTGGCAGATCAAACAACACCAGAAAACAAGATCCTTTCTAGACCCAGGTTGAATCACATAAGCAGTATCTAAGTTCATATTGTTCTGTCATTTCTGCCTTCCTCTTTTTCATCCTGGTACTTTCTTCTGTGTCATCTTTTTCGACTGTTCCTGCTCTGTTTAGAGTCCACAAAAAAAAATTCCATGTAGTACTGACACAAATTTCATTCCTTATCAAAGTGTCTAGTTCTGTGTTTTTTGTAGCACACTATGTTGCTAAAGTCCAGTCTCTGACAGACAGCTAGACTGGTTAAAGGGATTTTTAAGTCAGGGATGGGACTTGCTACTCTTTTTTCTATAGCTTTCTGTATTCCCTATTGTAATCTTGAAGACTTTGTTTTTCTCTTTAGCTACTGTCAGACCAAAAAATGAAGTAGAACAGAAGCAGCTATGTGCTTTTGGGGAGTATGTGGCTGAGATTCTGCCCAAGTATATCCAGCAAGTACAGGTAGGTGCTGTTCAGAAATTGTTCTTGTGGCGGGACGGGGCCCAGTCAATGCACCACTTGCTTGTTAGCTGTTTTCAAAAGTTGTTCTGCGGAAGAAAAATTGTCAGAATTGCATGAAAATTACTGCTATTATTAGACACCTTGTTCTGATGTAATTTTGTTTCTGCTGTACCACTTTGAGTATTCTGCTGGAATCAGCATAATGTTCAGTCCTGTTGGTGTTTGTACTCATGCCCTTCCCACTCACCATTCTGTTTTTGTCAGGTGACCTGTTTCAATGAGCTGGAACTTTTGATCCATCCAGATGGGATCATTCCAGTTCTGACCTTCCTTCGTGATCACACCAATGCCCAGTTCAAATCCTTGGCTGACTTGACTGCTGTTGATGTCCCATCTCGGCAGTATCGCTTTGAGGTAAGAACTGCCCATAGGTGCAGAACTTAGAGGGTTTCACAAGTGCTGACGGCTGTGGGTACTGGTTGCAGCTCTGATCACTTTTTTGGTTTCTGACAGTGAGAAGAAAATCCACTCTGAAATGCTGGGTTTTGTTTAATCTGTTAATCATGGAAGTAGTAGCAGAACTGATACTACATGGGTTCTTAGTCTGGCTTTCCTTTCCTCACTCTGCTAAAAGTCTCTTTTTTTTTCCTTTAAATTTCTTCCCTTGAATTCCTTTAACCTTAACAAAAGGCCTCAAAACTCCTTCCGGCCAAGTGGGAAATGCGGCCCAACAATCCTCCCCGGAAGCCCAACAAATGCCGGTGAAAAAAACGGTTTTCCTTAAAACCCAACAGGCCTCCTAAAAAATTTTCCCCTAAAAAAAAAACAAACCCAAAGCAAAAAAAACCCCTATTTAGTTGTTTTAAAAACATTTCTTTAAAGTTAAGGCCAAATGGGAGATGAGGCAGATTTTCAGAAGGCTCTCAGAAGATTTTGGGCACTGAACTTTGACTGACTTTCAGTGGATACTGGAGATTTGGTTCCCACAGATGCTTTTGAACGTATCACTGTATAGCTTTTCAGCTGCAGAAAAACCTCAGCTGCAAATAGAAAAAGAAAAGATACAGCTTTTGTGAAACTACAGACTCAGCATATTCTCTTCTCACCTACTATGAGAAAGCTTTGTCCACAGTATTGTTGCAAAGATGTTATTATAGTTTCACTTTGATCTGTAAAATTCAGTGTATTTCTTCTTCACCTTCTCCCACTGATAGTAATTGCACTAGTAGTTGATAGCCATTTTCTTTGAGATAGACTATTGTCAAGTGTTTCCATCCCTTCAGTATTCTCTCTTTCAAGATTTAGTATTCCTCTTTACTTCAATTCTTCTTCATCAGTCATGCTTTCTAAATCTCACATCATTTTTGTTACACTTCTAAGGACCAAAGTGATAAACTATTGGAACCTCAGTTGTTATAGTGTCATTTAGTGGCCAGCTCTAAAATGCTGTATGTGATTCTGCTCATAAAAAATATTTGAAATAGTCTTTGTGTGGTTTCCTTAGCCAGTGCTGTACTGCAGAGAGATCCATAAATGCCATACAAGACCAATGCTGCTTTTTATTCTGATTCAGATTGTGTACAATTTGCTGTCCCTGCGGTTCAACAGTCGGATCCGTGTAAAGACATACACAGATGAGCTGACACCTGTTGACTCAGCAGTGTCCGTGCACAAGGCAGCAAACTGGTATGAGAGAGAGGTGAGTGCTGGTGTGCTTGGGAACAGTCTTTGTGGAGAGAGGCTGTATTTTCCTGATTAAATTGATTTCCCAGGGCCCTCAGGAAGAAAGAAGTGTTTCCTTCGCTGCCTTTTCAGAGTAGGGGATAAAAGAGTGATTTGCTTTTGAATTAATTCTTGGATCAGTTTTGCTGGTGCTGTACAAAGCCAGGCACGTAACTGAAATTTTACGGACATAATACATGCAGCTTTTTGGCTTTTTTTTTTTATTTCAAATATCATTGAACTTACTTGGCTCCATTTCATTTAGGTTTGGGACATGTATGGTGTTTTCTTTGCCAACCACCCTGACCTAAGGCGAATCCTCACAGACTATGGGTTTGAGGGCCATCCCTTCCGGAAGGACTTCCCGCTCTCTGGTTACGTGGAGGTAGGAGATACAGTCATGTCTAAAGTTATCAAGTCTCTCTAATACTCTTATCTGAGTTTTCATACAAAGATGTGACTGCTTTACAGTCATTTGTCTGAAAGGTACTAAGGATGTTTCATTTGTGTGTATTCCAGAGGAGTTGTAGAGATCTCCTGCATGGAAATTTGAAGTATCACACAAAGTATTATCCATAATAAGGCAGCCTAAGGCCAAAGACATTGAGCAAATGTTATGTGCCATATAATATACCAAAGATACCTGTCAGGCAGAGAAAGTGCCTGAAATTCGTTTAGCATGTTTTCTAGAAGATTAAAGTTTCCACTGCAAAACTGAACCTTTCTAGAGGGGTAAAGGACTGAGTTGTTCTTAATTCATTTAGAACTTTACTTTGTTGAGCTTTTGTAGGCCCAGTTTATAAAACTAGTTAAACTGACTCTTGTGATTATCATTTACTTGTGTATGTCAAACCACAGGTGAAATGAGTGTTTGGTATCTGCCTAGTTTCAAATGACCGCCTTTCAGAAACAGACAATATTTTGTGCAGTTTTAAGACTGAGTTGTCTCAGAAGGAAACAGTGAGGTTCTTTAAGCAACGGAATTGCAGAAGTGAAGACCAGGCAGCATCTCCTGAGCTGGGGTTGGGAGATTTGGACTAACACAGTGAGGATAAAGCAAGCCAATCAGAAGAGTCTGGTACTCACCTGCATTTCATCCCATTTGTAATCTTTTCCCCATGTTCTGAGTGTTATGCTAAAAATTAGAACAACTAAAACCAAACAAATGCCATATTATAAGGATTCATGAGTGTAGTCTCAGCTATGCCAGGCCCAGTCACCTTATTTCAGTGACTCAGGAGAAATTCCTTTGTCATATGACAAACTAAAAGTGTTATTCCATGTGAACTTCGTCTGGACTGTTAGGCTGAGCACTCCAAATTCTAGGCGGTTAGTCTTGACACCTGAGGTGCATGGTAGCAAAGAGGAGTGTTTTCCTGGAGAGTCCAGAGATTTTAGTAGCATATGGAGGGTTCTTGTTTAGTAATGAGGAGAACTGAAGCTGTGGCAGAGGCCTGTGGGCTATCCATGGCGTAAGGAATAGAATTCCCTGCACTGGAGGGTGGTGTGGGTCATGACTGTGTACGGCTCATCACAGATGCTATTGGGACTGGGTGAAAATGACTGGTTGTGTCCTTTGCACTGTTCTAGGTGCGATATGATGATGAAGTGAAACGGGTAGTGGCAGAGCCTGTGGAGCTGTCTCAGGAATTTCGCAAGTTTGATCTGAATAGTCCATGGGAGGCATTTCCTGCCTATCGTGCAGCTCCAGAACCCCTGAAAATAGAAGCAGGAGCCAAGAAAGAAGACACAAAATAACAGCAGAACAGAGCGGATGCCCGGCACCATCCTTTCTGTTCTAACATAGTATTTATAATAATAAAAGTTCATATGAGATACTTGTCTGGTGTGAACTCATGAATAATGTTTTCCAGCTAGATGAAAAGCACAAGGTGAGGGAATGCTCACTTACAATCCTGATAATCCAACTAGTAGATGTTTATCTGATGCTTTGAGTTGTAAAACAACAGTTGCAAATTGAACAGAGTGCAGGCATTCCCTGTGGCTAAGGTGTTCTGTATACACTACTGCTAGCAGTCCTTGCAGGCATAAGTCGTAACCTGAGTGCTCGCTAGGAAACTGTACTGAAGCAACTGTGGAGCTTAAGCAGTGGGACAGCAGTATCTTAGCTTTCCAGGATGGGTGTTGGGAAAATGGTAATAATATGGCAGACATGCAAAGCTTTTATAAATGATTATAATGCAGTTCTTATTAGGACAACACAAATACACCTGGATCCAGACCAAAACAATTATGGAAATCTCTGTGTTGTTTCCATGGAAATTAGGTCAGTCCCTTTTCTCCAGACAGGAATTGCAGATAACCTCTGATTTGACACTCCCTCATGGTGGCTTTTTGTTCACAATCAAGCAGTCTTTACTTCCTTCCAACGTCTTCAGATTGTGCTTCTTTTCTGCAGCCAAAAATATCTTCTTCATCTCATAGACAAGAGTCGGTGCCTTTTTGTCACTATTCCAATTATTTTGAGCTTAATGATATAATAGCATTAACACTTTCTTTGCTTTTATGGAAAATCTCAGTTTTCTCCAAAAAAGCTGGAAGTACACTGTAGTTCATTGACAGTCATCAATTCATAATGTCCCTTGTCCTTGGTCTGGAAAATGCATAGTGCAGTTCTGCATCAGAAAGCTAACTGGCTTCATTAAGATCTGAAAACTATTGTATAAGAGATTTCATAAAATAATCCACAAGCTGTAGAGATTCCCTGAATAACTACTTAAGCTTTTAAATTGTAAAAGTACTAAATAAAATAGAGGTTCGAGGGATGTTAGAGTATGGGATGGAGGAAAGATAGGACAATAGTACATTCAATTAAGAAAAAAACCCATCTACTCACTGTGGCTAGAATTATGTGATCTGTTTTCAAGAGTAAAGGCTAAACTGCTAAGAATTGGGGTTTGTGATTATTTTCACTCCAGCCTTGTAAGCATGGGTTACTTAAATTTTTTTTTTTTTTTAATTTTATTTCAGGCTGCTGTGGCCAGCAGTGTTTGAGATGTGACTCAACAGTGTTCTCTGGTTAAAATTAATAGCATTTGCTGCTCACCTTAAAAGCTATAGCTCTACATGGGAATGAAAATGGAACACAAAACAGCAGAAGTGTGGGATTTTGTACAATTCTTAGCTCTACTTTGGGTCTGCCATCAATTGAGCTGATTAAATAGGAAATGCACTTTTAATTCTTACTACAAGATGTTCCACAGCTGGTTCTATTTTCTGTTGCAGCAGCTCTCATAGCATGCTGATGCCTATTGCACAAGACAGAAAAGTTCCTGGCATCACTTCTGTTACCATGAAAATTCTTTATGAAACACATATCCTCTCTCTGTTCTTCATCCCCAGGTTGCTTGAGGTGCCATAGACCACTCGTGGTCTCTGTATTATAAAAAATTTCCCAGTACGATAAGTCAGAAGACTGATGGTAGCAGGAAATCTGCCATTTAAACACGACATTTGTGCAGAGGGAGAATTTGATTGATGGAACATCAAGAAATGTTAGACACAATGCCCTGTTAAGTTAGACAACATACAAGCTTTGCTCAAGAATGTATGTACTGGAAAATCAGCTGGCCCCATGGGGACAGGCATTGCTTCCAGTAGGTCTTTAATATGTGGAATAGTTGCTAATGGAGCTAAATCACTTCTCTTAAGCTTAGCCTGGAAGATCATGAAGATGACAATTTACTCACCCAGACACATTATCCCAGGGCACAAGAGGTTACACAGCCTCACTAAGTACTGCCAGTGTTGGCAGTCTACCTCCTCCTCCACTGCTCCTGATCTCCAGGGGCCATTTTTGCCTATGGAGCCTCCTCACTCTGGCTTCCTCGTGGCTGGTGGACATTTGCCTCGTACTGGGTACGGTGTGGTCATCTTGGTCAAGCACCAAGCTGTCTTCCGAATCCTGTGTCCCTGCTTGTTCTGCATTGCCAGCTTCCACAGGGCTTGTTTGCCTGTGTTGGATTCCTCAAGTGTAGGAGGATGTTGGATGAGATTAAAGTCAGATGTAGCAGACTTAGAGACACACTGTTTAGAAGAGAGATTTTCTGATACTACAGGGACAAATAGACTTTAGGTGATGACTCACAGTCACCATGTTGAGCTTCCCCAGCTGAGTAGGTTTCACTGGTGTTTTCTAGAACACTGGCATTTCTCTGTACAGCCAGGCTAGCAGACTCTCCTCCCTGAGCGTGTGGCTGTAGACAGTGTCAGAGTGTCCACCCACATCATGGCCACACAGTTGGTATAGGCCTTATAATTGATCTCCAGTCAAAATCCAGATGGGGACTCCAGCTGAGCCTAGCACTCCTGCAGAACGGAGCTTATGGGACTACCGAAGGACAGGCTGGATAACAGCATGCCACATATTATGCTGCATCCCATGACATTTTCTCCAAGTTGTGCAAGGCCTGAGGGAGTCTGTTGGTGCAGTAGGTGCAGTGGGATGGGGCCTTCCTTGTCACTGTTACATAGCTCATTAGTCCTTCAAGCAGTGGATGCCTCTTATAAACTGGAAGAAAAAGACAAGGAAAGCATCTGCATAAGGACCGGCACCATATCTGGAAAATAGTGGTGTAACAGAGGTCCTGTCTGGTTATGGTCAGCACTTCACTCCTACTTTCCTCAAGGTTTTCTTCCTTCTTCCCCTTCAGTGACTCAAACTTCACCTTCTCTGGGAGCCATGTATGTCCTTCTTCCTTTCCCTCTTTCCTCAGACTTCTTCTCCTAATCTTTCTCCCCTGAGCACCTGCCAGACAGACCCAGGTGACTATGATCTTCCCAAGTTCTGCGTGGGATGATTGAAGCAAGTGATTTCTCCAATTCTATAAGCAGAATTTCCTTTTTGTGAATATGCTGTCTCTCTCCCTGCAGTCCCATTTCAAAGAAACTTCCCTCCCAAAGAGGCTCTTCTGATGCTGTATTAATCACACATTGTGCCTCAACAGCATCCAACCAGCTCCTGCAGTTTTTGATCCCTCTTATCTTGTTCCCATTTCCCATCTTCCTGCTTCAGGAGGTCGTGGTGAAAAAGATGAAACCAGTCAAGGTGCCCCTGCGTAAAACTGGCTTGTTATGACGTTTTGAAACTGCTCTGACAACAGACGGTATGACCAGGGGAGTGCAGAGAGGAAGGGTTGTGCACACTCAGCTGTGAATATCTGGCAAGGACAAAATCCTTCAGGAGGAGTAGGTGCACTGCCAAACATGTAGGGACTCTAGGCAGCTGTCAGAAGCTCAGGCTTGTTTCTTTGCAAGTATTGCTGTTGTACAGACAGTTTACCACTCTGCATTTGCCTTTCTGTGTGGGATAGTGAGGTAATTCTACAAAATTCCCCTAGCTCAAGGCAACATCCACATTGATGCTTGTGCCTTGCCTGCCACTGTATCAGTCACCTTGAGCACAGACTCTGAGCCTCCTCTCTTCTCCCTCCCACCTACAGGGGTATCCTCCTCTAGGCAATTCAGCTGCAAGCTGTCCCTAGGAAATTCTCCTGGGGGAGACAAAATCATGTACAGCCCTCGCAGATGTTGGCCAAAATCCCGAGCTCCTCCTTTTGTCATGTGCTGCATGCTAAAGGAGGCTATTTCATGGCCTGTGAGACACAGGGGTATTTGCGTAGTGAATTCTAGACAAAGTTGTGCACACTGTGGACCGTAAGGGACTCTGACACAAAGCAGAAGGCACATCAATCTCACTGCACAGACCAGCCACCAGTATCTGCTTTATGAGCTTGTGATTCACTTTTTAATAAAAGATACCACATTCCAGAAGAAAAGGATGCAACTAAAGCACAAGCAGCAGAAAATAATGAAAAACAAAAGCAGCACCACCTGACTGGAAGACAGCTAAGGCTATGACAAACACAGGTCTTATTTTGAATCCAAACTGAGGGTAAGAGTGGCTCTGGATATTGTGGGCCACTTCTCCCACGACTAGTCTGCGACTCTCCCATTATGTGCTGCTTCTCTTAGCTGGTGTGAGCCCATGTATTGCCAGGTACAGGTACAGATCCTGAAAGTTTCAGAAGATGCAGTCCTTTGCACACTGACAACTTACTAACTGGGGCATCATCCCAACCCTCAGTAAACTCTCTGGTGACAGTAATCACTACAAACTGATGTTCTGTAACTTGCTGAGAAAGGGATGCATGTCAGCTCTACTTCATCTCTTTTCTATGCAGATTTCTTTCTCCCTTTAACCTGAGGGAGATGGTATTTTTACTTATTTATACATGCTATTACATATTTGTATAACCCTAGCATCCCATACTGTGGCATACAGAGTAGAAATACAGAACAGCTTGACTGGGGATAGGGCACTAATGAAAGTGTAAAGATGTGTAGAAAACATATCTGCTGCAAAGGGAATCAGACAAAGTTTTGTCTATGTAATTCACAACATCTAAGGCAGACTGTGCCCATTGTAACCCAGAAATCCAGTCACAGCAGAGGACAATGAGATGCTAAAGCCTCAGGGACTTCAATACTTCTTGTTTGCTAGATCAGTTTACTGAGTTCTCCCTCCAGGAGGTTTGATAGAGAACTGAACCAATGATATTTCTACTGCCTGCTTGTATATTTTGGCTGCTGCTACCCTTCCACGAGACTGCAGTCTGATGACCTTATTTGTTTGTGACATTTCAGGATTGTTTACAGATTTTCAAACCTGGGAAAAAGGAAAACTGAAAATGAAGCCAAGGAGCTGAGCAGAAGTGTCACAGAGATGTGACAGAGGCACTGTGCAGATATGGAAGGGACTAGGAGGTCCTCCCTTCTTCTGAGGCAAACATACGCAGTGTAATTTCTTGCAACTAATAGCTTTCTTTAAGGCATTGCAGTGGGAAGTCATTCTTTGGAGAAGAAGTTTAAACAGTTCTGCCAAAAACAACTAAGTTTTCCAAGTTTCCAAAATATGATGGAAAATATCCTTCAGGGTCAGCAAGCTGAACTGCAAGCCCTTCCCAGGACTGCAACCAGAAACACAGAAAGATGGATCCATTCCAAGAGAGGCTGCTGAGGGTAGGAGCAGCAAGGGAAGACGTCACAGCAAACTCTGGCTCCACAGCACTGTCTGTGGAGCGGGTGGCAGCTGCTCCCGGGCAGAGCTGCAATGGCCCAGGCACAGTTCAGCGCCTGGCTGGTCCTGTGTGTGTTTGCTGGATCCCAGAAACTGACAGGTAGGAAACGCATCTGCTGGTGACGTGGCTTCTTGGCTCGACAAACATCTGTGCAATGCCATTTGTGTGATGTTTTGCCTGCTTCCTCAAATATGATTAGAAGCTTCAGGTAGCTGTACTGGCATGGGAGAGAGCTGGAGTCCAGCTGGGGGGTTTGCTGGGAGAGGCATCAGTAACCTACTTGCAGGCTGAAGACCTGCTGATATTTTTGCTGGCAAGGGGAGGATTTTCTCGGGTCTCCACTGGAAAAAACCCTGCTCCTGCAATAATGTTTGTGGATTTTCCATATACTTTTTGGAGAAAAAAACCCAAACCTGTTGAGTGATAAGTAAGGAACTATTTTCCATTCCCCAGAGGATATTTACATTATTATTTCAATATATTATTTGTTATGCTTTGTTTAATTTTTCTCTACTCAAAAATCTACCACTGTGTGTATTTATGAGGCAGTTACTAATAACAGAAGTTTGGCATCTATTCAACAAATGCACTTTGCAGACAGTCAGACATTCTCAGTAGAGGGATCTGTGAACCTAGAGGATCAGTTAGTAGAGAAAAGACCAGTGACAAAATTTTCAGATGATATAATATTTTTACCTGAGCTAAAAGTCTTGCTGGCACATCTATGGAGGAGTAGAGAAGACAAGCTACGTCCCTGCTCACATTCCAAAGCCACAGCTGGCTTGGATCATGAAGCCTGCAGCTGTGCAGAGAAACAAACCTCTGCAGCCTGCGGGGTGGCAGTGCACTTCTTCAGGCAGCTCGTACATCTCCCTGAAAAGCATTAATCAAGAACAGGAAGTTGGAAGCAGTGTTTGGTAACGGTCATCACACACAAAGAGTACTGAATAATTTTGCGACTTTTTATATGCACCTGCTGACCTTAACTCTGGAGTATTCAATATAAATTCTCACTCTTTTATTTTCATATAAAAAAGTCTTCATTCATATAAAAATGAAAAAAACAAAACCAAAACCAAACCAAAATGTGTCAGAGAGCTTACTATTTTAGACAAGCCTTTTCCATTTTATATTTCTTGACCTGAAGGATGAGTATGTAAGAAGTAGAAGAGGATCTTGGCTACATGATGGCACTGATCAACATAGAGAAGGGCAGGGATGTAGCCTCTCTCACAGTCCTGGACCAAGACTGCTTGTGCCTCCTTTTTCACAAAGAAAGGAATAACAAAGGCAAAATAAATGCAGAAAGTTAAAGCATTAGAAGTATTATTAAATAATAACTAAACAATTATTAGGGTTAATGTGATTTTCTTATCCAAAAACTACCATTCCTCTGGCCTCATATACATTTTTTACACTTCACGTGGTGTCATGTGGCCCAGCAAGTAATTAGCTGGACATGAAATGAGCCATAATGGATCTGACAAGGTTTCTTTTGCCCTCACACTCTGCCCCTGCCAGCGGCAGAAGCTTAGAGGGAAGAAGTATAGAACCAGGATAAGCATCAGGTTATGTTTTCACAAGCAGGTTGAGGAGCCTCTCAGCTCCCCACTTCCATTGGGCAGCATTACTTTCTCTAGCAAAAACCACCAAGCAAACAAAACCCGTCAGTTCAAAAACCACCCATACTTGGGTGAGAGGCTTCCTTGTGGCCTGTCAAACCAAGCGCCTTTGCTGCTGTATGCCTTAGCTCTATTGGAGGGATTAAGGGCCATGATATCCAAAATTTTCCCTTGCCTCACTTAACCACTGCTGCTTCTCTTAAAAAGCTTGTTATGCTTATCAAAATCCCCTGGACAGCATCTATCATGTTTGGCAAGCTATGAGTGGTAGCTCAGAAATACTGAAAACATAAACAGGAAGGTCTTGCACTACCAAACTCTCCTGATGTCTTCCAGATGAACATCCTCACAGTGGGACCAACACCCTTCACCGCAGCCCAGAGGACGCCAACATCATGTTAGAGGTCTCCTGAGCACTGGGGGCCCATGGGCCGAGGCACTGCTAGTGGCTGTGCTCCCACCTATCTGCATGTAAAAACTCACCTGTTCTGTTTGTTCTCCTCCCTGATGGATTTCAGGAGCCCCTTGAGAACGCCTCGGCAATGCCTAATTGCATTTGTGCTCCCTCCCATTGTGGGGTGCAGGTGAAGGGGGCTCTGCCCTGCTCCGTGGCACCTCACACCCCCAGGGTGGGACAAGAGACCGTTCCCGCTGGGTTCGGTGACTCCCTCAAAAAGGGCCAAGCACCTTGCCCAAGGTGGCTGCACTGGGGAGCTGCTGCAGATGGAACTGCGTGGGGAGAGGCTGGGCAGAAGGCAAGAGCTGGACAGGTCCCATGGGGACCTGTGGGGCTGGTCAGAAAAGGGGTGTGGTGCTGGCAGAGAAGGACATGGAGTGGGACTGGGTGTGCCCTGGGCAGCGAGTCAGGGAGCAGCTGCCTCCCGACCCGCCCGAGATTTGGCAGCACTGCAGATGGCTTTACAGCTCCTTTGTAGCTGATGGAGGGTTTGTGCTGGGCTTTCTGTTCGCATGATGCTCCTCTCTTCCAGATGCTCTGGGGAAGGCTGGATATTCAGGCCAACGGGACAATCCGGCTACAGGATGAAGAGCTGGCCTCCCTGCGCCCAGCACGGCGGTTCCTGCAGATTTTAGAGGATGAGGTTCCCAAAACACCATCAGAGATTGAGCAGCATCTGAGATATTATTCGCTGACTGATACCCCCTTACCTCTAACAGAATTTGACCGCCTCCTTTTCACTAGTGTATACTCTGCCTATCAGGTTCGTTCCATGCAGGGTCTGGATAAAAATCTCTGGATTCATTTTTTCTCTCAGCTGGTTGATGAAGTCTTTCGTGACCTGTGCAAGGGGCTCTGCCCTGCAAATACCACCCTCCTCCTGGCTTCCTGGCCTTGGAAGGAGAAGCCTTTGCATTTAGCATCCCTGAAACACTTCTATCATTCTAACTTGCCCAGGACCAAGAAAGACACTTAATGAGGGAAACTACCATAGGAAAGGACACATCTGACTTCAGCTGCATCCTAGGTTATCTTCAATGCTTTCTACATTATGCAGGACTTTGTACAAATATACCACACCTTTTTGTCCTGCTTTCTGCACTGTACTGGCAACCCTATAAGACTTTATACACAACCTTTTACTTTTAAAAGAAAAAAGACAAAACTATAAAGTGCATTTTACCTCTCCTGATTTTTTGCTAAGTGGTGTGTTCTGAGGGCGGCAGTGCTACTTAGATGTCTTATCCATCTTGATCACTGATGCTTACAGGGGAGAGAGCTTGGAAGTATTTTTCCAGGATGTTATGCTGGTGTCCTAGCTGACCGCATTTCAGATCATTCAGTTCAGCCTCCTTATATTCTCCCAGTGGTTTCAGCCAAATACAGGATCTTTTCTCCTCTCCAGTAAGCAGCTAAGCAGATTTTGCTGTTTTTCATGATACAGCTCACATATTTAATTTCATTTTTCTGCTCATGTGGCATCACATTTTATATGTCAATAATAATTTCCCATCTCATGTATTCATTTTTCTTTAAAAAGCAACCTGAAAATGTATGTATTCCATGAAGCTTTCTAGCGTTTGCATATCATATTTACACACATACACAGCTTTGTTTCAGTTATCAGTTTGGAATATACTTCCTGAAATCTCATTTAAATTCTGAAGGATTGTGACCTAGATATTTCTTCAGCAGATTTTGCCTCTCTTCTATAAAGTTTTTTTTGTACAGTTATGGCACTTTACAAGCCAAACATAATAAATATTGAATCTCTATCCTCAAAATCAGAAATACAATCATTTCACAGAAAAATATAATTAACATATCTTTGTCTTAAAAATTGCAGTTTGGAATTAAATAAATGTAATTATCTCCTCAGGAGGATTTTGATTTTCTTTTTTGTTGTTTCTACTAGGTTTCCCACTGCCACTAGAGATATATTAATTTTGAATATTTATTACATGTGCTTAGATGATGGAATCCCTAATTCCCTTTCTATAATTTTTCCAGCCTCAACAAAAGAGGCATGTGCGACATTCAAAGTGGCAACTGTTAGCTTTTGACCTAGTTAATCTTCTTCCAAGCAATTGCAGCCCAACAGATGGAGAAGAGAAATAGTAAGGCAGGAACAAGAAGCCTGGAAGCAAGATGTCACAGACAACGGTTTTAGAGGTCAGGTTAGGGCTATGACAGGAGGAGACAGATTTACACAGTCAATAAAGCAGGTTGGTTGTTGCTGATTTTTTTGTTTTGTGTGTTTATTTGTTTCATTTTGCTTTGTGCTTGGACTTGTTTGTTTTTCACTCCAAAAGGTGTAGGAATTAAGATCAGAATTTTATTTGAAGTAAAACTTCTTGTCCCATCTAATGTTCTACTGTTCTTATGCTGTTTTTTTACATACCTCCAATATCTACCCGTCATCCTTTTGCCAAACATGCCCCTAGTCTTTAACATCTAGGATATGTATGGAGCGACAGAGGCAGTGAGTGGCTGCAGTTAAGTCCAGTTTGAGCAGAAAATATTTAAAAGCTGAGCCAACATGGCACTAGTGCATGAAAATACTATCTGGCTGGAGAATATACAGTCTGAGCCATATGAACGTATGGATAAAGGCTGAGTGGGTTGGCTTATGACTCAGATGCAAATACACTGCTTCGAACTCAGGATTTTGTTAGTAGTAGTTTAAGAGCATTGCTATCTGTTGAGCAGATTATAAATTCAACTCAAGTGATGTCGCAAAGTTTTGTGCATGCTTGAAAGGATGCACTTTTGCAGTTTATGTCCTTTAGGGAGAAAAAACAGAGTTTAGCTCAACTGAAACAGCACCAGTGGTGCCACGATGAAGCCTCCAGACTCCTCTGCTCCTACTACCTCCTCAATGGATCCTGCCGACTGCCTGTCTGTCTGTCCGTCCAACCACAGGAACACAGCAGGGTCCTCTACAGCCACAATGGCCTCCCTACAGTTGCACTACAGCTCGGGAGAACATAGTGTGTAAGAAAACACTGGAACACAGGTGCTGAAAACATCACTTCATGGTTCCTTTGATCATGCTTGCACTAGGCTATCGATGCAGCACATGGCAGGTTAGCAGTACCCTCGTATTCAAGGGACTCATTTCTGGGAAATGTAATGCCCCCGCAGTCAGCAGTGCATGGCATGATACTACTCACACTTACACATTATGAGCCTGCTCTTGACCCAAATCTTCAGAGATTTAAAAATACATTTTTTTTCTTCATACTTATCTTGCTTCCAAACTTTCACAGGATGGTCTGTTCCTGGATTTAAGCCCTCATCTTTCAGTACAAAGGCTAGAAGCCTACTTTTTTGTTTGTTTCTATATGTATTCTTTCCATGACATGGAAGCTGAAATTCTCAAACACAACTTCTTGACTTCATCTACATCAGACTAAGAAAAGCACCAAATATTGTGAAATTTACAATTAAATCATAAGAGGTACCAACCCTTCACACACACAAGTGACAAAAAAGAGTGTACACAGACAGACTGGCTCAGTAACACATAATGCAGGTCATACAATCACCATGCTGCTTTCTCACCTGAGCTGGTACCTCAGCCAGTAACAAGTACAAAAGCTACAAAGTAGCAACAAATTTCAAACTGAGAACATTTTACGTCTTTTGTATTTTTATTACATTCATTTCCATTACATTTATTCCCTCCCCAGATATACAAGGAAAGTCAACACATCCTTTGCTCTCTGGATGCTGGGGATCATGCAGTAACATGAATGCAGTGGTTTTCTGATCCTCAGCATCTCACTACACCGCCCCACCCCTGCCCCAAAACTACCTCATGCTTTATGCATAAATCAAACACCAACACAGGACGCGCAGGTACAATCTGAAAGGCCTCTCTAAAGATGAATGGCAGACACAGCTGTGGCCCTGCAGACAGGGCACAAAAGCGTGCAGCATAAGGAAAGCACTGGACACATGATAGCATGCTCAAAGCAGAGGATGATATTCAAAGAGGAGCTATACTCAAGTTCATGGCATCTTGGCTCTTCTTATGCTCCTTTAACATCTGCATTTAATTATTTGACCCTTGAAGTGAGCTGGCACCTGAAAGCCGCTTCGGCTGAGCCTCTGGATAGATCAGGAAGCCCGTGAAGGTTATGTACTTGCCATGGTTGCTATAGGCACCATAGCCATCGTGCTGATGGCTGTAGAGCCAAACCGTGTCCCCATATTGCAGAGGCAGCATGATACTCTGACTCTGCATCTCTCGCCTCTTGGAGTGGTTGTCATCATAGATCATGGCCTGTACCTCATTGTGGTTCTTCATAAGTTTCACAGACATAGTCTTAAAGGGCATTTTGCCAATGGTGAAGGAGAAGTAGTACGCACCAGGTATACGGCATGAGAAGATACCAGTGGAAGAATTGAAATCCTTTCCAATGTTCACAAACTCTGTGTCAAATGTGATTGGCTCGTGCTGGGTTTGCTTATTATCTGTCCCCAGGAGACTCTGTGAGCGGGCAACAGAAAATGCAGAACGAGGGTCTTGTACCCTGTTTGGTTGATCAGATAACATGTGTCGCTGTGAAGCTTCACTCTGCTCTCTGGGAAGCTGCTGAATTTTGTGAGGGTGTGGCCCCAGCTCTTGGGAGCTAAGAGCATTCTGGAAGAAGGCAGAAGTGTCAGGATAGATTAGGTAGCCATTGAAAGTTGTATAGGGGCCCACGTTGCTGTAAAGAGCATACTTGGGATCTCCATGTAAACGCAGCCAAACTGTGTCGCCATAATCAAGCTGCAGCATGGCACTCTGGCTGGCTACCTTCCGTTCCTTGCGGTGATGTTCATCATACACAATTACTTGCACCTCATTCTTGTTTCTCATCAGCATGACAGACAAGTTTTTCTTTGGGTATTTCCCAACAGTGAAGGAGAAGTAGTAGGCTCCAGGGATTCGACAGCGGAACAATCCAGTCTTGGGATCAAAATCATTGCCAATATTCACATACACTTTGTCAAAGGTAATAACCATCTCGGAGCTTCCTTCCATGCTGCTGGTTCTGGCCACAGAGAAAGCAGAGCGAAATTCAGTACTGGTGTCTGCAGGGAAGCCATCTGTAGGAACAAAAATAATGCAGCAAAGGAAGCCAAAGAAGATCCGAGCATTCAGTGACATCATTGTATCTGAAAGAAAAAAGAAGCATATTTTAGCAGGAATACCACTAATTTACAGCTCATACACCAGTTGAAACCCAGATCTGTAGACTTGCTATGCAGCCATGAAGGTCTATGTCCAAGTATTGAGAAGTTTCCAGTGTGTTCTCTGAGCAGTGTATGGGACCATACCTCAGTTCAGATCCCAGCACCAGTCTTATATTTTCCTAGCAAGAGCTGGATCTTTTTTAACCTGTACTCATTGGAAGAAAAAGAATCTCCTCCTTTGAAAGCCTGATTATCCTACAGTTTGTCTGCAGAACACTGTGTTGCTCGCAACGCAGAGGGATCTCAAAGCCTGTTGGGGCTTTGCCAGAGCCCCCTTTTGTTGTGCTTTTATTTGTAAGGATAAAACAAAGCCCTACACAAACCCTGTATTATACGACTGAGATACAACTGAAGGGCAGGGAGAAGAGGACACATGCTCTAGAGATTCCTATGCAGATGCCACTGCCTTGCACTGCACTGGCTGTTTCACAGGATGTGGAAGCTAGAAGCCAAGTTGTTAGATCCCATTATTCAGACTTCAACATGAACCTGTGAAGAGTGTAAAGAAATATGAAGAACAGGGAATATTTAGGGAAGGAAGACAATGAAATAATAAAAAAGGAATTGAAATAATAAAAAAGGAAGGAAAAAAAAATGGTAAATAAAAGGAAAGTCTCCTAAAGTATGCAGTTCCTGAGAGAGAATTAAAATACCAAAAATGGGGAAACAATCTGGATAATAGACCAGACATAAAAAACTTCTTTGACCCTAAAAAGAAGAGGGATAAATTAGGAGCTAATAGGATTTTCTGTTTCTGATTTCTGTGGGTTTTTTTTTTTTTTTTGGACTGAGGCCAAAAATTATCTATTAGTGCTTTCAGACTGAAAACAAAACTGCCAGTCATTCCAGTGAGAAGCGCCTCTCTCTGTCACCTCTCTGTGCTTATTAAAATATCATTCAGGCTAGGAGGCAGCTGCCTGGTTTGCAGTCTGCTCCATCTGTCACCCTAGAACTGGTGTCTTGCCAGCCTCCAAACAAAGAATTCACAGACCAGCAGAACTGGAGCAAAACATGCAACTTACTGGGGGGAGGGCTGAAGACAAATCCTGAATTTAAAAGGATAAAGAGGTAAATATTTGAATCATCTGAGATGGCCTAATAATAGAAGCAAAGCAGATGGAATCCACATAGACTGTGAGGTGGCAATGGGATCCTGTTTTGGCAAGATGTGATACCTAGCATCACTCACCAGCAGGAATTCAGTTTGACCTACAGTCTGTGCTCTTTCACACTTAAGAATAAAACCGAAATCTGAGATGCAGCTTTAATAGATATGAACCCAATGAATTAGATTCCCACTTAACTACATGAAAATGACACACTAGCAAAGACAAAAACAAATATCCATCCATGTCCTAATTTTACATTAGATTTCTTCTCTCACAGATACCTGTAGCATGACTCTCTGCCTAATCAGGGATTAGATGAAATTTGTCTTACAAGTTTATCAGTGATGGCCTGAGCAAGGAGAGTCTGCTGATCAGTGATAAGATTGAGTGAGGAGGGTCTGCTGTTCTTAGTGTTGAAGAATATGAGACCAGCTTGACCAAACTATCAAACCCACCACAAGGACCTGTAAGACAGAGGCTCCCTGACTGAGGCTGGGAGCAGCAAGGATGTGCAGGTCCTAATGTGGAAGTGAGAGTCAGAAGTGTTGAGCAAAGGAAACTAAAGGGCTGCTACCATCCCTTCCAGCACAAAGCATATTTTGTGGAGTAAGCCTGATAACACATAATCTAAAAAATGCATAGGACTGACAGTGAATCCCTTTATGCTTTAAAGGCAGTCCCACTTTTGCACAGCAAGGACTCCTAGAATACCTCCCTAAGGTGTGTGAAGATCCTTCCCTTGAGTGGGGATGGTTATTCCTCAAGGCTGAGTGAAAGATATTTGCCCATGGTTTTTGGCATAGGTAAGTAACATCAATCTCTACTTAATAATTGTTTTGTTAGCTTTAATATAATTACTTCAATATATTTGCTTTAATAGAATTACCTCAATATTGCTTCAAAAACAGTGGACTTTGCTAGTAGTTACAGCTATTCATACTTTGTTGTAAATTATTCTAATTAAGCTTTTTTTCCTAATCATTATAATTTTTGTAAGAAATTTAAATAAATCATTTGTTGTATATATATAAATATATTTGGGTTGCCATCCTTAATTCTGCAGGACAAAGTTGTAGAAAAGTACAATTACACCAGTTTAATTCTTTAGATATAAACCATTGATTAAGTCTGGGGCTAAGATTGGATCCCGATTGGATCCAGATTGGAACGTGCTGCACTTAGGCTCCTCTCTGAGAAGGAGTTTAGAAAGCAAGGGAGTCCTTTCTGCACTTTGTGACTCAATGGGAGGGCTTCTCTAACAAACTTAGTCTGAAGCTCACACTCTGCACATGACAACACCTCCATATTTTCCTCCATGCCCCTGAATTCAGAATGTTTTTCCTGACCTAGGCTTCTTCTCCTCAACCCCATGGGCTGCACTGAAGGGTGATGAGAGATCTGACTAATGTCAACTGAGGCCACTCTCTATCATCTTTGAAAGGTAACTGAGATCAAAGGAGGTCCCTGGTTACCGGAGAAAGGCAAATGTTGCATCCATCTTCAGAAAGCACAAGTGAGACAACCTGAAAAACTACAGGCTAGTCAACCGGATAGCCCCTCACTTTAGTCTCTGGGAAAATAATGGAATATTCTTCTTGGAACGCATTTCTAGTCAAAGTACATGTCATTTAGCATATATTGTTCAACTGAAGGTAGATTGCATCTAATCAAACTGATTGCCTTCTTGTGGGAAGGGACCAGTGGAGGTCACCTATTCTTTAGCAAGGCTTTTGTTACAGTCTCCGAGAGCATTCCTCTATCCAAGTTGTGATGTTAGATAAGCAGGTGAAAAACCAACTGGGTTATCAGGCTCAAGAATGAGTCCTTAATATTTAATTTCAGGTGTCCTCTTTTGTATTTTTTATCAATATTCTGGAGAGGGACACAGAACACTCACTGATCAAGACTGCACATGACACTAAAACAGATACTTGGAGGCAAAGCTACTATTCAGAGGGACCTAGGAGAGGCTGGCGTAATGGAATGAAAAGAAATTCAGTAAGGATAAATACAAATTCCTGTATTTGGGATGGACTAACCCTGTGTGTTGGTACAGGCTGATGACGAACTAGCTGGGGACCAGTGCTATTAAAGAGGATCTATGAGTCCTGGAGAACAATAATTTGTACCTGAGTTAGTGCTGTGCCCTGCAGGTAATGAAGGCTAACACATTCCAGGGTGCATCAACAGAAAGCAGCCAGTATCAACAGGCTGTGATTATTCCTCTTTAGTTGGCACTTGAGTGACTCCAGAAGAGGGCAGCCAAGATGGCTGAGGTCTGGAGCACCTGCCCTATGAGGAGAGGCTGAGGGCACTGGGCTTGTTTAGCCTGGAGAAGAAAAATTTTGGAGGGGTCTAGTAGCAGCCTTCCAGTGCTTTTAGAGGTTACTGAGATGACAGTGCTAGGTACTGATGGCTATGGTAGAAGAATAAGAGACAATGGTCATAACATCTAAAGTGGAAGATTCAGAACAGATATAAGCAGAATAATTCCATGCCATGCAACCATTTGCCATGAGGCACGTAAGAATGTAAGTTTGCCCAGAGAGATTGCAAAATCTCCATACTTGGAAGTTTACAAACCAGACTGGATTAAGTTGTGAGCAATCTGATCTGCATTCAGTGTTGGTCCTGCTTTCAGCAGGAGCTTGGACTGGAGAGGACTTATGTCATGATTCCTGATTCCATAACTGAATTCCATGGCTACTGCCTTCTCACTGTTGAAAATTCACTTGCTGATAACCCTAGCCATGTTACTTACATAGAAATAACCAACTAATGTCAGGTCTAAAAGACAGACTATCTTCCATCCAGCAAATTTAAGAAAGCATTTTCAATGGAACTATTAATGCATCTGCTCCCATGCTGTCTTTATTTTTCCATACTTTGTCACTTAGTTTATGAGTACCTCAGAGCAAAGACTCTCTCTCTTCCCATGTCTGTATAGCGTTTGGCTACTGCTGCCATTTAAAAAATACTAACAGACCCTACCATCCCACCAAGAACCAAATCCCAAACTGTCACAACAGGAGCTCAGCTTCTGATTCAGCAGTATAATTTTTGCAGAGTGCAGAGTGCTACATCTAGCATGGCAGACTCATACCAGCTTCCAGCTTAGAAAACTGAGACCTAAAGGCAAACTTATAAGGGCTATTAGATGTTTCTGATTCATACTTATCCATTGTTATCCCTGTGATCACCATGGTGTGGCTTCATGGAGAACCAGGATGACTGTGACATGGCTGCATGCTCTTGAGACAAGAAATGAGAGGAGAAGATTTGGCATTTGCATTTTTAACAACGAGTCTGGTTCTAAAATGTGCTCCAGAGCTCACTGAGCATATTCAGGAGTCAGGGAGTATACTGCAAGCACACCACTGCTGGTCAAAAAGCACAAAAAGACAAAACAGCTTAATAAATTTTGCAGTGCCTCTTACCTTATGATCCTTCAAATGACATTGTTTCTGTTTAAAAGCTAATTTCTCTGTAATAAGGTCACTTATTAAATATTGGATCACTTGGTACAGTTGCAAAGACCCTCTGCTGCTGCTGCCCCTTATTTATTAGCTCTTCTGGCAAATCATTTAAATTAAGCAGTTAATTACGTTGTGTTTCTATTAGCAAGTTGTTTCCTTGACAGCTCCCACTCAGCACTTTCAGAACTATTTAGATTCTTTTAAAAATAATTTAGAAAGCATATAAAAAAGTATCTAATAAAGTGTCACACTAAACCAGTCTAAGAATGATTTCCCAATCATTAGGAAGGCTCACCTAGCTACAGGGGTGCCATAAACAGAGGTAGCTCATGACCAACTTTTGGACTTGAGTGTTAGCATACTACTTCTGAAAGATAAAGCTTCCAAAATGCTCTCTTGCTCCCCTAGAAAGTGTTTCTGATGCCCAAGTCTTTTATTGGTATAATTTTCTTCCAGCACAGAAGAGATAGCACCCGGAATGTGAAGCTGGCCATGGACACTGAGATATCAGCCTTAAGTCTGATGCTATGGCATAAGTTTTAAAGCTGAAGAGTGAGGTGGAAGACCCAGGCTAGAGATGAGAAGTGGGTCTTTACCATATGTCATAGATAGCAGCTGTGTTATTCTCACTACACTTAAATATGAATCAGAGCCCTTTTCCCCTACCCTACCATTCCTTATTGTCTCAACACCACAGAAGTATGTAATGAAGCTAAGCAGACCCAAGGGATAAACCAGGTATGCTACTGCCCTTATGCTACCAACAGAGACAGATGCCCACAGAGAAGTAGTCAAGAACCTAATTTTGGAATTGGAGGCACAAAACCCATGATGGAGCTAAAAAATTCTCAAAGGCACTGACATTAAATTAATGACCTGAAAAGAAGGGGCTAAATGGTAGTGACTCACATAGCAGAACAAGAGTTGCAAATGTTCCTTGAAAAGAAAGTCAGAATTCACCATTTGCGTGACCCAGGAAATTTTAATAGCTTTGTGTTTGCTAGAGGTGATTTTTCTGTCCTGGAACAGAGTCAATCCACCAGTGAAAAGACAATCAGTTTTACTCTTCTGCTTAAATCCACAGATGTACAAAAGGACTTTCAACAATAGAAAGGTCACCCAATTTCTAGACTTGCAGGCCTGACATGCTTGTAAAACTCACAAGGTTTTTTTTTTTTATTCCAAAATACTAATTATCTAGATTCCCTAGTCCTACCTTATGCAAGAGTCCTTTAATTTCAGTGGGAATTTTTGCCCAGAATATCGCTGAAGAGATATGAAACAAAATTGAAGTAGTGCAGTTGGATTAACTGTTAGTAAAAGGCTCTTAAATCCTCTAAGCTGCAAGAGCAAAGCCATGTTCTTCCTAGCTCTCACCCTAATATCTAAGGACAGTTGCAAATGTTTCAATTATTTGAATCAGTGAAAGCCTGTGTAATGAACATCTCTCTTGGACTCTAGTTAGCAAGATTTTTTTCCCCAGATACCACATACTGTCTGTTCCACTCATCTGATACATATTAAGACCATCAGATAATGATGCAAATGCAATGTACCACTTCTTCCAACATCAAGGAGAAATTAATTGTAGCACACCCTCAAAAGCGAAATCTGTATAAAGAGTACAAGAGTAAAAAAATCAGAGACTCACTTATGGCTCTGGCCTTTCTTTGCTTTTGATGAATGTGGGTTTTTTTTAACTTTGGAACAATCCTGAGAGGTAAAACATTGAATGTTTTTTGGAAACTCTAAGCCACACTTTCAATGACAGAACTGTGTGGCATTAATATAGAAAGTACTTAATTTTGAATGTTTCCTTGAGTCAAGGGAGTCTTTTAACATTATAAACTAGCCTTTGTGTACTCAAAGATCTGTGGAGAGACAAAAAATATTTTGAAGTGCCTCAACTCTAGCCATACTGGGGAAAAGGAAATGGAGAGACTGTATTTTGGCATAAGCCTCTAATGTCAGCCTGCACCTCAGAATATGAATTAAACCTGCTATGTTTCAACCAAAGCCCTAACAACCCTATTTAAGCTAAAATGATGTTATATAAAATGATGTGTATTCACTGACCAAAATTAAATATGATTGTTCCGACATTAAGGTTTTTCTTATTTAACAGCACTCAAGAAAATTTGTCATACATATTTGAAGGGACAGAGTGACACACTGTGTCTTCTGTTTTGGCTACTATGTATATTTAAAAATATTTTAATTTAGACAGAAAAAATGGGGGTTTAGTAGAGAAGATAGCTGGATAAACCCTAGATGAGAGCAAAGAGTTATTCTACCAAACTAATGCTTTAAATGTAATATTTTTTTTTTACATCCTTTTCTAAATGAACACACGACACAAATCTACCTCTCCACCACATATACACTGCTCAAGCAAACAGGACTAAAACTGTAAAGCAAAGAAACATACTCTAACACTGATCAGAAATGGAAGAACAGAAAACACTGTTAGAATCTGTTAGTTTAAACTGTAGTTCATGAAATGTATTGAATACTATAAAGTTGTTCTGCACATGCAGTTAAACCAACTGTTGATAAGCAATCATTGAAATTACACAGGCAGTAATTAGTGAAAAAACTAGCCATTGCTGGAAATGAGTTCAATGACCAACAGCTTCTGTGAAACCAGGGCCAGAGGAAACTGAAAACCACAGCCTGAGAAAGCCAGAAATCTGTTGCTGTGCAGTGTTTGTTTAACACTGCTACCTTTAGACATAAAACACTGAGACCATTTCAACAGTAGGAATTTTCACATGAATCCCATTGCAGTTACAGTAATGCAAAGTTAAAACCATCTCTTTTCTCACCCCCAAAACCTAATTTCCTTTTATAGCCTGGTTTATGTGTGCATTTCTTTCTCCAGGTGGCCACAAGAGATGCTGAGCCTGTGGAACAAGGCTTTGTTGGAGCATCCCATCTCTCCAGCAGGAACTGTATTCCTGCACCAGAAGGCAAATCACACTGGCATAAAGGATTAACGGAGAGTCTGGCCTGGAATACCAGGAGGTAAAAGAAAGTAACTGACACTTTGGCAGCATATACCATAAAGATCTCAGTTAAGACAGTGAGAGAAGAGGGCTCCAGAGGCAGAGTGCATGGTTCAAAAACTAGTTCTAAAGAGAGAGGAAGACACAGAGACCTTAGAGAATGGAGTAGAGGGCAATTTTGTTGTTCCAGGTGGCTGGGCTAGAAGACATGTAGCAGCAAGACTTCTTCACAGAAGTCCTGGGTTTTTTTTGCTTTGACCATAGAAGTAAAACCATATAAGGCACAAAGACACTGCCAGAAAGATTGTCCCAGCAACGCACCTGTTTTGTTTTAAATTTCTCACCTGGCTTAAGATATTTAAACTTAATATCCTGGATGGGATGTTAAAGACATGGACGTGTTGGAGTGAGCCCAGAGAAAAGCCACAAAGATGATCAGAGGGCTGGAGCACCTCTTCTATGAAGACTGGCTGATAGAGCTGGATTTGTTCAACCTGAAGAAGAGAGGGCTTCAGGGTGACCTTATTGCAGCTTTCGAGTTCCTAAAGGGGGCTACAAGAAAGCAGAAGAGGGACTTGTTACAAGTGATAACGCAAGGGGGGAATGACCTTAAACTGAAAGTAGATTAGATATTTGCAAGAAACTCTTTACTGTGAGGGTGGTGAAGGACTGGAACAAAATGCCCTGAAAGGCTGTGGATGCCTCATCCCTGGAAGGCCAGGTTGGATGGGGCTTTTAGCAACCTGGTCTAATGGAAGGTGTCCCTGCCCATAGCAGGGGGGCTGAAACCAGGTCATCTTTAAGGTCCCTTTCAACCCAAACCATTTCATGATCCTATAAGTCTATGAAATAAAATGGTTTTATTTCATCATCTGACAAACTGAAATGAACAAGCAAGATCCAGTTAGTACCAGAGCAGTGCTGCAAAAGAATGTGAAGAGGAAGGTTATAGCTATACAAACCATGAGAGACTGACTTAAGAGGCAATGATGAAGAAAGTTGATAAGTGTTCGCAGAGGACTTTTCTGTTTAGGAGACAAAATCTGGGAAACTAAGAAAAATGCAGATGGATTCAGCATCACAGACTACTGTTGCCATTTTTCTCTTTTAGTAAGAGTTTGTGTGGGAAAAAGATAAATGTTTTTTCCCAATAACTAATGGAGCATGGGGAATTGAAAGTGTTCATAAAGAATGAAAAAGCTGTTTAGACAGTTCCCCTGAACACAAGGTTATTAGTAGGTTTTCCTGAAGTGGTGGTGTAGCTCACATCCTTAGGGACATTTAAAAAAATAAAATCTCTGCATTAAACTCAGTTAGGTAAACTGAGCTGTAAGTGACAAAGTGGAAACACTAGGTAGGCAGAATGACACTGGAATCAGTACTCTGGAATCAACTCAGATTCTAACCCCTTTATTCTTTCTGTTTTATTGTTACACACCATGGCTCTTTCTAGTAGTTTTTCTACATCACTTCCAGTGAAGGAAGTTTAGCTCTCAGGAAAATCCCCACTCCCTCTGTTAATAAATGAAAGTCTAGAAACAGTTCAGAGACTATGGGTAGGTATTTATGGTATTTACTATAGACAAATATATCTGCAATATAGGTATTTGATTTTTGTTTTTTTTTTAACCACACTTTCCTCTATGCATCTAAGCAGCAGTTTTCTTCAGTGCAGCTGAATGAATATTTTCATCCTCTGATCACGCTCACTGGAAGAGGAGGTTCCTGGGCTGTTCTCAGAGTTGATGCTGTATTTGTCAATTTTCTTTCAATCCTTAATTGTAACAAATATTTATAGACATTAAAGTAAATGCCATCAAGATGAGAGTAAATATTCCAGTTAAACACAGGATGTATTGGCTTTGCTTCCTGTTCCATATTGCCACTTTCATTCCCATTACCAGTCATTGCCACTTTCATTCCCATTACCAGTCATCGAGCAGAATGGTGCAGCACCATCAGTTGGGCAAAATCTTGCAGTGATTCTTTCATGTTCTCCTCTCATCTCCTCACTAAGAATGAAAATAGCTGTTATTAGTAGGTTTATTTGTCCAGGAACTAATAGGAACCTGTGGAATCTGAGTCCCACAAAGGTGCACTAATTAAGAAAGCAATTTTGACTGCCTATATATTACAGGAATTGTAACTTTTGTGTAACACCTTCCTATTGAAGTCTGTTGTACTTGAAAGTGAGCTGATATTACAAGAGATATTGGAACCTGTGATGTACTCTCAAGGTTTGTTCATTGTCCTCTCTGTGATGGTTTTTTGTCCTCAATTTTCTCTCTGTGAGTCAGTGCTGCACTTTGTATCAGCCAATACAAGATTTTAATTTAACTGCTATGTAAGGTTCTAATCAAACAAAAAAACCAAGTTTTAGATTTTTCTTTTCTGTTTTCTTCTCTAGCTGCATAGCCATACCTTCTCTTTCTCACTTGAGCTGGCAAATAATTATCATTTTTTTCTGGAACTCTGTGCCTGCAGAAGTTGCTTTCAATCCCTTCCATACTCACTGGAATGCTGCCCTCCAGTCATAGCTCTAAGACCCGTCACATCACCCACCTGGGTGAAAGCTAGAGGGAATATGTTGGTACTTGTAGGTTGATCATCAAATCCAAAGTTAGGACGAACCTGTGGAGTCCAGCAGTTGTCCCCTAAGGGAATTAATGGATAGCTGAGTGCCAGCTGGGATTACACACAATGACAACAAAAAGCATTTTTGTTTCCTAGTTATGTCTGAGCTCATGGCCTGCTAAGAGCTGATTTAGCAATGCAGCCAAAAATTTTCACAAGTTGGGTAAATCCGGTTCCCATCTTGATTATCTGCAGTTAACAAAAACTTTCAGAAAGGCTAAGGTTCGTCTTCTTTTGCCTGATAAATCAAATGTTTCATCAACGGAAACATAATTGCTTTGGTCATTTCATCCATCAAAGGCTTCACTATAATATACTTTGAGAAAATGTCACATGCTACTGAGTGGTATTTTCCTACGGTAGGCTTTGCAAATCCATCTGAAAAACCTATTTGTACTGGGGCATTTGCCTACAGGAATGCTGCTTTCCTTGCAAGTTTTTTAGCATGTCTTGACAGGTAAGGCAGGAGAACATGCTGTCTTTTAACATCTGCCATCAAACTCAGTCAAAACCCCACATTCATATCTTTTCATGACCTGCTGTTTCATTACTGTAAAGAAACTCAGAGAACTCTGTGAACTGCACTGCAGTGCTGCTCTTCACTGTCAACATGCTGCAACATCTCAATTTGGAAATGCACTGAGCTCTAGTTTAGTGAAGAAAGTGATAAAAGGCATTAAGATCTGTGTATCTTTCATCTCTGCTCTGGCATCTTCATTTCTGCCCCTCCTCCTGGAGCTGGAGAACAATCATCATACACACTGTAGAGGCCAGTATTATTCCAGAATCAAAACTCTTTTTGGGGAAAAGGAGGTGTCAGTCAAAGTACACATACATTAATAAGTCTCTCCTCTGGTTCTGTTCTCTAATTGTTCAACAGGATCATAAAATGGTTTGGGTTGGAAGAGACCTTAAAAATCATTTAGCTCCAACCCCCTGCCATGGCCGGAGACCTTCCACTAGACTAAGCTCCACCCAACCTGGCCTTGAGCACTTCCAGGGATGAGGCATCCACAACCTCTCTGGGCAACCTGTTCCAGTGCCTCACCACCCTCATAGTAAATAATTCCTTCCTAATATCCATGAGAATCCTGTTGCTTTTGTACCCAGTGAATTGGTATACAGATTGGGGAAAAAACATTGAAAGAACAGTCACTGCATGTGACTACCCTCATTTTTGTCGCCAGAGAGTGTCTTGAGACAGAAACTTCCCCTGGGTGGTACAGAAGTCAGTGAATAAAGAAACTCTGTGATACATACAGTGATCTTCAATATCAATTGCTTTTAAGGAATCAGGTTTATCCAGTTCTTGACCCAACAGCATTCTTTCTTACACAATTAAGAGCAGGAAAGGAAATCAGCAGGGTTAGTCATCATCATGTTTATTAATACTGACCCTTTACAACCAGCAATGTGTAGTTCCCCATTTCCAGTGGTCTTTCCTGCCAAATCCTGTAACAAGACCTCTCCGAGGAATGTCTATAAACAGCTGTAACCTCAGTCCTTTCAATTTTTTAGCCATTTTACTAGCAACCATTTCTCAGAATGCTACAGCTGTTGAAAATGAGACATCCCAAGACTGTGAATTGATAGCTGATATCTTCAGGAAAACCACAGTTTCTGCTTTCACTTTTTAACTCTGAGTATATTTTGGTCCATGGATTTAATCAGCTTGTCATCTTCTTCAACAGGGAACTGTGAAGTTCCTCCCCAAAACTCCATACAAGTCAAGTTTTCACAGTGTGCTTTTGAATGTGGATTTTTCTGTGACAATCTGACAGAGAGGTGCTGCTGCCTACAATGCAGAATCTACTGCCCTGGCTGGAGGAACAGAGAGAAGCATTTACTGAAAAATCTCCTCAATTCACACAAAGCTTTACAAAGTTTTTCCCATATCTGCTTTCTAGCTTTATATTGTTTCCAGTATTTAAAAAATGCCAGTAGAAATGCTTGTATGACTATTCATAATGGCAGTAGAAATGCTTGTACGACTATTTCTGTAAAACTCCATCTGCACTGGGAAGCTGCTGGCAAAAGGCTTTGGCATTACCATCAAAAAGTGCTGCTGGACACTGCTGTTCACTCATCAGTTCCTCATTCACAGTGAGGAACCGCTCAGTGCCTGTCAAGTGTTCACAGATTCCAGGCTCATCTGCGTGACCAGCCAGTTTCCTCCTAGGCAGAATTGCCTTTGACAGCTTGAAGCTGATGCCTTTGATTTTTGCTTATAGGAAAAGAATTTTGCTAAAATACTGAAATAACAACAGCAGCAATGCACTGGCAGGTTTTACCTGACTTTTAGACCCTAGCTGGACATAATATAAAGAACATGAAGGATACGGCTGCTCTAACCCCTGTTATGCAGATACTTTATTTAAAGCAGGGTTGGATATCATTACTTTGCATTAAATATGCAGCTCATACTGAGAGAAATGCCATTTGCAATAGCCTACACAATTTCCTCACAATCACACTGAGGAATTCCACTCATGCACCCCAAATCCAAATGTTCATATACAGTTCATATTTCAAGCCAGTGCTCCCTCTATTTAAATTCTTTTAGTCCCCTACCTTCCTTCTAGCTACTTCTGCCCAATACCATTCTTTTTCAAGACAATTATCAACATCTTCCACCAGGAGATTACCATCTGCAGAACACCTTCCAGTATGTTCAGTATTTTTCTGCACAGTCTTCTTTTCAGATTTCCTCACAAATTTCCTGGAGAACAACCCTCTCATCTTGTTGCCTTCTCCTATTAATAAAAATGGGATTTTTTTTTTTTTTACATTGGCTATATTTGCTTTATTTCCTTCCAGAACCACCTTGTTCCAAAGCTAAACCTCCTTTAGTATCAGATAACAGTAATCCTTCTTTTGGATACCCTTTCTGTCTCCCAAATAAAGAAAGCAAAGGGAAGGGTGAGAAAAGGAATGATGAAATAAACTCAGGCAATGCAGTACAAGCTAACTTGAGGCACTGCTCAGTCCTTGGTTGGAAGGGATGTGAATTCACTTTGAAATATCTGGGGCATCAAGTCACTGGCTTTCTAAGCATATAATTATTTTTCCCAAGGTGCTCCAGCCGTAATAGAAGATGGGGGCAGGGGGTAAATAAATCAGAGCTTATATAGTGTTACAGCTTGTGCTTATATGTCCCAGAGTAAATCAAAATACGAGGATTTCTATCAACTTATGGATAATACCAGTGTAAGACTGTTTAAACTACAACAGATTATTGTGCTAATATGCTACAGTTCACTGAATAACTGCTCCGTGAAAACTGCCTTCTAAAAAGCGTAGCCTAATTTTTCATTTTCTCCCTGTCTTGTTCATTCAACACAGATTCTTTCCAGCAGTTGCTTTGCAGCCTTTCAGTCCCAGAGAGTACCTCTTTGCATAGAAAAAATTCCCTATTGCCTGTGTGGTATAAAACCACTTCCACTCCTCCAAGTATGTCTTTAACTTCTCCAAGAGCTTTTCTTTTTGTCTGAGTGGAAAGGTCTAGAGCCTGAGGAGAGAGAAAAACTGCTCTGCCTTTAGAGGACTAAAAAATTATTTGGTTGGACTCAGAATGTGTTCTATTCAGGATCTTATGTGCAGCCCACCACTGCAGCATACAGAAGAGTTGATCATTGTTCTTATATTTCTTTCTATCTGTCTCCTCACAGAGATCCAGGATTTCTCAGAATGCACAGGGGACTGTCTGTTCCATTTATATTAAATAATATATGTTAAACCATGAATACCAGAAGACCTAGATTTTCCTTCCCTGGAGAAGTGTCTAAAATATAAATTGTAGAACTATGCTTTATTTTATTTCTATTCTGAATTTCATTTTTTTATTTCATTTTACCTCTAAAAAAGCATTTTTGGACTACAGTCTTTCATTCAAGGAGTAAAATACTAGAAGAGTTTGTATCTTCACTTCAGATAATCTTACTAACTGCTCACACTCATTCATTTTTCTTTTTCCATATTATTGTTTTCAAAATTCATAGACTCAGTCAAGTGTCTGCTCCAGAGAAATCAGGAAGTCTCATTCTCCATGTCTTCTCCAAAAAGAGAGACCTCTTCTGATGGTCTTCTAGAAGCTCTTACTTTTCTTTCAGACTCTTTTCAGAAAGACCTGGTCTGTGGTTTTGGTGCTGTGCTATCCTTGGATATCAGACAAACATCAGAATAGGGTCAGCAGACTGCTTTTATTTTGCTTCCACAAAATGATCGTATTGCCTTTATAAAATGATAGAAGAACTGTCTAGAAGAGAACTTAAAACATTAAATAGTACAAGGTGCTTTCCTATGATAGGATAACTACCCTTATTTGATTCTTCAGAGATAATTGTCTAACCTGTTCTTAAAATGTCTTCAGAACCTCTCTAGACAGAATATTCAAGAGGTTTTACTTTCCTAGGTCCTAGAAAATTATCCTTGTAGTCTACAATAATCATTCTTTCTGCTATTTCTTGCTTTCCATTCTGTCCACCATAAGCCCAAAGAAAAGATTGTTCCCTCCTCTAATTTGTATCTAAAGACTGTTATATTTCGCCGTCAAATTTCTGTTCTAAAAAATTTCAGTTATTTCAAATCATCCTGCAGGTCACATTTTTCTGACCTGTGATGAGTCCTGCTGTCCTTCTCTCAACTCTCTTTGATTGAATTGCACGTCTCTCAAAGTGCAATAACCAAAACTTTGCACAGCTTCCAAGCTGAAGCTTTAGCAATGCTGAACAGGCCAGAGGATTTCTCATGTCTTCCAGGCTTCCAATGTCTTTTACATATCCTAGCAAGATGTTTGCCTTCATTTGCAACAGCATGACATTGACTCATGTTCAGCTTGTGATCTATCATAACAGATTCTTTTCTGCAGAGTTGCAACCTAGTAATTTACTTGTGTCTTGTGCTTATGCAGTTGATAATTTCTGCCTTACTGCAGCATCTTGCTTTTATCCCTACCAAATTTCGTCCTGCTCTTCTAATTTGTTGGAAAATTTTTGAATTCTAATCTTTTCCTCCAGCATATTTCAAGTGTCACAGTTTCATGTCCCTGGAAAATGTGATTTACTCATTCCTTAAATTACCATTCAGGTCACCTAAAAACACTGAAGAAAAGCAGATCCGGGACACCCCGACACAGCTATCCTATCAGTGTTAAGCAGCTTGTGACCTCTCTGAAGGACTGGCACAGACTAAAAGCATACAGATTATGAGTTCTGAATCTTCTGATATTATTTAAAGAATATCTGCCCGTTCAGATAATCATGTTTATTCAGTTTATAGCCTCCTTCACCTGCTATGCCCCATGGCTCACCAAAGCAAATATTTCAATTAATGTGTAACCACAGTCAAGAATCTCAACTTTTACTTAAAACAAAAACCAACCCCAAATTAAATCTCTCATGCCACAAATATCTTTTAATATGTAAAATGAACAAAAGCTAATGCTGTCAAACCTGCTGGAATACTGAAAAAATAAATGGGAAAGATGTGACCATTTCTCTTAATTGACTTTGGGATATATTAGAAATTACATAATTTATTACATTCACTGTAGTTACAAGAATAAACTTCAAGGGCAGCACCAAGGCAGCTGGTTGATTACAATGGACTAAACATTTTGTTTGCATCTGCTCTTGACCAAAGGATTGCAGGATCCTTTCCTTGGAGATTAAATGCCAGCCATGATGGTCATAAGCAGGCACATAACAGAAAGTAAGCCTTTGTGTACATTGGAATAGTGATGATCTGGTATTCCTCCTGACAACAGAGGCTTGAATCTCTCATCTAGTTTTGGCTCTTATTACAGTAAGCATTACCATAATCTCCCCAGATTCCTTAACCAAATACAGACAGTTTTCCAGGCACTGTGGCTGAGATCCTGGCACAGCAGAAAACATGCATGGTATGAATTAATCAGCTGGAGGGTGAAGAGGAAGAAATAGGACTTTATGAATTTTTACTGTTTCCTGATGGAGCCCTGGTAATCAATTATTAGTCCCTGGAGTAACACTCACTGCTTGCTCTGTGATCATCTGATTCTGGTGGTGTTACCTCTGCTGGAAACCTCAGACCTTTGCTTAGATGCAGCAGGAATTCCTCCTTTGTTCTCTAATCTGTCTAGAGGAAGCATGCAACTAGAGAGAAGCTTTACAGGGACAAGAAAGCACTCGGGGTAGACAAGGGATTGACAGAGAGCCAGCAGCACAGTAATTGCATATTACTGGCTTATCTCATTTGAACATCAGGTAAATTTCCTTACCAAGAAAAGGGTCAAAGGAAAAGGTAAAGGAAAGCTGAAAGGAAAAATGAAGTCCTGACTTTACTTCAGCTTGTACGGGTTGACCAATGGGATCTATACTAAATTTCTGTGCGTCAAAAAAGATGTCAGAGCCGAAGCTTTTAATTTTTACTGGGTGAAAATAACGGTCAGTCTTTCAAATATTGTATGATGAACTAACAAATTGCTAAGCCTTAATGTGTTGTCCAAGACAGTAGAAAGATCCTTACTCCTACAAACTAGTCAGTAAATTGTAATTCAGTGAAACATCATTTTCCTTAACTGTGCATCTTCGAGTAAAATCCATACTTCATATTTTGGCGTTTTAAAAGGATGGGTGAATGGAAGAGTTCAGGAATAAAACCCACCAAATCCTAACATCTGACCTCAGATGCTGATAACAAAGTCCTGGACTTCATAATTTGTAAGACTCTAGCAATTTTAAGCCCTATTTTTTTTCTTTATTCTCATTCTTAGGGTCAATGCAGAGATGAGTACCTCTTGGAGGGAGACATTTCTCAGCTGAGAATATTATATTCTCAAAGGTACTCTCCATCTTGGAAGTCTACTGTCACTCTCAGATTAGTTTGTTTCAATGCTCTCTGCCTACAACTAACCATAAGAATGTGGAAATTCTGGCAGAAGGACAGTGATCTCTTGGAGGTTCACTGCTTCTCTGCTTCCCACTAGCACCCAGTTCCACTAGCACTGGCCTCTTTTTCCTTTGGTCTTCATATTACAGGGTGCTCTGCACAGAAGGTTCAAACTATCTTGTCTCTTTACACCTCTGACATACCATGTTTCTCACTGTGCCTGTTTTCATCCAGGTTTTTATACAAAAGTTGGTGTTCCAAGAACTGGCGTTCAACAGTCAGGCTTGCTGCTGTTCAGCAATATGTCTGTTATTAAAAAGGAGAGTATAAAAGCTATCACACACCTAATTGACCACAGGTCACAGTGTAGTTATCCCGTTTTTCCATAAGTATAGCTGCTGCCACTGTGGGTCCACCCAGCCTCATGTATTTGGAAAATATGAATGGTTTGCAGTTTATCAGTGGAGAGCACAGCACAATGGACAGATGATCACACCAGTAAACATAAATAACAACAAACAGGGTTCCAAGTTTGGGTGTCAAATCTCTGGTTCCAATGTATTTTATTTCTGCATCTGTTTCTTCATCTACAAAATAGCAAATGTCTACAACATCAACAAATTATCAGATTTAAATCAATTCTATATCAAAGCCATAAGTTCTCCACTATAGAAACCAAATGTACTTTGAAGGTATTGGTTCTTCCAGATGGAAAATTCAAAACTCATTTGCAGAGCCTAGTCCACGAACCATTCAGTACTCTGAATTACGGCTTTTTAGAGGGAAACAGAAGGGATGTAGAGGGTAATGTTACCTTACCGGGAATCCTTATGCTTCCTTGACATACCTTTCACTGCTACAAATTAACCCTTAAAAATGGCTAGACAAGAAAACAGCTGCCATATGCCTAGACAAGATTGCAGCCTCATTGGCAAACTGTTTCAAAGTCTTATTACACATCATGTCCCTGGAGAAGAAGGTTGCAATAGCATCAGAATGAATAATTGAAGCACAGCTCATTCAGTATGTGCATAAACTGAAGGGTCACAATGCTGCCTTCTAGTCAGCCGGCATCGCAGAAACGCATCCAGTGTCTAATAGAAACATCATCTGGAAATACTGACCTACTTCCCTGGGAGCTTTTCGGGAATGGGTTGAAGAGATGATGGTGGGATTGCCAAGTACACAGAGAAGGATTAAACTAGCTCGTCTAACAGAAAATTGTACATTACAGAATCAGTTGCATATGCCACTCTTGGGAAAACCCTTGATATTCAGTTCCCCCAGGAGATTAGAGATCCATGGAAGATTAATGCTATTTTCCACCTGAGAAACTGCCTCTGTGGAAATTTTCCAGGATTCTCTTCCCCATGGCTGGTCCCTGGGAGGTTTTCCAACCTTGGCTCCGTGCAAAGTGGGGCCAAAATTTCATACCTTTTCCCACATAAACTCTAGTCATTTCATATTGGAAATAAAATGGGTGAGGGAGGATAACTCGGGCATTTCCCGCTTTTGTCCAGCCGCTCAGTGGGAAGGGAGGGTGCTCAGCCCGCGCCCTGCCCGCCGCCCCAGAGGCCAGGGGCTGGGACACCGCAGTTGCCCCGAGCGCCCGCCTTCCCAAGGACCGCGGCGGCCGCCGACAGAGCCCCGACGGCCCCTCCGCCGCCGCCCGGGCACCGCTCCGCAGCGGCGGCCTCCCCCCGGGGCCTCGGTCCCGCTCTATCGCCCCTGTCCGACCGGGGGATCCCATCTTAGTCCCCGGCCCTGCAGGTGCAGCCCGGCCCCCGCAGCAGCGGCTCCCCCGGCACGGTACCTGCTGCCGCCCCACGGTGGCGGCTCCGCGGCGGCGGGGTCCGAGCGCGGTGCTGGGCGCGGAGCTGGGCGCGATGCTGGGCGCGGGGCCCCGGCGCTGCCTGCGCACTGACAGCTCGGGAGCCGCGGCGGCGGCGGGGGCCGGGACTGGGAGGGGGGCTCGGGCACCCGGGGCTCCGGCGCCGAATCAGTGACGGGAGGAGGGCCCGGGGGCGGGCGGGAGAGGGGAAGGGGAGGGGGCGGCGGGGCGGAGGGTCTCGGAGTCCCTGTCACCGCCGCAGTCCGGTCGGTCTTCGGGAGGCTGCGGCGCCGGCGGGCGCTGCGTACCAGGGTGGGGCGTGTGAGCACCCACACGGGAAAGGGCGACGGAGCGATGCGGCGGAGTGACAAAACCGGGCTGGGCTCCCTGCTGCCTTCCCGGGAGGAGAGGGCGCAGGAAACGAGCGCCGTGGTACTATGCACCAGCCTTTCATTCAGCACAGTGGCGTCTGCGGCGACAGAGGGAAGCGGGGGAGCGCCCAGCGCTGCTCCCCTCCCGGGCAGCGGTGTGGGACCGGCCGGACTGCCCTGGGGGTGGCGAGGGAAGAGCCCAGCGCCCTCCAGTCCCGGGCTAAGCGACCCGGGACAGTGCTCGCACCCCGGCAGTCCTCGGTCAGGTCCATGAGGGAGAGCTAATAGCCTTAGCTGGACCAAAGGATGTAACTGGGGGAAACGACAGGGTTTTGACTACCCGAGAGCATGTTCATGTCTGACCTTCTGCTCTGGAGATTTGTGAGTCCCAAAGCATGTCTATAGACTAACTGTGTTGTTTGGTTCATCAAAAGCTTGTCTCTCTCTCTAGAAAGCTTGGCTTGCCTTAGATCATCACCTAACAACAACAAGGCTAGTACTTGTTCCTTTGAAGGCTGCCATTGATTTCTGCTGACAGCAAAATAGCAGGCTTTTCACATTCCGGTTCTGTGTTGAAGAGCAAATTTGGGGTTTTGTAAAGCATGTTTATTGTTAGTCCTGTAAAATCTCATGTTGGCTTCCAGAAAGAAGATGTAAAGGTCTGAATCTTTAAAAAGTGTTCTAGCTGTCCAACGCAAAAGGTCTTTCACTCTCCTATACCCGGCTGCTATGAGGGGAATTTAAATGGCATTGTACTCTCTCGGAGTACAGATGGGGCACCAAGTAATGCTTCTCCTAGTGAATAGTCCAGCCTTTGTTGCCCTGTGTTGGCATGCTCTGCTTTCCAACCTCCATCTCCACTTACCCTCTTGTGACAGACACCAGTACTTTCCCCCGTTGCTGTAACAGACACATTTGAATCAGTTTTCACATAACCCCTTTCCCCTTCCCTCCCTTCCTCATGAGGTGTCAGAGTACACAGTACACCCATGTACCAGTCACAAGGCTGATCCCTACAATAGAAAGAGAGTGGGGAAAAAAAAAAAAAGAAAGAAAAACTAATAGCTTTCTTCAGAGAGAAAGAGGACTGACAGATGGAATGACCAGAAAGTCATTTGCTTTTTAGTGCAAGAAGGCAATTTCTGACATAAAGAGAACTTCCCTCAATAGCTTGTCTAACGTGGTGTGCACATCATACCAAATACCTGCTACTACGTAAATCTCTACCCATTGTCCCTATGTTATATCTTTCATCTTCACTCCTACAGAGCAAAACAAAGGTGTTGATGACAGGCAGAATGAGACATGAGAGAGTTAGAAAATAACCCTCATATGAGTCTGATAACAGCTGTCAGATGAGCAGAGTATATCCTGTATGGGCTCACATCCAGCTCGTACTGCTGCCTAAACATATTTTGTGCTCTCTTAACATCTTCTTTACACATTTCAAAGGATAGATTACTCAACACCCAATTTACTGCTCCTGCAGGAATGAATGGACCACTAACTCCCAGGAATGAGAATGCTCATCTTGAACATAGCCTAGACAAATATATTCCTTTTAATCATCTGGGAATGATAGCAATGATAAGTAATTTATCAACAGTATGATAAATTGCCCTTCTTAATATGTATGTTGCCACTGGGGTCAAACTGATTCAGTACTACAGTATTATAAAATAGACCTCTATTTTGCATTGTCCTGTGTAGTCCCGGTGATCTGTGCTCTGCTCTGCCTTTGCCAGCCAGTTTTTCTTTCTCACTGGGGCAATACTGGTACATGCTTCCTCTACCGTGGCTGAGGAAAGGCAGAGGGCTGAGAAGTGAACTGTGCTTCTGAACCCAGTAGCAGCTAATGGATTTACTGCATTTCTCTGGAAAAGTGTTGAAACAGAGCAGAGCTGCCTTATCTGAGGGTTCCTAGGAAGGAGGCGGGAGAAGGTGGAGGTTTTGTGGCAGAAAGGAATACACTTCCCAAAAATGGAGAAGAGAAGAAGACCTTCTAGTCCCGTCTCATACTGTTGCCTTCACCGCGGGTCAAAGTCTTTTCCACGAGGGTATATCCCTTGAAGCCCCATGAGTGCACTGGAATGCTCTTTTGGTGTTAGAATTATGAAAGTTTTCATGGCATAACTCATTAATAAATGACAGTCTTAGAGGTGTAAGGATCAGTATTACAAAGTTAAAGGCTCCATGGAAGAGGATGTTCATATTTATTTTACATAAAACTGATTTCAGTCACTTGCACTCATCCATTCCTATTTCACATATTCACTCATACTCACAAGCATCATGAGGTGTGTCTGTGTGGTCTGCTCAGGACCATGGTGTGTGTGTATGTGTGTGTGTGACACAGAGAACAGGGGACACAAGCTATTTAGTCCTTGATATGCCTCTTAGGTTTGTGTTGACCAGGCATAACAAGCTGTAATTTTGACAAGCTATTTATGTCTCCTGGGAGTCAAGCAATCATTATGGCATGTTTATGGCCTCAGTTTTGCATATTTCATGCTCCCTAACTCTTAAACAAGGCTGCTGCCCATCATCTTTCTTTTTTATCATTCTGAGTATCTTTGTTGCTGCCTTCCTGCTGAGAGAAAAGGGATGGGCCATGTGACATATTGAAACCTTGTTCCCATTCTCCTATTATCAGAGCCCAGGCTTTCTGCTGTTTTCTTTGATGTGGCTGTATTGGAGTGCAAACCTTCTAGTCTTGATGCATGCATATTCCTTATTACCTGTTTTATTGTTCTTGATTGTACCCTTGATGATCAATGTGTGCCATATTTGTAATCCTTTATCTGTATTGTATCACTATAAAGATGAGAAATGTCAAAGTAAGTAGTGATTCAAACAAGCCTAAGGATTAAAAAGAATACTTCAAGAATACATAAAGACTCGCTAGTAATTAAACCAACTTATAGTGGAACAGTGTAAGGCTAAAAGAAATAAACCTCTGTGGTCCATTTTTGATGTGGCAAAAATCCTGCGTCAGGCTACTGCTGTTTATATATTTATTACTAACCTGGAAATTAAATGATCAGCTGTTAGCAGACACTAACTCGACTTACACTAACTGTAAGTCAAGTTAATGTCACTTGACTTACAATGAAATCTCACCACAGCAAAGAACATCATCAATTACTATCATGGGTAAATAACTAACAGGATTTTTTGAGACCCCCACCTGCAAATCTTGTTCTTGGAAATGAGGGGAGATTTGGTGAGCTTTGGTTTGTTTTGTTTCTTTTCGTGGTCTGGGTTTCTGTGATTCTGAATAGCCTACTTAAGAGAGATATGCATATCGTTTCTTTTAGAAGAATTCAAAGCTTGAGCCTTGGGGGTCATATATCATATCAGGTCTGGACTGTGTTGTAATGGCAGAAAGCCAAGTGGGGAGATATTCTGTGTTTGTTGAAGTCTGGAGTAGGTCCATCTGGAAAGGTAGGTCAGAGGGAAACCATGATTACTTCTGTAGAGGAGTAGCTCTATGCCACGTGCATGAATAAGTGTGAAATCTGTGAAAAGTGCGGGATGTGCTGTGTTTTCCTTCTTTGCTAACTGAAAGAGATTCTGGGTGCATGTGGTGCGTGCCAGCAGAAATGCAGCATAAGTTATGTTCATGTGATTGAAGTGTAATCTTGGGTACAGTGGGAGTAGATTGATATTTCTTGAATTACTACATTGGGTATCACTGGCAGGGGTCAGAAGGAAAAAGCTGAAACCCTTGTGGCTGACTGACAGCTTATGACATGTGGCAAAAAAAATCTGGAAAACACTCAATTTATCAAATAGGTGTTAAACTCCCAGCAAGACACCTTGCAGGAACTTGTCTGGCAAAATGTAACAGAAAATTTCAGGACATACATGATGGAACTTCTTGCAAGAAGGTGAGCAATAGCTGCTGGTAACTCCATGAAAAAAAGACAGATAAAGTCAACAGCACAGTGATAATAGGGCATCATGCTACAAATTTGCTGTACTTGGTAGACATGAATGCTGATCTTTTCCACTGGACAAGCAGCCAGGAAGACCCAAAACTGACAACATAAGAAGAATGTAGGAAAAATATTGTTTAAACTCGGTGGATGGAACACATAAGGTGTCAAAGAATTTAAAGAAATATTTCTCTGCTTGTCTCTGAAAGCTAGGATCTGAGAAACAAGAATAATTAAAAAAAATAGCAATTCTTGATGATAAAAAGAATTTTTATATAACTGACAATGCTGAAATGTCAGAATGATTCTCATGACTGGAATGTTGAGGATTCACATAACCTGTGTAAGAAGGAAGGTATGTTATAATTCCATGAAATTTGAAGTTCTGAGAAGCATTTCACAATGACCAAACATTAAAAGAATGTTAAAAATTCTCCTGAAAGAAACTAAGTATTTTTGCTTATATTTGAAGAAGTTAACATATGTCAGAGAGAGATACAGCTCTGAATTCCACTGGGACACCTATAGACACATATATAGGCCTTGTATATCATGGCTAGGCTTCGCGAACGAAGATTTGGGAAGGCTCTATCCACATTTGCTACAGGCACGTTGGTGGCTTACGAGGCCAATACATGACAGACATATCCGATTGCAAAAGGCACAACAGAAAGACTCCTTAGATGGTGTATTCTGCAATACGCGGTTCTTTCTGAGTTGCCTTTTTTCCTAGAGAGTGATCCTGCGTGTGTTCTCGAAGGAGACAGCTGCGTTATAGATGGTGTGTCTCCAGGCTTCCCGATTTGAGGCCAGAGTAGACCAGTTATGGTGATCAATATGGCCAAGGCTGAGATGTTGTTTCAGGGAGTCCTTGTATCTTTTCTTCGGGGCTCCTCTCATGCGGCAGCCAGTGACAAGTTCACCATAAAGTAGGATCTTAGGGAGGCGGTGGTCCTTCATCCTTGAGACATGTCCTGCCCAGCGCAGCTGCGTTCTCAGTAACATGGCCTCAATACTTGTGACAGCTGCTTGCTCTAGAACAGATGTATTGGTCACATAATCTGACCAGTGGATGTTTAAGATTGAACAGAGGCAGTGTTGATGGAAGCACTCTAGGAGACGTAGGTGGTGGCGGTAGATGACCCATGATTCAGAACCATATAAGAGAGTAGACAACACTATGGCTTTGTAAACACTGATCTTGGTGCTTTTCTTCAAGTGTTTATTACGCCATACTCTTTTGTGGAGTTTTCCAAAAGCACTGTATACCTTTACTAACCTGTTGTCTACCTCTCTGAATTCCACTGGGACACCTATAGACACATATATAGGCCTTGTATATACTCAACAACAGATCCCCTTACACCACAAACAAATCTATCTCATTCAGTTAGGAGAAACAAGCAAGCAAGCAAGCAAGCAAACAAACAAAACCAAACCCCAAACAAGAATTGTTTTAAAACATTTTGCCTAACAACTAATTCCCATCCAACTGCCAAAGAAGAAAACCATCTTTATAGGTATAGGTTTTCCCCTTCCTCTTTGAGTCTTTGTCCTTTTTCCTTACAAATATTCTGGAAAATTTATTCCTTTCACATATCCATAGGATACAAGTGAGTATCAAAACCAAGTCTTTAATGGCTATATTCAATAATATTTTCCCAATATCAGCTTCTAAAGATGAAGATCAGTTAGCATATGTGGACAGGAAACATTAACAATACCATTGTACTTGTATGCATTCAGAAGCCCAAACAAACCCCCCAAGTTTGTTAATAGTAATTATGTAAAGAGAGAATAAATTATTTCCTTGGTACATAAATATCTTAACTAAAGTGGTATCCATTGACAGCTGAGTTCAGATTATTATCAAATGATAATAAAATTTGTATGAACTTATTAAAACACATAGATTTCTTTTTACTATCTTTTATATCCAAATGAAGATAGTATAATTCTTTATTTTAGGCACACAATAAAACCATATCAAAATCTTCCTTTCCATAGTGTGTACCTATATATATGTATCTTTGCTTTTCCTGCAAGTCCCCTGAATTAAATTCTGAATTATGTGGACATTTACCCACAGGTAAAATTACTTTTCATCTCTGAGCTGTTTTGCTGAAAATCTGAATATTAAACCCTTCATCCTCACTCCAAGATACGAATCAGAACATGTGTCAAAGAAACGGAGAAAAAATTCTACAGGGTTGATCAATCTTTTCAGTAACTCATTTCTTCAATATTTCAATTTGACAATGTGCATATTATGAGAATTCCACCATATTCCTAATTTCCATGTGGGTTTAAGGCTTGATTCTTAACATTTTTTAAATTCTGTAAATTGACACATTTTTATTACTATCAGCTCTCCTTTAGGCATTCTCAGGACTCAAGATCTCTCCTTATTAGTTGAAATTATAAAACAAACACTCTGCCAAGTGATTTTTACTGATAACAACACACTTGGGAAATTCTGAACCTCTGTAAGTATAACTGAACAAATGTAAGCAGTGTTGGTCTAAGCAGTAACCTCTAACCTTTTACATTTTTTTCTTGCCCCTCAATTGTATTCTTAAATGTTTCTGGATGAGTACACAGACCCACGTTAGGGAATGGATACATCTGGAAAATAGTCTAAGAGAAAAAGGATGCAATTCGTCACCTGAATGAGGTTCCTGATCTTGTTCATTGTGCATTTTCACAAACTATTGTCCTGACATCTGTCAGAAATCAGTCATGGGCAAGGACAGCCTAAAGCAGCACTGCCAACAGATGAAATGTTTGTCAACTGGCACCCTCGAACACTTACACAACCTGCTGAGAAGACCAGGTTATGTCTCTTCATAAGGCTTATGTAAACCTTCTGGTTGTGCTTAGGCAGTTCCTTCGACTGTCTTACACGGCTGTAAAATCCCCCTGTCTCTAAATCTGAGCACAGGCCAATGATCAGCATGCATAAACACCCCAGCTCTTCAAGATAGCCTTTTTCACTTCCATGGTTCTCAATTTAGCACTTAACTGTGTCTGTTGAAGTAAGCTACCAGTCTACATGTGTGATAAGTCACATTATTTTGAGTCAATTATGACAAAACAGAAGTGTCTGCAATCACCCCTTTACACTACTGTGCCCACTCAACAGAACACAGCCTTAAAGTCTCATTTCTTGAGTGATGATTTCTTTACTATTTTTGATTTCAAACGGTGCTGGAAAATAGCAGCATCCTCTTTCCATTCCCTGTTAAAGCTAACTTTGATTGAATCCTAGATCTTCATGACAAAGTCCAAGGCATTCATTACATGTATGTTTCTGAAAAGAATTGGTAATCGGAGGGCAGCACGGTCCCTTACTCATTAAAAAAGTGAAGAGTATATATTTTGAAGATGTATTCTACATTTGGAAACCACCTTCTCTGTCATTCTTGAGACTTAGGTGCTATGGAAGATGCCTCCAAGTCAGTTTTATCACTCAAAATGTATTTTTCCTACAAAAAATTTCCTACACAACTACCATCTGTGCTAAGTTATATGTATTTAACTCAAAAGGCAAAAAAGAGTACTTTTGTCTTTCCATCTATGCCAGCTCCTTTGTCTGAAAACAATGAGCTTTGCTATTTGAATAAAAATATTTTGCTGATATTCAGATCTCTAACTGAAATCACAGAATGAACTTAACACACATTCCATTTGTTATAATTTATGAGTAATTTTCTTTTCTTGTTACTCTTTGAAGCAAAAATATTAAAGTACAAACTGTATTCAATTTTCATCTAAAAACCTGACATAGGTGGAAACTGTCATCATGCCCTACTTTCTTTGCAACTCTGCCCCTACTCCCTGCTTCTCCATAGTAAAAGGAAGCTTGATCAGATTTTTTCTATTTGGTAGTTTCTACCTCTGTATATACTGTTTCCTTGCATTAATGTATTTAGAACATTTACAGTTCTTCTCAAGATCCCAAACCTTCACATTCTAATGTGTAACTCCTTACCCAGTATACTCTAATTCCCTTGATATCTCACATGTGAATCATGCAGTCTCACATTGTTTGTGATACAATTTTCTAAGCAATTTAGACATGCAGAGATTGCATATAAAGAAGGGATAGAAATGATAGTGTATGTACTTTTACTGTGTGCTGTACAAAATAAAAAAGAACCTGGTATTCCTTCAGAATGCTAAGTACTTAATATTAGGTAAACTGGATGTTTATTATAAGCTTTTTATCAGTAGAAATTCAGTTTCTCCTAAAAAAATGATTGATACCTTGAAAGAAACTTTTTCTGCATTATGGCCATTCTAGATGACATATCTTGGACACCTGGACTCCTGCTAATTGTTTGGAAATTAATTTAATTTCCCATTATCTACCTTCTTTGGATGCACCTTTATTATGTATAAAGATTTGTCCAGACACAAGCATTCAGCCCAAAAATTCATGTTTGTATACCATAAAGCTAAATTATTTTAAGGCAAATTTGTTCTACTAAACTAAAAAATACCCAACTTAATGTATACAAAGAAGTGTACATGCAAAGCTAGGCATACTACTCCAACCAAGAATTTTTATAGGCCGGCTTCAATGTTTCTTCCTGATTGTCAACATGCTCTAAACCTAGCTTCCCATATAGCACTTCAAATTATTGTTCCAAATTACTTAAATAGAATGGCTCATAAAGCTCAGCGTCCCAGCCCAAATGTCTCCAGTGAATTAAAAACAGCCCCTGCAGTAGCAATCAAAAGTCTCCCGTGCCCACTCATCACAGGAAGCAAAGTCATCCTTGATGAATTCTATCAAGCTATAGCAACCAGAAGCTTCTTTCTCATCATCCAGCTGTACTTCTATGTTAAAATTCCTGTCAGTTATATGAAAGCCTCTCTCCCCTTCTCCAGGGTGTAGGTGTATCAAAATTCAAATTAAAACAAAACACATTCAGTTCTTTAATATTTGTCTCTCCAGTTCCATGGCTGAAGGCAATCTCCCTCTGTGTTTTCTCAATCATTCCATCTTTTAGATTTCTGTAAAACATTTTTTCCTCTCCTGCTTCACAGAGAAAAGCACTGAGCAGAGGAACCTAAGTACTTCTGTTAAGTGCTTCAGGTCCCTACCTCACAGGACATTGTGGTAGGACCTTACTTGGATTGGTAGAGACAAGTGTTCAACACTTATCAATAATGTAAAGTAACATATGCAGGTATCCCCAGAAATGTCAAGGCAGTGGCAAGAATTCAGAAGTTGATTTAGAAAGCCAGAACACGAGAAACTTACAAATACCTGACAGTGCTATTTAAGCACCGAGGCCCAGAGAGAAAAAGGCAAGTTCCTGCCCTCTCCAGAGCCTTTTTATCCTCTCTGTTTCTCCCCTACCTTCCTAAGGCCTCCGTACATGTCTGTTAGGGTTATCTCTCTCTGGCGTAGCAGAAAGAAAGAACACAGCTCTCTCTGCAACACCCCCTGGACTGCAGAGGGGAAAAAAGAAATCTAACTCTCTTGAGAAGGCACATTTCAGGCTTCCTAAGCAGAAACAAGTTTCTAGCTTTCCTGTTACAAATTCTTCCAAAAGCACAACTATTCCTACAATACAAATTATCATGTACTTTAGGGATTTACCTCTAACATTAACGTAGTGTCTTTGCTACACTTGTATAAGTTTCTGGACTCACATGTCATAAAACCAGATCTGAAGCAGGTTTCTGGCCAGGCAAATGATTCTTCTTCAAGAGAAAAGACGTGTTGTCGACTGAAGCACTGCACTTTCTCTATTCCTCCCTTACTTCCTCCTCCTACTTACACCTTGAGCATGATGACTAAGGTGTGTTTGTTGGTGACTGATGCTGGGGAAACAGAAGATGGTGTGACTCCTGTGTGTTCTCTGTTCAATTTGCCTGCCTGCTGGTTTCATGTTTTCCTTTGTTTTAATGACTACACAACAACTAACCACACAACTGTGCCTGTATGGTATACAGGACTAAATATGCTTCTGCTGCAGTGTTTTGTGCTGATTTACTTGTAAGCTTTGGAACTTTTTCCCCAGTCGTTAGTCTAAGGCACACAATCCCTAAGGCCTAGACCTTGAATCCTGCATGTCCTGTCTACTTCATGCCCCAGCTGATGGTTGGGCAGCCTATTCTTAGATCTCCTCTAGCCAAACGCTTGCAATAAAATTATCAGTAATGGGTTTCACCTGTCCTTGAGCCTGCTGCAGAGTGACATAGGAAGCTTCAACTTTCTCATATAACTCAGCCCTCCTGGGGGGAAAAAGGTATAAGAAAAGCCAAATGGTCTAATTAGTCTCAGACTCACAGTCTGGAAAGGACAGAGAGCAGCCTTCTGCACTGCAGGAAGCAAGAAGGATCTTTCTCCATCTCCTCAGGGGCCCATACTTTTCCCAAAGGATCAGAGTTAAAAAAAAGAGACAGAAAAAGAAATAAAGGACAAAGAAAGCTGAATTTCCTCTTTTGTACTTTTTATTTTCCCCTCAGAAGTTGAGATTTGGTCCTCTTGGCTCTTCTCCTTCTAGTAGTGCAACAATTCAGCAATCAGGTAACAGCTGCAACAGGATCCAGTGACTGGAAGGACCATAAATGCTAGTCTCCAAGCATAGGAGAAATAGTCACTAGTGCCTAGCTTCTGGAGAAGTCTGGCTATGATCCCACCATTTCTGAGAATGAGATCAAGACTGAAGCAAGCAGAGAAAATTCAATTTTTTTTCCTGCAACCAGTTTGGAAAACCTGTTCTTCATACCTTATATTCCTTTCAGAAGAAAAATATAAACAATGTCTATAAATGCTATGTAGGCACTGTCACTCTGTTTGAAAAATCTTGGACCCTGATATATATGATTAGTAGCATTCTCATTCTTCAAGTAATTCCAAATGCCTCTGTGGCTGCTTCTTGTGAAATTAGGAGCCAGTCTCACTGAGTAAGAAAATCAGAATATGTTGCAAAATAAAAGTGATAATAAAACTTCTTTTCATAGTCTATAATTAAAGTATGGTTACACTAGAGAAAGCTGAAGATCCTGGAAGATTCATGGAAACTCAGTCCCGTCTTTCTCATTATATATATGAATGGTATATTTCCCCTCCCAGTTTTTGTCTTTTTAGTGAAAAGACTTGGCTTAAATTATTTACTGCAGACTGAAAGCAGGAAAAAATGCCCAACATAGCAGAAAACTTAATGCTGTATATTACAAAATATGAGTAAAGAGATGGTAAATATAGCCAAAATGGTCACATGTATATCAAACACACTGGAATGTGAGAGGATTATGAAAGATTGGTAAGTAGGTACTTGAAAGGGTCAACCTTTAGTAATAAAACTTCTTCAGAAAAACAACTTGTCCTTACACTCAGAATCACACATATTAGGAAAGAGAAGAATTAAAGAGGACAATTGAAAAAAATTTTAAAATGCCTGGTACGTGACAGAACTACATCCTGTAGCTGGGCATTTTTCCTCTTATTAAAATTGAACAGAGAACAGTTTGTAATACATTAGCATCATCTGCTGGATAGTACAGGGAATACAGTTTGGAAACTGCAATACTAAGTATGATTCATACCATTATTGTATTAGGCAAGCCATCCAGAATAGGCAGAACAGTTCAGACTCCTTCTTTCTTAGAAGATTTCACATTTTCTTCAGTTTCTGGAGCTTTTTGTCTGGTAAAACATGGGATTTAAATAGGGATTTTCTGCCTAAATAGTTCTAGCTTCATGCAGCAGAAAGTATTGTAGGAACAGGAGATGTTCTGAAGTAGCAATATGAAATTTAATTACAAATGTAACATTTACTAAAAGGGCTTATTTATTTTAGCTGTAGAACAATTTGAACATTTGAAACCCAGAAAAATAATTTACAGTCAGAAGGCAGCAGTCCAAGTCACCTTATGGAGGTAAAATGAATTTGGGTTGTGCCAGAAAAACAAAGTGTGGGGGGAAGTAGAAGTCTTGAATGTCTTGGCTATAAGACATTAATTTGGCAGATTCAAAGAGGGATGCACCTGATATGCATGGAAAAGACTTGTCAAAAATAACACTAGCAGAACTCTACAGTGACTGTTTTTAAGTCTCTCTGAAACTGAATAGATGTTGAGAATCATGAACAGCTATAATGACACAGATCAGTTACTAGTTTAATTACAGGCTACATTTTCTTTGCTAGGGCAATGCTGTGTTCTCACAGAAGGTGCTGTGCCTTGCAGCAGGGCCGCTGTGCAGTGGGCTGAACAAGAGCTACCACCCTGTGGTGCTGCCTGCCCCACTGGAGCACAGCAGAGCCTGCACGAGCTGAGCCTGCTGCAACACGAGGGTCTTCTGATATTACTGAGGAGCCAATGGAGCCTTGGAACTGCTGATTCTTGTGAGAAGAACTCTCATTCTTAGGGTTTTTCATAAACCACCTGCCTAAAATCAGGAAATTCTGAGGGATGGGGCATTTCCTGCTTCCTCATGGACAGAGTTGCTCAGAACTGAGAAGCTTTTCTTTTGACTTCTCCTTATGCCTGTATTGTGATGGCTCATAGGTATTCAGACAGCAGAAAAATGTAATTTCAGGAACACAGGGTTGTTATCATAGAACAGATGAGGACCTCTGTAGTCTACTATCCTCTGTGACAGAAGACAATTAGTATTGCTGTATTTTATACTGGGATCATGTCTAGTATGTCCTGTTACACCTTTTTTACATGGTGTAAAAAAGCCCTATAAAGTAAGTGTTTCTTTGAAATACTCTAATTTCTAAACACAGAAAAAAGGAAATGCATAAATACTGGAAAGGAAAATGACAAGTCATAAATTTGCATTATATAACACTGCACCACAGCCCCAGCTACTGATCATCTGCGTCTTGAGATGAAGCACTGTGGTCCTTTTAATTGCACATGAATATACATAAACAAATGCATAGCCTTTTTCTGCATCTTACAGCAGGAAGTTTGAATATATAAATAATTACACTGTAATAAATGATTTTTTTGGTATGGTTTTAACTTTTATTTCTAATAATTTTTTCTTATCTTTTATGGTTTATTTGTATTTATGTATGCTGTTATTAGCAGCTAAAACTATAAACTGTAGGAGTATAGAATGGTGCGTGTCCAGATTCTGGTCCCTTATTAAGTTTAACAGAGATTCTTGTAAGCCTCCCCAGCCTTGACTGACTTAAAGAATTGCTCTTTTTCAGCACCTTTTCCAGTCCTTCCATTTATGCCTTCCTTCAAAAATTCATAGAAGCTTCACAGAGCTTTTTATATACAGCAATATAGCAGGCAGACAGTCCCAGTCTTAAAACACTTAGAGCCTGTGACGTCCCAGTCCTAAGGAGAAGGGATCACCCAAGATTCCTGGGTGCTTGTAGTTGAAGGGAACTACTAAAGTCAGAGGTCCGCAAAAACTTACAGGGTTTTATTAGTAAACTACACACTTGGCATGGAAATTGGTATGTTAGTCCCTGACCTACTATATAAGCACTTGGCAATGGGTTTTGGATAAAAGGGTAAGATGAAAAGGAAGGAAGGAAGAAAGAAAGGAGGGAAGGAAGGAAAAGAGGAAAAAAAAAGAAAAAGAAAAGGAAAAGAAGAAAAATAAAAATACAAATAAAATAAAAAATAAAAATAAAAATAAAAAGAAAAAGAAAAAGAAAAAGAAAAAGAAAAAAGAAAACAAAACGAAAAAAGAGAAGAAAAAGAAAAAAGAAGAAAAGAAAAAGAAAAAAAAAAGAGAAGAAAAAGAAAAAAAGACAATAAAAGAGAGATCAGCAGTCCTGGTTCTAGCGTTGGTCTGGCCGATGGGATGTCCAGGATCCTGGGGCACGCACCTGGGCTTGGCGGGGGTACCTTTTTGTAGGTAGGTTTTCCCCGGCTTGAAGAGGTTTCTTGCTTTCTATGCAAATTACTTATCGTGCACAGTCCGTTCTTTCACATCTTTCTGGAAATTGGTCAGAGGGCTTTGGGAATCTTTGGTGGTCTTGATCGCTCCCTACAGTCCATGTCCACTTGTTGGTCTCATTCCTGCACTTGCACTGTACTGTGTTGTGTTTTTCTCCAGGAACTACAACAAGGATGTTTGTCTCAGAAAAGTGCTGCCCTATCTCCACTTGGCCCCTCTTCTCCAGACACATCTTGTTTTTCCTCATGGTGCATTATTTCCAACAATCCTTGTCTGTTATTACCAATGATCCTTGGTTGGCTCCACTGCCAAGCCAGGCTATCAGTGTTTGAAACATACATATTATCCCCTTATCTTTTGGGATTCTACAGACTGCTTTTGACAATGCAGACTGACAATACCAAAGGCAGCTCAACAAACAATTGGTTAGAGGCGAAGAGTAAGGAAGGTCAAGTAGTAATAGCATGAGCAAGTTCTGGTGATTGCCTGTGATTCTATGAAGTTTTCTAGTTGCCTAAGTGTACTTAGATGCTACTGTTTCGTATAAGGTGTGTCCTCATTTCAGATGGAGCAGAGTTAATTTTCTTTCTGCTAGATGGTGCAGTGCCGTGTTTTGGATTTATTATGAGAATAATGTTGATAACATACTGATGTTATTACTTAGTTGTTGCTAAGTAGTGCTTACTCTAAGTTAAGGACTTTTCAGTTTCCCAGGCTCTGTCAGTGAGGAACTGCACAAGAAGCTGGGAGAGAGCACAGCCAGCTGACCTGCACTAAGGAACATTTCATATCATGGAATGCCATGACCAGTATATAAACTGGGGGAGTTGTCTTGGGTCCTGAAGATTGCTGCTCAGGGATGGCTGGGCATCAGTCAATAGGTGATGTGCAGTTGTATTGAGCATTGTATTGTTTCTCCTTTTTCCATCCCCCTCTCTCTCTCTTTTAAATTATTATTATTATTATAATTTGTATTATTATAATATTTCATTTTGTTTCAGTTCACTGTTCTTGTCTCAGCCCCAGATGTTTATCTTTTCTTTATGATTCCCTTCCCATCAGGGTGGGTGGTATAGTGAGGTGAAGTGAGGGACTGGTGTGTGGCACTTAGTTGCTGGCTGGGATTAAACCATGACAGGTGACAGAGGTGAGTTGCAAAAAAGGAGCTAAAGGAGATATTCTCTACTTTTTCCATAACTCATCTATCATGTATCAAGGTCAATGTAACAAAACACCAAGATACCAGTAGTACCAGTAGTACAAGTACAATAAAATAACAAAAGCTGGAGATGATGAAATAATAAGCTCTGAGCACATATGGCCCAGGAGCAGAGGCTCTAGCTCTAGTGGAAAAGAGAAGGACTCATATGACAAGTTCTGACATTTGGTCAAAGAATAGGAAGCTAGATCTTAGAGATATTATAATGGTAAACAGAGCATGTCATTTTGCATGTCAGAGCCATATAAAAATCATGATGCCTGTGTAAATCCTGACTGTATATCAGCCTCCCTGAATCAGTGTGACTGAGAGTGAAGAAACTTTTGAGTCTCGATCATCTCAGGTTGTGAGCAAGCCACGGGGAGGCCAAAGAAAGGACTGCATGGAAAGAAGGTGGGTTAGGACATGGGAGATTTTTGAGTCCCTGAGCTGAAAACATGTCACAAAGAGAAGAGGTGGTGTTATGAAAAGAATCATTTTGGATAATATCTGCAAAAGAAGGAAAGGAGAAAAATTATTCATGTGGTTCAGAATGTGAACTAGCAGGAAGAATCATTAGAGAAGTAAATTAAGGTGAACAAGAAATGGAAACATTTCAAGAAGCAGGGAACAGTGGTCTTAAAGACTCAAGATAAGATGAATAGGGTAGGAGTCAAGATCCCAAGATTTCCTTAGCACAGTTGATCATTTGAGGCTAAAACGCAAGGGCTTCCCTTAAGCACCAGCTGACACCCCTCTCTTTTCTGAGGGCATAACCTTACTGTTCAGTACTTCCTTTTCTTCAGAAGGGAAATTAGCCTGAGAGAACAAAAAGAAAAATAGCTAAAAATACACAGTGAATCATGGAAAATTATATCTACTAAATTTCACAATGTACTGCTATTGCCATAGTAACCCTGGTTGGTAGATTACTGCAAGCTGTTTCTTTGCTAAATTTTCCTGGAAGCTTCACCAATTCTCAGTTTGGTTTCAACATGATGTTTAATAAAGAGTAACTCTGAGACCTCACATTGTCTCCTTCTATTTCTCTTTTGCCATGTGTCCCTTTTATCCCTTTTGTAAGAGATAAGTCCTTTAGGGAAGAGTTTTCAAAGGCATCTTTTGCCAAAGTTGTAAATGGACTTGTACTAGGATTTGTGCAATATATTGGGTTTCTGACTCTTGATTTCCAACTCAGCAAAATGTAATCCTTTGTTGGAAAATGAAGTATTACTTACTGCTGCTTTCTTTGTTTGTTTTTCTTATTCCATCTAACAGAAAAGTGCAGCTTGTCAGTGGTACAGCACCATATATGACAAAGTAAGAAAGTAAAAAATATGAGAGGGAAAATGGGAAAAGGGACTTTACCTCTTTGTCCTGTTTCTGAAAGTGACAGCTTCCAACTGTGATAACAATCCCCTGCCCGAGAGAAGGGTAGGAACTACAAAGAAGGCAACTCAACCAATGGATTTATTTGGTGAGAGTTTCTTTCTCAGGTATTGCAGAACTGCATTTTACATGTGCTTTGAGAAACAGTGCTTTGTATTATGCCTCCAGGTATGTATAACCAGCCTCCTTTTTTCCTCTTACCTTGTGGAAATTTCAGAAAACTAGGACAGGTAATGTATAGTGCCAAAATAGAAGATGAACTGACTAAAAATATTGGGAAAACATTATGAGTTAAGTTCACCATTGCTGTTGATGCCTGCTTGGTAATACACAATCACAGAATCACAGAATGAAACACATGCTGTGTGTTTGCAGAGCAATGCTGTTGGCCTTTTCCATCCAGAATTGGAAACATGTCCAAAAGAACAGTATCCTTCTGGCAGATGTACAGGCTCATGAGCATGTGATGTCCTCTAATTGCCATCCTTTGCCCAATGAGTCATGAAACCATGATGGTTGGAACAGATCACATTTTAGATTTTGGAAGAAGGCAGGTGATCGTTTTGGCTGTCTGATGTAGCTCATTAGAACGTAAAAATTGAACTAATCTCATTATTCTTTTAAGAGGAAAAATAGTATAATTGTGAACATCTAGAAGGACCAAGGATGTACTCATGTGGAAGAACAAAATTATTTAGGGGAAAACTCTTGTGACAATTGATGTATCAGCTTATAAGAGAAAAGGGGAAAAAACCCACTGGTGTAAACAGGAAGTTCCTGTTTGGCTTGATTCTTGAGCATATCAAGCCAAAGGCTGACCAGTCAAAGAGACAACTTCATGAGTCATCAGATGCAGGAAGATACTTTCATGCTTGCCATCAGCAAACACAGAAATGTAAGAAGGATATACGAGGGAGGTACAGTCTCTTTTGCTTTGAGAAAAAAAAATACTAAGTTAAAAATAAAGCTGAAGGCAGTGCTTCTTGTACAAAAAGCTTTTGGAGTTAAAGCTCTTAACCTTTTTAAATATGATTCAGTCATCTACATAAACTTATCTTGGGCAATAAAAATTTAGTTCTTGTTGCTACATCATACTTTAGAAGACCCTGTGGTTAAATCATAAACTACTGTGTTTCATCTACAAAATGGCTCAGTAATTTCCTTTTGTTGCTGCCCCGTCCTTCTAGATGGTAAAGAGGAACTCAGTAAGTTCTCTGAAAATAGAGATGTATTTTCTTCTTAAGAAAATACACACAGACCTGTATCAGAAATAAGTATCAGGGAAGACCTGGCAGAATCAAAGAGTGTGAAATAAAACAGGAAGAGCAACTGTACAAAATAAATGTATAGTGTCCCTTGAAATATTCTCCATTTGAGTGCTCCTTTTGGTGAGGGAGTGGTAGACTGAGAGAAACAATGGAGAGGAGGATATGATCGGAGACTGATGGAGCTCTGGGACAGGTTACAAAAATTCATAAAATACCGGAAAGATTTAGAAAAGAAAGATCTCAAAAGTTGTAATCAAGAAGCATATTCCAAAGTTGTAAGGAAGGAGCATATTCAAATGTGAGCTCTCTTGAAGGAAAAATATGGTATATAGCCACAATTAGGTCAGCTCTGAATCACTAAATTAATAGTCAGTATTGGGTTAGGAAAAAAATATTTCATATCTTTCATATTTACTAATGTCTCTCTAAATGTAGTATAAAAATCAGTTTTGAATGATCTATCTCAAATTTCTTGGAGAAAGTTCAGTTACCCTTGAGCAGCTGATATACAATGGCTTATTTTTCCAGTGCCTACATACACAGGCTCCCTCCTAGGAATAAAGTCTAAGAAACATCTTAACACAGGAATCTGAAATGAGCCATCTTTACTTAACAAACATATAAGAAAATTGGAGAAACATGTCAGATGCAAATATTTCAAAGCCTATTACAAGTGAAAGACCAAGATTCTCACATGCTTTGATAGTCTCTGCCTTCTTCCTGCCCTGTGCAAACACATAAAATTGTTGCAATCCATCCCACATAATGTCTCCTTTAATTAATATTGCCCATCAAACTATGTGGCTAGATGACACACAGCGTATTGTAAAAGAAAAGGAAGGTTTCCAAGGTAGTTATTGAGCTGATATATCAACACTTCTCCTTTGTCTTTTAGAATTGTGGTGACTTTGAGGGGGAAATCCTATTTATGCAAATGCTGGACAGTAAAATAACATTTCTCAAATCACACATTGTGAGCATCATGAAGGATAGAAATGAGGGCTTGCCTCATTGGAATTCTCCCCAGTACACCCCAAATCTAAAATGGTGTGCTGACTTTCCCTGCAAGTTACTGGAAAGAGACGAAACAGAGAACCAGTAATGTTTCTTCCTTTGACACAACAGGGCCAAATTCCAGGGCAGAAAGAATTCAAATAGGAGCCTTCAACTCTTCAACTGCTCTGGTGCTTTTAATCTGGTTTTCTTATGCAACAAAGATCACGTGGTCATGATGAGAGAGATATCCCCTTACCCATTTAAGAGGTATTAGTTGGCAAGGGAGATAGCCTGGAGGTTCTGAGCAGAGAGTTGGCTCAGATGTAATTGCAAACTGATAACCCAGCAAACCACGCTGCCCTTTGTTCAGCTAAGCAAGTAGAAACTGGGGGAGCAATTCATCTGGAGGTACTAAGAGAGTGGAAGAAACGAGGAAATCCAGAGACAAAGTTCTGTAGGTCACTAGGCCCCATTATTTCTGCTACTGATTGAACAACCAATTTGCTAAAAGGTAGCAAGCCAAGGAATTTTCTTGGCACTTCTCTCACACTTTAGAGTTCTTTGCTGCAGAGGAGAGAGTAAAATTACAAAGCATGTTCTCTGCTTAATGGTTGGCCCTTATTGACACCCAAACCCATGTAGAAATCCCAAAGCAAAGAGATTTTATCTTGAACTGCAGGACAATTAATGTGAACTACCTTTGACACTGCAAATTCTATTTTGTTCCTTTCAGTCTCCCAGTTCCTTGGGCAAATGGGTTGCAAATATATGAGACTTGACCTGATTCAAAATGCTCTCATAATTAGAGGACAGCCCTACTTTCATGAATACAGATCTGCACAGACATACACATTCTATTGCAGCACTAACAAATATATACTATTTTGACATTGTTCTTGTTTGAATTTCACACACAGAAACAAAGCAGTTTCTAACTTCTGAGTTATATTACAATTTTTATCATGCTGGTGTCTTTTAAATTGATTTTCCTAGTAGTGACCAGTTCCCAACTATATAAAGTTAATCAGTAGGACTTAAGACAAGCTCTAACAATGCTTTTTGAATTGCTATTAATTTTAAACAGTTACAGAATTTATAGGGTTTATAGGCTGATTAAATACTCTAAATGCTGACATTTTAAGAACAGTATGCAAAAGGGACTTTTCATAATTTTTATAAAAAGAGACCTTTTTATAATTACCAAAATTTCATCTAAGAAACTTTAACCGGGGGAGATCCTTGCAAGTTTGGATGTTAGAAATGATTCAGTATTGGATTTCTCAGTTAGAAACTCATTTAACTAAGAAAAGTCTACTGTTAATCAACTACCTAAAATTTATTCTGAAATGCCATTTCACGGCAAAGAGAATTCAAAATATAGAGGAAACTGGGAGGTAAGAAATTCTAATCTTTTCCTCTTCCTTACTCTTGAGAGAACTGTAGCTTATTCATAGGATTTTCTGACAAGGCCATTAGCAATAGCAAAGACTTGATCAGCCTTAAGTCCTTTTTTTGTCCTATGCACACAGGGATCTGATTTTTCCGGAGTCAGGGGACACAATGGAGCCTTCAATGGAGTCTTAATCTTGAACGAAGGAGAACCACATCCATAGCTGTTTCCAGACAGCAGCCCCTTTTAACTGAATCTGTTGTCTAGGGGATGTAATCAGTCAAAATATGTTAAAATTTCATCCACAGATTTAGAGCAAGTTTTTAGAGAAGGCATCTGCAGCAGAACAGCTAATGTCAATATGCGATATGATCCCTGACTATATCCATCATATGGGGCCTCTGGTGGTCTAGTGGTTAGGGTGCAGGACTCTCACCGCTGCGACCCGGGTTCGATTCCCAGCCCCCCGGGCAGATGGAGCTCGTTAGCCTTGTAAGGCAATCCCTCTAAGAGAAGGTCACTCTAAACAAACCTATGTTCTGGGGACCTCGCTGCCACTGTCCAAGCTTGCTCGGCCCCGGCAGATGAACCTCAGGATTAAAGGGTGGGCTCAGTTCAGCGCACGCTGTGTCTCACCTAAAAAATCCACTGCACAGGCTCGAAGGGTCAATGACCTTTCCCAAATCTTCGCTCGCGAAGACTGGCCATTATATCCATCATATGTAATGTAATGTAATTTAACAGAAGGTTAGGGGAGAATCTTCTGAGCTCTGAGTTGAAGAAATCAAGCTACAAGTTGAAGAATCATAGAATGGTTTCAGTTGGAAGGGACCTTAACAAGTGGTTTTTTGTCCTTTGAACTTTGAAAGGGAGATGTTGATTTCCCTCATTCCCTGATGGGAATGGGCAGTGAGGTTTGGCATAGCGGTGTCAAAGGCCTCGTGCACCCTGCGCAGTGCAGCAAGGCCAACCTCGGCCCAGAGGGCAACCAGGGCTGCTTGTTCCCCACAGACAGGGGATGGGACACCAAGACACAGGCAGCCCAGGGGCAGAGCCCCACAGGCCAGGGCCACCAGGGTGATCCCATCTGGGCAGACCCAGGCAAAATAGCCGGGGACGGCTGACCCTAAATGATGGCCGGGAGGCCAGAGCACTGGGAGAATTCTCAGTAATGTGACAGGCCCAAAGCAGAGCTGGAAACCTGCCTGAGCAGGGCCTGGAACAATGCTGCCCATGGGCACAACAATGGCAAAAGTGGGAATAGACACACCTACAACACAGCTTGGGCCAGGGCTGAGTTTTAATACAGACCCCGGGCCCAACACAGGCCCCAGGTGAAGCCAGTCAGAACCATTAAGGCTGTTAGTGCACTATAACAAACAGTGCACCAGTCCTGAATCTCCTCAACACTGGAGATACCTGGGTCATAATGTAATTCCCTGGAAACAAGTGTCTTTTTATCAGCCCTTTGCATGCAGGCAAGAGAGATTCTAGTATGTCTTTCTGCCTCTTTGTCTGGGAGGTTATCAGCCTACCAGCCTTGGAAACTATCTACTGACTTTCTCAGGGATCATCAATTAAAGCTGGTTGAAGGTGAGCAGGTGTCACATAAGGACAGTTATGCTCACAAGAATATGAAAATCTGCTGAGGGGTAGCATATTTAGACTGGATCACCATTAACTAAATTACAGAAAAAATATTAAAATGAATCCTGGATGCCTAAGGCAAACACCATTTGTTTTAATAGTGCAAGTCTAAACAGTACACAGATGTTGCTCTCTTTACTAAAAATAAAATTCACCAGGGCAATTGTTTCTGGACAAAACAATGCTAACTGATCTTACAGGTGCTTCCCTTAGTAGTTGATGCATTTCTAAGACAGATAGTGTGCAGTATGAGAGCTTGCTTAGAGCAATATTTCTGAAATTAAACTCCATTAGCTTGCTGAATAAAAGAAGTAGACTCCTCCTTCACCTGTGCTCTCTGTCTTCAGTGCCAAAAAGAACAGATGTGGTTGTAAGTGGCCTCACTACATCAAGATATCGTTCTTGCCTTCAGGACAACTTTGTCCAGACTACACTACTAATTCACAGTGGGAAGCAGATCAGGTGCAGTCAGTCTGCAAAGCTTTGGGCCAAGAGCATAATCCGAGGTGACTGCTGTTCTCCCTAGGACTTGTGCAATGAGTTTCTTATTCTTGCCTCAGCCTTTACATGGTTTCCCTCAGCTGCACCTCACATCACAGTACCAGAGTGACTCTGATGCACTCGATGCATTATACACTGGAAAACTATTTTCTGAATACACAGAGATATGGAAAGCATGTTGTACAGGGTATTTAAGATTCAAAAGTGTTAGAAATGAGGAGCAATTTCTGTTATGTGGAACTGTCAGCAAATACAATTTGTGCGGTTTCCACATTTCTCTGCTGCATTTCCTACACCATGCAGTAGATGGCAGGAGCCAATAAAAAAATTTCAGTGCAATTTTCATAGAAGGAACTAAGTTGATCAGACTTATCTTTGTTAGATTCTCATGTTTAATTTAAAATAATTTTACAGCAGCACTTTTATGTTTTTGGACATTATTAATGCACATAATATTTCTCCTGTTGCAAGGTTTATTTCTTTTTAACGTAACTTTTATTATTAAAAGATTAGTCTTTCAAGATTGCATTGGTACTTGAGATTTTTTTGACGAGCTTTGAGATTTACTAGACAAGTTTCATAAGTTTCTGAACTTAAATTCCAATTAAGGTTCTGTTTATATGACGAGTGAATTATTTACTTCCATGTTATTTGCATTTGAACCCATCAGTCATACTGCAAACAATAGAAGAGAACATGCTTAAGGCATTAAAAAAAAAAAGAAATAAAACCCATACAAGAACTGATCAAAACAAGCATAGGTTCAAATATTCAGTTGCAAAAGATGACCCCCCTAAATTGCCCCTCCTAAATTTAATAAAAAATAAAATATTTTACTTTTTGACTGTCAACCAGGATTCCTTATGAAATATTTAATTATTTTTTTTAAAGAAAGTGATGAGCTAACCTGTAGCTATGAGGACTATAACATTCTACTGTCAGAATTAGTTGCTCACTACATCTTGCAATCCAATGGGACCAGGCAGAGTAACATAAACAAGCATTATGAGGATTTCTTCTTTGAATTCAGCATGGTCCAGCTGGCAGTCTGGGGAGTATGTAATACACCCAGCCCATCTCTGCTTCCTGAGAGGAGACAAGTGTTTGACAGTGCGTGCTCTTTGCTTAATCAGCTGAACATCTCAGCTTGTGCTTGTAGAAGTCAGGGGCTTTAAGACTGAATTTCCACGGGAGAAGAAAGACAGACTGCAGCCATGCTTCCTCTCATATAGGAGAGCGGCTCCACACTTACAACCCCTGTGTGGCCTGTGAAGCTGCCATCTGTCCTGTGTTGCTGGAGAAATTGAACTGTGTTGCTTTAAGATATCAGAGAACAGGCAGTTAAAGGTGCAAATGTGGAACCAGGCAGGTATTAAAATTACTATTACTTTAACTGAATCTGGAAGTCCTGTAATACTACTATTTCCAGCTATCACTGTCTGGATTATTAATTATCTCAGGTATGACCCATAAACACCTGGCCAAAAGGAAGAGCTACCAACACACACTTTTTTTCTGTGATTAAACAAAAGTTCCTATCCAAGTGGATTACTCGGGGATTGACTATTACTGTAAATTTGTCAGTGCAAGCTTGACTGATAAATCTGGTTTAAGGTGAATGAGGAACTCAAAAGAAACGATTTCTATCTCTGTTAAGCATACTTGCAACCCTTGTAGATAAGCAAACCCTCTCTTATCAACCCTCCTGGGCTTCAGTTGTCAGAGCCCGGGGACAGCCTTTGCCCCTTCAAGGGCTTTGGCTGCCTATGAGCATGATCAGCTCTGATTCACGCAGGGGCGAGGCTGGTCTGCAAGAAGCTCTGTAAGACTGGGCCACTGGGCTATGAAGAACATCTTCTTAGGCTCAAGCCCTACCTCAGACCTTGCCTGAGTTACATTGCAGTTATGTAGTCTGGTGATGTACTTTCCTGGGATAGATCCCCTGATCTCAATCTCTGAGTTACCTTTGATCTTTTACACCCATGAAGACTTGTCTAGCAAGCACTGGATTTTCTGCTGACCCTGCTTAATGCCTCCAGACCTGCTTGTGTAGGGTTGGACTGCACCCTTTTTTTGTGAGGACGCTGCCTTACTGCCTTGCTGTCACCCTCGGCTGCCAGATCACCTTCCCTTGCAGAGCGGCTCTCTTCTGCTCCCTCACACCAGGTCACTGGATCCAGTTCTTGAGTAAGACTCTTTTCCAGTGAGCCAGTGAAACGCAAATATGATCCCAGATCCTTACAAAAAGTGTAGTTACTTATATTTAGTAGCTTACATAGTTTCAACAGTGTGCCAGAGCAAACCGATGTTAGTACTAACACTTGAGAACCTGCTAGAAGTGCTCATCTTAAGCTGAGTCTGCTAAACCCCTGTGGTAAACTGAAAAACTCTGGACTGCATTGTTTTCCAAACATAATCCCAGTATTGTTTTGGTTATTTTGTTGTTCCGCTGCTGAAGGCAGAACTGTGTTTTGTTTACATTCTCTCTTGCATGGAAAGGTACCTGTTCTTGTTTATGTGCTGTAAAGAAGAAGTAATGTATTTCATCAAGGCAAAGGGGAATGAAATATGAATGTCTGAAGCCATGACTACTCTTCCTCTAACCTTTCTGGGTGTGTAAAGAGGAATTTTGTTTAAATCTCATATGGTAAATTTATTAGTCCATCAATGTATTATTAGCAATATTAACTTTATCAAGAGAATATAGGCTACTTTGGAAGAGAAGAGAATGATCTGAGGAAAAGTTGATAACAACATGATACAGTGAACTAGAATGGAAGGCAGACCTTAAAAGACTATGGTATACAGTGATGGTATTTATCCTGGAATGTGTAATCAATTTATCACATTTATTGTACTATTAAACTTCTATTAATTTTTGAATGACTTATAAGCTCAGAAAGCTACTGGCCACTGCCTGGTGCACTGAGTCGTACAGGCAGGCACTGATTAAAAATTACTTCTCTCATCTCTGCAGCTCCTCTGTTCTGATGAAACTGTACAGGTCTCTGGCCATAGTACTTTCAAAGTCTAGAGCTTATCCCTCAAAATCAAGCAAATATACACATACTCCCTTTTTGGTCCTATGCACATGCGGGTCTGATTCTGCCAGAGCCAGGGGACAAAATGGAGCCTTCAAAAGAGTCTAACCTTGAACCCAGGGAGAACCATATCTGTAGCTGTTTCTAGACCGTAGTCTTTTCTAACTGAATCTAAGTTAATCCCTTGTATAAGGGATGTAGTCAGTCAAAATATATTGCTTACACAGGATCTGTTGCAACCATAAACATGTAATTGAGGCCACTATGGTGGGAGCACCTGTGAGACTTGAGACACTATGAAGTCTCAAAATTCCAACTAGGCTGTTCATCCGCTGACAATGGAAGTTCAAGCATATATCACACCTGTTATATAAGATTTCACACTGTGAGTATGATGCCATTTTGGCTTGGGGGCCACTGCCTTGGTTCTTTTTTTTTTCAAGATTAGAGGTAGCCTGGATTGAGAGCTGTTTTATGCCTTCCTCAGGAGTCTGTATTGGGACTGGTGTTGTTTAGCATCTTTGTCAGTGACATGAACAGTGGGGCTGAGCACACCCTCAGCAAGTTTGCCGACAACACCAAGCTGTGTGGTGCAGTTGACATGCTGTAGGGAAGGGATGCCATCCAGAGGGACCTTGACAGGCTTGAGATGTGGGCCTGTCGAACGTCATGAAGTTCAACAAGGCCAAGTGCAAGATCCTGCACCTGGGCAATTGCAAGCGCAAATACAGGCTGGTCAGAGAATTGACTGAGAGCAGCCCTGAGGAGAAGGATTGGGGGATTGGTTGATGAGAAGCTCAATATGACTCAGCAATGTGTGCTCACAGCCCAGAAAGCCAACCGCATCCTGGGCTGCACCAAAAGAAGTGTGACCAGCAGGCTGAGGAATTGTCTCCTTCCACTCTGCCGTCGTAAGACCCCACCTGGAGTACTCATGCAGCTCTGGGGTCCCCAACATAACAAGGACATGGACCCATTTGATTGGGTCCAGAGTAGGGCCATGAAGATGAACAGAGGGCTGGAGCACCTCTCCAGTGAAGATAGACTGAGAGAGTTGAGGTTGTTCAGTCTGGAGAAGAGAAGGCTCCAGGGAAGCCTTACACCAGCCTCCCAGTACCTAAAGTGGGCCCACGAGAAGGATGAGGAGGGATTGTTTATCAGGGAGCCTAGTGATAGTACAAGAGATAACAGTATTAAACTGAAGAAGAGTAGGTTTAGATTAGATATTAGAAAGAAACTCTGTACTGTGAGGATGTGGTGAGGCACTGGAACAGACTGCTCCACAGAATTGTGGATGCCCCATCCCTGGAAGTGTTCAAGGCCAGGTCGAACAGGACTTTGAGCAACCTACTTTAGTGAAAGTTGTTCCTGCCTATGCAGGGGGGTTTGAATTTAGTGATCTTTAATGTCCCTTCCAACCCATACCTTCTATAATTCCATGAGGAAGGTTGGAAATGAAGTGGACATCTTGTCCAGACCTCTACCCCTGGTGTATAACAGCTGTTTGTAGGACCTTCAGCATGGGCCAGATGAGTGTGGTCCAAAGGATTACTTCTCACATATGAAAACCAGCCCATTTTGGCCTGACCTGATGGATTTTACTGATTTGCAGATTTGGTGCCAGTTGTCTGATTCCTTCTAATAATTACAGACTGGGTACTGTTATCTCAGTTTTACTATTTTATGTGACTGTATCAAGCAAATAGATATTACAAAACCTTTTGTTTCCTGGACTAAACCAAGCAGTCTTGTGATATGATTTGGTGTGAGGCAAATATATTGTTCCACATATAGGCCTTTAGGGTACAGATCCCCCCCAAAACCCATCCATACGTATTTCGTTTCCTTCCTTTGGCACTCTGTGAAATACCCTCTACTCTACAGCTTCTTCTTCTGTTACTTTCACAAAACTACATTTTACCTGAACACAAGATATATTTTTAAAGAGCTTTTTCAAAGCTCTTAGCTTCCTAAAGTCCCAGTGGAAGTGACGAAAACTATTTTTATTGAGTCCTGAAGGCAGCCTAGAGGCTGCACTGACTGAAACATCACGGTTTTAACACAGTTTACTTCCTTAGTCTAGCTGTGATCTCTCCATCCTAAACCTTCCTCACCTAGACTCAGGCACTGTCTTTTTCTCTCCCTTTCTCTCTCCATTGATCTACCTTCATAGTTCCATCAATTTCAATTGCAAAACAATAGTTACAAATTTAGCCCAACAGCTACAATTTTGTATTCAACTGCCTATTATCGAAGTTTTGTGTCAGACTGACAGAATTTCTAGTGTTACATCACGAGATCTACTGGAAAATCTTAAAAATTTAGGAAGACATTGTTTGGTGGGATTATGAGTCATTAGCTTTGGCTCAGATCCTGTGAACTTTGGGGAAAAAATTATGGAAGAAAGCAGCGCCATGTGCAACGTGTTTGTATTACCGATCATAGATAGAACTTTGTAGAAGCAAAACTAAAACACACTACATTATTTTCAGATAAAAATTATTTCTGATTTAAAATGTTTTCTTAAATCTCTCTCTAGAAAGAGGATGAATTTTACCTTATGCTTCCACCAGGTGACTGCTATTCACACAGAAAGAGAATGAATAGAATACTCACTATCTCCACTTCAGACATTTTTGTATTTCTGTCATTAAAATGTCACAATCCCACTGCAGTCCTGTTCACTTCAGGATTTTCTCTCTTATCACAGCAGTTGGTAGGTTTGGGCTCTTTGCTTTTCTTGCCATTGTGCACAATTTAATACCACCATCAGAGGAGGATAATGATTGCACATCACAGAAAGTTTTTGTGTTTTCAGCTTCATATGCCAGGGTGTAACTGAACCTGTTGATGTTTTAAATTATTACGATAACTTTTTGAGATGTCTGCTCTTCCTCCAGTAATAATTACAGACTGCAGCAAATAAGTTCACTTTCTCTGAGTGGACCAGAAAGGCCATATTGACAGACAAATGCAAGAGAGAAAGGACTGATAAATTTCTGTTAAATTTTCACAACTCAGTGCTCAGACTAGTCACTGCCCAAATTCTAAATTGAAATTCATCATCAAAGTTGGTATTAATTAATCATATATCAGCCCCTGACAGAGGCTGGAAGCTTAACAGATCTTGGAGAACAAACTTTCTTCATGCTCTTACAGTGGTCTGTCCAGACCGAAGCAAAGGCTGAATAAGGCTGATGTGGGGACTTGCCATCCCGAGGGCCAAACAGAATAACCTGGGGAAGAGCTGGGCAGGCATATTCAGTAAAACTATAAGTACCAATCTGAGATTCAAGCTAGCTTGCTTGGGAGCAGCATTGGAGCAGCCAGAATAATTTTAGGGAACTGGGAGATACTTGCTTAAATGTTCCCTATGCCATTATCTTGCCTTGGAACTCAGAAGACATCGGACACCTTCTCAACACCAAGGTGGCAGGCAACACTCAGAACATTTCAATACTTCTTACAAGATTTGTAGGTGCTGTTTTGACATGGTGAGACAGGAATTTTCCAGTTGCTTCTCTGCCCTTTGGAGGAAATGGGAAGTCCACACTATGTCACAGAAGTATATCAAGGATGCATTAGCTCAAAATTCCTATTCTCTATTTCAGTGGCAGGGAAAGCCCAAGCTTTCCTGGTGGGGCATCTTGGGGATGCCATTCCCTCTTCTGTAATTTTCAAAGCTGTGAAACGCTTCCATCCTTTTCTGTGGTGGACAAACACAGGAAAGCAGCAGACTGAATAGTTTGCAGGAAGGTACTGTTCTGCAACTTGCTGTACAAAGGCAGCAAAGTGCAGCAGAGACAGAGATATGTGTATATTGGGGCAAAAGAACACCACAGTGCATCTGAGAGCTTTCCTGTCAGTAAACGGACTTTTTGTGTCTGTGCACTTAATGCGTCCAAGACTGAGACTAAATATAGCTCATGAGCAGTTTCCCGTCTCTGAGACAAGGAAGCATGCTGTGACATTTCTTGCCTTGTATCTATACTGCAGGTATCTGAAAAACAAAAACCTCTAAGGCTTTCTAGTTGCAGTCTTTTTTGGCACCAATTTAATTCTAAATGTGAGAGTCTTTAAATAATAATTTGGAATTATTTTTATATGTTGAACAGGAATAAGAAGCATTATCTCTGGATGTGAGTTTGAACAGACTCCTGATTCTGGACGCATCTGTGGCCTACTTTGGATCCATGAGGTCATAATGTTTTCCAACTTTACGTTTTGCTAGTAAATTTATGTTTTTTTCTGAGTATAAGACTACTTAACTAGAGCTTGAGAGGTTTGTTCTCTGTGTTGTCAAGTTATCTTTGCTTCACATCTGAAACCTACCCATCTATTTACTTCCCCAGATTTCTTCTCCTGTAGGCGTCTCTCTCTCTCTCTCTCTCTCTCTTCTCTCCAACAGGTAAGGACAAATTCACTGTTGTCCAAAGACCTTTTCAGAACTCATCTCCAGTTCAGTTATGACAATGATGTGTAGGTTTACCTACATTTATTTTTTATTTCCAATTCCAAGCTCTAATTGATCTCTTACAAAACTTTCAGATACCTAGTTAGATGCAAACACTTGTGTTTGCTTGCTGATATAAAGTTATGCATCATCACTTAGATTATTCCTGGAGTTCTGGTTACTGGAAGGGACTCTCCATTCCTTTACTGTCCACTCTCCACAGCTTAGATTGTGGCTCCTCCACAATGAACACCTGCCATATGGAGGTGAAGCGACCTCTACCAAGTCAACATTTGTTTCCTGTAAACTTAAACTGATTACTCGAAAAGCCCTTTCATTCTTTCCACCCTCATCAACCACTCCTCTCACATAAATGAGTTTATTTATTTCCACTAAAGACTGAAGTTCCAGCTCTATGAGGATCTGGTTCAACAAACTCTTCTACAAGCATTTTTTTATCCAATGGGTTTGATACAAAAGCACACTATACAATGGATGCAATCTCCTCTCCTTTTCCTCCACCTTGTAGCAGCTTAACAAAATGGTACAGATCAATCTCTTGCTGTACATTTTTTTCTCCTTACTTCCTATGCACACAGAAATATGGGGCCATTGAATTTTTATGCATATATTTATGGCACATTTGCATACTTAATTAAGCTATTATTTTATTTTAAGAGGATGCCATCACTATAAAAAATCATAATAAAATGTTCAAGTTACCAGTTGAAAGTTACTACTGAAAGAATGAAAATTATTTACTTTTCATCATTAGCAGTGTTTGGCTTTTCACTCATCTTGGGGCATGGATGCTGAAAATAGACCAGTAAGTTTCACTTCTGCTTAAGACTTTCTTGCATTAGAACAAGGCTGCTTTGAATAGGCTGAAAACACAGCAGAAAATTATATTCACATTAGATTCTCCGTGGAATTACAGAGGAAGAGCTAGTTCCCAAAGACTGTTTTGTATATTTTGGATTTTACGGAACCAAAGACTTGGCATTCTGCCAGAACGCTGAGATTTGAATTACCCTCCAAAAAATGCAGCCAGCTGCCTATAGTTATTTTTTCTGTTGTACCAGAGGAAAGAAAAGGTGAAGTGAAATGTATTATAGAAGTCTCTCTGACTTCTTGTATTTGTCTGAGTTGCAAGGTCAAGTGTCAATATAAGAAGTTCCTCTTCATTTAGATGTTAAGTACAAGTTTGTACCTCATTCAGAATAATCTCTGCCTCTATCTATGTTGGTATTAATTATACTTTCAATCTGGTTTGCAGATGCTAAACCTTGGGCTGCAACTCGGAGGTATGTAGGATCTTATCCAGCCAAGTAAACCAAGGGACAATAACACCTGTGTGTTTTAGGCAGTTACAAATAGCTCATTAGATATTTGATTTTGTTGAAATGCATTTCTGATCTTAAGAAAAAGATGGGACTTAGACTGATGCTGCAGATACAGATTTGATCTAAAGTTAACCATGTTGGGGGCTACCTGGAGCAGCATCTGTTCTCTTAGGTCCACTGGATGCTCTCTGCATGCTGTGAAGAAAAAATAACAAAGCGCTACAGGTAAGAGAAATCTTTTTCTCTGATTTGTTAGTTTTGCATATCTTCTCACTTGCTCTGCTGCCTGTCCTGAAGCTGGCCTTGATGTCTTTGCAGCTGAGTTTCTTCCCGCAACAAGGACAGCACCACAGAAACTGTTTTGAATCACCTCCATTCAACGATGGTCACTCAAGTGACCATGGAATCCAAGGAACCAAAGTAGCTTTAAAAGCTTCTCTGTAGTTGATCAGCAACTAAACCCCCTGGTGCTCAAAAATTTTGCTTGAAAAAATAAAAATCCCCTCACAAAAGTAATATTGAAACAGATTTCTCTGTGCAGGGCTATTTGTGATCTTAGTGACAGTCTCACATGATATTTAAACCAGTGATGGAAGTGCTAAGCAACCCCCCCCTCCATTTTTTTTCTGCTAAGATTATGTATTCGCCCTTCCGTATAGTCTACTGGAAGGGTGAGCTTACTTACCTGATCCATCTTATGAACTGTATGTTCATAAGCACATTTAATAAATTAATTCTTCACAGCCTTGTATAGAATGGAGACATCACACGGTGTATTAGGGGTTTTGTTGCTATTCAGAATCAGATGAAAGACTTTCTTAATGCAATGGCAAATAGCAAATGAAAAGGATCTGCTCTGGTCAGGTATATTTCCACCAAAGGCATCTTCCAGAAATACAGATCTGAGTGTTCTCAAGAAGTCAGTTGTATATTCCCTGAGATCTCTTTTGCTGTGGAAGAAAATATTTTAAATTTGAAAAGGAATTAGTTAGAACTGGTTCCATTTTGGTTGTTTGAAGTGTACCTGTCAAACCTGCAAGAGTTCCAGATTTGCTCACATTGTAGAAACTTTTCCGTTTACCACCAGCTAAAGTTGTACATCTGATGCTGAAGCCACAGGGACATTATTTTTCTGTAGAATATAAATAAAGGAGGAAATATGGATTTCTTGTGTAGAGTGATAAACAGATCAATATTACATGAAAGAGATATCGATGGGTATGAAACTTATGTAGTGAAGCCTGCTGCTTTTATAATTTCAAAATTAACAGAATTTCACACTGGGACTTACATAGTTTTTTTAGCATAAACAGAAATTGTGGAAGGATGGTTAGAAGAAAGGAGAGATTTTGAGCATGAACTGGTACAACATCAGCACTTTAGGAAAGAATTTATTAAGATGAGCATTTTACTAATAGAAGAGTGAATGATTATCCTAGTAGAACAGAGAAAAGAAGTAACTGCTGACATGTAAACTAGTCATCTAAGAAAAGAAAAATGTAATCAAATGAGAAGTAGTATTTCATTCCACTTGGAAGGAGCATTCACATAGAATACAGGGGAATTCAATATGATACACATAATTGCTTCTGAAGAGAATAAACAAACAACTAATTTATAGTAATGAATACCTGCACAAATCACAGTAAAATCTGGAGAGGGGTGTTCATTTTGAGTATGATAGAGAAAAGTATTATGGCTAAGTGAATTATATTTGAAAGTCATGAAGCCGTCAAAAGTACTGAATGCTGATTTCTGAGATAAAATCAAAGTTTGCAAGGCAGGAAAACTGGAAGGTTTTGAGGACTGACAGTAAGCATCAACTCTCAGGCAGAGTTTCAGACATGCAGTAAGATTTGCTGGTTCCAGCACAGCCTTTCCTTGTTGAGGTATCCTAAGAATAATGAGAAAGCTGAGAGAAATGCCACTGAAAGAAAACTAAACATGACAATACAAAATTCAGAGTTACTACTGTGTAGATCTGCAAGATGAAGGAAGATTTTACTTTGCAATAGACCTCCAAATACTAGATGTGCACATAAAAATGGAGGAGAGACAAAAATCTCACCTAGCAGATACACCAACCTTTTAGTAAAACACAGAGCTAGAAAAGGTTTTCCAAGAGGTACAGAATAAGTAGAGTAAGTCTGATTTCTCATGGATCTATATATTTTGTCCCCCTAAGTACTATCTCTTCTCCCAGCAATAGCTTTAGATGTCCCCAAGGTCTGCATCTGGTCCTGGGCCTGGCTGGCTTTGAGCCATTTGCTGACAAAGAAAATGTACAATGTATCAGTTCTTCCTCCCTTGTGTTTCACCTGCCTAGCACAAAATGCAAAGGCAATTATCCTTTATACCTCCACCATTCTTTTAAATATAGATTATACCAAACCTGAGTCCCCATTTACATAATAATTTGTGGGAGATGGGTTAAAAGACAAAGAAACAGTTTAGGGAAGGAGTTAAAAAAAAAATCTTGGATCATCATAAATCTTGTAACATCAGCTATTGTTCCTGCTGTTAACTGAGAATGCCAAGGATTATTAGGTTCCCAGGGAATAAGAATTGATTCCTCAGAAAAAACCCAACAGGAAAAAACCCAACAGCCTGCTTTTCAAACTCCTGAGATTCTTGGAACACACTGTAGGAACAGCAGTGAAAATGCTTACTATATAACTACATAACCATATTAAAAGCTATAATAAGTGCCAATGGTCTGTGTTTGTCTTTTCACATTCTTGCCAAAGATAACTTTTCACTCCAAGGACATTACTGAAAAAAGTTGACTGTGAATCTTAAGTCCCTACAGCTACTGCTTGGAGGAACAGGCAGAGTAGGAAAGAAAGAGTTTAACATAATCAGTTAATGTCTTGGCTATTACTCCTACAGAAATTTAAGGAATTTTGCAGTGGGATGCATACATCATCCTATCACCCTTTCATAACATTGCTTGACTGACTTAAGACTTTTGTAACATTGCTTAACTTTCAGTCATACTGAGGACTATTATGACTTACATGAATTTTTGGGATGTCAAATACCATGTTAATAAATTACAGTTCTGCTGTCCACAGATCAGTACTTGTGAATCTTCTACAGCTGATTCAGTTTCTTATTTTATTTAACTGAAAAAGTCTTTTCTCTGGAATTTCTTCCAATTACTCCTGAATTTCCCAAAAAGAAAAAGATTCAGGATTTACCAGGTGTGTCAGCAGGGAATATAAAAGAAGTTCACAACTGGTCAACGTTTTACAATAGAGAGAGTTCCATATTAAAAAATTCAGCCATTAGTAGTTTGCATTAATGAAGGACCCTAATACCTGAGTTGATAAAGGACTGGTCCCAGGCAGATTTTGTAGAAGTGGTATACGTACTTTTACATGTCTTGCCATATATCATGGAGCTAAGCTTTCTATTTCAAGAGCTGAAATTTGACATTGCAATTGTACATGTGTTAGTAAATCATTGCCTGTCATCTCCATAGAGATGTACAGATGACAGGCACCATGGAATGGGGAACAGCCCCCTGTATGTTACATATAGTGAATGCAAAGTGCATTGAAAACTACTTGCGTGGTGGAGGTACTTTTCATTCCTGTCTTCTACAAAGAATGGTACATCTATAGGAGAATTGTCACGAGATGTTCAAATCTAGAATCATAGAATCATAAGGTTGGAAAAGACCTCCCAGACCATCAAGTCCAGCCTTTGATCGAACACCATCATGCCCGTTAAACCATATCACGAAGTGCCACACGTACTCATTTTTTGAACACTTCTAGGCATAGTGACTCCACCACTTCCTTGGGCAGCCTGTTCCAGCACTTAACCATGCTTTCAGTGAACAAATTTTTCTGATATCCAACCTGAACCTCCCCTAGTGCAACTTGAGGTCATTTCCCCTTATCCTGTTACTAGTTGCCTGAGAGAGGAGACCAAGCCCCATCTTGCCACAACCTCCTTTCAAGTAGTTGTAGAGGGCAATAACGTCCCTCTGAGCCTTTTTTATTCCAGACTAAACAACTCCGGCTCCCTCAGCCAGTCCTTGTAGGGCTTATGTGCCAGCCCCTTCACCAGCTTCATTGCTCTTCTCTAAACATGTTCAAGGACTACAGTGTTTTTCTTGAAGTGAAGGACCCAAAACTGGACACAGGATTTGAAGTGTGGCCTCATCAGTGCTGAGTACTGGGGAGGAGATGATCTGTTCCCTAGTCCTGCTGGCCACACTATTTCTGATACAATCCAGGATATCATTTGCCTTCTGTCACCTGCGCACATTACTAGTTCATGTTCTGCTGCTGTCAACTCACACACCCAGATCCTTTTCTGCCAGGCAGCTCTCCAGCCACTCTTGCTCGAAGCACATAGCATAGCATGGGGTTTTGTGACCACAGTTCACACCTTCACCTTGTTGAACCTCATGCGGTTGTCCTTAGCCCATTGATCCAGCCTGTCCAGATCCCTCTGCAGAGCTTTCATACCCTCCATGAGATCAACACTCCTACCCAACTTAGTGTCATCTGCAAATGACGGTAATATCAGCTATTAGAGCAGGGTGACCATGTACCCTGTATAACAAAGCTAAAAAGCTTCCTGAGTCTGCATAGGATACCCAGGTGACACAACACAGCTGGGGTTGGCTGGGGGAGAGATTCCCTTTGCAAATGGAGGCCACTGTGTTACTCAGAGAATTAAAGTGGGATTCCCCACAAATGGAAAATTTCTACATAGTTTAAAAAAACCCAACAGTGAATCCAAATAGTGACAAAGTGTTGCTATTGTGTATATTTTCACTGGAACAGTACAATCCAAAACACACTGGTGAGGGTTGAGGGTGGCAGGGTCCTACACTCAGACGAGCACAGCAGCTAAGGTAGCATCAGCCCCTGCCATGTACTTATATGAGACCAAGCCATGCCAATCCCTTTATGGGACTTCCTCATAGTGGACCTTTCATATTCCTCCCAGCTCTACAAATTCATTGACCCTGTGCTGTACTCTCCCCATATTCACTTGGCTCAGTTGGCACGGCCATTCATGGTGTGCTGCCAACTTAAAATATATTTTTACCTCTCTTCTCCCCATTGTCTGCCTAGTGTCCATGGTGCACCTGGTGTGAGTTGTCTCAATTTCTTGACACTGCTGTGGTGGGAGTTCACACCCCTCAGGCCTGGCTGTAGGGTTGGGTTGGGCTGGGAGTGAGGGAGAGGAATGCAGATGCTCCTTCTTAGTGGCATGGCAGTGTGAGGGAAGGAAGAGGCAAGGATGAAGAGGCAATGAAAGGGAGAGAAGAGCCAACCCCTTCTTACCAGAGGAGAGAGAGCGAAGCACTCCCCTGAGCAACAAGGCAGTTTCTGCTCCCCTTCCCTTAACACTTTGGTGGAAATGCTCCTCTGCCATTTGGGGGAGGCAGGGCAGGGCTGGAGCAGGGTGAGATCCCTGTGGAAACAGTAAAAGAACTGTCTTGTTTAGGGGGAGGTCTGGCAAAGCTGGTGTGTGCACTCTGTGCCTTCGGGAGGCAGGGAGGGCAGGAGGGGGAAGTCACTTCCTGCCCACCCTGTCTAGCCCCTCTACCTCATTTAGCCTCTTGACCCCTTCCCTTCCTGGCAGATCCGAAACCCTTACCTTTGCAAAGAGCACCAAGAAAGAGAGGGACTGACATATTCGAAGGTACAAAGTTTCATTGTTGTTCCTCCCCTCTTTGCAGTGTTCCTGGAGCACAGGTGTCTCTGAGAAAAGCTTGAAAACAGATGTGCCTGGACACTCTCCTGCCTCCAAGTGCCTTGCAGATTACTTCTGGGCACCAGGATTTGCACTTCACAAATTCTGAGGATGCGTCTTTTCATTGCTATCCCCAAGACAATGAGATCGAAACAGTGTCCCTGCCCCTGCTGCCCTTGTAGCAGGTTAGTGGCGTCTGGCTGAAACAGGTCCCCCTCTCCTGGCTGCTGCTGAGCACCCTGGGCCAGTGTTAAATAAGCTCTGTTAATTTGCTATGGCAGGCACATTTCCCCAGCTAGGAGGAAAATTGGAATGTGCTATAATTATTTGTGCTAAGAAAAAAGTGCTTTGAACGGCGAGAGTGGGTAGAGAGTTTGAAATGGATTTGGTTGGGCTACTGCAAATCTGTGAATAAAACGAAGCCCAGCAAGAGAGTAGTTCTAAATAATACGAGATTAAGAGAGTTAGCTGCTTCTTACTAAATGACTTTCTATAAAAAAAAGTAATTGTCATGTGTTTTCTGCTGCTTTCCTACAGAGAGGAAAACGTGGCAGTGCTATGGTACAAAGCAAAAGAGATTTCCTGACTGAGGTGAAGGTTTGATTGCAAGCTTTGTGCAGCTGATTGGCACAGACAAGCAAAAACATGCTTTGCACTGTGTTTGCAAAAAACATGCAATTGATGATTTACAATCCAGATCCATCTGTCAGCACAATTTACTTTGCTTGCAACCTCATCCCTGGTATTTTCTTCCTGAGGACCCCTTGCCCCACTTTATGCTATGGAGAGGTAAAACCCACTTAGCAAAAACACATAAGGACATGGACGTGAATGTTTGTCACGTGAATGGAGTATGTCTGGACTGCATTCAGTGTGCTGGAGACATCCATGCCATGGGAAGACTGACTTCTAGACAGAGGTGGGGGAGCTGTATATTTATATTGATTTTCATTGGTAGAGGCTAGTAATTTCACTTCAGCAAAAAGACCTGATACAGTTATGGCATCTTGTGTCTGGATGTGTAGTATAAGTCTACCTTTTCTTTGGTTTTCAGCTCTCCTGTCAGCCCAGTTGCAGGCATATATTTAGTTTTTTGTGGAGAAGGAGAAATCAAAAGTGACTGGACAAGCTGGTAGCTAAAATGGTCCCTTCTGTGCTACTGGCTGTAAAAACTAGTGCATCTCAACCATTGCACTGCTTGGGTACAGGATGCGCCTCCAAAGAAGAAGAACAAGTAGATTATGATCTCATTTGAGCCTGGCGAACATTCATGTCTTAAACATATGACAATTTATTCCAATTTTTAGAATTACCTCAAAAAATGCAAAGCCTTTGAGGCAATGTAGCGAGTGATTTGTTTTCTTGCCTCTGAAGCTACTTCTGTCAAATGACAGGTGAGATTCCCTGACAAGGGCAAATTTATAGTCCTGTAATTCCTGCTGTGACTAGAAGCCTGCAATCTCAATTATTTTATTCCTGTGTTGTTGATAGTAATGAGGGTGCTCTGTGCAGGCACAGGAAGACTTTACCTTCTGTGCTGGTTTAGGCTGGGATAGAGTTAATTTTCTTGCCAGTAGCTAGTATGTGGCTGTTTGGATTTGTGCTGCACACAGTGTTGATTACACAGGGATGTTTTTTTTACCACTGAGCAGTGCTCACACAGAGTGAAGGCCTTTTCTGCTCCTCACCCCACCCCACCAGTGAGAAGGCTGGGGCTGTGCAAGGTAGATGAGAGGGGACACAGACAGGACAGCTGACCCCAACTGACATAAGGGATATCCCGTATCATTTGGCAACATTCTCAGCATATAAAATTAGGTGAAGAGGAAGAAAGACAGGGACATTTGGAGTTGTCTTCCCAGGTAACTGTTATGTGTGATGCAGCCCTGGTTTCCTAGAGATGGCTGAACACCTGACTGTGGATGGGAAACAGTGAATTAATTCCTTGTTTTGCATTGTTTGAGTGTGCAGCTTTTGCTATACCTATTGAACTGTCTTTATCTCAACCCACCAGTTTTCTCACTTCTACTCTTCTGATTCTTTCCCCCATCCCACCGAGGGGGGTGTATGTGAACAAGTGGCTGTGTGGGACTTGGTTGCTGCCTGGGGTTAAACCACACACCTCCATAGATTCCCTCATAAGCTGTGCTTTTGGGCTGCTGTCACCCACACTAAGCTTTCTGTAGGCCTGTTGGAACAGGGAATTACTGCAATAATATATTCTCTCACCTTGACCACATTCTGTCTCCCAACCTAAGTCAAAGGAGCTGGCGAAGATTTAGCAGGCCAGGCTTACACTGATTTTGGAGACTTTTTACACAGAAAGCATTTTTATCCTTTCCTACCCATCACTGTGGTCCCACCAAAGATGAACTGCAGCTGTCAGCAGGCCCCAAAGCTATAAGAGTAGCACTTTCCACCCATTCCAAGTCTTAGGATAGAAAAGTTGAGAGAAGCATGATACTTACCACGATATCTCAGATACATGGATTAATTTTCTACCTTTGTTTTCAGTTAAGACGAAAATCCATCTGTGAGATTTTGATCCTACTCCATATGTCAAAGACATTTTTTATAGCACTCAAAGAGCTGCCACGAGCATGATTGAATGTTTAATTCAAAAAGACCTGCATTTCTGTTCTGCTTTTTGTATTTTCAGACATATAGGATTGCTTGCCCAATTTATACTAAGAGACCTCTTCACATTCAGCTGAAGTAAGACACTATCACATATTTACTAGGTCATGCCCACTTGGCAGTATGACGTTAAGTGTCATCCTCTGGGAATTGCTTTGCCACCCACCTGACTGCCCTCAGGGTGCTCTCAGGGGCTGGGGGGCTCTGATCTTGGTGCCTGGCAGCCAGGGAGGCAGCATGTACAACAAAAAGATTGCCCATGGTACTCTGCTGACATGGGGATTTAGAGCACTGGAGATACAGGGTGTAATTTTGCAATATTTACTTTCCATTGGGTGAGTAAGGCAACAGGAGGGGGATCACTGTTCTTTTCCTGACATATTCTCATGTCCATGTGCCAGCAGCCTGTCTTTTACCCATTCTGACAAGAATGGAATCATTATTTGCAGAACTTTATCAAATAAGTTTCTTAAAGGTGAATAGTTTGCTATCATACATCCTTCTGATACCTGCCTGTTGCATGATTTAAAAAAAGTATCCATATATTTGTGCAAGAAATTGAGGAAATGAGAGATCATCCAGACTGACACATTTTCTTGGGAAATCTCTGCTGATGGAATTTTCCATGTATCAGACATTTTGTATTCCCATTGCAATACTGTATCGGTCCCTTGCCCTGACTTTTTCAAGGTAAAGGACTCAGAAGGTGCTTAGAAGAAGTAGTCTAGAAGATACTAGAGGGTAGAACAGTCTAGAAGTGTTAACCAAGTAATTGTAAAATATTGTAATGTACTTTATTGAAAATCCACATTAAATTCATATTCCTTGTCCTTGCTTTCAAGGCTGTAAACAGCTCTGCCCACACAGCTCTCTGCCCACAAATCCACATGCTGTTTTTGCCAATCTTGTCTCTCAGCTGCTCCTTTTGTGTCTCTCCCACACAGAACTTTGTGCTGGGATTCCTCTCTACCCCCAGACTTCCAACATCTGTGAAAAATATGTATGTATATATTACATATTATTCTATTTTATATATTTTTGTATTATCATATGCATATGCAAAATGTGATCTCCCTTTCAACTGTTCCTTAAAATTGACATCTTTCCCCAAAGATGAAGGCTCCACTGCTCCCTTCACTTCCTTTGTGATATGTGACTTTACTCCTGAATGATAATTTCACATGGGTCCTGCCTGACTCTGGAAAAAGGATTGCATTTAGTTTTTCTAAACTATCACACATGCTTACAGTGACATGTATATGATAAGGCATAATAACACATGCAAGTGAGTTGCTCACAGTCCCCGAACTCGGAAGGACAACTCCAGCAGCCTGAAGTGAAAAACCAAACTGCTTAGGCTACCTGTCAGAGAAAGTCCTTGACAGATGTTTCAAAGTATTATGTAACATTTTGGTCATACAGAGAGCATGATGGCAAATGCTCTAGGAGGAATTTATAGAATGAGAAACTTGAGTGCAAGAATCTGTGGAGTGCTTTGCCAGTGACATGCTGGTGATGCCAATCCTAATGGAACATACTGGCAGAGAGACTACCAAGACATTACCTGTATGATATCATTATTTCCCCACATACACCCTTTATATGAAACTGAAAGAACTGCTGACTGCTCATTGAGGGTTTGTTTACTTTCTCTTGTATGGGAGCAAAATGATCTGGGGTTTCCCACTGCAAGACCACTGGGTTGCGCAGTTCTACCCGAACACTTTCACCTGATGCTAAAACTAATGCACAAATTTACTGAGAGAGTATTACTAAAAAGTGCCTCCTCTCTCTAACCTTTTCCTCTTCTGGTAACACTTAAAGTGTAATTATCTTTACTGTTTGACATCTACAGTAATTCATCTTTATGACTCAAAAAAGCTATTGCTTTTTCATTTGTGCGAGCCTCTAAAGGTAGTGACAAAAATGACAGTAAAGCCAGAAGTCAGAAAAGGAAACTGAGGAACCAGTGAAATAGTTGAAATGTGTGTGATCTTGCAGCGTGAAGTTCATTGGAGGCAAGGATGACAGTCTCCCTTTAAGGGCACTGAAAAATGCTCTAAATGCGCTGTGTTAGAGAGGATATTGTGTTTCGGCTTTTGCAGAACCACAATTGGTTTTGTTTTTTTTTTGTGAAATGACAACCATGTGGAAATCTGAAGCTGAGTTCCTTTGCATTAGTGTCCTCAAATTTTGTGTAGACTCTTTTAAAATTACAACTTGGTTTTGGTCCCTTTAATTTACATTTTTTTCCACTGCCATCATGCTTTACTACAGTTTCACAAAAAAATATGCGCATATGCAATCATTGTTTTAATGTCAATTTTCAACGAAAAATAATTTTAGAATTGCAAACCTAAGCAGAACTAGAAAGTGTAAGATCAAATTAACAAATTATTTTTCCAGAAATGAGTCTCCTTCTGCTGTCCCTATTTACTCTCAAGATCTCTTCCTTTTAAATTATGTGTGAAATATGCTCTGACTCTGTGAGGAAAGATGTGTGTCCCTGTGGAGCTGCAGTGTGTCACTCTCAAGGAAAAGTGTGCACAGGTCTCCTAAAAACATGACATCTATTTTTGTATAGTGTAGAGAAATTAGAATGAACTGAAAACGTTAATGTGAGAAAGTACATTGTAAAAGGTGTGTCCTTCTTTTTGGAAAATTGGAGGAAATTCTGGTATAGTTAAAATGATCCTGTGCAGTGTTTGCAGAGGACATTATGCAGCAGCACATGCTGCATTTCTGGCACAGGGGGTTTCTGTAGTGATGTAAGGTGCTGCAGTTTGACCCAGTCCACTCACAGAGGTGCGTGTTGCAGTAGCTGTGTTATGTTGCAAGGCAAAGGCTTGGTTTTGTACCAGTTGGTTCTCTGCCCCCAGCATTCAAGAGGGATGTTTCATGTTCCACTGAGGCTTAAGAATAGTTTCACTTAAAGAAGCTGTCATGTGTACCAAAAGGCAGAAAGATAGGAAATGTAAAGGATAGGTGTCTAACAGCAGCCAAGCTGCTAAACTGGTACATTGAAAAGGTTGGTTTTCTTCCATGTGCCAAAAAGATGAATATATAATCCTTCGAGGTACTAAAGAGTACTATTATTAAATGATCTGAAAGGACTTAAATTTCCTGCGGTGCCAGGCAATGGAAAAAAGGAAACCCACAACCCACCTCATCAGAGCCATCAGAGGTATCATTTTCTGCAAGGGTAGTCAGAAGAGATTGAAATTTGACTTTTTCCTGGAGGTTTCCACTGCCTCTTAATGTATAAATTTATCTCCAACTGGCAGGTGTAAACAATCTGGCAGAGCTGAGTTTCAGTACTCTCACCAAGAGGTTTCCACAATTTGTAAAGCTAATACCTGAGAAGCAGGTACTAATGTATTTATTTCACTGTGGTGCAAAGCAGAAAACAGTTTGCAGAAGGACGCATGGCTTGTCGTACTGTTCTGAAAGTAACAAAGGAAAAATATACAGATTCTCTTAAGCACACTTGTTTTCTTTTTGTCTTGTTACTTGAGCCAATCAGCAATTGACTGGAAGGCTCCATATTTCAGCGACATTTCTGTAGCTAACCAAAGACCTCTTCCGGGCTTGCCTTTGGGGAAGGTGTAAACACTGGATCACAAAGTTACTTTGTATGCCTCAGAAGACAATTCTTTCTTGCCAGTACCTGAAACATTTAACTGAAAGGTGGAAGAGGGAGTGAGCTATTTCAGTGTGTCTTGAAGTCTGTCCGTCCAAAATCTGCAAGGCAGTGGTGGGGACTGCCACTGTGACCACTGCTGGTGCTGTCTGACATCACAGATTTTACATTTTTATACAGATGAATATTGTCATGATGTAACTACTTTACCATGTGGTTACAGACAGTAATGATCTGTGCCTCTGTTTTCTAACACTGTAATAGGGTTTTCTGTACTTTATCTGCTTGCTGTGAAGTGAAATTCATTCTTTGTCTGAAGAACTTTGGAATAACTGAAAAAAGGCCAGGTATTAAAAATACTTATGTGAATTACTTTATCACACCACTGCACTGCCAATTTGGTTGCTGACTGTGGTCTATACCTAATGATTTGGAAAGCAAGGGGTAATGGAATCATAGAACTGTTTAGGTTGGAATGACCCTGTAAAATGTAAATGGAGAATGGTATGAGATCTTCCTGCTTCTCTGGCTCAGATATGTCTGGAAATTATTTGATTAGTCTATGAATGGTATTTTCAGCTTGCCTTTATGCTGAGACAATTTAAAGCATTCTTTTTTTTTTTATTTCTTCCTTTCTTTCATCAGGTTTTTCTATAATCAACACTGCTTTGAGTGTAATTCCTGCTTCTTACATGAAATGTCAGTCCATTTGGCCCTGAGGTATTGGAAAGGTGTCTCAGCTAAAAGTCAGGATGCTCCTGTGTAGTAGGTTTACTGACTTGGTCAGAAAGCCTGATCTTTTGTGACTTATGAGCTGTGGTTATGCAGCCTGTTCAAGTTAGCACAGAAGAGTGCTAACACAAGTTAGCTTGACATGGAGAGTGGTAGTCTCCCTTTATTCTCTGCTTCTGGAAGTTTTTCACTGTGTGTTTTGATAAGGCACCAACATTTGTACAACCACATACGCTGAATCAGGAAAATCATATAGTTATAAGTCTTCTTCCTCTCATCCTACTCCACTCTTCCTTCTCTCTTCTGTCTCCTTTCCTTTGTTTTGCCTTGCCATGACTTACTTTGTCCCTTTTTTCTGGCAAACCAGGTACCTGATCTAGCTCTCTGTGAACCTGTGGGGACTGTTAATCCAAGGCAAGGGACATAGTGGAAGTGTTTAGTAGTGTGGAAGTGGACAGGACTATTACCTTCACCACTGGCATGGATTGAGATTACAATCTGTGTAATCTCTGTGTAATCAGAGATTGAGATTAAAATCTGTGTAATCACAGACAGAATCATTATAGGACTAATGCTTTTCCATGTCTTAGGTCTGTAGAAAAAGCAGAAATCTGTAGGAAATGTGATCACTAGGGTCAGGAACCGAGAGGTTCCTGCTTTGAAAAACCAGAAGACCAGGAGTTTTCAGGATACTGTGGAAAAGACATATTGATTTAACCCTGATTTTGTCAAACTGCAAAGATAAGCCTAAAAGGAGGGTGTCTAGGCTCAGCTGGGATGATTGTGATGGTGTGAAGGTGAGCAGCCATTTTAAAATCAGATAATGATGCATCCAATATGCATTGACTGGCTTCTTCAGATTTCCAGATTCAAAGGCAAAGTTACCTGCTTCCAGCACAAGACAATGACGAAGGCATGTGTTGCACAGGAGAACATTAAATAGCACCTAGAAGAATGGGTTGGAGCCTAGTCATAGCCTTGAAGGATGACACTGAGAATCTTAACCTTCTTATTACCTTTTATTGTTTCAGGATTATTTATTAAATTTTCAGTGGTGCGTGGGTAGATGTGCATGTATTGTCAAAGGAGCATCAAGGACTGTGGAAAAATGAGGGCACTTCCACAACAGTCACTAAGGAAAACTGAAAAATTAGAGATCTTCTTGCCCATGAAATGCTGAAACATTTCATGCTTCTAAACTTAAACACCTAGAGTTATAGTGAACCTGATGGAGTAATTAAGAGAGCATTTAGGGTGTTTACATACCAGAATGATGTGTATATACAGCTCAAAAGACTAGAACTGTTTCCAGAGTGGGAGAGACTGTGGGAAACTCAATTAAGAAGAAATACTTGGACTGGCTGTCTTTCCTGATGAGCTCTGCTGTGTTGGAAGGAGCGCTTGAAGGAAGGCATTGTTCCCTATATATAGGACTTAAAAAGCTGCAGTGGCCTGGAGGGATCAATTGGAAATGTACAATAGAGAGTAATTTCACAGTAGCAGGAAGGAAGAATACATCAGCTAATGACTGTTTTCTCTCTTTCTGAAATTACAAACTGCCCACAAATTTTTGGAGAGATTGTTAAATGATCCCTAATAGAGTGGTTCCTTTTGTAATTGGTTGGTTTGCTCATTTAATCATGAGAAAGGGATGTAGGAATTAAACCCTCAGCTATATGCCTGATATTTCTCGGCTAGCATGCAGGAGCATAAGTTTTTGCCTTAGTACTACCATTGCTACAAGAACTGTAGTGATAAAGAGAAGTCTAACATTTGGGGTACTAATCCCCAAATATTTAAGTGGATTTTTCATAAAAGGAATATATCTAACCTACCTCACTTCCTCTTGTTCCGCAATCATAACATTTTTATTCTGTAATTGGAAACAAATACTTGAAATTCTACATAATGCTTAAAGAACTAATTGACCTGACACTGTGGACTTCCCGTGCGCTTTGCCGAGCTATGCTTTTGAATAATTTACCAAAAGAATGGTAATAAATCATAAAATATTAATCAGGTTTTCTACAGAACATAAGTTGGAGGGTTTTATTTAAGCTGCGAGTCTGTTAACTTCTCTATCAGCGTAACTCTGTCAACATGACCAAACCTGATTTGCAAGTCAGCTGTCTTTCATCTCAAAGAGGCTCTTTGCTGATGTAGTATATTACAGCAGTCCAGCACTAATGTTACACCTGCTCCACTGGGATGGAGCCTGCTGTGTCTGAATATAATGTGTTCAGTCTAATAAGTTAATATAAGAACACAAGCCCAGTTGTACCTGGTCAGACCAGTAGACAATATAGATCAATATCCTGTCCTCAACAATGGTCACAGATAATTGTTACTTAGGCCAAAACTCAAGGCCAGTGATTTTGGAGGCAGTAGGTGAATGAATATGTAAATGGCTTACAGTGATATATTAAAAGAAACTTTCCTCTATTTAGACAATTATTTTTGGTAGAGCAGCAGAGCATCTTTTACTATGTGTTCCTATTAGGGGAAAACACGGTTTTAATTGTGATCACAAATGAATAGATCATTGAAAACCTGTACAATTGGTAGTTCACTGGAATGTTCCCCTTTAATTCTTAAATGCATGTAGAACTCTCCTTTTATAGAGATAGTAGTCAGTTTTTGTGGTTTGAAATAGAGGCGGGATGCTAAGAGCATTTTTGGAGAGACCAGTGACTAATGACTGTTGGAAAAAAGTGTCTTGCAATCCCAGTCTCCAAAATTGTTCAAACTAGTTCTTTATGAATTTGCTTTTGTGTGAGCTCCCAAGAACAACTGTGAGATGAATGCATGTATGTGTTTAGTTAAAAGACAGTGCTATCAAAAAAAGTCTGACCAACTTTTTGTCTTCTGTTTGTGAAATTTTGAGAAGGGCATCTGTTTTCTCAGCAAGATAACCGATCCTATGGATGGAAGGCATCATAACCTCAAAAATTACTATTCTGTTTAGGAGGCTGAATCAACAATCCTTAGTAGACATCTCCTAGGACTCTTAAAATTGAATAATACTGAAGAATACTAAAAGTAATACAGCTTTTATTTATTTGGTTTATAATATTATATATTATTATTATTATTATAATATTATACGATATTATAATCCCTGTCCTTTACATATATTCACTTTCATCTGTCATTTTTGTATAGTCAGATACTTCTCCCATATTCTATCCCCTGCCCATTCTTTCTCAGGTCCCATAGGAACAGAGCTACAGTAGTAACACTTGATTCTGAGCTTAAACCTCATAACCAATAAAAAATGTCTCTCATTTCATAATATAGTCTGAAAGCTAAACTTCTCTAACAGTATGTGCATGGAGACATTAGAAAAGATGGTGAGAGTTTGAAGTCCCGGTATTCTGTGGAGGACCCCTCATTCTAGGCTATTGAATATCATGATCTCCCAGCTTTCACTTGCCCTGAAGAGATGGCTGGCTCTGGCTGAAGTTAGATAAGACAGTAATGAAACAAAGGAGAAAAAGTGCTCAGATGGAAATGGTCTTCCCCAATAGCAATCACTCCCACTGAATGCAAGCCTTAGAGTCTACTTAGCCTGTACTGCACAAACAATAGCTTTGGAGGTGAAAAACATTAATTATTATCTGTGGCTGGTAAGAAGATTGTGCTGCGTCCTGTTAGTTTTAAACTAGCCAGTGTGACTGATGTAGTTACAAGACACAGACTGGAACTATTGTGAGGGTTAATATATAGGAGTAATTTGTCATGGAATGACATGGAGAGACTGAAGAGGGCACAAATTTTTGAATATACAAAAATTTGCAACACGAGGAGACTAATTAACAGAACTGCATGTCTGTTAAAATTGTGATAAAAAGTTATTATCATGGAAGAACCAGCTTGGAGGAAGATTAGTGGTGGAGCTTCGGAAGGATCAGTTCTGGGACCAATCCAATTTATAGTTTTTTATGATATTGACACAAAACCAAAATTATGCTGATAAAATTATGGCTTGCCCAAAGTAGGGAGACACAATCAGATAACAAACTGGGATATGGCACAGAAAGTACCAAATGACCTTAAACGTCTGAGAAACAGGTTGACTTTTAATATTTCCTAGTATTAAGATCATGTATAGAATAAATAACTAGAAATTTTGGGACATGTTTAGAGTTCATGAGTTGGAAATTACAAAGGAGGGGAATGACACAGGATATCTGTCAGTTGTCAGTGTAATAGAACCATGAAAAAGTAAGTGTAATCTTAAAACTTGTATCAAGAATGTGAAAGAAAAAATAAAGCACTAACAGTAAGGTATAATGCATGGCTTGTAGACATCTGAGCAAGCATGTTCAGGAAAGAAGAACTAAAGCAGGACAGATGATGATGGGAATGGACAGTTTGTAATACAAAGGATATTAACAGAATTTGTCTGGTTTAGCCTTGGTAAGCAAAGGGTAAGAGGGCAGAGGTTCTGGAAATTCACAGTGGAGTCTGGGGAAGGCAGATGGGAGAGAAGAGGTCTTTCAGCTAAAGAGCAATGTTGGCTTTAGAGCAGATCCCAGAAATACTGAACTTCTTTCTAACTTTCAGACTTCTGACAGTCAGAGCAGTGACATTCTGAGACAGCCTTTCGAATAGAATTGTGGGACAGAAAACACAAGTGGTTTTATGATGGACTGTGGTCAGTTTAAGAGAAGGCTCTATTATATGTTTTGTGCAATAACAGGGATCATTAACAGCCTTTTTATCTCTCACTTGACATTAAAAGCTAAAATAAATGTTTTCAGCAGAAGTTGAACCGATGAAACCTGTTTTCCCAGAGGTTTTTGTCTTGGGGCTGGACTCTTCTGTAGACCCTTAGATGTTTGAAGAGAAGCTATTACTGCACATCCTCCAGTTGAGGCATTACTGTATTTCCCTATCTGACTGCCTAGTTTCACATTAGTGAGGAATCTATATCCTCTCACAAATTTGGTTCAAACGGGCTAACAGGTTTTTGGAAGAGATGTCTAATAGTATGAAGATATTGACTCACTTCTTTTGAAAACCAGACCAAAACCCCAATGCTGTTGGGGGAATACATTTCTTATGTTAGCAGTGACTCAGCTGGAAGGCTTAAGCAACATCAGACCCAACTTGCTTTCCAGTAGAATAAACACTTCACTGCTCTGACAGACTCTCTGGTAATAGGAAATTGTGTAAGCAGCCTACTGCTCCACTGGAGTCCTTGTTCTGTCAACCTTGTTGCTCTTCAGATACACAGGAAGAAGAAAACTATTCCATAAAAAAGCTGAACAGCTTACTTTCTTGACAGAGGAGGAATGGTACTGTTTGTTCTCTGGCTCACATTTTATCTTCAGGCCCAAGAAAGACAAAATCCAGGAAATAAAATGTGGAAGAAGAAGGAATTAATACGTTACTGTAATTGAATCAAGTTATTACTTATAAGTGGAGGTTCATGAATGAAGCTGCCCAGAATCTGGCTCTATTTTCATTCTGAACAAAAAATAACTCCTTTAAAAAAAATATTTTGTTGTTTTTCTGCTCCTTGTCCCCTCTGATTTACAAAGGACTGGTTGCAATTTATGTTTACATAGTCCTAGCCTAACCCACAGGTTGTAATTTTTTGTTCTGTTAAATGAAGTCTCTTATTTTTCAGATCTCCTGGACTACACATCAAGGGGAGCAGATGGATAAAACATCACTTCGAAAGTACCGACATCCAGCACAGACACTGAAATGTTGAATCTTGAAGGCATTTACATTCGCTTTTTCAGTTTGCTGCCCAACCTGTTTTCCTGCCTTCTTATTTATCCCTGTAGTGAGCACGCTCAACCATAAGCTCATAAAAGTATGACTGTTATGTGTGAGAGAGAGTATGTAAGGAAGGAGTGGTTAAAGGAGGTGTTTGAAGGGACCTAAATTTATTCTTTTGTTGGTGTAACTGTGGAATGTAGGAATGGTAGATTAATGTCAAATTATAATAGGAAAGAATGTAGGTGGAAAACCAAATGGATTTGGAAGGAATGGTTATGAATACAGGCTGCATGTCTCTGGCTTGCAGATTACCAAGCATCCTGAAGTCTTGTTTAGTTAGGGCCTTGTAATCTGGGAATGCAACTGATCACCTGTGCCCTGAGCAGGCAATGACACCACGCATGCAGCACACAGAAATGCTGTATGCATGACAGCTGGTATAACATTTGGTGCTGCTCGTGAGCAAAAGCAAAATAAATATTTCTGCTAGCACTGCAAGGGTACTATGCAAAAGGAGATGACATGCATGTTTTAGACTGCAGTTTTAAAGCCTCTGTCCATAGCACCTGTTCCTGTTCCCAGTGTAATTGTGATAAAAACTCCACTGACTTCCTTGATGTAGGAGCAATAACATTTTCTAAGGGCAATAAGAACTTCTAGTGAATTTGCACTCAAAGCAATATGACCAGATATTATTAATGTTTAATTCGGCGCATCCTGTTAACACAACAATCCAAACAATTTTGAGATGTTAAGCAGCAACAACAAGCCTTTTAGTTATTCTTTTCTGTCATTCATTTTCAATCTTGTTGGAGTCCAACAATCTAGTTGTGGAAGAGCTAAGAGATACCGCAAAATAAGTTACAGACACAATAGAATACACTGGTTCCAGTTGGTGCCAGAGTCTGATGTTGTCTGGATGCCCTTAGCTAAGGCCTGTTCATGTTCCTTAATTCTAGTACCTTTAATAACAGTTCCGGGATACAGTTTTGTATCCACATTCTGTCCTTGCATATCAGCTCCCCCAGAAATGGGTTTTAATCAAAGGCTCTTCTCCAAAAAAAAAAAAAAAAAGAGTCATTTTTCTTTCAAAGATAATTGCCTGCATATAGGCTGTAAAATGTCACATTACCATACAAAAACCCTTTAAGAAAACACTGAGCCCTGTTGAAAGCACATTCTGTTCAGGAATTCAGCTGTCTTCTGTGTTTAATAATATTTAAATCTAGTTCCATGAGTCTGAAAATGTTTTATCAGTGCCCAACTTACAAGCCCTGTCTTAAGATGGAAACAGAACACCCTTGTCAGGAGTATTTTGTCCCTGCTTTGCAGCTGAGAAGCCTGAGATATGGCAAAGCTAAATGACTTGGTCAAAGTCCTGTGACAGCACTGGGTAGACAGACTTGGGATACTGCCTGCAAATTCTGTGGGTTTGGACATTCCTTCCCACTGATTTCTCAGCATTCCTCTGTCTTTCTTGAAGGACTCTGCATGGAAATAAACTAATCTTTTCAAATTCATTCATTCCTGCCACTGGGCACTACCCGCTGCCAGAACCTTCCTGATCACATAATTATCCCTGCAACTGCCAGCAGTGTGCTGCAGAGGATTATGCAGCAGGCACAGATGAACTGCTAAACAAATCCTGTTTTCCTATAGATAGCATCAGAAGGGAAGGACAAAGGGTAAAACAGGGGAATATCACAGAAAGAGGAATAGCTGCTCTTGGGCTTAAATGTCTTTTGCTGGTTTTGAGATGAGGGCTGCAATGCTGTAGGTGCAGCTCAGAATTGGAATTAACTCCCCAGAGCTGTAAATGAACATTAATTAGAGCTTCTTTGCAATAAAATGGGATCTCCTCATCCATTTTAAAACTGGATGAGTCAAAGAAAATAATCCCTTCTTTGGAAGACATATAGGCAGGATGTGAATTAATAGGATTTGTAATTTTTATGATTCTTTGACAGTGTCCTTCAAACCCCTTGCAGGTTTAATGGGCCTGTAGTCCTATTGCTTGGGAGACTTAGAGAGTATTTTTACTGTATATGCTGTAGCCAGGAGGGAATGTCCAGATGTAAATACTTCATCACCAAGTTGTGAATACTGCACTCTTGGTTTTGATTCTGCCTCTTGAATTTTCAATCTGAGGTCAATATTTTTCAAGTCAGAAACTAACATTAAGCAACTTGCATTCATATTCTGAGAATTCTCTTACATGGAAATCTGGCTACTTTTATGTAGGAACCTTTCATATAGATTGAAAGACCAACACTATGTACTTAGGTGTTGGCACAAGAACTTTTTTCCCCACAGTCCACTTAGGTTAATGATGACATTACTTTAATATTTGCCATTATATATATTTAGGGCTGGAGAAATAATCTGCTATCCTGGCTTGGACAACTCAAGGGTATTAGAAGCTTCCAGGCATTAAGCGTTTCTCCTCTCGATGGTGACTCTTCTTGAATGAATAAACCCAACAAGAATAGGAGTACTCCATGTGCTGTACGAGATCCCCTTCAATAAGCTTTTAATGGTATGTACATACCCATCAACAGACTGTGATACAGAGATCCCCAGCTGATAACCATACCTGTACTAACCCTGGAATTGGAAGAGGTATAGGTTTATGTTCCACCTAATAAAACCTGCCAAGTTAAAAAGACCCTACAAGGCTCTACAGTTCCAGAGAGACCTCTCTGCAAACATATAATAAAACCAATTTTCTAGTCATACTTGCGCAGATCTCTGTCCTGTGGGGCGAGTGGTGTGGAGTGACTCAGGAGGAGCAAGGAAGATGGAACTTTCTCAAATCATGTGTGCATCTGTGTGTGAGAGGGGGAGGAGTTGAAGTCTCTTTGTCCATTGGGTGTACCTCAGTCAGGATATGTCTACACTGCCCTCAAATTAGTGACATCTTCAGAGATGCATCCTAGCTAGATTTAGACTGCCTCATTTTGCCATTGGTTCAGTGCAGAACAGAGCCCAGCATAAGCTCATTTTCTTCATCTCCTTAGCTGGATTTTGCTCCCATTCTGACCTTCCCTCTTGTGAGATCAATATTGCACACTGTACCCAGTGTAGCTAATTTTAAACTTGGACATATCTCTGTGCTATACAATAGTCAGTGGGATGACTGTATACTCAGCATGCCAAGAATACCTTCCTGTTGTCACTTGCCATGCCCAAATCTTTCCACAAGAACTGAATCTATCACAACCAGGAGGCAATCAGAGCTCTGTTGTGGTTCATTAGGAACAACAAGCCCTGCCATGCCCCCATCACATCTGGTGTGCTGCTCTTGTATTCTTGTTGTTTTCTGTTTCATTTCCTCCCCACTGCTTCCTGCCTTTTTGCTGTACCTGATGCAGTGTACAGTCAAAATCTCTGGGGCACAGGGTCAGTGCTGTGAGATACCCAGCACAGTTTGGGGCATGATCAGATACTGTGCTTGAGATAAGTCCTTCTTATGGTAAGAAGCTCTTCTGATCCCTGTTTGTTTGATCCCAGCAAGATCTAGGTAAGAAATCTTTCCACCAGGAAATACTGTATTTCAAAAGTGAATTACACTTGAAAATGAAGGGCAGGATTATTAGTCCTCAAAAAGATTCCTTTGAACAAACAGAGTGACATGGATATGCTCTCCACACCAGTCTCAGCTGTGGTTCCTGTGCTGTGTCATTGCTTGAATAAGCATGATACACTTAACTTCCAGTTGCTGCCTTTGCCTCGAGGAATATGTTGAAGATAGTAGTGGGAGTAGCCAGGACCCAGTGGGGTCCATCAGTCCCAGGTTAGAGAATGGTTTAAAAGGAATTTGTGGAGACAGCACCCTGAAGCTTTTTGAACAGGAGCTGACCCCTGCTCACTCCAGAGTTAAAAGCTAGAAAGGACATTATCTTCCTTTGATTCCCTTGCCAAAGTGAAAACTCATGCACTCAGACAGAGCTTTTAATTTCAGAACCAGGTCCTATTTTGTGCAGAACAGCATCTGCAGAGTCAATAGTTTGACTAAAATGGCAGGGACTCTCATTGCCTATACTTGTCTATAAATGTATCATCAACTAGAGCAGGGTTATTTCCCAGGTTACATTTTCCTACTTAAAGGACCGAATGTGTTGAAGTGATTGTTTAAAAAATTATTCTGATAGGGGATAGCTTTTTGTTTTATATGCTTTAAAAACATCTGGTTGAATGAAAACTTGCATCTGTACAAATGAAACAAACCCACAATCCTCTTCTTCATATCTCTTTCCCTCCAACAGAAGCCAGTGCATTCTTTGGTGTATAGCATTTCTGCAGTGAGGTAGATCCTAGTAGTTTTCCTTTCTTTGGGTCTGGATGGAGAACTGAGATAAAGTATCTGACTAAGTTATACAGAAAGAGAGGGAAAATCCCTCAAAGCTGATGGTAAAGATGAACGAGATGGACTAAGTCTTTTCTCATAAAGAATCAGACTTATTCTCAAAATGTTTTACTAGTGTCTTCTACAAGCTAGATTCAGCAATGAATGGGAATAGCATCCTGAAGACAACAGTACTTTCAGAAACAGCGTATCTGTTACAGTGCTATCAGGAAGCTGCAAAAAAGTTTGGATTTTTGTTACAGTAAATGCTGGAGTTGTTTTGGCCTTGACTCACAGCTCAAATAGACACAGAAATATTGGTCTCACTTTGTAGTTGAAGATCATTCAGACGTATATGAAGATGAATGCAGATATCATTTCTCTTTGCATGATAGTGCCAGCCATTTAGAGACTCCAAAAAGATGATGGTGTGGGAAGCTATTGTCTAAGAACTTCCCTCTTCTCTACCTTTTTATAGAACAGTGGATAGCATATACACAAATATTTTACTTTGCAAAAATTAGTGCTTATAAAAAATAATGCAGATGGCAACATTCGCTGTGTTTATGAAGTGCAGTTTGCAAAGACTACAATTTCCAGTATGAGATATCACATACATGTTGAAGTGTAGGATCTTTATAGTATAGCAGAGGAGCAGCAGCCACATTCACCAGACATTAAGCACAGAAGCACTTTTCCTGTAATTTAAATGGAAGCTTACAAGCTGGTTTCCAAAGGACGAAGTGAGATCTAAATATTCTGTGTGGAAATAGCTTGATGCATTGGTAAAGCAACCTGTCCTGTTCTATCCTGTCCTGTCCTATTCCCCAGCTTAGCAGTTAATGCCCATATCTAAATATAGTATAAATAATAAAATTTATTTTGCTAGAAATAACAAAATTAATCTAGGACTCAAATAGAAAATCTAAAGGAAACACCTGATGGAGAAAGAGGTTTCAGCCAAACAGAGTTGCTAAGAGTTTCTTTTTGCAGACAGCTTTCATTCAGATGAAAGAAACTCCGACTGAATACTTTTTCAAGAAATAAAATGGATTTGGAAAGCTATTTGTGTGTCAAACTTGATGGTACCTGCACTATGGAAAAGAGCAAGAAGGAAGGTCACTGTGCCTCACAGAATGTGCAAGCTGAAGGGGAGCTCAGCCTTCAGGGAAGAGTGTGGACATGAGGCATAAGCCAGTCTAGGGAGTTGTGATTTGACATTGTGCTGAGACAGAGTCTGCTTCAGTTTCATGTATTGGAACCTAAGATTTTACTTTGGGAATGCTAAAACATTTAATATTTTCATCTTTAGGGGAAAAAAAAAATACAGAAATATTGTTAGTCTGACAATTCTGAAAGTCCCAGTTCTCCAAGGAAAAAAACTCAAACCTCAGTATGTTTGTAGAAAATGATTCAAAGAGAAAAGAATGCTTTGTCCAGCCTTTATTCCAGTAGGAGACTGTTATGTTACCTTGTGTTCAAGTGAATAAGAGATGAGCTAAAGGTCTTTTAACTTTCAAGAAGGGTTTCTGCAACTTGGACAAAAGCACTATGGGAAAATCTCTAGAACTAATAGGCAAATCTTAGAAAAAATCTGGCAACTTTGGATCCCATACCCATCCTTCACCCCCTGCCAAAAAAAAAAAAAAAAGAGAGAGAAAAAGAGAGAGAGAGAAATTTTAAAGTTAAAAGGAAAAAGAAGGTCTGTAATCAGGTTTTTCTCCATGGGATGAAATCTTGTAGATGCCGGCAGAGTGCCAGTATAATAATCAAAACCCAAAGGGGCTGTTTTTCTGTGAACAAAGTTCCTTTCAGAGGACTATTGTTTTCATTCAAGAATATTGTGGTCTGGCAATGAAATCTTCATGTGTTTGATGCATTCTGCTGTTTGTCAGTGAAAGTGCTTTATCATGCATTTGTCACATGGCAGGATTCAGGCCCAGATCTCCTCTAAGTGACTAATGCTATCACCTTTCAGGCTGCGACTGACAAACTCACAAGCCTGTATTACTGTCAGCATTGTGGGCATGCTGAAGTATTAAAAGCTCTTTCTTGTTCCATCAAAGGAAGAATTAACCTTTTGATCTATTTTGCAGCATTCTGAACCCTGGGTTGTTTGTTTCATGTTAATGAAATTCAATCTTTGTGCAACAACAGAGACTTCTTAAGTCTTACAATTCTTCAGCAGAGGCTGGGAATGGAAACCTGATCTCACGAGTGTAGTCTGGAGCCTTATTGTCAAGGTCATTCAGCCTTTCCTGAACAGAAAGGAACTTCAGGGGAAAAAAAAGAATATAAACTGTTTTTTGGTTTATTTTTTACTATTTATTGGACAAAACATACTTTTTCCCCTTCGTCTTTAATATTAGGTCTATATCAGTCCTATAAACAGCCTCTCGTCAAACAATTGTCTGTCTCAAAGCAGTCCTGTGAAAATGTCTTCTATTCTTAAATCTGAGTTGGAAAATAGCTGGGAGATCAGTGCTGAATTAATTATATTAGAGATTATTCTAGATATTTATAAGCTGTGTATGAATTTTGTTCTGCTTTGTATATCAAGAACATGTGTAGAACAGAATTACTGGTAGCTTCTTTGAAGGATACTGATAGATGGTCTTTAGTCCAAGAGTTGAGGATGACATAGTGGAAGAGTGATAATGACACTAGATTCTGTCACTGATCATTAAAACAGTAAAGCTGGGCAGTAAAGATACAAGCACAGTCCAGTTGGCAGGGCAGAGTTGTTTTTCAAAGCATAGTTCACAGTGTTAAGCCATGTAATACAACACACGAGGAAAAGAGGATGGCTTCCAGTAATTTTCCACAGCCATTTTACTTGCTTGGTTCCCTTGCACAGGAGACATACAATTTCCATGACTCCAGAGCATGAGTTTCATTGCTTGAAGTAGATCAGTTCTGCGCTCAGGTGGGGAATGCATTATGACTGCAGAACGGTGATATCATAAATCTTTTTGATTCCTTTTTGTTTTTGACAGGCAACTTGCAGTTTATGCACATATAACTCCTTGCACTTGTTACTATTGGTATGAATCTTTCATAAGATATCGTTCAGATAATACCAGAAAAATTTCACAGAAACTTTCTTAGAACTTCCCTTCGATTGCCAGACTGGTAGAGACAGGTGGCTTAGTGTGCATGTGTGTGAGAGGGGCAGAGTTTTTTTATATGTTTCTAGGTATCACCTAGTTCTATACAGGCTGGCAATGATGAGAGATTAGCTTGCATCCTGATATATTGGCACTTGCACTGCAGGCTCTAAGAACAAAATCTTTTGAATAGCTGCAAGACAAAAAATAAGGTTGTTTTTGTGTCTACATGAACAAGCAGCAAGACTCAGTGATTGCTTTACAATTTAAAATGAAATAAATTGTACGAAGCTGGGTATGACTGTCATATTAGCCTTTGGGTACCGACGGAAATTGAGGCTACAGAGAGGGAAAGTGACTGGCTTGAGATGATACAGCAGTTCTTCAGCAGAGTCTGGGAATGGAAACTTGATCTCACAGATATGGTTTGGAGTCTTAATGTCAAGGTTACTCAGCCTTGTCTGAACAGAAAGAAACTGCAGAAAAGAGAACATAAACTATTTCCCATTTAATTTTGAACTGTTTATTGGACAGAACTTCATTTTTTTTGTTTTACCATTAATATTGCTCCTTCATCAGTGCTTTGAAAAACACAGTACTTAAAGACGTGGAAACTGTCTGAAGTTGATAAATGTTTTGTTATCTAGTCCCACACTGTATCACTATTCTTTTCTTCTTCTTGGTTTCTTTCTGTGTGAAAAGAGACATTTAGATGTGGTATTGGTGCTTAATTTGTAGACAGCGGGACATATTTGGAAGGCTATGATACTGCGTGGGATTGTGTTGTTCCCAGTGCAGTTTGTTCTTATATAGAAAGCTAGACTTGAAATTTCTTGTTTCACTGATGACAAGATTTTGTAGCCATCTTAATAGCATGACATTTAGCCTGCAAGGACCGGAGCTGCAGAGCAGAGGAGCCTCACCTGTTTTAATTTCTCTTCATGCCTTTATAGTGGGTTTTTGTGGCTGGGTTTTGGTAGCGGTGGGGCTACAGAGGTAGCTTCTGTTAGAAGCTGCTAGAAGCTTCCCCTGGCTGGTGGAGCCAATGCCAGCTGGCTCCAGGATGGGCTTCCTGCTGCTGGCCAAGGCCGAGCCAATCAAGAGAGATAGTAATGCCTCCATGATAACACGTTTAAGAAAGAAAAGCTATTGCGCAGTGAAAATTCCAGGGAAGAGCAGAGTGAGAACAACAATGCACACACCAAGGTCATTGCAGAAGGAGGGAGAGGAGGTGCTCCAGGTGCTGGAGCTGAGGCCCCTGCAGCCTGTGGTGCAGACCGTGGTGGAGCAGCTGTGCCCCTGCAGTCCATGGAGGACCATCGGGGTGCAGAGACCCATCTGCAGCCCGTGGAGAAGCCCATGCTGGAGCAGGTGGATGCATGAAGGAGGCTGAGACCCTGTGGAAGGCCCAAGATGGAGCAGGGTTCTGCCAGAGACCTGCAGCCTGTGAAGAGAGGAGCCCATGCTGGAGCAGGTTTTTCCCGAGTAGGACTCATGGCCCCTGTGGGGGACCCACATCAGTACAGCTCATTTGTGAAGGACTGCACCCCATGGAGGAGTGACCCACGGGACAGCAGTTTGAGAACTGCTGCCTGAGGGATGGACTCACGCCAGACAGGTCCATCAAGGACTGTCTCCCGTGGGAGGGCCCCCACGGGAGCAGAAGAAGGACTCCTCTCCCTGAGCAGCGGCAGAAACAACAACTGACTGCAACCCCCGTTCCCCGTCCCCCTGCACTGCTGGGGGGAGGAGGGAGAACATGGAAGGAAGGAGAGGTGGGGGGCTGGTGTTTTTAAGATATTTTACTTCTCGCTCCTTTGCTCTGACCCTGTTAGTAATAAATTCAATTAATATCCCCACTCTGAGTCTGTTTTGCCTGTGATGGTGATCAGTAAGCGACCTCTCCCAGCTCTTATCTCTACTCATGAATCCTTCACTGTTTTTTTTCTCTCCTCTGTCCAGTTGAAGAGGGGAGTGAGGGAGTGCCTGTAGTGAGTACCTGGTGTCCAGCCAGGGTCAACCCACTACAGCCTTTGTGAAGCAAATTCACAGGAAGATCTGGATGTGGTACAAAGGGCTTCAACTCATCTCTGCTCCTATTCCAGTCACAGAAATTAGAGTCTTCTTTTTGCTGACATGTGTCTAGTTTTCTGACCAGGCTGTGTTTGCTTCTTTATTTTCATCTAACATCTCCATTTCTTAAATAATTATAGAACTTTTACTGACTTGACTTGTACTTAACTACTTTGAGTACATATATACAGCTGCAACTTACACCTGCAAACATCACTGTAAATAAGGATATCGTGCCTCTGAACAGTTCCACCCATGTGATAACACAGTCCTAAAGTAATCTGAGTAGCCAAGATGCTGAAGGAAGGAAGTTGGGTTTTATCTGCCCTATTAAACTCATTTTCCTTTGTATCTCTTTGCAGATTAACTGTCTATTTGTCCCCTGTAAATTAAAATACTTGAGTAGCAAAAAGAAACAGAGAAACCAAGAAAAGAATCTTTTAGTAAAAAAAATTTTAAAATGTTATCAAAAAGAGAAGTATTTATTTTTAGCCATTTGCAACAAAACCATTTCAAATGTGGTTACTGTGGTAGGCATTAAGAAAACATTTCATGTGATTAAGAATACATAACTGCATATTAAGTACAGCTGTCCTCTATTTTAAAATTATATGAATATTTAACCTTTTCTAGTAGCTTATACTGTGAAGCTGAATATTTGCTAGTATGGAGGAGGTGAAAATTATTTGGAAAGAAGGTAGTATAGAAGATTAGAGAAGGCAAACTACCCAATTCAATTATTTTTTCCCTTGAGATGTTCTTCGCTTCTTTTGTTTTCACAAGATTATACTGTATCAAAGCTTCTCCATAAGCTCAGTTTTTCCACTGTCATCTTTCCTTTGCAAGGTATACCACCTCTTTTGTCCATTTTGTAGAATTTGCTTGACATTATTCTCACAGAATATGTCAAGTTTTCCATTATTAGATGCTGTACTAATAGCTTTTTCCCAGCAATACATAGTGGAAGCTGTTGCTTGGGTCCATGGTTTTTAGATTACTATTTTTTTCCTACAAAAAGCAACAAGAAGAGTAGCTTCCTCATGCCTGTCTTAAATCTTCTGAATGGACTGAATCCCAATACACATATCTATAAGTTCTCTTCAAGTTCTGTCTCTAGCAATTTTTTATTGCTTTCAAGATGGATTTTCAAAATATTTTTACCATCTAGTATTCCCATATTGTATGTATGAAGGAAAAACAGGCTGTTTTGCATTTCATATAAACATCTGGGGCAATATTATGTATTTTGTGAGATAACAATGGAGAAATATACATTCTGTAAACTAGATAGTACTGGATCCTGTCTGACAGTTAGTTTTGGAGGAAGTATTTATCATGTGCAAGATCTCATCTCAGTTTTCCCCTGTTATTTCGTATTTACAGTCAAGACTAAATAACTTAATAGTTTTTATGCAGTTTGTCTTTTAAAAACAGCTATGAATCATATATTCTAGACATGATCTTGATAATGGAAACTTCAGCCTTGGCATTATACTTTCTAATGAATCTAGCTTAGTTTGTGTCTTGTCTGGAAATGTTATAAATAACATAAGAAAACAGTATACATTTATATTGAATGACCCCCTTTCTCCTTCTCTAGCTTTTTCCCTTCCTCCTAGTAAGAAATCATGTATTTAATACAGTTTCTTTCAATGAAGATATAAAAGTATTTTTATTTTCCTTCTGATTAAGATACATTTGTGAGCTCTGAATTTTTTTTTTTACTCAGTAGCTTGTCTTTTATGTGTCCAATTAGTAAATATAGTTTTAATTATCAGGTGATATTTCATGGGTGCCAGAATTTTGGGGGAAAAGTCTTGTAATTGCTATAATGACAGTAAGTTTACTGTTTTATGATCCAGTCATAATTGCCTTCTAATGCCCCATCCCACGAAGGTTGTGATACACATGGCCCTAACATATTGTTTGAAATATGCTACCACTGGGTTTTCCATCCTATCTACTCTCCTTTTGTGTTTTCTAAGTTACTGTGTTTTATTCTTGGCCATTGGAATTTTTTCTGAAATATTTCTTTTTGCTTTTGGCTTTGTTTACTTGTTTTGGTCAGAGAAGGACAACAAGTTTCTGGATTTTACCAGATGGTTCCACCTGCTTGAGCTACTACGCAGGGTTCTAATGAATGTCTTAATTTATCCACAATGCTTTTTGTTTAGTTTTTTAACTTTTTTTCCCCTCTATGATAAGCCAGAGGATTTTTGTAGATAATTTTTATTCATTTGAAAATGACTCACAAAATAATTTCTCCAGAAGATGAAGAACTTAGCATTGATAGCTAAAATGTTAGTTTTCTTCTTTGTACTCTGCGTTATTCCATATGGAGAAATCCTCTTTTATATTATTATATTTATATATACCAAAACACTTCTTTTTTTATAAAGCATTTTGGGTGCTGCTTCACCTGTGTAAGTATTACTATTTACAATCCTCAACAGCAGCATTTTAAACTCTTTCTTTTACATTAAAGAAGAAGGTCTATAAGACTCTGGATTAAAAAAAAACAAAACCAAAAATGCTTGGTTTTAAGTTTTAAAATTGCATCTTTGTGACAAGTTGATGATCAACAAATCTTCTGTCACCAAAGAGTGAATTGTTCTTACAAGCAGAAAATGGACTGTATCTCAAATACTTTACAGCATTTAACAGCATATCCATTTGTTCAATAGTCTTCCAAATTTTTAAGAATTTCATTGTCTTGCTGAGGTCACCAGGTAGCTCTTTCACTATATTAGAATCAGACATTTTCAAATCTGTTTCATACTAGCTCTTGCAGCAAGACAAATTTTGATTTGCTTGTTCACTAGAGTTTATTGCTTGTTCACTAGAGTTTATTTCCTAAAATGTTCTGAAGTTGTAAATAGCCTTGTTTTCTTAATATACCATTTTTGTCTTTCAAGTATAGTGTGGTTGGCTGGACACATTCATTTGAAATCACTCAAACTCATAACCTCTGTGACTTCTTCCCTGATTACCGAGTCTATCTTTGCCAAATAGTAGAGCTGTCAGGGATTTTCATGATATCAGTGTTTTAGATGCTATTCTCATGTTCTTAGTGTCTTGGAATAAGTCTGTATCATTCAGTAGTCATCTTTCATTTTTAGGCAATGCATAGTGAGGTACTGGGAGGTCCTCAGACATCATCTCTCTCCCCAGCTAGAGAAATGAAATGGGACAAGACTTTATTTAAGTAGGATTTGTGAATGACAGGAAAAAAAGTGTTTACGAACAGGAAGCACTTGAGTTCATTGGTATCTAATATTTTGGAACAAATATCTAATGAATCAAAATTCATAAAGACCATCAAAATCATCCAGAAGGCTGGAATTAAAATATTTAGCATTAATCAGTAACCACTGTAGTGATAATTAAATGATTATGTCTTCAAGTGACAGTCAAATGGGCATATGGGAAAAGCTATCCATGACTTTCTTTGTATTATCTTTGTGCCTCTGTAGGCTAGCTCATATGAATGAAGAATTTGCTTTTCTTAACTATGATTTCAAATGAAAAGTGCAACCTGCTTTGTTATGCAGCTGTGGACTTGTCCGTCAGTTACTGTCAGATTTCCTTGGGAAGTTCAAACATGAAGCACATTAAGCTTCATGTAAAGACCAAATCGCGATAATCAGTTTGGGTGAATCAGAAGAGCTCATTTGAATTCAGCTAAAAATCATGTTGTCTAGACCTGATTCTCAGTGATACCCTTGTTTTTATATATTTAAAAACTGGGAGTTGCAGAAACCTAACTTTTCACAATAGCAGCATTTTTCCCCTGTTAAACGCAAAGCACTGGAGAATGAGGTCCTAACTTCCAGTCAAATTTGGAAAAATGGAACAGCACTGGGAGATAGCTTCTAAATGTATTACAAAGTAAAAAAAGCTATAATACACTCTTCATTTATTTTTCATCACCTTCCTTGCACGCGTGAGTAGTCACACTGAGGCACAACCATAGTCTTTGTTTAAGTCAGTTTCTGTCAATATAAACTGTAGATCAAGGCCAAGTCAGTAAAACCTCACCCAGGAGCAAAAGCAATTGTATCATGAATTACACCAACTCCTTGCCTCTCAGGGCACAATCCAAGACCAGTGCTGCAGTGCCTCAAATATGACCAGGGCCATGGCTGGAGACACCAAGAAGGGCACCCTTCAGTGGGCTTTTGGTTCCTAAGACAATGTCCTCTCCCAGCAGAAAGCCAGATAACAAAGCAAACTCTCTCTTATAAGGTCAAAACCCTATAGATGACCAGTGCACTGTTGACAGAAGGAACTATGACTCATATTTTGTCCTCAGTAAACTGGAATACCAACGGGACGATTGTGGAGTTGTATTACTGCTGTTCCTACCACAGCAGAGACTCAAAGTGTCAGCAGCTGTTTAGGTCTAAGTAACATTTTTATCATCGCACACTAGTAAATGTAATAGAGATGTTAGGAACTGAAAGTAAGTAGTTCTTGATCCAAATAGGTAAATGGTAAATTAGGTAGCTATGGAAGCAGCGTAATAGATCTTCAATACAATGTGAAATTATTATATGATATATAAAGAATAATTGACCATTTTAAATTTGTGCCTTTGTTCTTCATGTTCTTCTACATGAAATAGCATGAAAAACAATTATTTGGTGAATGAGAAATTAACTTATAGAAAATTTCATAAGTCTGAGAGAGATGTTTGAATTACTAATCTAATGCTGCTGCACTTACACAGAGCTTCTCACATCCTGACTGCTGTAATTAAGTGACATCATAATGGAACATTACATAATGTTATTTTAAATGTTGTCAAGTCCAACACTAGTCATACACTAGCTGAGAATAAATCTCAGTCCTTTTTTTCCAAAGAGGTCCTGTGGAAAAGATCCTTTCAGCTCTCTTTGTGACTTTCTTCCTAGTTTCCTCTTCTTGTAGTGGGGATAATGTTTTCCCTAGCCCACCACGAGTTGGTGAAAATGCTACTTAGTGTATTAATACTGTTCTGAGGACACAAATTGGTGAATGCTATTATGACGAAATTACTTGGCATCATCTTACTCTTTTATTTTTTAGATTGGTGAGTTTGTCTTCTGCAAGATTCTCCCAAAATGGTTAAAGGCATGAGTGCCTCTGTGCCCTTATGCAATTCTACCATTGTTTCTCTAAAGGTCATTACATTAAGTAGAAGCTGCAGTGATCTTTATGAAGGCAAGATAGCCTGCCTAAAAATGATAAAAGAGCAGCCACACACAGAGCCTTTGGTAATTCTGTTACTGAGTGAATGAGTTCCTTGACCTCTTGGGTTTACTTCAGTGCATTTTTGCCTTGGATTGAGGCTTGGTTTAAACCATAAACTAGTTTTGTCAGCATATTTGCTCAAAATTAGAAAAAAAGTCAGAGATATATCCCAGTCAAAGAAGCAGGGCTACTCACAACCTTCGTAGAGGTACACTTCTCTGTAAGGGGGAAGATGCCCGTTCTCTTCAGCTGCTGCTAAGGCTGCTGAGATTGTGGTTGGCTGCCCTGAAAATAGCTCAAAGCTTAAAATCATTAGGCTCCCTACTCCTTTTTCATATGGATCTCCAAATAGACCAGGAGTCTGCAGAACTCAGTATCTCTTGTCTGACCTGTGAGACTGCTGTGAAACTTAGGACCTTGATCCATGGCTTCAGGCTTTTCAGGCTAGGACAAGCACTGGCACAGCTTTCTGCTTCCATACCTATGAATCTGGGACTGCTGAGGCCACATGAAGGTCTCCAGAAGTACGGACATTGATTGCTGTAGGGCCTAAAATGTTTATAAGCAACTCTTTGGGGATCAATAAATGATAATTTTTCAATTTAAATGTTGTTTTGTAATGAAAATTCTGCCCTGCTGAAGAGAAGTCAGCCAGACTGCTCATGTTAAGAGTCTGAGTTGTCCCATGCTGGATACAATCCCTTAGAGCTCAGATATATCTGAAGCTTGTTTGCTTTCCTGACATCCCACACTGACCAGGTATTAGGATAGATACAAGTAGGCAGGAGCAGGTCTCCTGAATCCCAACTTGTCTGCCACTTGCCCTGACATTTAGACTCTTGTTTAGCCAGCTTGAGTGCACTTTTTGGAGAAGACATGAAGACAGTTGCTCTATTTCAGCTGCAAGAGATACTAAATTTGGAATCCTCTTGCAAAGAGAACACTAATCTTTTAAACTTCTGTAATTTCAGGATGATGTTTGCCACCTCAGAAGGGTAATTACTTTATGCCTCAGTTTACCTCCAGTACAGATCATCCACCTCTTAGGTGGGTGCTAAGGGAAGTATAGAGTCATATTTCAAATGGCACAGAGCAGAGCTTCTCTGGAAGCAAGGGCTGGAAGCTTCACCATCTTAGCTTCACCATCTTCAGTGTTTGGAGATAGTAGAGGTTCCCCAGTACCTGGATTTGAACTTAGCACAAGACAAGAGATGCTACTGATCATTTGCCTTTAGGAATCAAAAATGTTGTTGAGCTTCTAGTTACATGCCTTAACCTCTAAGTTTAAAACAGCTGATTTTGATAAAACTAGGAAGCTGAATGAGGATTTCTCCACTTCCATCCAGAATGGGACACTTCAATAAGGATCTGTAAAGTAAAATACCAGAAAAATTTATGAAAGTATAACATTGGCCCGAAAGTGTAATTAAAACAGCTTGGCAGGAAAATGTTTCAAAATAACATTTTTTGTGAACTTCTGACTTTCAGTTAATATTCCTCAGGAAAATGCAATAAAATGAAAACTATTCTTGAACAAATTAATTTCAGAATTTCGGCATTTCCACTTAGCATTTGTTGTTTCCTAAATTTTAACTACTAGTGAACATTTTATGTTACTACTGCCATATGCCATCATAAAAGAGATGTGTTTATTTCAAAAATAAAGAACTGAGTTTGCTACTTTGTAATGGTTGAAATATTTTATCACTTTGCCAGATCAGAGTATCTTCTGTTTGTATCATAATGAAAGTAGTAATAAAAATAGACAGCACTTTGATCCAGAAAAAGTACTTGTTTCAACGAGTAATGACTTACTGTTCTTACAGATTTTTAAAATGAAGGAGTATCTGTGTTTCTTAGGGAAACTTTTCTTGATTTCCTTTAGAATTAAAATGTAAAATAAATATATTTTTCTAGCACAGCATAAGGCAAATGGGACAAAAATTAAAAAGGATTTTGCACTGGTACAATTGCTGCATTTGCAGCTCCACCCAGCATTCCTGCAGGAGGCAGTTAGCAAGCAGATGGAACGCCAATGTCTTTTCCTGGTCAGATGCATGTGACCAAAGCCCAGGTGTCTTGCACTTTGCCAACCTGCCTGCTGTTGTGACACATGGAGTGTGCTACGTGTCTGACTCAAACTTTACTGCCCAGCTTCCCTTGGCCCCAAGATGGAGTTGTGGAGGAGTGGGGGTTGTTATGAATTAGCACAACTGCTGACTATGGTGTTGAATACAAAAGGTTTTCTTTTTTACTTGCTACTACAAGTACAGCTGGCCAGAATTTCCTTGACCTATTCCACTGACTCGAAATGCAACCTGCTACAATATAGGAAAGGGAGCAAGAGGGTCAAACAGGGTATGAAGGAGAAAGGGAGGGATTTATGAACTGCCCCACACTGGGGTAAGAGTCAAATGTTACTGTTGTTTTGATGAAGGAGAAAGTAATTCTTGAAGCATCACCTAGACGAAATGCAAACTGAAACTTTTGTATCTTTAAGGTGAAGGGAATAATGCTGCTAAGGAAAAACTTAACTTTAAAGAGGTTCATGGTTCCTGACAATAATCGCTATCAGAGAACGATTAGGGGATCTTGTGTGGAGATAAATAAGAGACCCAACTAAGAAGAATCACAAAAAGTGCTGATAGAAAAAATATGTGCAAGATTAAAAGTAAACACTGATTTTTTTTTCTGGAAAATTTTTGCAAGCTGCTGAGAATGGTCCCCTATCCCTGCTGGAAAATACCTCAGTACATTCTCAACTGCTTCATTTTCTTCCAGCAAGTTAGATTACTTAAGGGCATATATTTGTCTTGATATGATTATGAAATGCAATTTCTTGTGGCTAGGAACTAGAATAGTATCAATGTCAGACTTGTTAACCAAGGAAATAAGATAGTAAGGTTTATAGGCACATCTTTCACCTGCAGAGTTCTCTCATACAGATCAACATAGAAGAACAATAAAGACAAAGTCTAGAGGGAAGCTTGTACCATTGATGTCACAGGTCTGTGGTTATGTGGAAGATTTCAACCTCAGTAACCACCAACTGTCACCAGCATCCTCTCCACCATTACACAACACATCTTTTCTGTTGTTCAGATCAGCCTGAGCAGGGTACTTTGCAAAGAATTGTGTGTGCTGTTTGTAGGTAAAGAACTTGCACAGTTTAATCTATTTATAGATAATACAGTTAATCTCACCTTGAAAACAAGGAGAAAAGCATTATAGGCAGTAGCAGCTGTGACACTAATATATTATATTTAACCATCTCATTCTCTTCTAACAGATTGTTTATTGAATGTCATGACTACACACAATTAGTCACCATTTCATTTTTACTGGCTTGTGTGGTCCCCTATTCCCCATTTAACTTTGCAGAGTTGTTAGTAGTTACTTGTGATTTTCTTCAAGGAGCTTAACCCAGTTTATTCAAATGTTGTAACTGTATTTGGATGGGAGTTTTATATTGTTCCACCTTGAGTTCCTGCACAGCTGTACGTGCTTCTTGCAGACAAAAGATCTGTACAGTCCTATTTACTTATTGATTACAAGATTCACACTGCTTGGGAACAGGAAGAAAAGAACAGCAAGTGGAACACTTTCATCCACTTACAGTTGAAAAGTTTTTGTCATTAGTCCAGTTATACCCATCAGACCTCACCTTGAGCATTCTGGACTGACCCCATCCAAGGCTGTGTACTGATCAAGATTGTCAAGACTGCATCCAGCCTTATATGTTTCTCTGAGCTATTCAACCAATGGTTAATACTAGGTTTCTTCCTATGTTAAACACCTCTTCCGTATATGTACAATTAGAATTGGCCGTAAGACCCACAAGAGAAAACAGAAGTGGTTGTTTCAGCAAACTGATCTCTTTCAGATGGCCCTTTTTGAGCAAGGAGCTGTAAAATCATAGAATGGCCATGATTTCACAGTCCCTTGCTCAGAAAGGGCTCGGTCATTGGTTTTGTTTTATCATAGACCAGAAACTTCCTATATAAACCTTGTCCCAGAGCTCATCTATATATAACATGGTACACATAAATAATGAAGGGAAAATGTTTATATCTAGAAGTATGACTATCTCTTATAGATACCTGAAATGTGAGACAGTAATGATACTAGTAAAGATAAGCTTACAGTTATGTAGTAATCACAGTTAAGGGTGGAATATTTTTCTACGTTTTCCATTTTGTGCCTACATCCTAAAAACAGATAAAGAAGGCCATTTCTTTCCTGTAATAGAAATATTTCTTTCTAAACTACAACATGTGACGTGATAAGGTGACATTTTAGACTTGGTCTATGTCAGGAAGATACTAAAAGAACAGTTAAGACAGCAGCAAGGAGAGTTCATGTTAAAGGCAGCTAACTTCTTTCTGATAAGTAACAAGGAGAGGAGCTCCTGCCAGCTTGTCACTACAAGAAACAAACCCCATGATCTTAAACCATTTTCAACATCTGTGTTTCAGCAGTGGCTGACAGGGAAGCAAATCTGGGTTTTATCGTCCTCATACAGACTGCTGGAACATCACTGTGGCTAACCACTGATTACGTGAAGGACAGGACACTGCAGTAACCTCAGAGAACATGATAGAGAAAGCCAAGAAACTGGATACCATAAATAGGGAGAGGGAGGAAAAAAAACTGAAAAAGGCTTTTTCATTTTGTGTCATCTTTTTTGTGTTCAGAAATCTTGTTTTTTAGTGAAGCTGTGTCCAAACAAAAAAAGAATGATTTTTTTTTCCTCTGTGCTGTCTCTAAGAAAAGATCCATAGGCATCTTCTGGCCTATGTGCACACTAAAATGGTTGGGATTGCATCTCAGAGTACATAAGCCTGTTTCCCATTTACAGATGGTGAGATTGAAGGGCAGTAAGTCATAGGTTGAAATTTTTTAAACTTCTCTTAAGTTGAGAAAAAAATATTCACTCACAAAACATCAGTGATTCATGCTGGCACCTTCTTGACTCTGTATTTGCATCTGTTCTGCACCTTTGCTGAGATAGTCCGGTCAGCAGAGGGTCTCTTCCCCTTTACATGAACTGCATTTGAGAAGACTTGAGTCATACTAGAAAGATTTTATGTCCATTATCAAATCAGTGATAGATGTTGAAAGATGATGCACAAATTGCCAAGTGCAAAAACCTTTTAATGATTCACCATTACTAGGAAATCAGTGATGCTGCAAGTAGCAAATATATGAGGCAAACAAAGTTGACCAAATCTTAGAAATACAAATACGTTTTATTCAAACCGGGAAAGACAGCATTTTCTGATTTTTCCTGTAAGCTGGAATTTCTGTTGAAAACATAGTCTGCAAATACCAACACATGGTATTTCTGAAATGAAATATGACCCCTGGCAGCTGCAGGCTGAAATTGGTATGGTGCTCACTGGGCTCAGTGCTGTCTACCTCCTGAACAGCAGCTGTGACTCTCATGATTGTGTTAATTTTGCTCAGTGTCTGGTCCTTTCCCAGGTCTGGATTGCTGGGATGTGTCTGCCCTCTGGATGTAGTTTCAGAGTTTCTAGGCCCCCAAGCCAGCTGGCTCTCTTGCTTGCAGAGGCTGGATGCCTGGTGGTCCCTTGGAATCCCACTTCATGGTTCATCAAGGATGCTATTCCCAGTGCTGATACTAGCCTGCTGTGATTAAGCCATGTCTTCTTGGAGAGTTCACAACCAGCTTTAGCTCGTACAATGATTAATTGATACTCCCAGAGGCACTGATGGACAGACACATCATTATCTTTAGTTCCCTTGCTGTATAATTACCAGACAATTCAATATTTCTCCCATGAACAAAGTACCTGTTATGCTCCACCTGCCCCTTTGGCAGCGTCCATAACACAGAATAGCTGAGCAGGCCTGCCACCCCCTTCCAGCCTTTCTCCTCAAGCCCTGGCACACAGTTGCAAAGTAGAAGTGATCTAGTGCCCATTACTCACTTTTCTTCACACAGTTCATCCTTATGTCAGCTTATCCTTTCTCCATCCCCATCTCTGTCCTTGCCTGCCTGTGCCCACTGCCTTCTGTTACTTTGGTCAGGTGGCACTACTTTATTTCCCACTGCTGCATATGCTCACTTTTTTTCTCATTATCTCCTCCTTCAGTTTACTGAGCTCTCTTCTGCCCTTTTTTCATATTACCTGTCACTGGGGTGCCACAGCTTCCTCTTCCCCTTCCTACTTCAGACTGTCAGCCACAGCCTTTTCACATCCTATCCCTTCCTCTCCTGCTTTTCAATAAATCTCTCCCTTCTGCCTTCTTCCTAGTTCTGTTTCTATTAAACACTATCTTGATATATTTTACCTCCTCTTTCACCATTTGTCCTGAAGCCATGACAAAGTCAGCTTTCTCTTTGTTTTGCCTCATTCATCTCCTTTCCACTCAATAACCCCAGCTCTTCTTCCTCTGGGATTTGTTCCACCCAATTTATCTTATTTCTTAAGGCTTATTTGATTCAGCTATGCGTGTGTTTATGTTAGCATCTAAATCTAATGACCTGTTTTTTAACCCATTGGTAAGCTGAAACCTCAGCGATAACAGAGGGAAGGTCTTAAAAATACCAGCTTCCTGCAGTTTTCATGAAGATTGATGACTGGGTGAAGAAAAAAGATCTGCACTTGCCTATACTGCTGGAAAGGCTGAAGCATGTGCTCCTTCCAGTGAATGCACAATTATTAATTATTATTAATGGTCAACACTAGGAAGAAAATTCATTCAGAGTTCACATTTTCCTGGACAAAAGGAAATGAAATCACAACAAATTTCTAAGAAACCAGACAACAGGAATTCTGTTGCTCACAGAACTGCTCTTTTTCACTCTTTCACTCAGCATTTCATTATTTAACTGATGTCTTTCTCTTTTATTTCGTATCTAGTTTTAGCTACTTTTATCTTGGTTGACTTCTTTTGTCAAAATGTCTCATACAAATTTTTAGTCCCTCAGATTTCTGGTTTGACTTCCATTTGTGAACCCATTCTTTCTGCATCTTGACTTCATCTTGTTAAAGGTGTCCCTCTTCATGTCTCCAAGTCCTCCTTTATGCTATTTTCTCCCTTAATGTTTCTCCCATTTCTCTTGTTTTCTATCTGAGCACTCACGAATGTCAGTTCCTTAGCTTTGTAGCTGCTGGTGACTGCCACTGTGCCTGAGCATTCTCTTTATAATCCATCCCCCTGTAATTGACAAAATTGCCTTTTAAATGCAGAAGTAAAAGAAGAAAAAAGCCTTGATTTTTCTGGAAGAGAAAGGAAGAAGAATATAATATCTTTCTGAAACTTCATAAATTAATTCATAGCCACAGTGAAAACTGAGCTGCCCTTTTATCAGCCTTGATAAATTTTCATGTAAATGTTCACAGTTCTGTCACATACACAAGAAATCTTTCTCTTGTTACAAGTTAAGATGCAAATTTATTTCTGAGGCATGTAAAGTTATTCTGCACTACAGTTCATGCAATGAGAAGTCTATATGGCTTTCAAGTCATACAAATCTTATTTTGCTTATTTTATTCTCAATGACCTTTCATTAGTAACTAATATTTTAAAAAAATAGTGGGCAATGATTTCGGGACCTTCTGAATAGAAGAATATCAATACTTGGCATGGAAATACTTCCATTAAAAACCAACAAGAATAGAAATTAAAAAAAAAAAGAGCAGAATAAATTGTCCTTTCACCATAGGATATCAGCTGAATTGTTTCAGAAATACCAGCAATGAGTTAAATTCAACATTTCAGAGGTAAGATCCTAAATCATATACTTGCAGAGAGAATTTCTTACAACCCAAAATAAAAATATAACTGAGGCAAGAAATCAAGGATAGAGGTCTTTTATAATTGAGTGACAGATAATGAGAGGCAGCAGAGAAGAAATACTCTCTAGTGGGCCTGTTTATGAGGGATGCTCCTCATTTTCAATTCAGGAGCATAAGAGCCATCTCTCCAGCAGTTTTCAGTCACTGTATTTCATAAATCCCAGAGACCACACACAACTACCTGCATAGGAGTAAAATTAGGATCCTGTACTAAGTGAGAATTTGATTTTGCCTTGAGCAATTTCTGCTGAAAATTTTGTTAGTACTTCAGTTTATGAAGTACTGCGGGTATATAGCATTACAACAGACAGCTTCATTTCCACAAGCAGTAACAGCTCCTCGGTGACAGTAGGTTCAACTCCCAGTTTCAGACCTAAATCAAGCAAAAAGAAATCAAGTAAATAGGAGCAAGGAAATTGCAACTTACTTACATACCATCAGATAAGACCATGGCTCTTACAGTAACATGAGATAAATGGACACATCATACTTGACAGGCAAAAACCTCAGTTCTGACCAATATGTGGAGAGTTTTGAAACCTGGATTTTAGCCTTTGTGTCATGCCTAGATTAGAACAAGGAAGTTTCTCAAAAATATTATTTAATATGTGTGTCAAAACCTATTCTGTAGATAGTGGTTTATGCTTTAAATTTGTAATAGCTGGCTGCCTTGTAATGTACTACTGTTCGTGTAATTGCCATCAAATTTTAGTGTTTTGGTTGAATAGTTATTTGCTGTTAAGTCGCAATCTGCTTCTTATGCACTGCTTGTAGAGAACTATGAAATTATCCGTCTGTGATAAAATAGCTTATGGAAGTGAGTTGCAGTTGAGGTTAATAGTAATGGCTATATAATTGCAGTGAAGTCTAGACAGCTTCTTCAGGCCACTATTTTTTAGAGACTGTACAATAGTACAGTAGTACAGTTTCAACAAGTAGTTAAAAAGTGCCTACTTCAGTTACAGGAAACTAATGATATGAACAAACAGGAGAAAGGAATCAATTATGGGTACATATAAACATAGTTGAACAAAAATAAAAATAGGCCTACATATTTTGTCATTGAGAATCTTCTAAATATGAACATTCTAAGTTAAATCCACTAGATATTGCAGATGGACAGAATCAAATACTGTTAAAAAAGAGTACATTGCTTCATATCATCTCAATAGATTGATTTTGTACCTCAGATATTACCATGTTCATTTTTTTCTCCAGACCATTTTGGTGAAAACACTTAAAAGCATTCTTACATTATTGTCTTAAATTCTTAAGTCTTCCCAAAACCTCCTTTGTCTCTGGATTACATGCCAAACCTTCCCACATTTAATTTATTTTGCTTTTCTTCTGTTGTCTGTTTCTTGTTGATTACAGTTTTCTAGCATTTCTTTTTAAATTTGTGGGATTTTACTCAATAAAATTTCTCCAGGAAATCAATTGTAATGCAACCACTTAGGTATAGTATTTTCCCCCAAATCTTCAGTAGCAGAAAAATAAAAGCAGTGTAACTCTCTGCCATTATCTCATTTAAATCTGTTTCAGCTTATAACCTCACTAAATTAGCATTAGAGGAACAGACCTTTATGTTAAATTCATTGTAGGGTTGTGCCAGCAGGACTAGTTGCATTTTAGTGGTCCCTCATTGCCGGTTTGCACAAAATTATAGCAAAGCCTTGAACAGTAAATTAAAATGGAACACAACCTTTTTATGTTGCACTTAGAGTAGTTGAAAGCTTAAGCTTCTGTAGAACTCCATTACTATTGCATAAAACATGTTTTCCATATTTAAAATTCTGATTAATTAGAAACACTTGCAGTAATTAATATGCACGCTAAAGGAAGCCAGAAATTATCTATACAAAATTGCTTCTGGTTTATTTTAGTGTACATACAAGAAAACTTGGTGTACAGACTAACACTGGGTGCCTGATTTTAAATCATTCGTTGCAGTAGGTTTTTCTCTTACGAGTTTCTTACAAGCCTCTTCAAGTAGATCTCTGCCTTGTGTGTATTTCATCTCCCTAGTTTGCAACCCACCGGTTTGTGACCATGCTCTTTTCTATACCAGCTCCATATTTTTTTTGTCCATTAGCCTTCTTTGTCTTCTTCACATGTATTAATGTATTATTGTATTAATTTATTAATGTATTAATGTAATATAATACATTAAGACACTATAGGAAACACGAACTCTGTCTAATAACTATTGCTACAAACTGCAGTGTAACTCGTTCTTGAAAGATGTTACTAAATGAGGTGAATTCAATGGCACCTAACAATATTTAAGGCAGTATTTTGCCCTCACTTCTTGGCATGCCATATACTTCTTTCAACACAAAGGTTCTCTGAACCATAATCCTACAAAGAGCCATAATAAGTTGAAGTGTCTATACATAATTTAGCACTACAAATTTCTAAAAGGATATATAAACCCCTCAGATTTACAGCACTGCATCCCAGTCAGCTCCTGTTTTACCTTACAGTCCAAGCAAGAGCAAGGTTACACAAGCCCATTTAAACAGTAAAGATATAGTGCTGGTTTTCACAGAGGCTTTTAACAAAATCTGCTCTGTAAAACTGATTTTACTTCATAGCTAAACTGCAAATGGACACTGAATAAAAGGTGAAATTTCTGAAATGGCTTTAATTATTTTATAACTATAAATAAAATTATGGTCTATATCAGCTTGTACCAGAAGAAGGGCAAAAAGTTTAATCCACAGTTCATTTTATTCTTGTTTGAGTCTGGATTGTTCAGGAACGCACGACTGTGTGTGGTCCAGGCAGACCACTGAACCTACTTCAGTATTATCACAACATCTCTTTATGTAATCTCCATTTTGAGCTGATCAGTTGATTTTGATGATACCTGCAAGAGATATTGTAGAGACTGTGGGAGGCCTGTTTATTCAGAGTGTGTATGTGTCTGAGCACACATGCTGAATGGAAACTGTTCACCTCATAAAGCTGTCAAAAGTCAGAGTCTGCAGCTCCCCTGAAAACTCACCCAGAGTTACAGAGGCAAGTTCACCTGCAAAGATTGACTTCATGGATCTGGTCTTTCTACTTACTCCTAGTGATGTAAATTCAGTGTGGTGCTGTTGCTAGATGTTCTTGTTATTCTTCCCTCCCAGTTTGCTAACCAAGGAACCACTGCATTAGTGCATGGATATGCTACTTGTGGATTAGTGCATGGATATGCTACTTGTGGATTAGTGCATGGATATGCTACTTGTGGATTAGTGCATGGATATGCTACTTGTGGATGAACGGTCCATGGAAGACAAGCCCAATGGCCTTTGAAGACCTGTGCATTCTTCCTCTTGAACTCAGCACAGTCCTCTCAGTTTTAAAACTAATAATTCCATATATATTTCAAAGAAAAAATTTTCTTCTTTATATGCAAAATTTTTTCTTAACCTGTGCCCAGTGCCTCGTATAGCCAGTGACAATCTCTTCTGTGCATGAAAATGGAAAGACTTCAGGTGACTAGAGTTGATTTTTAGGCAACAGAGAGAAGGTCTTTAGCAGTAAGAAAGGAGAGACCATGAGACACCATGTTTCTCATAGAGTCTGTACATGTTTCTCATAGAGTCTGTAATTTACTTACAACTTTGGAAAAGTGTAAGTTGTCAGATGAGACACTAGTTTGTTACTGCATGTGGAAATAGACTACAATATTATTGCAAGCTGTCTAGGATGCTTTGAATTTATCTCCTGCTTTATTGTACACTCCCTTGTGGACAAGCTCATTAGTCTCTGTTAATGTTTTTATGGTTTTCCTTGAACACTCTGCAGCAAGACTTGTGATGATGGAGTCACTTCACTTTACAAGTAAAGCAATTTGAACAAAAATCAAATTTGAATCAAATTTGAATCAAATTTGAAAAATCAGTCCCAGTGCATTTACAAAAAACAAACCAAAGCTTTACTAGAATAACTATTTGTCTCTCTTCACTCTTTCTCCTGTCAGTGAATGGACACAATTTTATAGTGTATCACCATGTAAGTTCTTTGTCAATGTTTGTGCAATTGCTTAACTCCATCATGAAAAATATAACTGTGATAAACTCAAGGTGATGACACCTTTTAATACTGACAGTTATGTATTCTGTATATCATATAAAGTATGAATAACCTTTGGGGTTGATTACTTAGAAATCAGTTTAGTCAGACTGTAAAGGTGTCAGACTACTAGGCTAGGTATTTGCTGGTGTTTCAAATTGGCAACTGAAGGTAACTTATTTGATTAAAAATTAGCATATCCAAGTTTTGTCATTCTGCGATTGTGAGGACTGATTTAGCAACAAACTGAAAACCAGGTTTATTTGGTAGTGTGCTGCTCTGTAATAGATGGGGAGAGATGGTTAAGCTTAATATTACATGGAGTGGAGAAGGTAAGACTTCATTTACTCTGAAATGCATTACTGATGTTTTCACCTAAGAGCCTGTATCATCTAAGAACTTGTACTATGTGTACTGGGTCAGATGAAAGGCCCAGTTAACCCAATGTCCCATGTACAGCACTGGCCATACGGAGATGCCCAGAAAGAAGAGCAAGGCAGGCAGGAATGACACTTTCTCCAAATACATTCCTGCACTCCATCTATTTTCGGCTCTGTCTCTTGGGCTGAATGTGGTTTTGTGGTGTTTAACAAACCTTAGAAGGCCTCTCCTTGAGCTCACATGAACTTTATTGTCTACAATTGTGGTGAGAAGTTGCACAGGTTCACCATCTGTCACATGAAAAATCACCTTTCTTGTTTGCTTTGGACCTGGCTGCTGCCAGCCACTTTTCTAGATGATCTTTAGGTCACCTCCAACCGAGGCCATTCTTTTCCAGACCTAAGAGACCTAATTAAATCATTCTCCAAATGGAAATATTTCCTTTCAGCTTTCAGTATTACTGCTAAATTAGACCTTTTTGCCCTTTGATAATAGAAATTGTCTAGTATCTTTTAGAACAGTTAATTCCACACATTCAATTTCATGGAAATAATTAATTTATGTATATATCTGTATATATGTGTGTCAGATTCTGAAATGGTGCAAATCTGTAAATTTACTGATTTCAAAGACGTTCTGTCTCTTTAGACCAAATGAAGCTGTCATCCGAGATTTGCCTTAGTGTTTATTGCTTATGATGTAAATTTAATAGACACTTGAAGGTATTTACAACCTTTGTAGCCTACCTAAAAATAATCAATGGCCTAAGTGTTCATAAAACAAAGTAGAACTGTGTATTCTCCTTTTTGGACTTAGGTCTACTTCCCAAATGAATTGTTCTGATATTACTGCTATAGTGAGAATTTGGATTATATAGCTTATTTGCCTTATATAGCTTATTCCAGAGGTAGTATGAGAACACAGAATATTTCAATAGTGAATACCTAAATGTGAGTATGACAGCAGTGACTGGGGTAGGGAAGTAACCTCTATAAATGAAAAGTCCTTTAAATTGTGCACATTTAGGAGGAATATTCGGTAACATTCAAAGTCAATGTTAACTTTAATGAACTGAAAAAAAGAAAGATTGTAAAATAAGTGACGTGAAGCTGACTAACTGCTTTATACAAGGAGTCTGTGGAAGAAACAGGAAAAGGTGTAGGCACAGTTTGCCTTTTTAACTACCATGTAAAAAATCAACATGCAAATTGCTTATGCAGAAGCCAAAGCCAAACTGAAAAAACTACCTCAGGGCTGGGCAGCATTCCACCCACTAAAGATTTGTTACATCATGCCTTAAAACTGCCAGTGAGAGCTTCAGGGAGTATTAGAATTGCAATGTTGAAATAGTCCAAGCACCACCCGATGAACCGACACATAGAGCACAGAGTTGGGCTATGCTTTGTAGACCTGGTCACAATTTTATTGAGCACATTTAGTATATAAATATTAACTTTGATCCACACATGTTCACTTTTTCAATAGTTTGATGAGTCATCTGAGGATCACGCAATCATGCAATAAAGAGCTTGTTTACAATTTCTGATCAAGATCACATTTAACAGGAAGCAAGTCAGATAACTGACTTCTATGTTCAAACCTGCCAGATGATGAACTATATTTACATTGAAGGTATTAAGCGACTCTGTCATTCCCAGTTGCCTCTTGACACAAATTTTACACCTTATGAGGGTAGATTTTTGCTACTTTTTGACCTAGTAAACTTTGGGTAGAAGGTAACAGCCTGAAGAATTTGCTGACATACTGTAGTTTCAACTTCTTTGGAGATACAGAGGTCCAGATTCAAACAGGTGATTTTGTTAAAACAATGAAATTAAAGGTTTATCAGGGATATAGACGCTCACACTTAACTAATCAAATGCCTTCAATTACTGAATAGTGAATGGAGACATTTGCTGTGGGAGGCAGGTTATTTGCTAACTACTAGTTGTGGGTCCTTCTTGCTCTTTTCTATAAAATATCTAGCATAAAATTCCTGTGGTCCTTAGAAATATGAAATATATTTCTGTGTTCCAGAAGTGGAATAAGTATGTTTCTTTGCCATAGCTCTATTAGACTCAGCTTACAGGGAACCTTCAGCACTGTTTTCAGGAGACACAAAGAATGCCTAGAGGCTTTGGCAAGTCACTGTACAGGCAGAGCCCCGGATGCTGGATGCCATGCTTCCAGAATAGTTGCATTACTTCTGTGCTATTTCATAGTGCCAGCTTTGGATGTCAGTGTCTATGCTACTGTCCACTAGTTACTTACACAATCAGATAATTTATCAAAAAATAATAATATTCTCTACCACTTTTCCTAAATTCTGCATAGCACAATGTGTAAACCTTTTTGAACTATTTGTCATTCACACCCTTTACTGTGAATTCTGGGCCATATATCCCTCTTACATCAAGGAAAAGGACCAATTCTCTACTGTTAAAACCATACCATTAGCTGGAATTAAGCTAGTTAGCCTCCTGCAATGAACTGCCATCTGTGCTAAATGATCTTTCAATTTGTGAAACCTTATTTTAAAATGCACATGGTGTGCCAGGTGAAAAAAAGGTGCTTGGAGTTCAGTGTCTTTCACACTTATATGAACACTGGGGTTATACTTACATTGTTGTTTGTCCACATTTCTGACATTTTCCTTAAAAAAACTGGTAGCCATGGAGTGTTCTTTGGTGTGCACACAGCAGCATTTTGGGAAGTGTAGCCTTATATTCTCTTTCAACTGCTAAACTGGCTCTGTAGTACCTGAGGTCTCTTATGCAATGCCATCTGTGTAACAGCTAGTATTTTCAGCTGTTCACCCTGTAGGATCTCAGAGCATTCTCCAAAATATTATACAAGTATCATTTACTGAACACTGTATGAGGCTTATTACAGCTAAGTAAATATTTCACCCGTTCAATAAATTCTAAATTCACAACCTACGTAGGGTGGGTCTCTGTAAGAGTTGAAGAGAGTTGGCAATACCAGAGAATATAAAATCTACTGAAATAAAATTTGAACCAATAGGCCTGTTAACAGCCAAAAAAAGCCCCGAGGAATAGGGTGTATGATGAAATCTTATGATAAGAAAGCAGCTCACCTGCATTCACTGAAGGTTTGAACTTTAAAACAAAACACTTCAATGTAATTAACCTCTCCAAGATACCAATAAAAGAATATCTTTGTCATGCCAGCAGAGAAATGAAACTTTGCAATAGCTTCTGACAAAAATCCAGTGTCCAATATTATTTAAAAAGGAACTATAGAAACAGATACATCCCATTGCTGTCCTTTGAGAGCCACCGTCTATCTGTTGATCTGAGAGCTCTTCTGCACATGTTGGCTCACTGCCTTTGAGATAGCTGTTATCTCACTGCTCTGCAGATGAGAGCAGGAAAGGTAATGATGAATAGACTAATAAAGTGATCAAACTTCACACAACAAATCAACAGCAGAGCTGATAGGAGAAACATTTTAATTCTAGTTCATCTACTGTAGCCATATTCATCTATACTTGTAAAGTGTATCTAACACTGGGTTTATCCTGCCAGGTTAATATATACAAAAGGTGTCATGTTTTATGCAGCTGTCCTAGGGTTAATCTAGCACTGATACACTAAAGTTACACACTATAGCATACCATTCTGCACTTGTTCATCAGAGCAACGAAGTTGAATTTTACCAGTTACTTGCAGAAAATTTCAACAGTAGACAAAAAATAAATTTAAAATCTGGGCAGAAAAAGTTGGAGAAGAGTGAATTGAAAAAAAAGATTCAAGACAGGAAATCCAGATCAGTTTTACAGTGCTGGTGAAGCTGATAGGCACTTGAGCCCAAGGGAGCAGTTAGTCTCACTGAAAGACAGATTGCACGAATTGCATGATTATCCCACAAAACTAGCAAAAGCCATTTCACATGTTTATCTTTCAACACTTCACATATTTCTTATTCTTGTCAGAAGGAGACTACAGACACTTATAGTAACAGAACAGCATGAAAGTTTCTCTCCACTGGTGACCAATAATCATTTCTGGCAATAATAGCTATTTTGTCCATGTCAGTGGATGTTTTTAAATGTTTCAAACTATTATGGTAGAGATTTAAAATGTTCTTTTACTTGTGCACATTCTGATTCAGAATAGTTAGAAACTTATTAATGAGAACAGTTCTACCACGTCAAGAGGTGAAATGGTCAAAGGTTTTATATATACTTTTATAGTTGTATTGATGACGCAAGTGAGGTATGGCTGATGGCCGCACAAAACTCAGAGAAGTCATTGGCAGATGAGACATGACCTGCATCAATTGTTTAGGTGGGGACAGAAGTTGCTTTGCTTTCCCTGGATGTGCAGAATATAACGTGTATCCAATACACACATGCATTTCTTTCCAAGAGTTGCTGCACCTTCTAGGACTCCGCCTTTAGAAAATACTCCTTGGTTGCTTATGCATCCGAATCCTTTTTGGGTTTTGACTCATTGATACGTTTGCAGTAAGTAGAAATACATGCATATGTACTTCATAGCAATACAATTTATTATTTAATTCTCTAATTACATTATTTTATCTGTGTAAAGTTTCACACAAGTGTGAAAACAAAAATGCTTATAATACTATTACCCGTTTGAAGGCATTCTGGATTGTGACAATATGCCCATAGAGGAACCCTGGAGTGATTAAAACCTGCTATATAAATCTTGCTGCTCCAAGATCTGTACTGCCATTAACATGCTTTTGACTTCTTAGTGGTTAAGTTGCATCTACATATGTCAGTTTTTACCAGTTCTCTCTCATGATACTCCTATTTCTGTCATCAAATATGAACTTGGCTGTAGGATCAAGAGGAAATAGAAACATCAAAAGGAAGTAATAATTTGTGTTAAAATACATTTGTAAAAGATTATGTGAACTTTTCATCCTTGATGTCTCCAATGACAGAGGAGCTAAGCTGTCTTCAACCTTCCCTGGAGGCAACTCTTAAGAGTTCAAACAGATAGCAAATCTTATTTGAACATGACGTAAATATAGACCATGTAGGCTCTACAGGATTGCTGTGCTGCACTAACCATGATAGAGGGTAGTGTAAAATATGTTGCCACTTATCAGCTGTTCTGTGGCCACCCTGCAAAAGTAAATTCAATTAGATGGAATCGGAAAAGAATTTTAATTTACCTTTGCGAAGATAACACTAGATAGATTATATACGTGTTCCTAGTTCAGCCTATCTACAATCTGCAGCATACAAGGGAAGAGAAGAGCACAAAAAGAGGCTCACCCATTTTGAGCCCTCTTGAGGAAGAAAACCTTATTTACCCCCTGCATGCTTTTGGGTATAACTCTCAAATTAGTAAAGCACTTCTCTCTCAATTCCCTGTGCAAATTCAAGTTTTGTGCTACCAATTTAGATAAAATGAATTTTAATCTCACACATGTGGCATCTTTATATCGAAATTTTACTTCAGAACTGGAAAATACTTGCATACAGTAGTTAATAGTAGTGCAAATAAACACTACTTCAGTAGCCAAACCAGGTCCTAACCTCTGCTGCTTTTTTGTGTTGATGAACGGCATTGCAGCAAGTCAGCTTAAACTGGTAGGAGAGAAGGCCACCTTAAACAATGGTTAAATACTTAATCTAAGAACTATCAGACTTTTCAGAAAGACTAACTGTATATTACCCGTGTCTAACACCCCCAGCTGACTGTGAGAAATGCTCTGATGTCATCACTTGAATTCAAGAAAGCTGAAGGTTAGCAATGAAAGTCAATTCCTCATATTACACGATACAACAGTTTTCAGAATTACTAGAGAAGTCTTAACAATTTTACTTTTCTAAATATATTTTTCTTCTTCAAAGTTAGAAGTAATTGATTATCAAAAGAATACAGAGAAAACTAAGAAAGGAGATAGCCAGTTCTGAAACCTGGTAACAGTGCAGTGGCTCTGAGCATTACTGACACAAGCTTTGTTTCTCTCCACTAGCTGGCAGCTTTCTGGTTACAGTGAGACGCTAAGGGAACTGCCACCATGTGGGAATGCTGGATGTTAGAAGCAAAACCTTAAACAACCTTGGCATTTGGTGGAGAAACAACACAGATGGACATACTAGAGTAGCTTGCTCACAACAGCCCTTCGTTCCCTACAGCCTTTCATTCCCAGCAAAGAGCCTGGTATATTTTTAACCATCTGGAGGATTTTTTTCCCAGGGATAATACACTTTAATAAGTTAGAAATAAAGTCTTGAGTACTTCTATCACTGTAGCAAGACCCTTTTCCAGTGCTGCAAGTAGATGTTTTGCCTCAATTGCAGGAGAAGGGCTGGTAGAAGTGAAGGCTGTATTTCTTTCCTGGTAGATACTTATGACTGTGGGGAGTTTATTTTATTTTATGAGATAAAAAGTCATGCTTTATACTTATTTATTAGCTTTGCTTTGTGCTGATGCTGCTAGAAACAGGAATGAAATTCAACTGAAGGCCCTGTATAAAACTTTTAAATTTCCAGGTAGGGTACAGTATCTGGTTTATCTGGCACTTGCTGAGAGGTAGATCCTTTTTCTTAATATACTTGCTAATGGAAGAAAAAACTGGTCGTTCAAGTTACATGTGGGACATGTGACTTGAGAATGGGCTGATAAGTAAATTGCACCGATAAATTGATTTTGCTTGCTTATTAGCTGTTTTTCCATTTGCGCCAAATACCGATAGACACAACAACAATGAAATGCCCCTGGGACAATTAAGAACTATTTCAATTACAGCTACTGATGTAATAATAAATTCACATAAATTAGTCAAAAGAAAAATAAAATAATTGAATGTAATAGTTTAATGAAAGCCTAATAGAATAAAATGCGTTTGTCTTTCCCGGTTTCAGTTTACAGAAGTATTTATGTCCAGAACTCAGCAGAGTTTCACGTGACGTGCTGGGCCATGCTACAGACTGTCTTTCTCCAGCAGATCTTTTATTGGCTGCTTGTTCTTTGAAAGTGTATGCACAAACCTCTTGCAAAGGCAATGCTGAGAAAGAGGACAGCTGGGGTTATTATTTGAAAAGGCGATAGTATTTTCTCTATAAACCACAGATAAAATGTTCCACATTTCTATTTCAGACTGTAAACCAGATAGGGCTGTTCTTGAGTGTAAGTTTACCTTTACAGGAAATCCATTGTTTGGAGAGCTAATGGAGCAACCACACCCCTGTGAGCACACAGATGGGGCTCTCAGATAAGTTCTTGTTCTCAGTCAATACCTAGAAATTATCTGATAATGCTGTTGTTAAATTGCAATATTGAAAATCCTACTAGAAATGATAAATTTATTTACGCAAATTTGTTGGGGTAGGCAACTTCATGTGAGAGAGGAAGCAAATTAACAAGTAAGAGTTTTAATGCCCAGTCCAATGGAAAGACATATGATCAATCTGGAATAAATTACTGCAAATTAGCAAGAATCCCTAATTCAAGGGCCAGGATCTTAAAGCAAGAGAGTGACCTGGTGTACAAAACCGCTGGTAACTTAGTAGCTTTATTTATTTCCCTCTGGATATATACAAACCAAACACTGATCTGAAGAAACACTGTTGCACAGTCAAGTGTTCAATAAAAATTACCACTTTCCTCTTCCCTCCTGTGGTAGAAACAGGACCTGAGTAAAGCTAGGAAATTCTCATGTCAAAATGTATTGATGATGAACAAGTCCATCTCCTTCACAGAGGGAAATAGTGTCTAGAAGAAAGAATTAATACAGCTGTAACATACTACGCAAATAATGTGGATGCCAGCACCCTTCTGGGTGTCATGCATTCAGTTATGATAAAATAAATCTGAGTGAGGAAACCTTGAATATTGTAGCAATTAACATCTTAACAATAGCACATTAACATATTTAGAGGTTTGTATTCATTAGTCAGCTCTAGAAATGCTGTCTCTTCTAATGTTTAACAGTGGAAAAAGTGATGAGTTTGTCTCTCTGTAAAGATGTCTTAGCTTCTGCAGGAGTAAGAGGACTTCCTTCTGTCTTTTTGCCTCCAATGTACAGCTAGACCAGAAATTCGGTTTCTGATTAGGTCCTACTCAAAGAGTAGACCATATCTGATACCTGTATCATCTTTAGGAAATTTGATTAGAAAACATAGTTGCAAAACTCAATTTGTTTATATGGCAGTTCTGAGGGTGTGAAAAATCTGATTTTTAAAGTCATATCCTCCCCTTGCTCCTCATAGAAATACTCTGGTTAAATACAAGTAGATTTTTAAAGGAAAAGCACACTCTCTTCACCAGCATAATCCTGACAAATTTGAAACTCTTACTCCAAAACTCAAAGCACTTGAAGGAAAAGGGGCGGAGCTTTGGAAATGCTGGTCCAAATGGCTGACAGTTTGTGAAATCGAGTACTTCTGCTGTCAGCAACTGAAATGGGATCTTCATGTGGGAAGTGCTGAGCCAACTTCAGGTGACAGTGTCCACATTGCAGCTCATCCAGCTTGTAATGCAAATTGCATTGTTGGAGCAACGTTTACTGTGCACAGTTTTGGATAATCCAGATCACGATTTTTGGATAATTTGGTTTTTACTTACTTACCTGCAGGGACAAATGATTATGTTTACACAGCTGTACTACTTGTGGCTCAATTTAAAAAAATATACTTGGAGAAGATCCTTTTGTCTTTGCATTTACTTTACTGTCTTTCCAATATTATGAAGGCATCATCTCTGTTCTCTTGAGATGCATAGACTGCTGCTGTGGTAGTAAAGCTGTTCCTGCTGCATTCCCCCAGAAGAGCTATATTCTGTGCAGCTATATTTTTCACATATCTACAGGTACCTTTGATGTTTAATGAACACCCACAATGTGATTTTTTGATTACATGACCCACCCAGCACATTTTAATAGTGTTTGCACTTCGTTCCTTCTGACCTTTAAGCCTTTGCTTGCAACAAAACCAGTGTGGACAGAAACAAACTGGTATGCCACATCAAATCCCACCAGAATTCAAAGTGAAACATTGTAAAAGTAGAAGTGTCAAGAGAAAATAAGTTTGCACTGATTTATATAAACACTTTATTCAAATGCTTTGGCTACAGATAAACAGTCCTTGTGCAATATTTGTTATGGTTTCACCTGCTTTAAGCTGGAAACTGAAAGTGTTTTGATAAATGGGACAGAAAAGTGTGTTAACTTGCTCTGCAGCTGCAACCACTTCTGTATGTTATGCTGAAGCGCTATCTTACATCTTATAACAACAATACATCTCAGTTACTCAGAAAATTTTGTTTTGTTTTGTTTTCCGTGGAGGAGAAACCATCACCTCGTACTGCACTTACAGTGACTGGCTGTACTTGCTAGCATTTCCTGGAAAACGAGAAATAAATACAGGTTTTCTTGATATCCTTTAATGGACACAGATATAAGTCTTAGTTAAAATGTTCTAAAAAGTTTCTTATAACATTACTAGCTTGTGTATTTTTCAATTATTTACAGTTCTATTCTACTTGAAACTTAGACTTAACAAGTACAAGATCAGATTTCAAGTCATTGTAAAAAGCAGGAAAAACACTGAGGGCTAGAAAAGAAACGTTTGATAGACTCTTTAAAACATTCCTTAGAATTTAGGAAATTTGGTTTTGTATTAAAGGATTGGTAATTTTCTTAGATATTTTAAAAACAAGGTTTATTTAACATTGGCAGTTTCTGTAATTTCCCTGCTGACTGTGTCTTGAATTTCCTTTAACCCTTGTGGTATGTTTTCTGTAATTCTTATGTTATGATTGCATTTCTGCAGTTTCCTGACTGGTACAGTGTCTGAGTACTCATAACATGTTGACTTCTATATGGAGGTTAAATTAACTGATTTAGAAGTTAGTACTCTTTCCCAGCTCTTCCTCTATATTTAAGAGGGACAAAGATGTAACACCCTCCCACTCCAATTCCATTTTTTCAAATGTAATTTCTTCATTTGTTTCTTAAATATATGGATCTTGAGCTGTTTCTACCCATGCCTTATTCCTACTTCATATGACAAAATAAAGCTTGGATAAATTATGCTAGAAACTGTGTTGTTCTTTGTGGTCAGCACAGAGAAAAATGCCTGTACCCCCCTCCTGTTCTCATTTTAGTTTTAGTGGTACTTGAGTTCTACCATTTTACAGTGGTCTGCAACAGATAATATAGAATAGTTGGCATGAAGTAAAGCCAGTTTACAGCACCAAGCTGCATATGGAGGGATTCAGATAAGTGTATGCTTTAACTCTGGCATCACCTGGAGAACTGGGTATCTGTATAAGTGAAGTATTTCCAGGGTACAGTTGTACTGCAATAAACAAAAAGTGCTCAGGAAACCTAAGGTAACCATACCCCAAAACTGATGCTTTTTTTAAAGAAGCATTTTTTAACATGCTTTCCAGCTCTGGGGATTCTTCCTTTCAAGCTGAATTTTACTACTATGATAGCTAAATCTGAATTTGCTTCTAAAGTTTTTGAGACCACTATACAACTGGGATGAGGATGCATTTCATATAAAGGGATAAAGATTTAAGAAGTCAGGTATTTTTTGGGGAGTTGTTGCTATCCATTAAGACTGCTTTGTGGCTGTGGGTTCAGAGATAGTGAAAAACAGGAGACAGCTAGCACCGCATAGAGAAAGAAAAAATTCACAAAAGTAGAATTTTATTTACAGTGATATTTAAGTGTGGACTCCAGTATGTGTTCATGTATTTGAGCGAAAACTTAAACTACCTTTACATTTAATTTTAACTCAAGTTGCTACTCAGAGAAACTTCTGAGACAGGTGGCAGGATATCTCATCAAAGAGAAACTAGAGTTACCCTGCTGAGATTCCACCTGCTTTGTAAAAGTGCTATCACTTTCTTGCCAAACCAGAAAAATTAGCTGACTCCAACAGATTTTGAGTCTGTATCAGGTAAAGTGATTCATTAGGTTGTGAGATTAAGCATTAGAAAACATACACTGGACAACTGAAACTAGAATGTTCCACCTTAAAATTCTTTAGGACAATTGATTTCCTAACTATAGTAGGGAAAAAGTGTCCAATATTCTACTGAAAATTTCCCTTCTCAAGGGTTTCAGAGCGTCAACAAGACTCTGACCCTTGGTCATGTGACGAAGGAGTTGTTGGAGTCACAAGTGGGGTTCCATACCTAACAATGAGCTTTTTGTGGTGAAAATAAAATTAGCTACTGGCCTTTCAGTCTGATTTGGGAGATGTACTTTTAAATGTATATACCTGCTGCATTTAGCATTTGTAACAAGTTAGCGCTCTATAACAGCACTTCCCTCGGTAGCTTTTCATCTTTCTCCCTAGTAATTTAATTTTCTTTCTCCTATTATGTCATGGCTTAGCACTGCTCAGGTCAACAATTCCTCAAAACAAAAATGAGGCTGATAGCAGTAGCTGCTATAGCATGGTTAGAACTAAAATACAAATAAAAATAACACATAACCGTACAAGTTATGTGCAGATTGATCACATTTCACCCACTGGTATCTCCAGTGGATACTAGGTCTAGTACTGTGTCGTTTTCTTTGATTTAAGATAATATGCCTATAGCACATGGGCTTGTAGAATATCATGGGCTTGAAAGCAAGTAAACCAGTGGTAGTTTCCTCATTGCATTAAGCAATCACTTAAAATGCATTTAATTTCACACCATAGTAATTACAACTGAAATCATCACAAGTGTACTAATGAAATAGCCTATTTTTTTTGGCCTGATTTTTTTCAGTTTGCAAACATTGTATCTCAGAATTGTTTGCATTGAATGTACCTTAATATTTTGTGAGTAAGTAGTCAGACGTGTCTATAAAACAGTATTTTTCTACTAAACAGGAAAGACCCATCAGAAAAAGATCTCCAGTTTTCAGACGTCTCCCTCAATGACTTTTTTTTTCTTTTAGCATCTTTCTTTACGTGAGATCCTCCAAGCAAAGGCAACATGCAGTTAAACGTATAGTTTGGAAAGCTGTGCCTTAGCTTCTGGATCATCTTGATGCAGCTTACAATCATAGAAGGATTTGTGTTGGAAGTGGCCTTTAAAGGTCATCTAATCCAAACTCCCTGGACATCTTCAACCAGACCTGTTCAACCTGATGTTGAATGTTTCCAGGATGGGGGCTTCCTTCCCTTACCTGCATGCAGTTTTGGCTCTTTTGCATATGCCTAGACTTTTAAAATGCTTTTGACTTTTGGAACTGGGTTTATGAAATCCAAATCCTTGGCTAAATTTGTAGGCAATATAATTGCTAATAGATACAACAACTGTCACAGTAATAGGAGCTAGCAACTGCGACTCAATTCTTGACAATGATTGGCAATCTGCTTATGATCTCAATTTCTAAACTAATCTGTAGTATTGTCAGTTAGGAATCGAAACCTTAGGGAAAAAAGATGTATTAATTATTTTTGAATTTTCAGATCTCTCTGGAAGGTTGCTATTGGCATAGAATATTATAATTCTTCTTTCTGTCCCCCAGACAATGCTGGCAGCAGTTGTGCCCCAAGCTCCACGTTAGCACACAGCTGACCCCTAACATATGAAGTCAAAAAAAGAAAAACCAAGACACTTGCAGAGACCCTACAAGCATGTTTGTGAATGTTTACTAGGTCTGGGGAAAACAAAACAAAACAAAACAAAAAACAAGAAGAGGGATTGTGGAACAAACTAGAGATGACAAGTGTGAACAAATACATGACAGAGCACCAATATGCAGGACAGCTCTTCTGAGCCTAGGAGGGGGTGCAAGAAGGATGTGCTAGTTACAAAACATCCATCCTTACTATCTCTGGCTTTCACAGAAACCACAGTATCCTAAAACATACTCCTACTGCAATTCCCACTGCACATGCTGCCTTTCCATCTCTGCCATTTTATCTCCCAAGTACGCCAAAACATTCCCATTACAAACTTTGGAAATGTATATAGCTTTCCCTTGTGAATGTTTAGGAAATAATAGTTACATTAAATGCCCTGAAATTCTGCATCTACCCGAATTTACCTCTTTATGTGCTCTTTCAGGAAGGGTTTTGGTAAGCCACAGAAGCAGAACAAGTTGTATGTGCTCAAGTAGCAGTCAGTCCGAGGTGCTTAGAGCGGACCTCTCCCAAGTCGTGCTGTCACCCAGCAGACAGAGAGCGCTCCTTTTACTCTAACAATACTTTTTTTGTGAGATTTCTGTCCTTTGTAGGGATCTTCACATTAAGAACACCGAGCCATACTGAGCCCGTTCCCCGGGCACGATGCACCGGCGCTGCGGGCGGGGACCAGCCTGTTGCGGCAGCAGCGCTGGCGGGGGCTCCGGGCGGCGCCGCCGAGCTCAGGGGGCTGCGGCCGGCCCTGCCCGCCGGCACGGCACCGCCGCCGGGAATAACGCGGCCCCGGGGAGGGGACGTCTCCCCGGAGGGCCCAAACGGCAGATCAGGGGAGCCCCGCAACGCTCTCCCAGCGCCCCATCCCCTCCGCGCTCCCCCGCAGGAGGAAGGACCGCAGCTGCGGTTCAGCCAGGCGCTGCTCCCCACTCACTCGCACCCATCGCCGGGCTGAACGCGGCCGCTCCCGCTCCCCCCTCCCGCGGGCTCCCGCCGCCCTGCGGCCCCGCGCCCGGCAGGGAAATCCCGGTGCAGGGATGCAGGGACGCCGCCGCCGTCCCGCCCGGCCGCTCCCGGGAAGAGGTTCGCGGGAGGAGGCGGCGGGGGGGGCCGGAGGAGCGGCCGTGGCACTCCAGGGCGCGCATGCGCGCTCCGGCGCTCCGTGACGGGGGCGCTCCCGCAGCAGCGGGGCCGGGCTCGCGCTCCCATAGGCTGCTTCCCTCGGCAGGCGCGCGCCCGCGGCGCGGCTCTCCCCGGCGCGCTCGCGGGGGCGCGCGCTGCCCCGGCCGTGCGCCGCTGTCACCGCGGTGCCCGCGCGCCGCTCCCCGCCCTCGGCGCGCGCCCTGCCCGCGCCCCGTCCCCGCCGCCCGCTCCGCGCCGGCGGGTTCCTGCTTCCGTCTCCTCCCCGCCGAGCGCCCCCGCCCTCCACGCCGCTCCCCCCGCCCGCCCCGCCGACTCCCCACGCCCGGCACCCTCGGCAGCGGCAAAGCGGGCTTCGCCAGCGGCGCCGGCACTCGGGTAAGGGGATGCGGGGGCTGAGCGTGAGCCGCTGCGGCGGCGAAGCAGGTACCGAGGCGAGACGGAGCTGCTCCGGGTAGCGCTCCCCATCCCTCCCCCGGGCCTGGCGCCGCCGCTTTTGCGACTCCGGCGCTGCTCAGCAACGGGCGCCGCCGCCGGGGTGATGATGGCGGGGAGGGGGCCGGTCCCTGCCGTGTACCGGGGTCCCCGTGGGCTCCCTCACCTGAGGGTCGCCAGTGGGGCCTGGGGCCACCGGAGAGCGCGGCGGAGGAAGGGGAGGCCGGGGCTCGGCGGGCGGCCGGGGCATCACCGTGGGCAGCGGGGCCGGGCCGGGCCCAGGAGGGAGATGCGTGCGAGCCCCGGGCGGCGGCGTTGCCCCGGGGCGGGCGTGGGCAGCGCGGGTCGGGCAGCGCGGCCGCCGCCGTCCCGTGCGCCACGGCCGCAGGGCGCGGGAGGCGGCCTCCAACTTTCCTTGTCCCGGGAACTGCGGCCGCCCCGGGGGGACGCCTGGTTTTGGCAGAAAGAAATAAACGGGAAACGTGGGCTTTGTAGACGGACCTCACGCTCTAGGGCCGCCTGGTAGCTCGAGGAAGTGCTTGTGTGACAGGGATGCAGAGCCATCGGTTGTTGCTTGGGGCTTTTCCCACGGCGACCTTTACCGTATTTCGGCACAATTAGCTGCTTTGGTCATGGATTCTGTTACCTGTAAGGCTCTGACGATTTTACCTCTAGTCGGGTTTGTGCTTGATGTATTCTCAGGTCTTTCACTCGCGTGTGCAAGTGTGCGCACACTGTGTTCTTCTTGACGCTCTCCAAAGACCAGGCTGTGACCCTCTGCTTTCAGAAGCTTATGGTTGAGGATAGAGGAATAGACAGGAACTATAGTGCCGTGGTGCAGGTTGTACCAAGAAGCCTATGGGCAAAGACATCAGCTGCAAAATTGCTTTTTGAAAGACTAACTTCCTCGGGGCAGTACCTGCTGTCCTTGTGTCCTCAATGCACACATGGTACACCGTGATCCACATGGATGTGGAAAGCAACCATGTGTTCACAGCATTCTTCACCTGTGATGTTGCATTAGCGCTTAGTGCCTTTTTATTTTTTTGCCCGTGTTTGCACACTGAAACACACACAGCTGCTGAAAAGTGTATGTTTTGGTATACATGTTACATATACGCACACATACTCTTTCTACCCTGAAATGCAGTATCTTAATGTCTAGGCCTAAAAGCTAACGGAGTAAATACTTCTGGAAGAGTGTGTAAGCATGAAAAGGTTTGATTTTATAGCATTAATCTTGTTTCATTTTCCAAGTAATTCTCCACTGTAAATTGTCAAAAACTTTAGAAAAGTCTGAACTGCAAAAGCAAATAAATGGCCAGCATAGCCTGTGCTGCTGGTGCTTGGGGTGGTTTTACAGGTGACTGTTACAATTCCTTCCATTATTAAAGAAAACTAGTTATTAGGAGTTGGTGACTATGCTTTGATGTATTTCCAGTAGTGTCTGTTTCTCCGGTTCTTGAAGGTATGCTTGCTGCCAAGTTTTTATTGATACTTGTTAGGGTTTCATATGTATATGTACCTTATACTGGCAGACTAGCATTTTGCAAAGTTTGCATACTTGCCCAACAACATGCAATAAGACAAACTTTTTCAGAGTAGAAAGTATAATTAATTATTCATATTTTCTGAGTGAGCAGTTCAACAATGAGGGAAAGACAGCAATCAACTTGGAGTGTTGAATCAGTCAAATTCACTCTTTTAGTTATGTAGCTGCCAGGACATTTGACAACTGGGAAATACAGAAGGTCAGCTGGAAGTTGTAGCTTTCTTTACCGTTTAGTCTTGTGTCTTCATTTGTTTAAAATTTTGGTAGTCTTATCGGCTGAACAACTGAAAAAGATTAATTCTAGATAACACGAGAACAAGAAAAATGTTAGCTTTACTTGCTGAAGTAGAAATGGAACTGATTCAGCTTAAGTGGATTAGTAAAGGTAGTTCTAAACCATGTAGGGGCTTCCTTTTGGTTTGGCATTTGTGGTTTGTGATCACTTTATTGGGACTGCAAATAGAGACTCAATTGTGTAATTGAATGTTTAAGTATTACAAATAGTGCACACAATTCATAGTGTAAAAATTGTATTTTTGGTCCATTCCTGTTGTTCTGTGGCTGTATGGAATTGGTGCTTTATCTGTTAGATCTTTTCTAAACCAAATGATTTTCCCAGGCTTGGAATCTATGTACAGTAAGAAAAAAAAAAAAAGATAATTTTATATATAGTTTCTCTGATCAGTCTGTTAATTGACATTTAAGTGGATAAAAATGAGGAAGGTTTGAATTTGAGTATTTATATCTTGTTGCAGAGCCAGAATGAAAATAAGAAATCATTACTATAATCTTAGGCTGGTCTGGAGGGGGAGCTAGTGTCAAAGCAAAATATGACAGGTTTTTTCTGGACTCATTCAAAAGCTTGTTGTTTGGTCATAGAATATGCTACTAATACAATAAGGAAAACAAATGCATGCATGCTATGTATGATTGTGTTAATATGCATCTCTTGTATGATGAATATAATCTGCAAGTGAAGTGATGTGTGTGTTTTTCAGGGAAATAGTGTGTGTTTTGCTATTGTGCAACATAAACCGTATTCAAAGAACTTTGAAGTTGCAAGGTCAAGCTCTTATAAATCATGACATGCCAAAATTAGAGATTCTTGTAAGAGCTGTAATTTGGCCTGTAAATGTAGGGTTAAATGCTACTTTTCCCTACAATGTTTCTTCTGGTATATAGCTTAGAATGGCATAGATTGTGTTCAGTATTCAATTTTGAATCCTTTTTCTTGGTATCAAATGAAGTGTGGCCTTACTATTTGGTTATGCACTGTTCATGCTATACCTTCTTAATTTCCTCTTCTGCTGTTTCATTACCTTTAGTCTCTAGTGCCTGCATGTTTCACTAGTAATATTTTCACAGAAATCCCTGGAGATATATAATATCACACTGAATGTCCAATTTAGGGCCTTTATGATATGATTTTTCAAAATAATCTATCAGTGTTATAATGATTTGTGTGTTCTAATATGTTTTCCCTTACAGGTTTAATTTACTAACAATAACCTGGCTTTTCTTTGTTGTTTTTAATGGACCCTTCAACAGGGATCCATGAGTCCATATCTAGGAAAGACCTCACTACTTCATTTGTAGTATGGTGTGTGTTGATTTAGACTGCAAGTATAAATACTTAGATCTGTTGCAAAGTTAACCACAAGCTACTAAGTCCATAATTTTGATGAAGAATGGATTGGTCATTAAAAGTTTGTTGATTTTTTTTATATATTTTTTCTCTTTTTCTTTTAAAGATCATTTGTGTGCAAGAAACAAGAAGAAAATACAATTCTCCAGGACAATAGTAATTTCCTCTGTTTTCCTGCAGTACCTGTCTTATTAACAGTGCACATGCCAACATTTGCAGTGCCTATGGCACTTCTATCATATAGTGTTGTTATTTCAATTTTTTTTAACATTTTGTTCAGGATCATAGCAAGAGTATCTTGGGCACAAGGGCACAGAGAACAAAATCAATAATCTTTAACTTTTGTGGTGTGACTCTATTTTTTTAAATGAAGGATTATGTTTTTGATACTTGTTTTAAAAAAAAATCTTTGTACATAAACAAAGTGTTCAACACACTAGATGAAAAAAGAAAAAATGGTCAGCAACCCTGATGGACAGGGGGAAACCTTCTGTCATGTGGGATTGCATATATAAGACTAATATGTCTAATAGCGTGTAAGTCTTTAGAAATGCTGAAATTTGTATATTTTGCCATGAGACTTTTACTGCTTGAGGTAGCAGAGAATGTGGTACTAGTAATTTATATTTCATCTGTGGTCCAAATGATGTCATCTGCAAATGGTTTTCTGAGATTTTTAAGTGTTTCATAGTAATGATAAAACTCTGGAATCTTCAGTTCTATTCCAGTGAGCATATTCTGTTGGATGCTGATTTTTCTGCTTATTCCTTGTGTGATATCTTCCTGTCCCAATCATTTTTGTCCTATTCTGAAATTTTTGTCACAATCCTATTTTTCCAATGTAAACAGTTTGTTTCTTGCTAAAGGGCTTCTTGTCTGAGATCCAGAACTGCTGTATGGGGAGATTTTGCCTAATAAATTGTTTATCCCAGTGTTCTTTGCTTTCCAGCTATTCACACTCCTGTCTTCTGGTCTCAGGTTTCTGTCCACTATCTTCAGTTTCACATTCAGTTCTCCATCATAACTAGGATCTATACTCTCTATGTTCTGCATTTCCACTGGCTCCATTTGAATTTGTTTTTTCCTTTCCTGCCTGTTTTCTTACCTGTCTAAGACTTGGTCTGTATCCTAAATTCAAGATTGTGTTCACCGTGTCAACTGTACCAGCTTTTTACCACATTGCAGTTCTTTCTTCAGTCAGATTCTATTGGTTCCTCTCTTTTCCACCCTTTTGTTCACATGGATGGCTTACCTTTTCATACTTGCTCTATCCAGCAGGGATTCACCGAGAATAAATTTAGATGCCATTGATTCATCCTGATGGTCAGGAAAACAAGCGGGCCTATCAAGAGACGAGCTTGGCTTAACAGGGAACCCATGTCTGAGCTGCAGTGCAAAAGTGGGATATACGAGCAGTGGCAGCGGGGACAGACTACAAAGGAGAAATTTAGAAAAATTGTCCTATTATGTAGGGATGACATCAAGGGAGCCAATGCTCACCTAGAGATGACACTTGCAAGGGAGGTCAAGGGCAGCAAGAAGAGTTTCTTCCAGTACTTCAGTAGTAAAAAGCAGGACAAGTGAAATATGAGCTTCTTTTAGAGTGTGATGTGTCATTTAGTGACAGTGGACACAGAGAAGGCTGAGGTACTCAGTGCCCTCTGTTCCTTAGTGAGTCTTCACCAGCAAGGTCTCCCAGGCCTCTGTGCTTAGTAGCAGGGTTTGAGGAGACCGTCTGCCAGCAGTGGCTGAAGGTTCAGTCGGGAATTACTGAGAGAACTCAAATCATACAAGCGCATGTGGCCAGATGGACTGTGACTGAGGATGTTGATAGAGCTGGCCAGAGTCACAGTGAGGTCCTTCCCCATCATCTTTGAAACGTCTTGGATACCAGAAGAACCTCCTAATGGCTGAACAAAGGCATGTGTTGCACCCTTCAAAAAAGGCCAAAATGCAGTCCAAAGAGCTACAAAGCTAGCTAGCTTCCTTTTTGTCTCTGGGAAAATAAGGGCATGGGTGTTTTTGGAATACATTTCTGGGCACAAGAAGGAAGTGAATAGGAACAATAGGCATGGGCTTATCAAATGTAAATCATGAATGACTAGGCTGATTGCCTTCTACGGTAAAATGTTTGAATGTTTGTATGAGGGAAAACCAGTGGATTTCATTTACCTTGACTTTAGCAAGACTTTCAACTGTGTCTCCAACAATATTCTGGAATCCAGATTTGGACATTACAGGTTGAGTGGATGGAGAACTAGATGAGTAAAAGACTGGTTGGATGGATGGACTCATAAATAAATGCCACATAGGGAGGTTGGTAGCAAGTGGGGTCCTGAGAAGGTGATACAGTGTACTCTTGTGCTTGCAGACGACATCAAATTGGGGGGAATAGTTGATATGCATGAGGATGCACTAAGAGGGACTTTGTCACTGTGAACACAAGGCCCGTCTGGAGCTTTATTCAAGAACAAATGCGGAGTCCTACGCCTGGGAAAGAAGAGCACCTTGCAGTGATACAGGCTGGCAAGCAGCTCTGCTCGAGAAACCTGGAGTCCTGGTAGACAGCACTCTGAGCATGGGTCAGCAGCAGCATGCTGCTGCAGAATTGTGGAATGGTTTGAGTTGGAAGGGATGTTAAAGATCGTTTAGTTCCAACCCCCCTGCCATGGGCAGGGACACCTTTCACTAGACCAGGTTGCTCAAAGCCCCATCCAACCTGGCCTTGAAGACTTCCAGGCATGGGGCATCTAAAACCTCTTTGGGCAACCTGCTGCAGTGTCTCACCACTCTCACAGTAAAAAATGTTTTCGTAATATCTTTTCTAAACCTTCCCTCTTTCAGCTGAAGGTCATTCCTCCTTGTCCTATCACTACATGCATTTGTCATAAGTCCCTCTCCAGCTCTCCTTTAGATCCTGGAGGGTGCTGTAAGATTTCACAGGAGTCTTCTCTTCTCTTGTCTTCCTCAAGCTGAACAACCCTGACTCACAGCCTAAAGAAAAGAAGGGCAACAACATCCTGGACTCTGTTAGAAGGAATATAGCCACTAGATGGAGGGAAGTGGTTATCCCTCTCTATTTGGTGCTCATTAGACCGCATCTAGAATACTGTGCCCAGTTTTATGACTCTCAATACAGGAAAGACTGATAAAAAGAATTGAAGATGGTGGAGGGCTACCAAGATAATCAGAGAGCTGGAACACTTGCCCTGTGAGGAGAGGCTGAGAGAGCGAGCTGGAGAAGAGGTGGCTAAAGTGAGATCTAACAGCAACCTGCTGGTGTTTTTGACGACATCACTAAGAAGATGGAGTCGGGCTCTTTATTGAGATGTGTGGTGTGAGGACATGAGGCAGTGTTGATACATTGAAATAAAGAAGGTTCAGACTGGATATAAGGAAAAACTTTCTCTTCATGAGTGTAGTCAAGCTGTATAAGAGGTTGCCCTGAGAAGCTGTGAGATTTTCAAGACCCAAATGGGTAAAGCTCAGCAACCTGTTCAGATCTCATAGCTGACTTTGAGCAGGAGGTTAGACTAGGGAACATGTGGAGGTCCCTTCTAACCTCTATTATCCAGTGATAATACAACTATGGATGTTTAGCTTCTAGAAGCTTACATTGGAATGGAATCAGTACAGACAGAATATGTAGGTGGTTCAGCTGCAACATATCAAAACAAAATCAGTGACACTAACATTACAGTGAGCTTGACAAAAGCATCATTTGTATGTCAGGATAAGCATTTTGAACTTAAAGCATGCAAGTGATTAATATTTTTAAAGAAAAAATAGCCTTTTGTAATGAGGCAAAAGTGTAGTTTTCTGTAGCTTTCCTTGGAAAGGGGAAAAATATGTTTTGCATACAATGGAAACTTTGAAGTAGCTCAGCTTTGACATGGACATCTGACACAGAAGGGGTCATCTTGAAAAGCCTTTGGCAAGTTAAAAGAAACAAAAATGAAGCTTCTACAAGGAAGTATCTGTCAGCCTTAAAAATAGGTGATCTCTCTTGGTCATTTGTCATGATAAGTATGTAAATTCATATTATGTAGCTTATAATGCATCATTTTAACGTGGTGATTTTCTGACAGTATGTTAAATCAGTTGCAATCAATTCTGATTCTCCCCCCACCCCCAAACATTATACACACTCACATGATTATTGTTTCTTCCTGTTCTTTTCTCTTCTCTCTCCCTCTGTCCCGTATCACATTTTCAGGGTGAGGTTGGGGAATAAATAAAGGAAGAGAAGCAGTCCTCAGATGCAAGGAGCTCAGTAACTGTTTTGGAAAGCTTTTGGCTAAAAGTCTTCAAATCAGAAGAGTTGTGTGTAGCAAAGAACTACTGTTAAATAACAGGCTGGGTGCATATATATATATGCACACACACATAGATATATATATATATACACATACTCACATATATGTTTTTAAAATTTATTTTTCTGTTTTGTTATTCAAGGATGAGATGTTACATGAGGAATGATTTTTTCCTGAGGTTTTTGCCTCTTTATTTGTGTTTGCTAACCTGTAGTCTTTAGGTATCCTCCCGAAAAAAAGTGGCGATTTCTGTAGCAAAGCATAGTTTCCAGTGAATCAACCATTTAACTTAGCTCCTTCAAATATTAGATATTAATAAAACATAATTTACATAACTTATTTTCAGAATATATAATACATAAAAAATAAAATGAAACACTTCAGCTGTTGGTAATTCTAGAATTTGATGAAGTTTGTGCTGCTACAATTTCTTTGTGGTAGCAATATTAATTCTGAATGTAAATGCTTTTTAGGAGTCTGCTTTCATTATATGTTTGCTTCATAACTTTGTAGTAGTAAGATGAAATAATTTTCTGTAATGTCAGGGAATTTCTTTTGTGAGACAGTTAATAGCAATGAGTATCACCATGACATTATTAATTCTGCAAGCTAAAGACTCTTTTTAGAAGCTTGTGGAACAATGCTGTGAATATCTTCTGGACATTAATTTTGGGTTGCTGTGAGTTAAGCTCTTTCTTCAAAGCATTGCTATTACAAAAGATTTTCTAAAAGAACAGTAGGAATTCTGTTCCAATAACCTCCCAATGTTCATCTTTAGTTTAATATATTATTTATGTTAAACTTAACTGTAATTTGTTTAGAACTTGCACAGTGACATAGTAACTTTTCAAGGTAAGTCTGATTTGTATGGGTACCAATAAACTTGTTAAGCTTTTTGGAGTTTATTTTTTTTTTGAGTTGTCTATGTGCATGTATGTAATAAATATTTAAGTGTTTGTCCAATATGCTGTTTATTGAACAGTTCATAAAACTTTTTATTTTTAATTTCTTTAAATTATTAGTTTATTCAATTACAAACATTTCTTCCTTAACCACTTTGCCTCTAGGGAGATTTCTGTTGACCAAATGTCAAAATATGAGTTTTCAGATTGCCTGTGATTTTTGTTTTTAGCTCCGTGCCTCTATTTATGATGATAAAATACATAATATACCTGAAATATGTATACAGGTTTCTGATATGCTGTACTTAGCTGACATCTGGTCTCTTTTTGGGTGTTTGCTAAATAACTTCCTGTGTTTGACAATCAGTATGGATACTCATACTGCAACAGCAAAAACTATTCCATTTCAAGTGTACGGTCATGGAATATATGTGATGTGTTGATGGACTCTTTTTATCTCTCTCTCTCTCTTCTGTTTTTCTCCCACCCCAGTGGTATAAGACCATTCATGGCAGGGCATGTTATATCTTTCATTCCTCTCGTCTGCCTAGGCAAGCATTTATTCCTTATTTTAGGGCAACGTTTGAGTTCACAGGAGAAAAACTAAAAGAAACAAACAAAAAAAATTAATTGTTTCCCCTACTTTTGGGGTTTCACTGAGACACCTTCATGGTATTGAGCCATTTGCTTTGGTATGCTTAGATAGTCTCTGCCCTTCCTTTTTCTATAATCTGGGGTTTACAATGACTTGGGGTTTACAATGTTCTGGATGCATGTCTTCACATTCTTGTTCAATAACTAAATCTGTTTCATGGTTCTGTTGGGATTTTTTTTTAAACAGTACAGCATCTGACTTTTTGATCTGTCTACTACTTGGGGTGTTTTTAATTTATAGTAGTTAGGACAGTATGAATTACACCTTTTTCCTCATGTGGCTCACTGGAGGCATCCATTGTCATTGAATGATGTTCTCCTTGAGTTATTCTTCATTGCAGATGCCTATTCAGCAGTCTGGATTCTGGATTGAACTGCTAGACATTCTCTCTGCAACCAGTTTTGTCTTTTAATTTCGATGAGGTAGTGCTGGACTAGGTATCAATACTCAGAACTTTGCCATGCCAGGCTGTAAAGATGGGTGGCAATTTGGCTAATATGGCAGCTTCCATCCTATAACAACATCTTCAAACTCTGCAGATGTGTGCTTTGTGTACTTTCTAGGGAGCAAGGGGTGTTCCTTAGCAGGTTGTTGATGATTTCTTCTGATGTAATTTTTTTTCCTTCAGTGGCAGCAGGATTCTTTTAATACATATGAGAAAGCCCTTTTATCCTTCGTCACTTGATTACAATGGACAGTGGTCTTACAGGATGAGGGATTCGGTATAACTAGAGCACAGAAATGTTGGTCTCTCAAGGAGTTAGGCATACATATGAGATACAGAGAGATCAGCATAATTTAAGATGCTTATTTAATTTTCCTGTACAACATACTGGAGTGTCATGCATAGGTAATGTTAAGAATTCTGTGTCTACAGAAGAGCTGAGAGAACATGGTCTCTATTCAGTTGCTTGCTCTTAAGACCTCTCTATAAGTGTGTAAAAAATCACTGGCAGTTTATCCTCAGACACACTGAACACACCTAGTTGCTTAAAGCTATTGGGCCAAGAATAGGAAATACCCCAAGTACTGAAATCTGACAGAAAGGTCATAAAACTGTGTGTTGAGATATAACAGGATATACTGGTATCTCTTTGCCAGAGATGTTTTGATCCTAGAGTCTCCACAGAATGAGTTCGAAATACTGTTCTACAGAATGTTGATTTTTTGTTTACTTCCAAATCCACTGTTTTCTAAAGTCCTAAGGAGATAAGATCCTGCTGTCCTTGCTTTGCAGAGACAGTTACAGTTTTGTGAGCAACTATATTTTCAGTTGGGCCTTTCAGGACTGTGTTTTTTGTGACACATTTTCTTAAGCAGATTGTGAATATATCTACTAGTCCAAGTGTATTACTCAGCTTCACTATTTGAATGGAGTGACTGCTTGGGCTGAGCTTGCTCTTTCTTCACAAGTATTGAAGGGAACTGTCACATTTGTATTTGTAAATGGATTAGTTAGCTGCATGCCAGTCTCCAGTGTTGGTTTGATCACAGTTACAGGTTTCACCTGTGGTTAAGCTATCCTTTTGTTCATTTTTTTATGGGAAAGATTAAATATGAATCTTTTTTTATCTGCAGTTTTTGTTGACATGACATGTATTCACTTCCCTGCCCCTCCAACTGGTCTTTGATTGGAACTTTAATACAATGTAAATTTTACCAGTTTGTTAATTTTGGGGATCCCTTGTGCAGTACTTTGGCCTGTCTGATTCTGGGTTTACTCTTGATTAAATAATATCCTGCCTTCTCGGGAAGAGAGCCCTCTCCTTAAAGTGGAGATTTATGAAAAAAAATTATGTATTTTGGAAGACAAACATAAAATTCACTGTGATACAATGTAGTAAAGATTTTCATGTATATTCAAGTTTACGTCATGTTGGTTAAGGCATCTGTATGATATTCTGAATGTCATGAAATTATAAAATGGTTCAGGTTGGAAGGGACTTTAAAGATCATGTAGTTTCAACCTCCCTGCCATGGACAGGGACACTTTTCACTAGACCAGGTTGTTCAGAGCTCCATCCAACCCGGCCTTGAACACTTCCAGGGTTGGGGCATGCACACCTTCTCTGGGCAACCTGTTCCAGTGCCTCACCACCCTCACAGTAAAGAATTTCTTCCTAATATCTAATCTAAACCTACTCACTTTCAGTTTGAAGGCATTCCCCCTTGTCCTATCGCTAAATGCTCTTGTGAAAAGTCCCTCTCCATCTTTCTTGTAGGCTTCTTTCGGGTATGGGAAAACCACCGTTAGATCACCCCAAAACCTTCTCTTTTCCAGACTGAACAATCCCAAATCTCTCTGCCTTTCTCAGAAGAGAGGTGCTCCATCTCTCTAATCATTTTATGGCCTCCTCTGGACTGACTCCAACAGGTCAATGTCCTTCCTGTGCTGGGGACCCAAGAGCTGGACACAGTATTCCAAGTGAGATCTCACTAGAGCAGAGCAGAGGGGCAGAATCCCCTCCCTTATCCTGCTGGCCACGCTGCATTTGCTGCAGCCCAGGATACGTTTGGCTTTCTGGGCTTCGAGTGCACACTGCCAGCCCACGTCCAGTTTCTCATTCACCAGCATCTCCAAGTCCTCAGCAGGGCTGCTCTTGATCTGTTCATCCCCAGGCTGTACTGATACCAGGGTGTTGTGGTTTAGGAAGGGTACTCCTTGGTTCAGTGCTCCCACCAAGACTCTCCAAACCACAGAGCTCCCCTTCCTCCCTCCAGTTGGAGGCACAAAAGGCAAAGATCATGGGTTGAGATAAGAACAATTTGATGGAAACAACAATGAGATAAGAAAAGGAACAGTAACAGCAACAATATTAATAACAAAAGGTATGAGAAAAGAAATGATTCACATGAACAAACATTCCCAATAATAGACAATACCGAACAGCTTCATCAACCATGTTTTCTTGACTGGAAGGAATCCCTTCTCCTTAGAAGTGAGAGTCCCCTTTTCCTGGCCCAGGCAATGACAGGAGGTGATACAGAATAACCTTGGTGTCCTAGCCATGCTCCCTTCGGGTTACTGCAAAACATTAACCCTGTCCTGGCCAGAACCAGGACACGGGTGTTGGTTGCCCTAATTCAGGTGTAACACCTTGCACTTGACCTTATTAAATCTCATCAGATTGCTACAGGCCCACTTCTCAAGCTTGTCCAGGTCCCTCTGGATGGCATCTTGTCCTTTAAACCACACAAAATGTGTTTTGCTACAGATTGTTTAGGAAAATAAATGATTAATTTTAATGGTCTTTTGTTTTTATAGATTTATTTGACTAATTTTTTATGTTTTCAAAAATCTGAGCTAGTAAATGGAAATATGGTTTAGTGTCCCATCAGAAATGTTAACCAAGGTATCAATTACTTGGTTATGTTTTAAAATAAGTGTGAAAAATAGTAAGCAGAATTGTATCTTGTGTATTTCAGAGTGCTACCTGAAAGGTGTGTACAGATACTGAACAACTTTCATTGCAGTCAGGCCTTTTGACTTTCTTCATGTTTATATGGCTAATATAAACATGTAAGTGCTTTTCCACAGTCATTAAATTTTCATTTAAATATATTTCCTTATGACACCGATGTGAAATGTTGCAATGTGCTTACACTGTATTAGACAGGAAAGGTGCATCCTGGATGTTCATGAAGATTATTGGTTCCTGCTGCGAAATTTGTAAATAGTGAATATAACTCAGTGACACCTGCAAGTCAAACATTTATCCAGTACAGTTTTTTGTTTCTTACAGGAGTTTCCACTGATCTGACTTCTAGGACAGTAAAGAACTGCTTGTGTAGTTAATGTTTCTCTGCCATACTATTATTCAAGGGCTCCTCGAAGTCATAAACAAACAGGGAATCTTTAGATTGATAAGCTTTTGGTACTGGCTTTTCTCCTGAAGTCTCCTACAATTGTGCAGTATTTAATTTAAACTTCTTACCTTCCAAGGCAGAAGCAACCACAATAAGATTGATTATTTCTTTATCTGGCTTAGCCATATCTTATCAAAAAAGGTGTTAGCTTTAACTGTTCTTTTTGAAATCATAAGTGCTGTGAAATGGAAGCATGTGGAATGCTCCTTTGGACAGTTCTTTTCCTGGTTGTTGCTTGAAAATATTTTTAATATGGTGTTTGACTGTCATCATCTGGTGTTGAAGTGTATCTAGAGCTCATGGCCCTTAGGTTGTGTCATTTTAAAAATTTTTATGTTAGGTCAGATGTGATTATAGATGAAAAAACTGTGTATTCTCATCTGAGAGTTCTTCATCTGTGTTTGGATGTGCTGTGTAAAGACTTTTATTTTGAAGGTGGATAGTCCAGGTGTGCAGTTAGTATGTACTGACATAAAAAACCCCAAATACCGTATGATGGTCTTTAAGAATAATCAGAATCAGTGTAAATACTTTTTGTGGTGTATTAGTAGCACATGTATCAGTGTGAAAAGTTTCTGCTGGAGTGTGGTAAACCAAAATGAAGTATTTTCTTTTGAACTGTGATTTCTAATGGTATTTATACTATTACAGGGGTCTGCCTTCCCTAACCTGCACTTATTAGGTATATGTAATTGGTGGTAGCATGTACAGTGTGTAGAGAAAAGATCTTTGGAAGGCAGTCATCAATTCTTGAGGGTGCAGTTTGAACCTCAACATCTTCTCTCTCATCTGTCTTTTATCTTTTATCTTTCATCTTGTGCTTTATCAGCTTTAGACTATTTCTTGTCAGAAATGTATGAAGTGTAGTCACAAGTTTCTCCTTCTTTGTCCAGTAAACAGTCTAAGTTCAATGATGGTCAACACTGATGTCAAACTGTATCTCATTAAAACTACGTGTATAGTGAAAACTGCTACAAAATTTGCTTTTATATCAGTCTTAAGATTACATATCAATGTTGGTTTTTTTTTTTAGCATTGTCTCAGTGTCTTTTCTTTCATGCTTCCCACAGTTCTTCCATATATTACTTTTTACTTTCCTACTGTCCTCTTAATGAAATCAAGATTTAGCAGAAAACCCATTTTCATGATTCTGTGTCTCTGAGTGTTTGAGTTCTGCTTTGTTTTCTTTGCTTGGTATCTGGCAGCAACTTGACTGCAGTGGGAAGGGGTGATCTGTGGTTAATTGAAGCTGCTGTTATAAAGGAAAACAGAAGTGATGCTTGGTGCAATTTATAAAGTTCTTTCCTGCTAGAAAACTAGATTATACGTGTAGACTATACATATCCGTATAATACACATATAGACATAAGTATATACAAAACTATGTAGTTATACTGGTTTATACCTTATACTGGTCATGTAGGTGTATTGGATCTGGCTGAGATGGAGTTCATATTTCCCATAGCAGCCCTCACAGTGCTGTGCTTTGCATTGGTAGCTGGAAAGGTGGTGATAACACACTGGTGTTTGGCTACTGTTAAGTGGTGCTGGCACAGCATCAGCACTGTTTCTCCAACATTCTGCCCCCCAACAATTGGCTGGTGGTGGGAAAGATCCTGATCGGGGACACAACTAGGACAGCTGAGCCAATTAACCAAAGGGATATTCCATACCATGTGATGTCAGCTTAAATGAAAAAGCTAAGGAAAGGAGGAGGAAGGTGGGCCATTTGTTATTTACAGTGTTTGCCCTCTGGAACAACCACGACACATGCTGAAACCCTGCTTCCTGGGAAGTGGCTGGACAGCACTTGCTGATGGGAAGGAGAGAATAAAAATTATTTTTTTTTCCTCTTTGCTCGTGCATGCACAAACTTTCGATTTGGCTTTGGTAAACTGCCTTCTTTTAACCTAGGAGTTGTTTTCCATCTTATTTTCTCTCCTCTGTCCAGCTGAGAAGGGGGAGTAATAGATCATCTTGGTGGGCACTGGTTGTCTAGCCAAGGTCAGCTCAACACGATAGGGTAGCTTGTATCGTGGTCATTGTACAGTGTAGGGAAAGATGGCTTACTACCAATATTTACTTGTTTTGGGAACGAATGGAGCACTCATTTGTGGACCCTTTAACCCACAGTAAAGTCATTGAAGTGTCTGTTTGCTTTCTTTCATATATTATAGAATTTATATGAAAGAGATAAAAAAATGAAATTTAGCTTGATTAAACTCAACATGTAACTTTAAAAATTTTATTTGCTGTTTATCACCAATTAGGAAAAACACATGTATAATTTTCAAAAAATTTCCTTCATGGATTAGGAGTCAGAGGAGTAAGAGGCAAATACAAAACAAGATTGCCTAATGGATAGTAAAAGTGGGAGATAGAAAAATAGCAATCACTTCAGGGGGAAGCTTGAAGCATACATTTAGCAACAGTCTCTTAATATCACACTATTTTAGTCTGTTTGTGGTGAAGCGTGCTCAAGGAAAAGATGTGTCAGGATTTATGCAAATATGAGAAACTTAAAACACCTGAAACCTTTCTGAAATGAAATGTACTCTAATTTTAGTGCATGTTTTTTTCCCTAACATTTAGGCTCTATTAAACTTGGTGTGTAGTATCATGGAATAGATTCAAAGGCATTTTCTGGTGTATTGAATGATATAAATTGCATGGGTTTTTGTATAATATTCATGCTGATGGAATTAATTCAATACAAATTTTCAGCTTCCTTCATTATCAGGCACCATCAGCTTCCTAACAGGCAAATTTCAGAAAGGTCTTTTAGATTTTTCTTATTGAAAATCCCTGACCAGTTCTTTGATCTTAATTGCCAGGATCTCAGATTTGATAGTTTTTGTGACATTTGTTTGAAGATCTGCCTTTATTAGTCTGTCTGATAAATATGAACATTTATCATGTCTGATATGAACATGAAGCTGTATTGCTCTCTCAAGGGAAGCAGTGTTGTGTCTTCCTTTTTTTCAGCTTCCTGGATGCTGAACGCTGCTTGCATCTGTTCATAGCCTTCCCACAGAGGAGCAGTGGCAGCAGCACGAAACTGATACTATCTTTTAAATCTGCACAGCTGCTGGTATGGCTCTGAGTCACAGCAGTGAGGTTGACCACAATCTTGTTAATGCACTGCTATTTGAGCAGTCAGTTAGTAAAAGCAGAGTCACTCAGCTCATCAATGATAGACTTTGGAATAAAGTGCTATGATTTTTATTTGGTTCTTGCTTGAAAAACTTAAAAGGAAAGATGAAATAATATATGACTTCCTACTATAATTTCCATAGCAAAATCAAACCGTGTGCTCACTGTGGGCAGGTTTGAAGAACTTACCTTTTTAAGAAGGAAAAAAGAGGAAGAAAAAGGGTGGGGCCATCTAAGGCACAGTACAAAATGAGGTTTCTTTCTTTTAATCTACTAAATGAGTTGTTTCAATTAATACATAAAGGATTTTTAATGGTTCTGTTGGTATTTCTCTTGTGTGTTCCCATCTTTTTCAATATAAATTTCTCTGACTGTAAAAGATTTGGGTAATGTTATTTGTAGGCATAGGTGGTATTTGTAGTGGATAGTAAAGTGTATCTTTTTTAATTTTTAAAAAACTTTACATCCTTTATGTCAGAAGTTTGATAAGTTGAATTAAACCCCAGAGTTTAAAATGATCCTTCCTAATTAATAGCAAGGCCCCCTTGCTTTTTTATATAAATGAACTAGAAGCAAGTTAGATTTTTTATTAGCTTACAGCCACGTTCCTTCGTGTTGTGTTTTCAACATCATAATTGTTTTTCAGTGACATGTATGGCACCGTCTTCCTTCTTCTGTGAAGCTTGCTGATCTTTTTTTTTTTCTGTGACTGTCCTACTTGCTCATGGCCTTGTCTTTTGGTGGGATAGACTTTCTCTTTTGAACTAATTACTGCAATTTGTAACAAATAATCATGAGCTGTACTGCACAAACTATTTTCTTCCTCAAATTCAAACCCAGGTTTGTTTTTCTTATTTTATTTCTTAACCTTATTTCAAGAGACAGGTTTTGCCAGCATTTCAGCTTTTATTTCGTTTTTATGTTGACTGTATTCTCACTTAACAATATTCTTAATTGGGTTTTCCTGACAGCTTTTTTTTCAGTCATTTCATTCATTAGTCTGTGTCTACAGAGAGTGTTCTTTCTGTGTGGTTTTCTTGCCTCTAAATTTTCTGATTCTTTTAGTTAAATTTCTAAAGATGGTTACTACTTTTTCCTCTTCTTTTATGTACTTTTCCGGACTTTATCTGCACTTAATTTTAGTTCCCTTAAGCTGGTTTGATTTCAAATCCCTTTTGACTGCATCAGCACTAATAAAGTGGACCATTGTCTGGTATTGAGGACAGCTGGCACAGATTGAGATTTGTCCTTTCTGTTAATCTTTCAGCCTTCAAAAACAGGTAGCTATGTGCAGTACCATTTGGAAGTTTTCCCAGCCATGTGATAACCCTCAGATTGTTCCCAGAGGTTGGAAGAGTGCAGTTGGGCTTTACCAAAAGTATTTCAGGACTTGTTCTGACATGATGATTTGCATTTTAGTGTCTGGGAAAGTTTTAGTCATTAATATATTGATGTAGCCTTTAGGGTTAACTTTTATAAAGGCAGTAGTCAAGCCAGTTACCAGCTAGGTTAACTCAGTTTTATCTGTGATCTGCTTCCTAAAAGGCCTACTCTGTGAATCATTATTATTAAATTTTGTGCTTTGAATGATTCTACTAGCTGTCTAGAATGAAAAAAAAAAAAAACCCAACAACAAAAAAAAAAAAAAAAAAAAAAAAAAAAACTAACAACCTCTATCAACAGTCCTTCCAACTCCTCATCCACTTAAATTTTCTGATTTGGTAATTTGTAGGGGGTCTACACTTTCCTTCTCACTGTAACTTTCTCATTCTAATGTTATGTGGAGTGTTTGGCTTCTGTTGCCAAACACTCAGAACATCTCAGAACAAGTATACAAATCTTAAGATATTCAAGACAAGATTCCTGCTCCACCATATATATCCATCCTTCCTGAGCCAAGTATGCTCTCTAACGCTATGGAGTATCCCACTAAATGTGTTGTGTCAGTTGAGTTATATTTTTGTTTACTTTCTGAGATGTCCAGCAACCCTTATTTTTATTCCCCATAGTTCTTGTGTTAGTTTACTGAGAATCAGAAGTTCACAAGGAAGCTCTGAAGATAGTCTACTGTTTACCACCTTCTCCTCCCTGTGACCCTTTAACTACCCACGCTTGCCACTCATTACTTTGGAGCTGTGATCTAGGTTGCCATTTGTAAATCTTGTTATTTTATTAAAGAGGACACTCTTTGCCTTTAATTTGCTCACTGGTGATTTGAATGACAGCAAATTTTTAGCCTGCCAGGCTGGGAAGCACAGATGGCACTTCATATGGCTGAGAAAAAGTGGAACTCTGGGGAAAAGAAACATATGTTTTCCTGGATTTTAGAGAACTAAGAGAGGTCAGTGCTTGAAGTGTTTTTCCAAATTTTCCCCAAATTTGTGCTACACATGCAATAGTGTAACGTGTGAGCAATGTCACTCTAGCACACATGAACCTTTATAAAGTGAAAAATGTAGGGCTGCAGACACTGAACAACAGTGACCTGTCTTCCAGGAATAATAGGATGTGTCAGCCAGGGACATGTAAATAAAATGGAAAGATAAGTCAAGTGGTTGGACCAGTCAGTGTGTCTTGAAGGAGGGGAGCAGGAAAGAACTTGCATAGTGTCACATTGATTAAAAATATGCTTATATTTGGGATGTTATTTAATAACTTAATTGTTTTCTCTTTAATACGTCCATAAAAGAAATCAGTGGATTTTGTACTGTTCTGTGTACTGTATCAGTTTTGTAGACAGTGCTGAGTTTATGCCTTGAGAAATGATTATGTGTGAAAATTTCAATATCATGAAGGGACTTTATACCTTATAGCAACTATTTTATATTTTCTTCTGTAAGGGATAAGGACTAAATGATACTGAATTTTGCTCCTAACTGTTATTTGTGCTATTAAAAATGGTGTACTCTTAGAACAAGGTCAAAGTGTCAAAGTCATATCTGATAAACAAGTGTGAGGTGATCTTTGTCTTTTAGGTTTGTTTTGAGGAATAGTGAGGAATAATGCTCCCAGATCTTGTTTGATTGAAGTGGAATTTTATTGAACAACTGTATGTCTTTCTCAAACCAGTGGTAATCAAAGCTTGTTTGAAGGGGAACCTCTTTTACAGAGTTGAACTGCAGAAAGAATCCTTTGCACTTCTCTGCAAAACAGCTAATTCCCGAGAGCTTTCTTCTGTGTGCAGTAGAAGTTAGATGATTTGGCTTTGATCCTTGCATATTATGGATTGAATATATTCCACCTTTTTTAGCTCTAGCAGTAAGGAATCATAAGGAAAAAACCACCCAACCAAGCCCTAAGCCATTATATAATATATATTGATAACATTTTTTTTTTAATATAATCATTAAAAAGATGATCTGCCCCTCTGTTTCCCTGGGATGTTCTTTCTTTCCATATTTGTTTAAATAAATTTGCTTAGTATCAGCAACTAATAATGCTACCAGACAGATGGATTGATGGGTATAAGAGAAACGAAGTTCAGTTTTTCAGTTAAATAACTACTTCTCTATTAGAATACAACAGTATATCTTAAAACTGGAAGAATCATGTTCTGAGCCTCACTTGGCTTACAGATGGAATAATTTTTTTCTTTACTCATTTACTGATTTTGTTAAGTGGTTTTATTGTTTAAACTTGATTCTTTTCATATAATGTTTTCCCTAACACAGCTTCAGTGAGTTCTCTGCCAGCTACTTGAAACTGTAGAGCCAGCACTAAAATATGCAAGTGACTTCACTAAAAAGCTGCTCTGTGTGCTTTAGAAATTGCTTGTACTGGAGAAGGTAGGATTTTCACACTTAGTAGTAGATTTTGTCTGTTCGGAGTAATAGAAAATGATTTGAGTTTAATAAAAAACAAATAGATTGCAAATTCACATACTTGAGTACAGATGAGAACTCCTGGTACCAGAAAGGTGGATTGTTCTTGTATGACCCAGATCCTGATCTGTTTCTTTATCAGATCATGTGACTTCGTGGGTGTAACTTGATTCTAAACCACACCTCCTGGTTTCTAGCTTTTAAAAAAAGATTGCTAGGACCAGCTAGTAAAGGTTGATTTACATTTAGAATGGCATATAGCTCTGATCACAGTCACACCCAGAAAAGTCTGAGTCCTTGGGATAAGAAAGAACTGTTAGTGCGATTAAGCTGAAGTTGCCTTCTTAAAGGAGAATGAAAGAATTTGGCAAGTAAGACCCAGGAAGAATAGCAAAAGTCTCAATTGGATTTGAGGGCATATATGGGAGAGAAACATCTGAAAATAAATGTATCTGAGGGATAAACTTAATAACAAATCTTGTTTGAAAATCAGAGGATGAGGTCTAGTCTCAGTAATGGGGAGAAAAAAACTCAGTGGTTCAAGATGATGTTTTATGTATTTATATAAGAAGACTGTGTAAGATTATGAGGTTGATCCTCGAGTCAGAAAATAAAAATAAACATATGAGATTTTGTAGTCATAGAATAACAGAAATCTCTGAGAAAGAGGATAGAGCAGACAAGAAAATATTTGATTGTTATTTGTCATAAAGCTTCCAAGTTTACAAATTCTGTTCCTTAGGGCTACTGCTGGTATCCTGTTCAGATCAGAGGGGAATATTTTTTATTTTTATTTTTTCTCTTCTTGGTGCATAGTTTATCTTTTTTGAAGCAGAGACAATTTGCCATTCACTAAAGGTGGGATTTTGAGTGATGTCTGATTCTTTCTGTGGTATTAGGCAAGTAGTCCTGGTCTGGCATAAGGATCTAGTGTCTATGTTCAAAGTTAAATCAGTTTACCCCAGACAAATGGGAAGGGAGAAGTGTTTCCATTTTCTTCCCACTGCTGCACCCTTCTGTATTCCCGAGGTGATGTAGGTCTTTTCATCTAACATGCAGTTGCAGGCACTTAAAATGTGGCATCCTGGAACTCTATTATCTTGCTGTTGTGCATTCAAGTTTTGTGTCTTTTTCAAATTCAATTTCAAATTACATGAAAAATGCTGAGGAAATGTTTTGGACTTGGTTTTGAATGGGTTCTTGCAATGCAGGAGACTGGATTAAACACTGCAGATGGTATTGAACCCTTTATAAGGTTATATATTTTTTTTATAAATAGATTAATTTTTCTAAAAAATAATTGTAGTGACTAGTCCATGTTCACCGAACAATTCAGTCAGAACTGGGCATATAACCAAAATTTCCTATCTGCAAGGTCACTTCATGACCTTTATTTCCATAAAGATAAAACTATTTTAAAAAATCTTTCCATTTGTTTGAACAACAAATGGAAAGATTTTTTTAAAATAGTTTTATCTTTTACATTATAAATAGAATTCCATTTTCAGGGATTTATTAGCAATACTAAGCTGGAAACTTGCAAACTCTTTGATAGTTTTGAAGTTTTGAATGTCTCAGAGTAGACCGTTTTAAGATAATCACAACTTGTGCAAAATTACTGTCTATTCTTTTTGTGGAACTGTGGAAAAAAGCCCCAAAAACTATATTTCTTTCCTCTTAGTTATAGATTTTTGGATTGACAGGAAAATTTGCTGTTTTCATGCATCCTGATTACAGTACAGTATTTGTTACTTCTTTGTGAGTTAGTCTGAGCAGACTACGGGCTACAAGAAAATACTCTAAAATAAGTACATAGTTGGTTGCAAAACAAAGCTCGTAACTCACATTAAAATTTAACTGTCATACAGGGAGCATGAAGTGGAGCTACGAATGTCTTGTCCAGCCTAAGCTGGGTTGTTTTGTGCCAAATCAACTCCACATATTTCAGTGTTTTGTAATTTTTTCTTTTTTTTTAATTTATCATTGACAGTATGTGGACAAATTTTCCTGCAGTAGAGGTATAAACTACATTGGAACTTTTCGGGTTTTTTCCTCCTCTGCTTTGTCAACAGCTATTGAGTAGCTACTTCACTCCGATGGTAGATTAGTGTGGAAAACACCGACCCAGATATTCTTGCTTTCTTTTTATTGTTCTATGTGTTTTTATGTATTTTAGGTTATCACAGTTTAAAATTTTGGGAAGTTTTTGTAGAGCATGGTGATTTTCTGAGCCTGGTAGGACTGGAAGGTCTTTTGGTACTGCTTGCAATTTTATTACTTACAAATATATCAGCTTATAAATTTAATAATAGTTCTTTTCATTATTATATGAAATGTAAATGTTTCCACTTCATGTTTACCATGAGCCAATCTGTCTAAATCTATTTTTACATACTCACATAATGTACCACCTTCTACTTGTTAATGAGGTTGTAAATATGAACTTGTAAGAAGATACATCATAATGTTTCATACAAAAGTAAAAGTAACTATCGTTCTAGACCATACTCTAATGGTTCACTGTAGGGGTAGCTCTTGGAACAGATGAGCTCTGTATTTCATTCTGCCTGGCTTCTTGACTTACCTTCAGCTGAAAGTTTCACCTTTCCATTTTTGTGAAGCAGGCAGTGTAACTGATTTGATGAGAGGTACAATAAAAGAAATAGTTTATTTTTTCTGGAAAGGTAAAACCCTGATTTTGCTTTTTATACATGGAATAACAATGTTGTATTTTTTTTTTTATTTGAATGCCTGAGATATTGTATCACAGGAAAAGCTATAATCTTCATTGAGTGCTGCCTTAGCTGAAGTATACCAAAACTGTCAATCTCAAATGGAAATGAAAATAGACTATCTCCCTCTTTTCCACAGGCATTCCATTTTTGGAAGTTCATGGGCTCTGACTTTGTAGGTGCTGATTATTTTAAATAATTTATTACATGAAAAAGAAAACACAAAATTCAGGTTTTTTTTGTTTGTTTGTTTTGTTTTTTTCAATCACTGTTGCTGCTTTTGAGAGATTTAGAGTTGCCAGTTCACCTTCTTCATTTAATGCTACAGCTGTTGAAGCTTATTTTTGAAATATTAGATCACTTAATTATCATTCAAAAATAAGACTTATTTGGCAGAATTCTCATTGCAGTAAAAGTCAGTTATCTGAAGCATTTATCATTGTATCTTCTTCTCTCCTGTTCCTGGTAATATTGTTGCTTGAATTGGTTTCCTATTTATTTTTCTTTCCTGCTTTTATTCCTTCCCTTAAAATCAGGTTCACAAGTAAGCTTTTTTCAACAGCCAATTTATTGCTGTTTCACAGTCTGATATGTGCAGCTTTTGATTGCTTTTCTGTTAAATGGCTGGGAATCAACATTTGGTTCAGTAGTGTGCTACCATTCTGAATTAGACAACTGTCATGAAATTATGTAATAACTCTCTGCCTTGATAAGCTAAAAGTAAGGTTTTGTTTAAAACAATTGTTTCTTCAATAAAAGGGTTGTCAAGCACTGTAACAGACTGCCCAGGGAAGTTGTTGAGCCTCCATCCCTGGGAATATTTAATAGTTGTGTAGATGTAGCTCTTAAGGACATGATTTAGTGGTGGACTTGGCAGTGATAGGTTTATGGCTGGACTGGCTGATCTTAAAGGTCTTTTCCAAACAAAATGATTCTGTGATAAAAACTAATGATGTTCTTTTCCTTTTCTACTTTCAGAGAACTACCTATGCTTCAAAATGGAAGTGAGGAAGAAGAGTCCCCAAAAGTATTAATTTGAATAAAAATTATTGTTCTTAAGTAAGTACTTCTTGTTCTTTGTGATGTTACGTCCACAACTGAAAACTGCTTTTCTGTTGATAAATCCTTGTCAGCTGAAAAAAGCAAACTTTGCAAAAGAGAGGTCAGCTCCTTCACTTTTTGTCAGATTACTGACTAAATTGGGTCAGTCACCTTTTTCACCTTTTGTTTTTCCTTACACCTGTTTTTCTCCCTTCTCCTCCTTGCGTCTCATCTCTAAAAAAAAAATGAATCTATCAAAACATTTTTAATGTATTCTTCATCTTAGGTACAAAGCCCTTATTTCTTTGACAATATTTTTGGGCCCTTTCACCTGTATTGCAGATATTACATGTGTTTTTCAAAGATACTTCTGTAGAAACTGGGCACAGGCCCTGTTCCATGAAGTGTCTATGAGAGTTATAAGTAACTAAGCTTTTGTGGCTGGAAAGTATTGTGTGCTCTTGGATATCCTAGATCCAGTGCTAGATTTTTCTCATATGGTGACAACTATTAAAAAGTTAATACTTTATATTCTTACAGTTTTGAAGGTCTGTGCACATATGATAATACTCATCTTTTAGGATACAATTTTTTATTTAAATAAAATGCTCTTCGTTTTGAGAAGTTGCTTGATGAAATGAACTTGGAAACATGGATTCAGGTGTGAACTTGGAAACCAAGAACGTTATGACATTATTCTTTTTTTGATGCAAAGAAACAAAAAAGACTGTTATGATCAGTGTTCTTAATTATGATAAGGATAAAAAAGTTGTGAAAATGTCTTGAACTTTCACAACTGAACAAGAAGTTCAAGCAAATTTGTTGCAGATGAGATACTTTTACAGTTCACCCAACTTCAGTACTGATTGTCAGGTTGATGACATCTAAAGTACTCCCAATTATTATGATTTATTTATACAGTTATAATTCTAGAAGTACTATGTTAGTGTAAGAGTTTAACGAATAGTTTTAAAAAAAAAAAGAAAATATGGGATTTCAAATGATGTTCTAAGGACCTTGGGGTCAGAACAGAACAAAGAATATGGTGGTAGTTTTCCAAGCATCTAGTGTCTGGTTAGGTGCCTTGAAACTGAGTTAGCTGTTATAACTGCTTCCTGTTGCTGAAAGGAGTTGTTTCCATTTCTGAACCCAGCTTTCTTCCCTATTCTGATGAAACTGGTTAACTGAATTATCTTACAAATGCAGAAAAGAGGTGGCTAATTTTGTTTCTGGGTTTGTGGATTGGATCAGCTCAGATAAGTACAGAAGTTCCAGAAGTGTTCCAGTGGTGCAAAGGAAGAAACAAGCAGGCAGGAGCAAATAGTATGGGAGCATAACCTGTCCCTCCAGGCAGCAGCCAGTAGTCAGTGAATCTGTCCAGCAGGTTGCAGTAATGGTGTCTTAAAGTTGTTAGACTGGGAATTGATAATTTGACCTTGGAGAGGAGCAGACATGGCTTCTATGAAAACTTTAGACTAGAATTGGCTAATTTTGGTAGATCCCTCATTGCTGTTAGTGGGAATGACCTGTTGATACAGAATAGAAACAATGATTCAGAGGGAAAAAATCTTAGCGGATAACTAGAAAATCTGTAGGAATCTTCCCCCATTTACCTGCTGCCCTCCAGCTCTTCAGCCCCATGTGTAGTATCTGTGTAGTATCATGTGTATTATCTCCAAGTCTTGAAAATGAATGGGGAAGGTACACGTGAAGAATTGCATGACTTGTCAAAACCTCACCTCTAATCAGAATTGGTTGGTCCCTTGTATATGATGTTACATAGTACAGTAATTTGTCTGTATCTTGGTTTGCAGTTTTGTAAACTAAAATTTGTTTGTTTGTTAGAGCCTGCATGAATGCATATGTACTTAACTTATAGTTTTATACTTCATGTTGTGTTCACACTACCTTGATTTGTCTGTAAGCTGTGATGATGGTTGTACTTTCTGTAGAGATGCATTCCTTCCTTTGGCAAGAACAAGGAACAGTGGTTGAAAACTGCATGAAACCTCTTCTTGCCTTTTCTGTTCCATCTGTATGGGAAGTTAATTAAAAGGATTTGTTCAGGTCTATAAATTGCAGTGCCTGGAGCACTAGTTAAGCCAGTGGTTTCGTACGCATTGCTCAACTACTAAAGGGAGATTGAGCAGTGGAGCAAAGCTGATTTAAGCTTAGTGTCTAGGTAAGATGTAGGTAGTGCTGGTAGGTTGAGACAAGTAACTGAGTACTAGAGTGAAGGTGATACCTTCCCCATATTACTTGATTATGCAATCTATGGATTGTGTTGGATTCCTGCTTCCTGTCAGATTGCATAGCAAGCTGCATTTGGAATTACTTTTTGCTATCACAGTCTGGCTTGGAAAAACTATATTTAATCTATCTACTAATTTAATATTTTTTTCCTGATTCTTTACACATGTACAAACATTTCCATGGTAGTCTTTCCCTTTTTTTTTCCAAATCATATTTCACACTTAGTTCAGTTGTGAACTGCAATTTTGTAGTTTATTAAAAAAAGAAAGATCAACTGCACATTTTTTATTACATTCTAAAATACTTTCTTATCCTTTCTTGGGCATTATGTAAGTTAGATTAATCTGTGATAGGCTTTTGAAGATAAACTAATCTCCACAAAAGGCCCGTATATCTTGAATTTTATTTATTGTAAGGGCACCTAAAATCTCGGATAGATATTCACTGTTTCTACATATCTAAATAGATCAGTGTATGATTCCTGATGGAAAAAGAAAATATGTTTTCAGAAGGGTGTATTGCTGAATTAGCCCTGCCCTTTTATCAAGACCGTTTATCTGTGGTTCTGGAGTATCTACTACCTTTCTCGCTTGCTACAGATTTCCCCCTTGCCTGAGGATCAGCAAAGTCTGTTTCTTGTTCTGAAACATTTTGTTTCAGTTCACTCTTCTATTCTGGTAGTAATTTAGCTTGGATTCCTACTTGAAAGATGGCTTATTGCTTCTCTGACTCTCTAAAATATATTCTCTATTAAAAGGGCTTTCTATATAAGTCAGTTCTGATGCAGCAGCACAAACAACAGTCTTTCACATTTTTCTTTTCAAGAAAAGAGGTTGCTAATGTATCCATTGACTTGCACATTTACTGCAGTGAAAAATGATACCAAATTGAGACACTGCAGAGAGGTTGGAAAACTAGAGTAGGATTTTACACGAAGCAACACATTAGAATGGTCGGGGGGAAATGGGATAAAAGCCATTAAGGGCAAACTTAAAATACTGTTTTTAAATTAAGGAAAAAGAAAATAGGCAAGTACAGGATAAGAAATGGCTGAGAGTTCTGAAGAAAAAGATTGAGGGTTAAGCACTGACCTTAAATCAACAGTATTGTGCACAAAAAATAGTTCTGAAAATGTAACATCACATCAGGATAAATAAATGGAAGTGCTGTCATAAAACACCATGTAAATCTCTCTGCATAGCTTAGGAGTGGAACCACCAAGGTCATTGTGTCCAGTTTGGAACCAGGCACTTAGTACATGCAAACAAATCAAAATTATATTGCCAAATTGGAGAGTCCAGAAGAAAATAGTATCCAAGATCATAACATTGGATCCAAGACCAAGAGAAGTTGAAATAATATGAGGCTGAATTAATGCAGAGGGTAAGTGTTGCTATTCTAGGTCTTTTGGAAGACCATAAAACCTAATGAGCTTACATTTTTACCAGTGGAGATTAATGCATTGTGGCTTATGAAGCACATGCATATGTCTGTCTTTGGAAGTTCATAAAATGTAGTCAGACGCAAGAGCTTGTGTGATACCCTGTTGGAGGAGAGGAGCGATCTAATAACTTTCTGATAATCTTACTACATTTCATGGTTTAATGTCTAGTTTCTAGATGTTTTGGTTTTGGGGGTTTTCTGGTGTTGGTTTTTTTTTTCCCCTCTTAATTGTCTATCTCTTTTGTGAGTGGAGCATAGGGAGAGCAGCTTTTTGCAAAAGATGCCAAGAAGCAGCATAGAATTCTTTATACAGAAAGCAGTCTTTTTATTTTAAAATTTTTTTAACCTAAATATTTTCTTCCAATGGACCAGGTAACAGGTAACTTTTTATCTTGAATGGATATAATTTTAAACTTGAATAGTCCAAATCTAAAACACTGACTGAAAATTTGAAAAAACTAGACATGGTAACCTGGTGGATATTATTTAGTTCCAAGTTAGTATTATTTTTATAGTGCCTGAAAAATCAAATTTCAAATATCACTGATAACTTACACCTTTTAAAAAATATCTATGATTAGACTGTTAAATTAATCAAAACCTATGTGTTGACAAATTGTTTAAGGGGACGAGATCAGAGCAAATAGCCAGGCAAGAAGTCTATTTTGTCTGCAATGTTTCTTACTTCACAAGTTCCTGCAGTTAAATATGTGAGGATCTATGTCACAGAATTTTTTTTTTCATTTTGTGTTTAATATGAAGAAAGAAATTGTACTTGTCATGGTGACAAGAACAATATGAGGATAAATATCAAGGCAACACCTAGAATATAGAAGTATTCTGCGGTTGTTTTGGCTTTGCTCTTTTTTAATGATGTAATTATACTATACTAATAATTCTGTACTTTATTGTTTTGATTATGTTAAATAGTGGCTAATAAACACTTCTGAAATTGGAAGAACCTGTTGGCATACAAAAATCTTCATTTAATTCTTTTTGCACTTCAGTCTTGGTGGAATTTTTTTTGTTACTTTTATTCTTAAACAACTGTTGAAATAAACCAAATCTAAAGGGAATAAGAAAAATTAGATGCTTGCCATTATGTATAAAAACCCAATCAAGACAGAGGTTAATTGTAGGATGATTCACTTGAAATTGATCCTAATGGTACAGTCTTTTAATGAGATTGATTTTTCCTAAGCATATTTATTGTAACTCATGTTAACTGTATTAAAATTCGTTAATGAATGCAAAAACTGTCAGTAAGCAGGGAACTTTCAAACCCTAAGGAAGGTTCCTGTATGGCTAAATGGCAGTAGGTTCTTGGTCATTGCCTTTGCTAGCTCTTGGCTCCTAATAAATCTCTGAATTTGATAGAAAGAGATCACTGACTGTTAAATTGCTTTGCAATTAAATGAGCCAAATGTTTGATCCCAGGTCTGGAGACTAATATTGTAGATTACACTTACAAGTTGCAGACAGTATTTTTGAATAATGCAACCAGTAGGAGGGATGTAGGGGAGGTATAACTGCTGTATACAGTATATTATTGGACTGTGATATGTACATTATGGCTAGGTTGAAGTTCCTAAGACTATTCAGAATTAGTCTTAAGAATAAGTTTAGAAAAGCTATAAGAATTTGGAGTCTGTGAGAGTGTATCTCATTTTAGAGATTTAAGAACCTTGTTCTATTGAAGTGTTACTTGAGAAGTAATGAAGATTTGTGCTTTAATCCATATGAAAGGGAATTGGTGAGAGCTGAAAACAGATGTGTTTTCAGACTTGTTTGGTAACTAACTAGTTGAGCAATTTATTTGGGAATTATTCATTCTCTCTAATTCTCTCATTTAATGTGATTGAATCTCATGGATGATTTTAGTAAAAGATGTGCATTACTTGGAAGAATATGTGTGATTCTGATGCAAAAAAAGTAGGAAAAAGTTTCAGTGATCTTTGGATTTCAGTGATCAATTCAATAAAAATTTCAGAAAACATTGTAACTACTGCAGTTAACCTTCATTCATACTACATAAATGTAGGCTTGTAAGCGGCTGAACTTATATGATCTTTTTATTAAAAAACTCCTTGTGATTTGCCTATAATTCAAACCTAGTTTATTGAAATAGGAAGAACGTAGATTTGTGGTGAAGCGCACAATTCAACATTTTGCTTGTAGGAATAGCACTTACTTATGTTAGCTTTGCATGTCTTAGTTTCAAAATGCGCTTTTGCTGATAAAGCTGGATCTAGTAGTTAAACAAAATTATTTTGTAAATGAATAAAAGTCTCTTTCTAATGTTGGTTCACTCTGTAGATGCCATATTCCTTGTCTTGTGAAATAATCTTTCACTGATGTTCCTCACAATTTCAGTTGCCTAATGGTTGCTATGATAGGAATCAAGCTACTGTCTTTAAAATTAACCAGTGTGTTTTGGAAAACTTTTTTCATGCTGCAGTCTGTGTAATGTAAACGACACAGGTTTATTTTCAGCATGTGTGAATTGCAGGATCTTACTGGAGAGGATTTCCATTTAGTTCAGCCCCTCAGTAACAGCTCGGGTCAGAGCACCTTGCTCAACTCTCCTTTTGTGTATCTTCCAGGAATGGAGATTCCATATCATCTGAGACCTACTCCAGTGTTTGACAATCATCATAATTCAATTTTATTTTTTTTTTTGTTATTGAGCTGGAATTTGCTGTGTTCCACATCTTGTCCTTCCATTGGGCAGAAGAAAGTGCACCCCCACCTGCCAGAAATACCTCTGGCATATATAATAGTTATACAAGAAGAGAACCAGGAAAAGAATGAAAAGTTGGGTGATAGGTGACTTTTCCCAGAAGAGGAAAATATATTAGTTGAAACGTGGATGCTGCTGTCCATGGTTTTGACTTTCTGATGCAGTTTCATGCCATCCCTGTGTGGGATACATTAGGATCATTATTACGTGAGGGTGGATTTCTTTCAAGACTCAAAAGAGGGTATGATAGTTACATCCATGAAAATTAATTCACGAAAAGGTGGTGTACCAGCAGATACAGACTCTTAGAGAAAGCAAGAATCCTTTGGATACCTGTATGAGGATTGACGAATGGGTTGAGTTCAGGGGCATAGCTTGTATTTATTATTTTTGTCAAGCTGCCACAAGAAAATTTTCTCGTTGTAACTCTGAGTATGTGGTAAGGAAAAGAAAGGAAAGAACTAGCTCTCAAAGCATCTTAAATACCTAGTAAGTGATAAAAAATCCATGAAATTGGATAAGCTATTGTGTTCTGGCAACCAGGTAGAAATTCTGGTTATGTACTATAAAAGCAATTAATTGCAATCAAAAACGTGTCACAACCAAGGCCATAAAAATAAAATATGTTGGAGATCTGAAATAGTCTTTGAAAGTAAGGTAGTAATTAACTGACCAAACTAACTGATTTTTAAGCCAGATTTGGGTGGTAAACTGGAAATATGAATGGTACAATAAGGCATTTCTTAAATTCTTTTTTTTTCCCTTTATGTGTTGTTTTGGTAAAGTTTTGAGCAGATGCCTTTTCCTTGCTGTCAAATCATAGAATTATTTAGGTTGGAAAAGACCCTTAAGATTGTAGAGCCCAACTGTTTACCTAAGACTACCAGGTCTGCCACTAAACCTGTCCCTAACATGTCTTTTAAATACCTTTAGGGATAGAGACTCAGCCACTTACTTGAACATGTTCCAATGCATGACAGCCCTTTCATTGAAGAAATTTTTCTTAATATCCAATCTAAGCCTCCCCACACACAACTTGAAGCTGTTTCCTCTTGTTCTTTCAACTGTTACTTAGGAGAAGAGGCTGACCTCCACCTTGCTCCTTTCAGGGAGCCTGATAAAGTCTCCCCTGAACCTCCTTTTCTCCAGGCTAAACAGCCCCAGCTCCTTCCGCCTTTCCTCATAGGGTTTGTTCCCTGGACTGTTCACCAGCTTTGTTGCCCTTCTGTGGACACACTCCAGCACTTCAATGTCTGTCTTGTAGTGGGCCCAAAACTGAACACAGTATTCCAGGTGCGATCTTGCCACGATTAACTTCAGTATCATATAGCAGCCATAATTGCCACTGCCTCTAAAATTTTGGCTATTTTAATGCACTGTGTCTACTTTTTTATCTTCAGCTACTCAACAGTTCAACCAACAGCCTTTTAGTATCTGTAAGCAAGCTATGATGGTTTACAGTTCTCTGGAAGATGGTGACAAACCACTCCTGAAACAAACTGATCTAATTTGGCTTCTCCTAGGAAAAATGTATTTGTGTTCTCCCCCCCCACTCCTCCTTGTTTAACGTGAACAAAATAAATCCATGCTTTCCATCAGTAGCCTTTGGTTGAGATATCAGACACCTGAAAATCTCATTTTGATTAGAAGAAGGGAAGACATAGCTTAGATAATAATTTTCTGAGCTTCTCTGTTGATAAAAAGGCTACTTGGCAAGCAAAGATGGTAGTCATGACATATTAGAGTCAGGGCAACAAGACAATATAGTAGAACATTCAAATAAGATGGAAAGAAAGGAAGGATTGCCATTGGTCTTGCAGATGGAACTGAGACCTTGTTTTATGGCTCAGGGAACAAGCATGTTACAGGCTATTATAGAGGAATCCCAGTTCAGTTCTTGGTACCATAGTCCCGTCTGCCAACAGACTATTAATATACCCTTACCAAAGTCAGTGTATTACTGGTAACATTTTTGTCACAAATACCATGTAAAATACAACGTGCACAGTAACATTGAGTCTGCGAAATCCGTTCTTGTCTCAAGGCATTACTATCTCCTTTTCAACCAGCCAAATGCATATTCAAGCATCAAGTTGCATCTTCTTATGCAGAAGTTGTATTACTCCTTTCTACTCTCTAGACAGTATGTAGAATTTCACCTGTAGGGCTAATGGTAGAATCCTTCTGAATGAATGTTGGCATTGCAATTCTGCCGCTGAATATGTGCCTGTCCAGGAAATATGCTAATGTTTTCACAAAGTTCTGTTTTTAAAAGACCGCTTTTTGCACCTTCCTTTCTAGCCATATTAGTATTCATGGTATTCTTTTTTTAACTGTAGAAAAGTACTTCTTTCACCTCTATGCTTAAGATTGGCTTAGGAAGGTAAAACTGCCATAGGTCTCTCTTGTCTTGATTCATCACAGTTTAGAAATTCCATTGTCTTAAAATATTTTTTCCTGCATGTTACAGTTGCAGTGCTGGGCAGAAGGTCGTGTTTTCAGTGGCTCTTAATATGTCATAATAGCTATTTATGTTTTCCTTGAAGCAGATGATCTGGTGGCTGATAGTAGTCTGGGATTGCAAATTTCTGGAGGGCAATCCTTCTATTTTGAGCCATTGTCAAATTACTTTGATTTTGTTGTCAGTGTAATGTGCAGTCATGTTTGGCATGAACATAATCTGAAAGATTACTGATCATCCTATAACTGGAAGAGTGAATGAACTTATAACTTGTTTTTTTTCACAGACCCAAAAGCACTACTCAGCACTGTGCAGGTGGTCAGTGAATACTTGCAGCAGTTTGTGGTTTTTGTGCATCATCTGTGCCATGCATCCTTTCTTCTTGATTATTTTGTCTTCATTTCGGTGTGGTTTGGTAGTTGCTGAAGTCAAACAAATATGGAAAAATTATGTATGCTATTGTTATATGTACATAACACTCATCTGAGAAGAATTAATGTTTCTTCTGGAGGGTGGCAGAATGAAAACTGGTGTGATAAGCCACAGGTATTTTATAAAAGGGACACTAAAAAGCCACTAATGAAGTTGTGGGAAGTGGACTCTTGAGTTTTCCTAATTTTCAGAATGCTGTGGTTAGCATCTCACAGAGCATTGTAAAACAGTTCGTATAAATCATAGCTTGGTGATAAAAAAGGCTCTGGAAAGTCAACTGTATTGTACACCTTTCTGTGGTTACAGGATTTCGTGAACAGGAGCCAGAATGTTTACAAAAACAAGTGATGTGCCACTGTTAGCAGTAGTATGATAATTAGTCCTTTCCGGAAAAAAAAAAATTCCAGTGTAGCAGTACTATTAAAATAGGTTCTTAAGTTATTTTGCTAAACGTATTTTATGATCTTTGTATTTCTCTGTTACTAAACCATTTCTATGTTAAATTCACATTCAGATTAAAGATGCTTACGCTAATTTTGTCCCACTAGTTCCATTAAAACAATTCATCTAATTGTTTTCAGTTTGCAAATCTCCATGTTTTCTTACTGTTTTATAATGTTGTATCCTGTTTTTCCTGGGATATTCCAGAAAACTAGTTTACATATAGCTGGAATCTCTGTTTTTCAGTTAATAATTGTTGCTGTTAACTAATATATTCTTAAAATGTATTCTGATATAAAATGATTTGTATGATGAATCTGAATAACTAAGCTCTGTTGGATGGGAAAAATTAATGCTGATACTTTGGAAATTATTTTGCAAAAACTGAAAATTGAACATTCATTCTACGTCAGTGCTTCATAATATATTTGAAATGGTATATTTCTGAAAATGGTATATTTCTGACTTTAGGTCAAAAGTAGTGGCATGTACATGTACTCTGAACATGCTACAAAATCACTGAGAACTATTCCACCAAACTTAGATTTTTCAGCTACCAGCTTATATTTAGTTTTGACTGTTGAGTACAACAGCACTATTCCAGAGAGTGTTGTTAGGATGTGACCATTGTAAAATAATCTCTGAATTTGGGAGCATTTTACAGCAACATATATTTAAGTGGATTAATATTTTGATGCCTCACTAGAGCAGGGATCATAGCATGAAGCAAGGTCAAGAAAAAGGAAAACTCCATCTCTGCTCAAAAAATTAGTGGAATATAGTTCCTGAATTCTAATGGCTTCAGAGAGTATTTTAATAGAATAAGCTCTCCACCTGTCATTCTGTGTTTTTTTCTTACACATGCCTTTTTGGAACACTGATCTTTCAGTCTTGAACTCTGCAAATCCCTCAAATTTGGCAGTACTTGGGGGTTTTCCTGTTTCGCCTTGTGTCAAAGGATTGCCTATCGCCTGCTTTTCATTTATTCCTTTGCATCAGCTTTTTCGTAATTTAGTAACTGTAACTGTTGTAAACATATCATCTAGAGATGGAGTTCGTGGCAGAGGGGATGAGATCTTTTCCAAGTGCACATCAAATATAATGAATAGGTTTTGTGTGATTTCCTAAAATCTATGAATTTTCTCCAGGTCTGTATATAATGAGACTCAAAACAGGCTGTAAAGAAGCATCAGAAGAAATAACTTGTAGCTTGATGCAAAAAATAATCAGGACTTTGATGCAATTTAGTACGTCCATACATGTATGTGCCCTTTCCACATAGACACTCTCTAAGTCATTGCCATGTACTTCTGTTAGTATCTTGTATTCCAAGTATCTTAATCTGTGCCATTTCTTTAGAGATGTTAGGAGCATGTTATGTATCCATACGCACACAGAAAAGGATTTTTTTTTAATTTTTGGGTTATTTTCTTTTTAGCAGTCATAGTATGAACAAATGTTTTTTCTGGTTTTCTCTTTTGTTCACAGCTACATTATTTTTTCTGAAATGTGATTTATTCTGGTACTCAGCTTAATGCTGCAAGTATTTTTATGTTTCTAATTCCTGGCCTGTTATGATGACTAATCAAATGTTACTTTCAGCTAGTAAGATTGTTGTGTTTATGAATTGATTATCTTTGTTCAGCTGCTGGATTTCTCAGTGTGTCTGTTTAGTGTTCTTCAAGGCAAGAACAATTTTACCATTTGTTTCCCTCTATTCCTCTGGACCAGTTCATGCAGTCAAATTGTGGAGAGGGTTCTAGGTTTTTCTGCTGTGTGGGAGTATTTTTATCTTTCTCCACATGTCATTTAATTAGACAAGATTAAGGAACAAAAGATAAAAATACCTTTTCCTAAGCAAACAGGGAAGACAAGTTATTTTATAACACTTTAAGAACCATATAATCACTAAAATTTTATTTTTTAATATCGAATGCAACAATTATTTTGGGATCATTTTGGTAGAGCTGATTAAAAAATGTTTGCAGGAACGTAATGTTTTTCTTTATTCATTGTCAGAATAAGTTGATTTCCCTTCCCCATTGTCTTCTTGATAAATCTCTTCAGTGTTTTGAATTAATGATCCTCATTTCTAGAATCATCAGAACTATATGTAAAGAATGTTTTGATGGTGCATGATTGTAATGATTTATTTTGTTTCATGCCTTTTTATTTATATCCTAACATTAAGTTTGGTCTATAATACACCTTTTTTTTCATCAAGCAAAGAAAATCTGAGAGAATTGGGCAGGAGAGAAGAGTAAGTTTAACACTTAAAACATTAAAATGTCCCAAACCATCTAACAATCAAGCTAACAGAAAAACCCCAAACTCAAACCAAACCAAATGCCCAACAACAAAAAAAACCTTATGTCAAACTGTTCCAGAGGTATGTATTCTATGTGGGAAACCTTTCTCAACAGCACTGTGAAATGTTGGCCCCCACCCCTCCCTGAAAACAGAATTCTTTCATAGGTTATACCTTCATCTCAATTGACTATACTTTGGTACTAGGACCAAATCCTATTCATTTGTTTACATAGAACTGACTTTCTTGTGTAACTATTGCTTGTATTAGGCTCTGTACCAGAAAACCAGAAGCTGTCATATTTAATAGAACCTTATTTTAAAAGAATTTTGAAGCTGGTCTTTGAAGTAAAAGATATGTAAGTTTAACTCCTGTGCCAAATAAATCTGGAGCAACTGTGAAAAAAAGTTATTTGATATGTATTTAAGTATGGTACATTGAAGAAGAGCCAATGTAGAGGTGAGCTGATCAATAAACTATAATTAAGTTGCCTGGTTTTGGCAAGGCTTTTCAACAATCACTTTTAGAAAAACAAAATTCTTCTGGGAAAAGAGAAACAGTCTTTTTGTGAATTTGTAACCCCATAAGGGAATAGAAAAAACAGAATATATGGTTAATTTTCATAATAAAAACAGTGTAATGCAAGGTTTCATCTTATCCTGCTGTGCTAGGTCATGTGTATTTCATCATAAGAATAAATTATCTGGAAAAAAGGGTCTCTTGAGTTTTTCTGAGTAGAATCTGTAGAGGAAACTGTAATATTATATTTGGTTCAACATAGTCTTGACATAATATTTACGTTTTAATTGCACATTTTTTGTGCATTTCTCTAACATAAATAGGGAGTGAAGGAAGTTAGAAATGAGTACATATTGCGATTTGGGAAGAGGTCGTCCTGTGGTTGGGTAATGAATAATAAAAAAATCTGAATGGTACTAAATGAAGCTGTGCATGTAGCATTGTGTTACTCAGTACAGTTATGTGGCAGCATTTTTGGAATACTATGTGAAAAGATTAAAAAAATTATTTTACGTTCCATGAACATAAAGCTGAAATTGATAATAATGAAGTTTTTGCACAACACCTGCCATCTTCACCCCACTCCTACCCTCTGTCTTGTTCTGTATTTGACAGGTGCTGTTGTATGTATACTTAAAGAGCAACCAGCACATTTTTCAGTTTGGTTCAATTTGTTGTGGTTTAGGTTTAACAAGTGTCAAAGTACAGCTTTAGGTTCATTTCTAGTTCAAGGAAAACTAAGATTTTGTGTGAGTTTGTAGATGGTGTTTAATAAACTCACTGTGTTAAAGTTATCATTCAAAACAGTGGCCTTGAGTGTTGCCATTTTCTTGGTTATGATCTTAATATGCATTGCTAAAGAAAAAGAATAGGAAAGAACAGTATTGTCTGACAGTTGTTGCTGTTTATCGCAGATAATTTCTTTTTGTGTGTTGCAATACAAATATTCTAATAATATTTTTAAAACTTGCCTGGCTTTTGACAACACATAAATGTTTTTATACTTATGCATAACCAAGTTTCTTTAAAAACTTATTATTATTCCGTAATGTGAGACAAATGAAAACATTCTGTTTTCTTGTAGATATGGCTGTCAATACACCATTATTTTTGCTAGCATCAGGAATCTCTTTTGCAGTTTGGAAAACGTTAATAGATCAATTATTTTAAAAAAAACACCAGTGTTGAATTTTTGATCACCCAATGCTATCTTAGACTTCCATCTATCGTGATTGCTATAAAATGCAAGGGTATATTGATATACATAAAATATGTGTTCCACTGCATGCATGTTTTTAAGAAGTTTAACTACTTGTGTGTGACTGAAATGCATAAAGATTCCCAGTCTCAAGTTTGGATCTGAAATAATTTATTTTTCTCTGGAACCAATTGTGTAAATCACAGTGAGATAAACTCAGTGTATGTAATTTCCCTTCCATCAATTATTTCATAGAGAGTTATTCCTAGAGGAATCTTATGCAATATATTAATAAGTACTTAGACTGATACTGTATAAAAGTAGGAAGTACTGGTTCTTGTTATATGTAATTAAGGAACCTTTTTTTAGTGTTATATATATTTCTATGAAATAAGAAGTAACAGTCTGTAATCATAAATTACATGCCCATCCCTCCATTTTTCTCTGAAAGAAAACAAAAATATTTTGCTAAATATCTGGTATTTGAAAATAAGTTTCTGAAAATCATTACCTAATAAAAACACCCGGGTTTACTACAGTAGTGGGATGTTGTGATATTGCATGTTTACATTTCTCTTTACTGTCTTTCCCTTATATTGCTATCTATCTTTAATATCGATTTGAAATGTATTTAGTAAATAGATAGCAAAATTCATCTGCCTGTTGTATTCTGGTAGCTTCTTCTTTTTTTTTTTTTTAATTTCTTTTATTTAAGAAAGCTTATGTGAGTTTTGACCTCCTAATGTGTGAAAACTGATCACTATGCTTCTGAAGACTGATGACCACAATGTGAAGTAGAATATCTTGCGACCAGACCTGTAAATATTTTAAACTGCTAAAGCATTACACTGACCATAGCAAAAGCCTTAACATTCACTTGTATTGAATAAACACTGTGGTAGTGACAGGTAAGATAGCAATTACAGAAGTAATTAGTAGTGGTGCTCTAGATAAAAGTAAAAAAGTACAGCATTCTCATTTAACCTCTGTGTTATAATTTAATGAAGGAATTTAACACTTCTGTATTTTATTCTGAATTTATAAAGAAGAAATGTTATCGCAAAATTTTTACACATTTTCTGAAAGAAATTCAGTGTGAACATTCCTTCTGTCATACAAGCTGTTTAAGTGCGTAAAGAAGGCTAAGACTTTACTCCAAATAAATGTAGTGGCACCTACTGACAGTCTTGAAGTCATTTATGTGGAATTAATCAACACCTGAAAAGGTGGCTTAACAGACCATAAAACTATTTTTCAGAGGAACCAATTATCATAGGATTTTCAATCAGGTGATATTATTATTATTATTATTGCTGGATCCAGTCTACAAATGTGTTCATATTAGTATTACATTTCATTTCAAGTTGGTGCCTTATGAAAAATCTGAAAACAGCATTTGTATGTGGTCCAAGATTATTTAGATTTATATCAAGTTTGGATTAACTATGAGCAGAAGAGAGTTAGAATTGCATCTGAGTTACTGTAGTGATATGATTAGATATTTTGATGTCTTTACAAGTCAATGTTTGCAAGTTGTGCAGGTTGAGAAAAAGAAGATTACAAAATACAAGTTGTATTTCACAGATTTACAATTTACAATTGTGTACAGATTGTAAAATGCAGTCAGAGTTTTGGTGGCTGTTTGATTCAGTCTTTATAAAAGCATATGTATATGCAGCAGGCAAAAGCTGTTGAAGAACTGGTATATCTGAAAAGTTCAATTGAGCATAAGAAATTTTTTCTAAAGAAAGAATTCCAGAATGCTTGTTATGTTGGTAGTATTGTGTGGTGATGGACAGAGCATGGGGAGAAAATCAGTTACCACTTTATCAGTGTTATTTGTCTAATTTTCAGATTATGTTTTTCCATGCACTACACTTCTGGGATATTTGAATAGCAGACATTAAGAATTTTTATAATTTAAGACAGGTAGTGTTCCCTGACCTTTGAAAACAAGTTTTAGTACATTAATGTGCTTTTTTTTAATCTCTGACAGACTTGAAATGTAATTCCTTATGATTATTTATATTTTAAATGAAGCCTCTGGTGTTTTGGCAGTCTCAATCTTCTACTCTATATAATGTGATTAGAAAATAGGTCAGGCACTACTGCACTGAGAATGCAGTGTTGGTACTCTGTGGTTTTTTTCCCTTGAATAATTGTATTTAGTAAATAGTTTTTTATTTGACATCACTTACACAAATGCATGTAAATAAAAAAAATAGGAAACATGGATAGTTCTCCAAATTGATGACTGAATATAATTTTGAAAAGATTAAAAATAATTCAGACCAGTTTTTTAAAAATTAAAATATGTGAAATCCCATAGGTAGTATGGGGTTCTGTTTTGTTTCTGAGAATTCTCCTGTACTGGTTGCAGCTGACACTTTGGATATGTATGGGTGCTAGTGGGAATGCCAGTTGCAGGATCAGGATCTAAGTTAGGGGTGCAAAGCAGGATCAGTAAGTCCTTTGAATACAGAAGGACTGAATTATACTAGCAGCAGCACGTGACACCCTGTGAGCCCTTTAGTTTATTACACTGTTTTGAAAAGTGCAGTCTGCTTGTGCTTTAAATAGTACATGTGCACATGAAATGGTGTATATTTGTAAATTAAAACATGAACACCAAGTGTTGGTATGCTCAGATTGCATTAGGATATAAAAATCACAGACAATTACAAAATTTCTTTGATCTTGTTTTCTGAATAGGCTGCTTTTTGGAGCCTTTAACTATGTTTGTGCTAGGAATGCCTTATTATTTCATTGAAGAGCATAGTAATCACTGTTTTTACTAAAATTATTATTGGGATTTTTTAGTCAATTTGTTATGAGAAGTGGCTAGCTCTCTGATTAGAGCAGTTACAGACAAAATGTGTCCTGTAACAACTTTGTTTCCTCTAAGCTTTGATACTGATCATTTTATAAACTATAGGTAAAAAGTTATGCTTCATGTTTTAGTTTACCATCCAAATATCTTTTATAACATTTCTTCTGTAGAAATGTCTGTGTTGTGTGATAGCCCCTCATCTTTCTGTGGTTTCACATGATTGGGCACACATTGCGACTTCTGTCTTTCTGTGGTTTGCTGCTGCTCTTCAGAAAAAGAAGAGTGTGAGAGTCTTAAGTAAAATGTATTTGCTCTACTAAATATTTAATCTATATTAGCGTTGATATGGTAAGACTTAGTTTTACAAAGGTTGTCCCTAAATTCTCCAGCAGAGAATTCAGATGTTGTGCATCTGCAGAATTCAACTCTTGCTACCTACTTCCAAATGAAATAGTGTAAACTTAATATTTGACATAAAAGGAGTTAAATAAGAACCTAGTACCTTCAAAGATGTTTTAAACTCAGTAAGTTTTAAACTCATCTGTCATTTCCCCTTAATGATATGTCACACCAATTTTGAGAGGAAAAGGCTTTGACAGCATTATGTGAGGTTTTGACTTGCAACTTACACAGTCCTGTTTTATTCATAGCCTTATTATTGTACAAAATACTTTGAGTTTTTCAGTTCCTTCACTTTTAAATAAATGAATAGATCTTAGATCAGTGGTACTCGTGGGCCATGGTCACAGTGAGAATCACATGCAGAAAGCAATCAAGTTTTGCTGGCATGGAGCTCTATGACAGCTGTAAACCAGTGTAAATTAGACAGCATGAACCTATATGCTAATGCAAATAAACTGCTTCCCATACTTGAATTAGCTTATTAGATGTGTTTGGGTTTTTTTGTGCTTTGTAGCATGTAAAGTTCCGTGTCCCAAAGTAAAACTTTTCTATCTATGAAGAAGAAAACTGGATTCCCAAGGGGAATTTTTACAGGTTAAGATCCATATATTGTGGCACAGTGGAATTAAAGTTAAGGCAAATACTTCATCATATGGCAATATTAGTATTTATAATCCTTGGTAAAATTTGTCTTGTTCTAAAGAAGCACTGCATAAACCACAGTCAATTTAAACTAGAAAATGGTGATACAAAGCAAGTCTGATTATTTAGATAATGATCACATTTGACATTCTTTCCCTGATGTGGCCCACTCAAAACTGTATTCTGACATTTTTGTTACTGGGTTGTCAAATCACCCAGTCTCCAAGCCTGCCATGTGTAAGAAGAAAGGCTTTTAGCTCAGTTCTGTGACTCTTTTTTTCAGCATCTGAATACCATATAGTCTTGACTATGCTTTGATTTTGCAAAACCTCCTAGTTGCAAATAGCACTTCAGTTTTCTTATGGCTGCCAAGTGTCATACATTTTTGCATAACTATTACAAACTCAGCAGCTCTCTCATCTGCCTGTTTTTCATCTTGATTTATAAACATCCAGCTGAGTTGTGAACAGACTGATGTTAAGTTTCTTGGTTATTAAATTTTTGCATGTTGCTTTGATGCCAGCCAAAAGAAGAAAGATATTACCTCTGATCTTGCTTCTGATGTTTGCAGCCATTAAGGAATGACATGGGGAAGCTAGTGGAAAAGATTTAGTGGAGAACTTCAATGCCAATGAGAATGGAAATATCAAATATTAGCTTAAGGTTTTCCATTGCTTTTTGTCCCACTCTGTTCCTTTCCCAAGGCATCTAGATTATTCTGCTGACGATAAGCTGCATTTTCCCCAAGCAGAAGAGGCAGCTGTACTTTGGTCTCAGAAGAGCACTGAAATGGAAAGCAAACATTGTATGTCTGATATTGATAAATTTGGGTTCTAATGCAAAATTGTGGAACAAAATAACATCTTGGGTGTAAAGGAGCATCTCGTTACTTTGTGAATTTCTTAATTATGGAACCACGTCACATGCAGGATGAAAGACCTTACCTTACTGCTCTATATTCTAAATGGTAGAAAAGCAACAATGTTCTTCTTTTAGCTTCTAATGGTAAGTTCAGCTTAATTCAAGAGGAATTTGGAAAGCAATAGCTTTTTTTTTTTTTAATTGGGCTTTTTGTGGCTTTTGGGGAAAAAATCAAAAGTCTGGCTGTTGTGGCAGAAAAGTAGTCTGAAAGATTAATGACTAAGTGTGTTTGCTTACATTTTGACAGGATCATGCTAAGAGGCCTTGGGGTTTGTTTTTCTAGAGAAGTGTTGGCACATCTGTAGCTTACATGCAGTGTAAATGCAGCTCACATTTTAGAATCACATCATGTGACAAGTAGTGGGGACATGCTGACACAGGAGCTCTTGGTTAATAGACATCCCCAGCTACTGAAGCAGCAGTGACATTCAGCAGGATGTTCCATCAAGTCTTGTTCAGGGAAGCTTCTGAACACTTTATCTTTCCAGGATATGTGCTGTGTACTATGTGGTTATTGTCAACATTTTGACATGCAGCTGGATAGGCTAAAAAGATTGTCCTTCTTTATGGTAGAGGTTTACTGATCTCCAGAAGTATTTCACAGAATCAGGAGTATTAAGTTTGGTGCTCTATTGAACATATTAAGCTCTAAGTTCTGCTAAAAAAGGGATGCACCTTTTCATCAGCTCTCATATGACTAATGCAGGGCAGAAAACCCAATTCTTTTCAGCCTCTTGATTGAACTACTATAGGCTTTTGAAAGCATTTTTGGTTCTTCAATTAAAAGGGATGAGTAACTAAGAATCTGTTACTTAGTGAAAGCATCTGTTTCAGTGGCTGATGCCTTTATCTGTTTTACACTTGTGTGTTTAGGAACTACTTTTCCCTTTCTCATGAGCAGAATTTATCCAGGTTGAATTTCTAATCCCCAGATTTTGTTATGCCTTTGTTTGCAAGTGTAAGAAGCAATTTGATGTCACAAATTCTTTCTTTTTTAACACAAATGATGTCCTTGTAACTTCCATAGCCTGTTCTTTTATTTCATTGCTTCCAAAGATTCTCACTCTGTATTTTCTTTTGGAATGAGGTTTCTGCAAGGCCTATCAGTAGTTTATTAACTTATTACTCTGGAGGAAGATCATGCTTGATGTTTGAATTTTTATTATTCATCATTGACTGTGGCTGTATTAGATTAGAGTTGTATGAAGTCAATACAGTAAGTAAACAGGAAAAAAAACTTTTACTATAATGTAATTGTCCTATTCATTTTCCAAGACAATTTTTATCTTACAAAGACATTTTGTTCGTTTGGATAAGACAAAAGATAACTTCTCACTTTGCTGTGTTTCTGGTTAATGTATTACCTTTGTAGTTAAAACTGAAGACTGCTTTATCCAGTGCTTATTAAAATGAGTCCATATATATATATATGTATAATTTCCTTGGAAGAGTGTATTGTTTTTGCAATTGACTCTTTTATCTTTCTGAAAGAAAAATCACCAATTACTTTTTATCTGTTTGACAGACAATCTTGCATGTATTTGACAGATAAGCTGTTCTTTTTCTTTCAAGGTACAATTCTCTCTTTTGTTCAAAATTGCATCAATTGTAAAAAAACTTAGAAATTACTGTATCTTTTTTCAAGCTTTCAAATGTAATATGTTACAAAAATCGTGAACATTTGTATTTATTACTGTATCTAAAACAAAGGAGTGCTGAGTATTTTCAAACTGTATTTGTTGTAATTGTCGATGTAATTATTTTATCTAGTTTAGAAAAGTTATTACTTCCAATTAGTTCTTAACTCCTGTTAAAATCTTTTGAGGTCAGTGTTCCGTGTATATCTTTAGCTTAAAAACCCCCAATTGCTGTGGGTATAGACTTCTCTGAACCGCTACTGTTGTGATAATTGAACCTCTAGGTGTTCATATAGCATAATTTTGAGAATGTTTGGTCTGTGATACTAAAATTACCTAAATTGGTGGGTTTGATTGTTTTTTACCTCTGAGCAGGAGCTATATAGTTGAAGTAGGATTAGTAATAATACTTAAGTCCATTGTGGTTTTGTTGATTTTGTTTGTTTGTTTTGTTGTTGTTGATTTTGTTTTTTTTCAGTAGAAATAAATGTAGTAACTACAGGGGCACGGGACCCTGAGTTGGCAATAATTTTGATGTGATTCAGCTTAGGCTTTCTCCTTATAATTATCTCCTCAAAGGAAACAAAATGTTTTTTATTTGAAAAAATGCCAAGTTTTATTAGAATAACAGTTAGGATAATTAACATTTTAAGTATTGCAAACTCAGTGAATAAGGAAGAAAGAAGAAAAGGAAATTTTTTTATTTTACCAAATTTTTCCCTGCCTACACTGTCATTGTGAGTCTGCTGTTGCTTCTACTTGGTTGCAGTTAATTCAGTGACTTTCAGCTGTGAACTGTGCAGTGCCCTCTGATCTGCTGGAAGATTTTCCTATCATGTCAAAGGTCAAACAGCCTGTTCCCTGCTCCTTGCTGCAATTTCTTTATTGGGTTGCAAGCTCCTGTAGTGGAATTTTCTTGACTGTCATACTGCACAGTTTCTTGAATTCTGGATCTCAGCATAGTCATGGTATCTCCAAGGAGTGCGAGTTGTCTCTCTTTCTCTAGGAGGCTGTACCTGATGTGATCATCTTAGAGAAGCATTAAATTGATTGGGAACAAGCAAGCAGAATGCCTTCTGCCCCCCTAATGCTGTCTCTCAGAAAGAATGGAGGGCACATTTGATGAAAAACTCAACATGAGGTGGCAGTGTGTACGCACAGCCCAGACAGCCAACTGAACCCTGGGACACATCAAAGAAGAGTGGCCAGCAGGTTGAGGGAAGTGATTCTCCCCCTCTACTCTGCCCTTGTGATGCTCCACTTGGAGTACTGTGTACAGTTGTGGTGTCCCCAACATAAGAAGGACATGAACTGTTGGAGCAAGTCCAGAGGAGGACCACAAAGTTGATAAGAGGACTGGAGCACCTCCCTTATGAGGACAGGCTGAGAAAGTTGGGACTGTCCATCCTGGAGAAGAGAAGGTTGCGTGGAAACCGTGTCGCAGTCTTCCAGTACCTGAAGGGGGCCTACTGGGAAGCCAGAGAGGGACTCTTCACCAGGAACTGTAGTGATAGGGAAAGGAGTAATGGATACAAATTGAAAGAGGGGAAATTTAGGTTAGGTGATAGGAAGAAATTTTTTGCTGTGAGTGAAGTTAGACACTGGAACAGATTGCTCAGGGGGGTTTTGGATGCCCCAACACTGGCAGTGTTCAAAGACAGGTTGGATAAGGCCTTGAGCAACCTGGTGCAGTGGGAGGTGTTCCTGCACTTGGCAGGAGAGTTGGGACTAGATGATCTGTAAGGTCCATTCCAACCACTTAACATTCTATAATTCTGAAGGTCTTACTACACTTCACAAAAGGCAGGCCTTGGAGCAATATGTTTGTTGTCTCTAATAAATGCTAAAATGAGTAAAGAAGAATTTTGTTTTGAGAGAGAATTTGTGGGTTTGGGTTAAGAAGTTATGAAGAGAGCTTATGTTTTTTTGCAATATAGCAGGAACTTTCTTGAAACTTTGGGAGTTGTATTCTTCTCCTATGGGATACTTTTAAAGAACTCTTCAATTTATCTGTATTTTGTTTTCTCCAAGTCTCCAGATTTGTACTTTCTCCAGTTACATTAGATGATTATTCTAGTGACTTTTAATATTTTGATTGCAAGAAAATTAATTTTCTTTACAAGGTTTCCTTAACATATTTATATTTTTTATAAATGATAACATATATGAAAGAATATACATGAATACACTTGTATTCATTTTATAAAAATTAAGGTTAAAAATAAACATTCTGTCCTGAATTTTTGTTTTTTATTTTTTTTTCAATGTGAAAGTTAGATTGGTATTTTGAACAGGGAGTAATGCTTGGAGATGGGGAAACAATTATTTGACAAAACTGCTAAATGACTGAATTGCTTTAATTGATTATGCAGATTTATGTCTTGCGTTCAAAATGTATAACATCTTTCAGCTGCAAATTTGATAGCATCTGTAAATATTAATGAATCAACTTCAAACACAGGTTTGAAGTTGGCAAATATTAACAAGGGAAATTGGGGCCTGGTGAGACTGACTTGTACAAGTCACTCATTAATTCAGTACAGACCCTAAAATATTCTTTGATTTAATTCTTTGATTGCTAGATCACATTGTATCTAAGCTAGATACAATGCAAGATGGTAGTTAAAAATATTCTGATTGAATGATTTATCTTTGTGGATAATCCATGATTAGTTAAATAACAAGCAGAAAATATGATACTTTAAAATTAAACATTAGATTCTTTCTCGCTGTTATGATACAAGAGAGTATCATAAGAGTAAATCAAAAGGAAGATTTTTTTTAGAATGTGAAATACTTTTGTTTGAATGTGAAATTAAAAGGACTTTCTTTTTTTCCTTCAGTTACTAATTTCACTGACTGCTGGAATAGTGGAATTGCATGTTAACCTCCAACCTCCATGATGCAGTTGTGTTTATTTCCTGCTGTTGTGGAGAGGGTAAGCTGTTCTTCATATGTTACAAGGTTATGATTTTAAAAAAATTACTGCTATTTATGTGAAAGATAAAGTATGTTGTACCATTTGCATGCTGTGCATTTTAGAATATTTTTTTTCACATCAAAATCTATAGAAGTGCCTTTATTTCATGGAATCACTTTATAGCTGACTTTGGAAAGTATCTCTGGAGATCTTCTGGTCCAACGCCACTGATCAAGTAGGATCAATTTGAGTGGGTTGCTCAGGTCTTTGCCCAACCTCCAGGGATGGAGACTTCACTAACTCTGTTTACTGGACTTGCACCAGTAAGACCATGTGATGTACTAAATATGAAGAATTTAGTACTTGTGGTCAGTGCAGGACAGTAGAAATATTTAAGAATATGTCCTTGTCAATGTTATTAAATTCTTAAAGAAGCCAGATAATGAGTAATTTAGTGAAGAACCTTAAATATCCCAAAATGATTTTGTTTGTGGCATTGTCAGCTAGAACCTTGTAGGGAGCCTACAGAAGTGTGCAAAGAACTAAGGTTATAAAGATATGATATAAAGCCAGGAGTATATATTTATTGGTGTCTGTTGAGTGTAAATGAGAGAAGCACGAGGAGATTCAGTACCAAAGGGAAAAATAAATGTAACTAGATGCAGTTGGATGAAGAGAAGACCTGGGTAATATTTACCAATTTGAACATAACAAGATAATGTAAAGGAATATAATAAAATACAAAATAATATTAGAAATTCTTTTGAGATGAAAGAGTTAAGACCTTGTTCATTAATGGTACCAAGATTATTATTCTGGATAAAAACTCAGCTATTTGTGGTAGTTAGGGATCACTGATAGAGGAGGAGACCTACAGAAAATAAGTGCGTACGTTCCTTAATTACTTTCCTACATGGTTCTGATTGAACTTAGACTTGTAAGGGAAATTACATTTACTATTCTCTCTTCAGTTTGTCTGCTACACACCTTCTTAAAAACTTGAAAAAAGCAGTAGCAACCTTGGTTTGGTGATTTCTGTCATGTCTTCACTAGTCGTCAGTCATTTTAGGGAATTTGTTGCTGCTACTTGGGTTACAAATACAGCAACTCTGAAACTGTTAATAAGATCTCTGTTTATATTCTACATGTGTTCATCCTGTTGACTTTATTTTGGTTGCATCAGTAAATACTGGCTTCCTAAAAGAAGAAGAAATTTGGCAATTAATCCAAAGTAATACCAGAATCTTCCCCTACATTCTTCTACTTTGAATGTTTTTTCTGTATTATAATATGTATTCTGCTAATGCTTCTAAATGAATCTTAAGATGACTCTTCTCAGGCTGTTAATCTTGCTTTTATACTCTAGCTTTTTAATTGCTCAACTTGCAGTAATTTACTTCCTTCATAATCTCTGTAAGTCGGAAAAGTCATCAAGCTTCCACACTCAGTGACAGAACCTCTCCAGCCAAATTTCAAGAAGGATAAATCACACTGCGTCTTTCTTCAAAGGTTGTTCTTGTTGGTTATGATTTATTTTCTAACCGAATTAAATTAGTGGGCCTGTAGCTTTCACATAGTTAAGGAAGTCCCTCAGTACCATCTCTTCCTGCCAGGGAGTTTTCTGTGATGAAGATCCAAAATTGTAGTCTTTGAAGACTTCAGTATTGAATAAATCTCCACTTGCAATGAAATTGAAAAGGGTGGTGAATTCCATTAACAAAATGTTAATTTGATAATAATCTGCAAATTGTGTCAGATGAGCAGGCCATATTTATTTATGTAAAATTATAAGGGAGCATATGAAGAGAAAATCACTCAAATTGCTCAGAGCAATCCATATAGATATCAAATTAGGCTTTACAGAAAGAAACAGTAGTAAAGAGGAAGTTGTGGATGTAGGAGTAAATACTAAGCAAGTTTCATGATTATATTTACTTATGTCCTGTACATGTGAATAAAAGTTAAGAAATAAAAAAGAAGTCATTTTATACACCAGTTATACATATGTAATACTACAAATTTTATGTGCTTGTTCCAGAAAAAAGGGGGAAATGGATAGTTTTTATGGGTAGAAAAAATATACCTGCAACAGTGAGTTTGAATAGGAAACTAAAGGAACTTCATTTTGGGTATTTTTAGAACACAGAACATTAATACATGCTCTGTGAATGGGTTTCTGTTCTCCAGTTGAAGAAAATAATAGATACAATTTGTATGTTAATAAAGGTAATTAAAAAGTTACAGATGAATGAAATACTTTCCAACTTGTTTCCAGTCAATAGTCTAAAAATGTTTGGAACTAAGTAGGATAAAGTCTCTTGGGATTGATGTATATGAATGCTAGAATTAGAAATAATTACCAGTCCTGACTTGATCACAGTAGTCTGCAAAGCATGAAGACAAATTTTGAAGAAATGAGAATTAACAAAGTAAAGGTAGATAGAAATGGAAAATTAGATAAATGCAACACAGATCTGTTGTCAAAGATTTTTTTTCTCTGTGTTATTCTGGGTTTACCTACTGTTTCAATGAGGTAAATTTCCTAATGAAAGGTAGTTTGGGAGAAACTGTGTATGTAAACTCCCTTTCAGCATTTCTTGGCACATAAAAAGTTTTGAGTATTGAGTGAGAGAAAAGGTAGATGAAAAGTGAAATCATTCATTGGAAAAAGAAGTAGCTAAAGGGATGAAGTGACAGGGACTTGTGCTAAAAGGAAGAGTATTAGCCTGGAGGAGACACCCTATTAGTGCGATGGATTGCTTGTGTTATTCATTTTGAGTGTTTTCAGTAGTGACAATGTCACAAAAATATAATAGATTATAATGAAATTTAGGTCACAAAGTAGAAGAGTGTTCTAGTGGGGGTCAGAAAAATGTACAATAATTTTTTATTTGGGATACTGGAGTGGTAGAATGGGATAAAATGTGATAACACAAAAGGATGAAGAATTTCTGTGTATAAGACAGGACCTTATAAATTTGGAGAGAGACAGATGCAAAAAGATTTGGTGGTATTATGTCCTTGTAAAATGGTTGCTGACTGCCAGAGTAATGTGGCCAGGGAAGACAAATCCTGTTCTAGGATATATTACAGGAGGCAGGTCCAAGAGAGAAAAGCAAGTATTTGTTTCATATGAGACACCAGCAACACCTTGTGTAACATATAGAATTCTGCTTCAAATACTCTCTTAAGTCTTCAAAAAGGATGCATTGCATACACTATGAATAATATTTGTAATGTTTGCTTATTTTTATCAAATGTTACAGAGGCTTGTTACCTGTTACTTTTGTCCTTTGATCCTTAGTTTTATTTTAATATCATAAAAGGATTATTTCGTTAGGTTCTAATCCTTTGTCAGAGATTGTGCCATCACATCATCATTATATGGAATTGGAAAGTTGTTTTAGTTTTCATTTTTGTTAGAGCACAACAGGCTCTAAGTACAGTAGCATGCTCTCCTAAGAAGATAATTTTTATGAGTGGAATCTTATAAATACTAACTTTACTTACTTAAATTTACTTTTAAGTGAAACTAACAAGGTTGGGAAGGTTCAATCTAAGTTGTATGTACAGTGTAACATGCTTTTTGAGTGTTTCAAATTTAGTGATAAGTCATTGTGATAGCTCTAAAGTGGAGTGAATTTCATGTTTCATATATCAAATTGTAGGTGATGAACATGCCATTAAATATAGAGCTGTATATGTTAGCTCTAGTGAGGTGTGAGTATTACTTAATGAGTAATTTTTTTTCTTTTCAACTTACATAAGGTATGCTTTTTTGATTGAATTTAGGTCAGTAGGTATTTGAGCCAGAAGGAGACTTGCTTAGTTCGTTTTCAATTTAATCTAAAATAACTTGAAACTGTACATTACTGAGAAAAATTGTACTGCTATTCTGGGGCCATAATTCTGAAGAGCAAGCAAACAGAAAGAGCATACAAAAGGAGAAGATCTCAACTGCATCACTGAATTTGTTACTGAAAGCATGTTTGGAATAGTAAGTTAATAAGGACCTTATTTAAGTCATGGGATATGTCCTTCTGTTTGAAATTAAGTATGGGGCTATTCAAGTTTCTAATTCGTAAGTACCTTTTAAAGCTTTAAAATAACTAGAAGGCTTTATGGAAGAAAGATGTGGAAAGGTAGTATGTATTTATGTTTTATTGATAAATCATTTATTCTATGGCAAAATAGCTTTGACATTTCTCATTAAGGTATTGGTGCTACACTTCAGTCTCTTTTTAGTTATAATTTTAATGAAGTTAATGTTCTCTTTACGGTTTCCTTTAGTCATTTTGTAAACACTTGCATTGAAGCAATGTTTTTAACCAAATTTTCCCTGATAATTTGGTAACAAAACATTTTCATGTTCTTACAATCAATTCTGGCTTATGTGTATAGTATGCACAATTTGATTTACCAATTAAGACTTGAAGCAGATCCTTATTTTTATGTAAATATTCTGTCTTCTCTTAATGGAGTCTAAATAAATTTGTGACACTAACCACATTTTCTGGGCTATGTATTTGGCAATAAATTCGGATGGTAGCTGGGCTCTTATAAATGGGAGATGATTTCCCTGAGAGATCAGATTGAAACACTCTTAACTGGGTATAGTGATAAATTTTAAAAGAAAATTAACATGAAAGATTGCTCTGGAGCTGTTGGGGGGAATAGAGGAATACATTCTTTTTCACTCTGTATATCCAGTGTAAGCCTTTTGAAAGAGATAAAGGAGATACTTTATTACATTATTTTAGAAAGTGATATTATTACAAATGTAGTCAGCTATTCTCAAGAGCCCCTAGAAGGGAAAATAATCTGAAATTGTGGGGAAGAAAATGTAAATTAGCTAATTGTCAATATACTATGTTTTGACATGCTTATGCACTGGAAAATGCAAGGGTATGGGTAAATCCAATCAAATGTAAGACAAGAACTTATGGTAAATCTCAGGGGATAACTAGTAAATTAAAATACATGGCTTCCTCTGGTAAAATAAAAGTAACATAGTGTTCTTAGAATAAGGATTCATCACTATATAATAACATAAATTTATAATAACACTAATCATTGCTATTTAAATATTATTCTGTCTTCCACTTAATAAAATATATTGATTGGTACTGCTCTCCTACATCTTTTAGGTTTGGTGGGTTCTTATTTAGATGCTTAGTGTCAGATGATGTTCATGACCATGTTTGGTATGATTCATGTCAGGTTTGAATTACTGCATTTGTTGGCTGCTGCTACAATTTTTTCTAACTTGAGGCTCATGTGTTCGGTCTTGGCAGTCCTGAGCTTAGTTTATAGTATGAAAACTCATAAGCAGCTGTAGAAAATTAGGGAAGTGTAAATATTGACATAACATCTTGACTTTCTGTCAGGCAGATATCTGTGGTATATGTCTGCATGTGGGGATCTTTCAGAAATCTGACACAAGCTATAAATTGAAGAGTTATAAAAATGTGATAATTTTTCCTTTTTGTTTCCCTATTTCAACTTTTATTTCTGCTAGTCTTTTGTGTATTATAATTTGATTTATGGACTGAAATAATGAATGGCAGAATCATAGAATGGTTTGGGCTGGAAGGGACCTTAAAGAACATGTTGTTCCAACCCTCTTACCACAGGCAGGGTTGCCACTGACTAGATCAGGCTGCTCAAAGTTGCATCCAACCCGGCTTTGAACTCTTCGAGGGATGGGGCATCCAGGGTTACTGGATGCCTCATCCCTGGAATGTCAAATACTTTGACATTTTGCATTCCCAGAACAGTATGAAATAGAAGAAATAATGTGAAAGCCACATTACAGTACAAAGTCAGTTGTTGAGATTTATTAGAACTCATGTATAATTAGATACACCACATTTGATGTACAGGCTGACTGTTTAATGTTAGTTCAGAATGTTCTTCCTATTTATTCAGCTAGTTTGGCATCTTTATTTTATATTTAACCATGACCTAACTTATAAAAAGATCAATGACATCAGCAGAGATTGATAGAAATCAGATAAAACCTGTGAGGACTTGGTTGCATTTAGCCCAATGATGAATTGGTGTTTTATAGAACTACCAATCACAGCTGAGTCCATTGCCGATAGCCTTCAAAGTTCATCTATACACAACTCTACACACTGATTAATTTTTTTCTTCATTAAACAACATCTTCATGACCTTATGATCATTGCTATCAGATTTTTTACCTCTTATTTTGCCTTGCTTTCCAAATGATTTATGAATATATCAAACTGTATGAACTCTACCATGGGTCGAGAGAGGTCCCGATCATTCTTTCAACTTAAACATAGTCTTACTGTACGTTTCATCTCTTTTAACTCATGATGAACTTTCTTCTTCCATGCGGCTTAGGTTTTTTGAAACATTTTGGGGACCTTGTTGAATGTCATTTGAAAATCCATGTTGACTAGATCAACAATTAGGATTGGTTCTCTCTTGCCGATGTGTTTGTTTATGCCTTCAAAAGACCTTCAATAAAGTTACGAGGCGCAATTTCTTTTTAAAAGCCATTTAGTACTTTTTTATTTTGATTACATGCATCCTAATGTCTGCAGATTTATTTCACCTTACAATAATTTCTGCCAGTTTGCCTGACATGAATATAATTTTTTTCTGCCCTGTAGCTGCAGGAATTCCTCCTGTAGCCCTTACAAATTATTCAGTTTAGTCTTTTAATTTTCCACTGCTTTGCTGCATGGTGATTATAAGTAAGATGTTACACACTACTGTTAATAATTAAACTACTGCATTCTTTAACTTCTTTAGAACTGCTGGAAGAGTACCATCTCTTCCTGATGACTTGTTACATTAATTTTGTGGATTTGTTTGATAGTCTGATCTGCTAGCACTGCTGTTTGAGACAGACCAACACTTCCTCTGGTAAAGAAGGTACCTGATTTGTGAGCCTACTTAAACTCATGTTTTATAAAAAACAGATTAAAAAAAAAGAAAGTCAATATTTTCCTTGCAAAGTACTCTATAAACAGTTCTTATATACTCTCATCATTTGTGGACCCTGGAGTCTCTAGTAAGCTATCTACTTTGGATAAAAGGTTTAGTATTAATTTTTATGTGGTTTATATACCAGAATTTAGTCTTATCTACCTAGTCACTTGACCATGCTTATAACTTTTTATTAGGATACTTTCTTTACTAATTATAACAGTCACCTTTACTTCTTGTTTTAATTAGAAACATGGTATCTTTTCCCGTGGTGTGAAGTCCATTTCTCTTTTAAAACAGTTCCCTTTCTTGAATTTAGTCACAGCTGTAGTGCAGTGTTTTTACTTTGTTTCTCCTAGGAGGCAGTCGTATCTGAGTATATTATGCAGAATGTTATAAAGCGGTCCTCCAGCAGAAACTTTCTGATCAAAGTTCCGCAAACTGCTTATGATTAAGTCAAGAATTTTTAACAGTAGTTTTTCTCTTAAGCAGTAACTTTATGGTGTCTGTAGCATCTGTTTAGTCTCTATCACAATTCCCAGTATAATATTTACCCAATCAGTAGAGGAATATTTAAAATCTCCTATTATTTTTTAATTTCCACTGCTGTCATAGGCTTTGTGATTTCACTTACCATGTTGCAACCACAGTCAAACATTTTCTGGGTGATTGTTAATATAGATATCAGAATGCACTTTCTCACTTAAACCTGAAATGTCAATCCATCAGAGTTTTATATTTATCATTCTGGCAAGTAACTAGGCTTGCTTTGCTTATACCCACAATCCGCTGTGGGTTGGGAATGGCTTATTCTGTTACATGCAATGTGGGTTCCATTTGCTTATGCAATGATCTGTGAAGATTATTGGGAAACCCACTGTTTTCCTGAAGGCAGTCCCATGCTTTTGCCAAGCTAAAGCAAAAGCTATATACAGCTTTCTTAGAGATCTTTAGAAAATGACGTGCCCTTAAAGTGGGCTTCTGACATTACTTTCAAAGAAAACTGATCTGCTTATAACTCCCCTTGTCACAGATACATTAGGTGGAAAAACCTGAGAGGTACTACAAATGTTTTCCATTTCATTTTCAACTTTCAATTCAAATAGTTGGTCTTGTGTACCATCTTATAAGTCATAAGTGAATTTTTTTTACCTCTTTCAAACGTATACAAACAACCCCCCTTCTAAAAGATAACTAGAGAAATTTGTGAGCATTTTCAATACTATGTTAATGTTATTGTATCTGGAAATGCATACTCCTAGAAATGCATACTCCAGGCATATCTCCATAAGTGGGTCAGTTTGGAAGTTACTGCAGTTTGGGAAGACTTTTCTCTAAACTTGAAATGAGTTGGAACAGGATAACTAAATGAAATTAAAAAGAAGCCAAGGTTAAAGAAGGATTAAACAGAAAAGAGTAATTTGAGAGAAGGTAGATGTGGATAGCATCTCAAAGGAAATACTGTGGATTTATAGATCTGAGACTTCAAAATATGGGTTATTTTGGAAATTGAATATGAATGATATATATATATGCCTTTTAAAAAAGGTAGGAATTTTATATTGCTGAGAAAGGAAGTGAAGGGAGAAGTACTTAAGATTTTAGACATGCTGTCAGTTAAAATCTGTTCTAGATAGAATGAGGAGATTCTTGCACTCATTAAATGATTTGCCAAGTAGAAAACGAGTTGAGGTGATTTTTCATTTTTTAAAATGCTGCAGTGTTTTTATATGAGAGATGATATTACCTTTTGATAATTTTTTTGCATTTTTATAGTTTAATAATAACTTATCAAAATGGGTTTGATAGTTTTAAAACAGTAGAGAAGTGTTTCTAAAACTTAGGTTTCTAAAGCCATGCCTGGTTTTCAAATACTTGCAAATAGCAGAATATGTTGTTACAATGGCTATAACTCCTTTGTTACAAAGTGGAAGTCATGGTAAAAATGGAGAAGAAAGTAAATAAAAGTAAAAAAAGTGAATATGTATTTGTAATTAAATAAAAGCCATTTGTTGATAGTAAAGGAGACTGTCAACTTTACCACAGAATGATTTTTGAACTATTTTAATGTATAAAAAGACACATAAATTAGTAAATATTTCTCTTATAAAAAGCAGCGTTTCTTCTGGGCATTTCAAATCCGGGATTAATTGCATATTCTTTGTCATTCATTCGTGAACTCAGCTGTTCTGTGGAAAGTTAAAAGCTTATTTCTTTGTCTCTGTGACAGAAAGTAATAACATTGTCTATTATCATTCCTGAATGTTAATGACAGTACATTTAGCTTAATTGCAATCCAATATATTTTTACATATCAGAATTATAATTTCAGATTTTTTTATTTTTTTCCCACAGAATATAAATGAAGAATGATGCAATATTAATGATTTCTATGTACAGCCTTATAAGAGTCTTCTTTAAGGAGTTGCAGTAAGATAAACACTGAAAATAATTTTTCTCTGGTACAATGTGGTGAAGCAGAGGAATTGAAATTGTCCACCTTTGTACAAGCTAAGGACTTAAAATGTTTGTTATTTTGTGAGCAGAAGCAGTTCTGGAGTGAATTGAACTTCTGAAAATGCGGCCATGGACTGGTTCCTGGCGTTGGATTATGCTTATCCTCTTTGCTTGGGGAACTTTACTCTTTTATATTGGTGGACACCTGGTACGAGACAGTGAGCACCCAGATCACTCTAGTCGTGAGTTATCCAAGATCCTCGCTAAACTTGAACGGTTAAAGCAGCAAAATGAAGACTTAAGGCGGATGGCAGAATCTCTCAGGTAGGATCTAAAAGTAATTAAAACTGTTCAGAAAATGGTTAAAAATGACATGTCAGAAATTAAATTGTAAGGGTTGTATGTGGGATTTTTTGTAAAATCATATTTAACATTTAGAAGTATTTAGAGTGTTTTAATCTGCGCTATAGTAGCTGAAAATATATTGCAGAGCCTTTAAACAAATAATGTACATTTAGTTCTGGTCTAATGTAGTTATTATTTAACAGTCATTATTTAGTGCTGTGCAAGTATTACTGTTACAATAACAGGTTCTATAGGTGATTCACCCCTCAATGCCAACTTCAAACAAATGCAATTATTATGATATTTGTACAACTTAGAACAACTAGTTCTTTACACTCTGCATGCAGTATCTGGAAGAGCTAATTTTAAAAACGCTGAAAACATTTGTACAACTTGCTGAAGATAAGCTGAAGATGAGCTGCAATAGATTGGTGCATTATATGAATTTTTTTATCTTTTGTTCCTTGCTGCTAAACTTGTAGAAATACTTGTAAAGTAGTAGGATCATCTCACTTTTTATAATTATTTATTAGATTGTAGATGGGTACATTTACAATTTATAGTGTTTTCTTTCACCTTTTCAGACAGACAGCTTTTAACATAGACTTATGATATCTCCTTTCTTAAGAACTTGAAAGGGAAAGCTGCTTAGGCAGATTGGACCTAAGTATGTGGACATCACCATGTGCAACATAAAAATCCTGATGGATCATGGGGACAAGAGCAGGTAGAGAAGGTAGGAAGGTAGAGAAGAGTAAAGCTCAGTACAAGATTTTTCAGAATGGGAGGGTAATGTTTATTTTAAAAATCTATAAATGAGCTGAATTCACTTATGTACTCACAAGCACCAGTAGATGCGTGTAGCACTGGTGTGGCCAGGATCACCTGCATTGTACATGGAGAGCAAGGGGCACTGAAAGTTGAGTCTTCATCATGTCCCTTGGTTGCTTCTTGCTTGGCAGGCAGAGACTGATTTTGGACTTGCCTTTTAATACTCTCTAGCAGCAGATGACATTTTGGATCTTCTGCCTTGATATTTTGCTTCATATTTCACAGGAAAAATTATAGAATTGTACAAATGTGTTTTCTTTACTAGGGTGTTGTAGGGTTCCAATCCTGTTTTTGTTACCTTATCTTTAAGTCAGTTTGTTTCCGCCGTTCATTTAATGAAATCACACGTACGGACTGTAGCAGTGAATTGAATACCTTTCCTCTTAACCCTGTCCTGATGTTTCTTCTGGTGCATTCTCTCTTTCATGAATAGCCAGGGCTATTTGATCTGGTAGGCTGGGTAGGCTTCCCTGCCTTGCGGAAATGTTTTCTCATTGCACTCTGTTCCTGGTTTCTGGAATGCACTGTAGATGTGGCTGCACGCTGACGAGACTTCTTAGCATAGGAAAATATCTTAGTTTTGAACATGTCATCACTGAAGAAATACCTCAGCATTCACGTGCTGCTCCCCAGAGGTGGAGAAATGCTGCTGACCCAAGTGCTCTCTGTGGGGAATCTCGGCTGGGGTGGGACCCCTGGTATGGAACAAGAAACTGGCTGAGAATGGAGGCCCTGGTCCTGACGACATACTGATGCATCCTGAGAGAGCAGAGGAGCAACAGGAGAAGAGGTGTCCCGTGGGAACAGGGAACACTGTCTCATGAGAACAAGGACTTGTTTTGAACAGAGTGACTGAGAAAAATATAAACATCAAAGGAAAACAGGGACAGGTGCACAGAAATGTTGTGAGAAAGTAGGACTGAGAAAGTCCAGAGAAAGTCCAGCTAAAATCTGCTTATTAGCTGTGAGAATTGTAGTTTGTGTATGTAAGCTGACCTATCTGTGTGGTATACGGGTACCAAAAGAGCTGTATTTAAGAGGCTGTAAATTGCAGCTCGTGGCTGCTGCTGCTTCATTTTTCTTTTCCAATAAACTTTCTTGCTGAATATTATGTCGTAGTCCGTCCCAACAACAACAGCTTTCTACAGTAAGAACAGATAATCTTCACCTTGAGTAATGTGGCCATAGATGGCTGAGTGGGCTGTAGTTTTCTATGATCAATTTATTAATAAATGATACCAACAGCATTGGCAAAGCCTGTAATATGTTTTTTTGACAAAATGGTGTAATGTAGAGTATGCTGATATGATGAAATTTAAGAAAGATCCTGTATTTGAATGAATGCAGTCTTTAGCTTTCTTAACCATTAGACAGCAATAGCGAACCTTAGGGTTTCTTGCTTCAGAGGGGATAATATTTGGCTTTGAATGTGAAGATTACTACCCTCTAGGCTTTCAGCCCCCCATGTTTGTCTGACTTGAATAAATGATAATATGTTGTATTGCACAGTCATTGAAATATAACCCGTTCAAGTTACACAGTGACTAGAAGAGAGTACATGATTTTACGGATGACAGGGTGCTCTTTTCCTCTCAAGACGGACGCAGTAGAGACGGGAGATGTTAAATAGAGGCTAAAGTATACTTTAGGCAGGGATGGTTTTTCTAGATACCTTTCTATAGTTCTTTCTATAGTTCCCTAACTTTATCTATATTCAAATAAATGTTATATTTTTGGTGGGCAAGTTTTATATAATAGGTTATACTGTTGATAATGATTTCTAAAAATAGAAACATTAGTTTATTTCTGATCTAACCATGTTAGAATAAAACATTTCAGCATTCCTTCTCTATGCTTCAGTTAGTTGCTTCAAGTTTCTAGAATTAGATTAGGTGATCCAAAACTGTGTTAACAGGATTTTGTTCAGCTTCTTTTTGTGAATATGTTGTTTAAAAATATTTGGGACCTTTGCTCAAAGTGATTGTATGTAACCCCGGGTGAATCTGAAATTCTTGCATGAGAAAGCCTAAATGATTTTAAATACCAGTTTGAACAGCCACACATTTCCAGCTTCAGTAGTTAGGGATCTCCAGGAATGAGCCAGTTTAAGACTGGAAGATTATCAGGCCTATTTTTTTGCTGGAAGTAATCTGAGATTGATGAAGTAGTAGACTTTGAGGGAAGTGATCTATGACAATATAGAGCCAAATTCATTATTTTTATTGTGCCAAATTCATGATATTGTTTTCATAGAAATGTCACAAATAGGTTTGAGAAATATTCTGGTCAACCTCCATTATTAAAGTATTAAATCATAAATGTGATACAGAATTTCATTGTCTCATTTCTTCGTTTGCCAGATAGAACAAGTTGTGTTGAAAATAGCTATTAGCTTTAAAATTATCCGACTTACTGTTTTATAGCAGTATGTCTATTTAAAATGGGGCATTAACCAACAGTCCATGGATTCAGTATCTGTGTCCTGGAAAAGGTCACTGCTCCTTTGAGCATACATTATAGAAACAAAACACTTATTAACTTCAGAAATTGAATTAGACAGCAAAGATTACTTTTGCTCTGGTTTACATCTTAAAGTGAAGACATAGTTTGGTTTAGGCTTTACTGATCAGAAACAGAAAGGCTGGAACTATTACTTGAATATGATTTAATTGCCAGAATTTTTGGTTTTGTACTGAAAACTCTATTTACTGATACCAGCTGTGAACTCTGAGTAGTTAAGGTGAGTCTCTACACCAGGGTAACTCATAAAGGTAAACCCTCTTGCAAAGTTGGATTTTGTTATACTGAGGTAAAATCTTGCTTTTGCTGCCCTGCTCCACTAAGATTTTACATCTAGAGAACAAAGCAGCACACCCTTTGTGGTTAAAATATACAATATATTATGGTATCCAACATGCTGGTGCATGAAATGAAGTGTATTTCAATTAAGAATCTAACTTAATGTTACTTGTGGAGGAGTTTAAACAAGATGAGAGTGCCTACCTGTAAAATTGTAACAATAAACAAACATCTGAGTAACTACACTAGTTTTGACTCTATTAGATAAAACTTTTGGATGATAAAAAGCTCCAAGTTAACAGAGTTTATCTTAGTGGGAAAAGAAGTTTCATGAATGGTAGAAAATTATTATAATATCTAGCTGTGCCAATAATAATAGCTAGTTAGGATAGGGAGGAAGGGATAGAAGGCAGGTATGGTTACAAGAATTAGTAGTTTAATGAAAGTATAAGTTGTTTTTTCATTTCCATTTTGAAGTTAGAGGAAATTGCTATTTCATCTTTAATTACATTGGGATGTTATTTATATGGTAAACTGTGTGTAAATACAATACCTTTCAATTGCTTGGAATTTCCCATTATTATGGGTTCCTGTGACTTCTCTGACATCCTTCTGATAAGTGTCAGTCCTCTAGGATGGCTGAAAACAGGAGCTGGGCTATGCTTATTTTCATTCAACCATCTATGAATGCCAACATACAACGACAAGAAGTGATCTTTCCACCCTGAGATTTGAATCCTCTTTTACTGCTAATTTATGTAGCAGCTTCCCAAAGACAACAACAGCAAAAAAAGAAAACCAAAAATGTGCCTTATGAAACACACCTTATGTGCATGCAAAACTAAACATTCAAAAGTTAAAAAATTTCATATATGCAAGAAAATTTAAAAAATATTAGCCCTTTTTTGCTCTATGATACTTAAATCATGTCTGATTTTTTAATTTTTCCCCTGGTTTCTTCTTTTCACACAGGATGCATGAGGAGTAGAATTTTAGGACAGGGAGAGATATTTTTTTGGGTTATTTTGGTTTGTGTTTCCCTCCCACCCCAAGCATTTTTGTGTTTGATTTCACAAAATACATCATGTTCTCTGATTTTATGATTTTTTTAAAAATTATTTCTAATTTATTACCAGTATTGGTTAAGAATAGTTCATATTTTTGTACGGATTTTTGGGGAGCGTATTTTGAGATACTTATTTTCTAATATGTACCTTTGCAATAGTGCAAGTTGGAACACTCACATCTGTTTGAAAAGTGCCTGAAATATAAAAAAAAAATCCTTTAGGAACTGAGTACACTTTTGTTGTGCACTCCTGATTACTTGTAATGACTTCAGGCACCACTTAGTTTTTATGGTGCATTTAAAAAGCCTTACATGAGAAGATACTGTAGTTTTTCTTTTGCCGATAAGATGCTTTGTAAAAACCTTACTTGTGGGCTGTAAAGAGGCACAGATGTATATTAGTGATGCAGAAGATAAATGGAATGAAAAGTGTTTTGTATTGTCTGAGTTTTTTAAATTACGTGCATGAATATTGTGGTATAATGAGATTTGGAGGTTACCACAGTCCTTGTATGTTCATAAACAATATTGTGTGAGTACAGCTGGGTTGATTTTAGAAGCAGTCTAGATTTCATTAGTGCAAAAAGTAATAAAACTGAGGCTTTTAGAGATTGTTTTACTATTCTATATCCAGTAGAACTGAATGAGCCCCTTCAAGAACACTTGAAGGTGTGTCTGTGTACCTACAGACACAGTAGGTCTCGCAGCAAAAAGGGAAATCTTTAGTACAATTTTTGTAGTTATTTAACTTTGTAGTTATTTAATTTTGTAGAAATTCCATAAGAGAGTAAGAATCAAAGCAAAGTATTACATTAAGTTTTTTCATCATTTGCCTGTAACACAGCTTGTAAAGTAGTTTTACTTAAAATTTTTATTTACTGTTAGGATTACGTTATGAAAGCTAAAGACTGTCTCTGTTGCATATAGGTGATATAAGGCTTTTAGGAGGAGGAGGGCTTAAAATGTCAGCTTTTGTAATGTCCTGTTTTCTTAGATGGAAACTGTGAAACTGTGTATGCCTTCATCCCTGTCCTGGGCTTCCTTTGTGTGTTGCTGGGTGGTAGTCAAATTTTTATATTTTATGGTACATTTGTGGAAGATAAGCCTGGCAGTATAGGAACCAGTAATTTCAGAGTTCTCTTCAGGGAAATAGAGAATCTTGTTAAATGTATTCGTATTGTGTACATATTACCAATCTCATTCAGACTATATTTGCTTCCTAGAGTCTATTAAATATTGCCTTTTGTATAACCTGCAATTCTTTTGATAAGTCTGATAACCTGTTTCTTAATCTGAATAAGACTATGTGTTATAAAGCAGAACAAGAGTGGAAAAGGGCAAAATGTAATCAAACAAATAAAACCAAACACAGGTATCTCTAGACATTGTTCTCATAGTTCTGAGTAGCTTGAGAAAGAAGAGATCAGAGTTTAATTTTGAAAGAGCACTACAGTTGCTTTAAAGTAGCAAGTGCTGGGGCTGGTATAGAATCCAAACTCCAGATCAATTGATCTTTACCAACTCTATTAAAAGTACATAATTCTGGGCAGTTACTGGGCCTGGTAAGCCTGTGGAAAACACTGAAAGGGTTTTGGATAGATGAATAGCTCTGGATTGATAAAAAGTTAAATATTCTTTTAAAGTGTGGTTTCCTATTACATGTATTTAAAGTATCTCAGGTTTGAAACTGAGGCTGTTGCAACGGATGAAGATAGCTGAACTATATGATGTGCACCTCTGCTCTTTTTGCTGTTTTTTGTACAATTCTGAATTAAGGGAAGGGACACATCTTCAATGGATATAAATCAGCACTAATTAGGACTGTGCTGATTTAAATTGATAATGGATGCTGCTTACTTTTTATTTGCAGATAACATTGAGTGTTCTCTTTCAGTTTTAGTTACTGAGGAGGTTTTATCTTAGGAGGGTGAAGTGACAACCTGTATTCTTTTTGCTTGTGTCAGTGGTCATTAATAATTGAATGTGATTTTCATCTTGGGAAAGAAAAAAAAGTGAAAGAAGAAAAGACAATCATAACATGGCTTTACTGAGTTATAAACCTTCTAACTTCATACAAAGATCTTGGGTATAAACAAAAGGAGAAAATAGTTGAGTGTGAACTTGTGAAATCTTACATTTTTCCTTTTACTGATAAATTAGGGTAACCTTTTAAATATCTTGGAAACAGAAAGAGGTTAAAATGGTTTTTATAATTTATGTTTTGTTTTAAATTATTTTTACAATTCTTTTACATAGTATGGCAGTTCTTCTAGCTAAATTGAATGTCACTATGATTAATTTTTAAGGGGTTCTTTTTGCCTTCAGAGATCCAGACTAGATATCACAACTTTGTCATTGCCCCTCTGTTACCTGAAGGTGAAGTGGCCTCAGTGGTATGGATTATTTTTCATGTCTTAAAATGTAGCTGGATTACTAAAGAAGGGACAAAGCAAGAAACAGGGCTTCTCTAGGATATAATTTTTTTAATGTTTAAAATTATACGGTAATATCTTCATTTGATGAGTTGATTATGGAAAAGATAATTTGTATTTACTATAAAATGGTAGGAAACAGCGTGCATCATCACACCAGTAAGTATTGAGAATTCAAATAAACCCACTACTCGGTGTATTAACTTGATTGCCCATTTAAGTGAATTATAATTGTGTTTATTTTCTGTTTATAACTGAATTTACAGTGTTGTCATAGCAATAAGTGAAGGATATTCTGTGCTAGATGCTTACTGACATGTTTTTTATTGCTGATTAGGATTGTCATAGTTTAGATGAACTTACTTTAAACTGACTTTTTATATACTAAGGAGCAAATCAGTTGTCAGGAATTATTCTGGTAATAATTGTTTTAGTAAGAATTCCTGTTTTTCAACAGGAATTTTTATTAATAAGTACACATAACTGCTAGGATATTGTGCTCTAAAAGTTATCTGCATTGATGATGCCAGGAGAATAGATAAGGATTTTAATTCAAATGCTTTTCCTTCAAATGTTATCTTATCTCCAACTCAGTTGAAGTACTTGTAGAGGGCAATAACAGGCAAGCTGTGCTGGTTGCAGAGAAGAATCTTTTCCTTAATTTTGAGACTGGATGAAAGTGAGGAAGACAGTAATTCTGAGTCTAATGAGGTAACAGATGTAGAGACAAAACTGCAAAAAGCATAAGATATCTTAGTTTTATCCTAAAATGATGTAATTTTTGAAAGTCCGAACAACTAGCTTGGAGAATGTCGCCCCTCATCCTAACTCCTTTTATCTAACAGCCTAAGTATGATAAACATTTTTATTGAAGTATGCCAAAGCAAGTTGATTGTTAAAAGGAATGTACTTTTCTAAGATCTTAATTATATCAAATGAGCAGAATTATTGTGCTTCTTTCATATCATCTGCAACCATCCTTCTCTGGGATTCTGTAATTACTACTTTAACAGACTTTCCTTATGTTAAGAGGATGTGTGCGCTGTCTTAAGACTTCTTATGGTAATGATTTTGTATCCTCTTACCCTATTGTTCTTCACAGATTCTACCTTTAGGGTATGTGACTTGTACAAGATAAGCCATTTTTTTCTGGTAATTTTGTAGTTAGTTGTTCTGTCACAATACAAATTGTGGAACCAAGTCAGCAGATACATTTCAATCTGGTGGTTTTAAACTATTGTAAGAGCTTAAATGTCTTTCAATATACTTTTAAAAAGTTTGTTTGTATACTGTAAATTTGTTGTAGAAAGAAATTCACAAATGGATTGTTGATAGAGTATATTTAGAGAGTGCACATGTTTAAGATTAGAATATTTTACTCAGTTTTTACATGCTTGTTCTCTCAGTGCATAAAAAAGCAGATATATGAGCAGTTAATGATAATTGCATTTTATTTATCATGGTATCTTTTAGTGGGTTCACCCTGGCTGGATGCCAGGTACTCACTAAAGCCACTTTCTCACTCCCTCTGCAACTGGACAGAGGAGGGAAAATATAATGAGGGATTCATGAGTAAATAAGGGCCGTGAGAGATCACTCACCAATCACCATCATGGGCAAAACAGACTCAAAGTGGGAATATTAATTAAATTTATTACTAACAGAATCAGAGCAGGAGAATGAGAAGTAAAAAAAAATCTTAAAAACACCTTCCCTCCACCCCTCCCTCCTTCCAAGCTCTACTTCCTCCCTCCCAGCAGTGCAGGGGGACGGGGAATGGAGGTTGTGGTCAGTTGTTTCTGCTGCTGTTCAGGGAGAGGAGTCCTTCCCCTGCTCCCATGGGGTCCCTCCCATGGGAGATAGTCCTTCACAAACTTCTCCAGTGTGAGTCCATCCCTCAGGCAACAGTTCTTCACAAACTGCTGCAGTGTGGGTCACTTTTTCACAGGGTGCAGTCCTTCAGGCACGGGCTGCTCCAGCATGAGTCCCCCAGAGGGCCACAGGTCCTACCAGGACCCGTTTCAGGAAAGCCCGTTTCAGCATGGGCTCCTCTCTCCGTGGGTCAGCAGGTCCCTACCAGGGCCTTGCTCTGTCTTGGGCACCCACCTGCACCAGTGTGGGTCTCCTCCATGGGCTGGAGGTGGATCTCTGCATCCCTGTGGCCCTCCATGGGCTGCAGGGGCACAGCTGCTCCACCATGGTCTGCACCACGGACTGTGGGGGAACCTCAGCTTTGGTCCTGGAGCACCTCCTCCTTTTCTACTTATCTTGGTGTCTGCATTGTTGTTCATATGTTCTCCTTCTGCTCTTCTCTAGCTGGAATTTTCATCTACCCAATAACTTTTTTCTCCTTCCTTTTTCTCTTGTTATCACAGAGGCATTACTATCTTTCCTGGTTGGCTTGGCCTTGGCCAGTGGTGGGTCCGTCCTGGAGCCGACTGGCATTGACTCTACCGGACATGAGGGAAGCTTCTGGCATCTTCTCACAGAAGCAACCCCTGTAGCCCCCCCCCAACCAAAACCTAGCCACAGAAACACAATATATAGCTTTAAAACACATATCTGCTTTCAACAGGAAGCTTTAACAGCTTTAATAGAATTTTTACTAAATTTCTTTCAAGCTACGTAGCTTCCTCTTCCACCTCTCCCACCCCCTTCTGAAAAAAGGGCTTAAATGCTGTGCTTTATGTGATACAACTTTCTGATGCCCATATCAGTTCTTTATTCCCTTCAACTGTTCCAGTGGAAAGGAACTTTTCATCAATTCCTGAAATTTTATTGATGTTTAGTTATCTAGATCTGAGAGACCTTAAAGTTAATGACATCTCAGTTGGATATTTAAAATGCTGTCATTTCTTTTTTACAGTGAAGATGCTCCCTCAAACCACTGTTTTCTCTATGCTAAAGGCATCTTTTGCCTGTCAAGGCGTCTTCCTATGTGGTGCCTTGAAACTGTGTGTTTGTGGGTAGAGAGAATATCTGTTTCTTTTTATGCTCATATTCCCTTACAAATGAAGAATCGTCTTCATGTTCTGCAAGAATTCTGTATTCTTTGCAGTTCTCAAGACTTTTCATTGCACATCTGCTTCCTCTAATCCTTTTCAGGGTCAGCTCTTACAAAAGCTAATAAAAGGTGGAAAAATTTTTAACCAGAAGTGTCATTGCTCTTGAAATGGAAAGGATTTTTACTTTCCCTACGTTAAATTTGTGAGGGAAATAGAAGTTTGCATCTGATTAACAAAATTTAATAATTTCAGTTTATTAATATATGAATTCAAGTTTGGATGATGAACAAACCTCAGTAATACCCTCAGGGCTGATTTATGGCTCATAGATTTCATGATACGTATTTCCATACTTTTCCTGTGTTCACATATCAGAGATTTCATAACTGGAAGTTACAATTGCTGTTGTTTGGTGTTGTTTTTGGTGACCAACAGTTGTGGAAATGTGTAGGAAGACTTAAGAGTGCAGTTGAAGGGCTGGAGCTCTGGTTCTCTAAGAATATATGGCCAGCATTCAAGAGCAGAATGTACTTTATGTGTGAATATAAAAAGTAGTCAGAACTTGAGTCTTGTGAAGGTAGGTCTGTCGATTAGGCTTTGTTTGCATGCCAGTCAGTTCAACAAATGGTTGTTAAGCTGCCACAAATACTATTTTCACAAGTGGAGCCTAGAATTGTTCTTGTCAGTGAGTGGAAGTCTTGTAAACAACACAGTTTAGCATCAGGTTGAATCTGTATGCTGCAACTGTGTTATGCACTGTTTTTCTTCTATGGGATCGAGGTTTTAAAATCTTTAATATGTTTAATTTCTTCTTGGTTTTAAGAAAATATGACCAAGGTTTATCAGTAAATCAGTATGGCATAAAAATGAGAGGAGAGCTGAATTATTAATGCAAATAATTTATCAAATAATTATAAGTGATATGACTTTTTTATTTTCTATATCCTAGGATACCAGATGGTCCCATTGATCAGGGACCAGCTGCAGGAAAGGTACATGCTTTAGAGGAGCAACTTCTAAAGGCCAAAGAACAAATAGAAAACTATAAGAAGCGGACAGGAGATGGTGTGTAGATAAGTTTTCTTTTACTTCTGAACCAAGTTTTGGTGTTTTGGTATTTCATATCGCAAATGTATTGGCTTCTTAACAAATAAACCCTTAAAAAAAAAGCTACAATTACTGATGCTTTTATGCCTTTTTGATTTTTTTTTTTTTTTTTTAAATAGAAGGCCTTGGAAAAGACCATGAAATACTGAGGAGGAGGATTGAAAATGGGGCTAAGGAACTTTGGTTTTTCCTCCAGAGTGAACTGAAGAAATTGAAAAATCTAGAAGGAAGTGAACTGCAAACACGCATTGATGAATTTCTGTCTGATTTGGGTCATCAGGAAAGGTACTTCTGTTAGTTGATTTTGACTTTTAATTAAACTGTCGTTATGTTGTTCAAAGGGGCATTGGAACTTATATTTTTAGTTGTTGTCAATCTTTTGGCCTCCGAATTGTTGGAGGCCAACCTTTTGTATCATATTAAAATATTCTGTAGGAGTTTTGTTCATGCTGAACAAAATTAATCCAGAAACTGTTAAAAATTCAATGAAATCTGTCTTTAAGCGTATTATGTTTATAACTCTGTTCCCAACAGGATTGCTGTGACAGTTTGTGTCTTATCAGTAAGCAGTTATAAGAAAATAGTTGAATTAACTAGATATACCATCTTAAACAAGTATCAGTTTCCCAAAAAAAGCTGCGATCTGCATGTGTAAGCATCAGTAATAAAGCATGAGCCTTTGAAAATAAAACTGTACGTAAGGGAAAAAATGGTAAGAATTTTCAATTCTTTAGAAATAATTTAAATACTATTTAAAACATAGTTTAAAGATAATACGTATTTATTTCTATTTATGATTATCAATGGGGGCAAATAATATAGTCCATTAAGTTTTGTAATTTAATATTCCACAATCCCAAAATCCAGTTTGTCACAGTTTGATTGAGTTGAAAGTGAGAAGGGACTATTCAATTGTTGAGAGTTATTATTCATATAAAAGATGTGATCAAATTTCATCCAATTATTTCTCACTCAAGTGCAGCTATGTATGTTTGACTGAAATAAAAGTAGTGCTTGGCTGAAGTAGAATTTTCTTAAAGACTTGAGATCTTCAGGTGAACACTGAACTGACAGAGAATCTGCCACTTCCTTGGACAGTTTTTTCTACAGTTATCTCCCCTCAGAAATATTTGTTCTTCATAGAAGTTATTTCTGTTTGTGTTTCTTGGACTACAGGTCATTGATTCTTACGTACTTTTTAAACTATCTCTGCCAAAAACTGGAGCAAGTAGTCTAATGCCAGACTTTCTGATGTTCATCATGGTAATAAAATCACTTGTGTACACATTTTTGCCCTGTTTATAAAGCTAGGATGAGGCAGTCATCACAGTGAAACCTTGAATAATGTGTGTTTGATGCCAGAAGGTTTTTATGTCCCTGCCTCCCAGGATGAGTCCTTTTCCTTTCTACACCAATGACTATTAATTCAATAAGCCCAATTTGCAAGTATCTGTATTTCTGATAACCTTATGTTCACATCTCTCTGTACTTAAGGATGAGGTGAAACCCATTCTAGAAATGCATAGCTCCTTTGCATTGAATTTTAAAAGTTATGAGATGAATCCCAGTGTGGAAGTGTGAAACCACTGTGGTACTGGAAGAAGTTTGTATATGATACAAGCAATCGCATCCACTTTTTTTTTTTTTAATTTGACAATTTTTGTGTTGAATACATGTTTTCTTTTGACTGTCACAGTGGTTATCAAAAGCAGAATATCCTGGAGTCTCCTGAGTCTTAGTAGTAGATCTGTGTAGACCTTACTGTATGGTGAGGTCCTCAAAGAAAACTAAATTATTTAAGCTAAAGCCAAACAGCCAGAAACTAGGTTTTATTAAACTAAAATGTAGACCATCTATTTACAGTATGGAAATTCAAAGGAATTGCATACGAGAAAACAGATACAAAAATGTTTCTACAATATTCAGCCTGTGTTCTTGGTGTACTTACAATATTGCCTTCAAGCAATAATATTACCTTGTCTTCTTGGTTGCCTCTAGTCCCAAGGAATTTTTTTCTTTCACCTTTAAGGTCAAGCTGTTTGCTTCTTTTCCTTTAATCTTTCAGTCTTGCCATGTGAGTTGCAGAAAACTCCCAGTTCTTTGTGTGCACATCCTTTGGCATGTGATGCACTGCTGTCTCTGGAGTGTTCTTTGCCCTCACAATGCACAGGAGCTCCCCAGGGAAGGAGCGGTCTCGTCTTCCCTCCACACAGTCCATCTGGTCTCTGTTCCTGAAAGGAACACAGCATAAGTTTGGAATGAGCAAATGAGATGCTCTCATTCACTCTGAGAATAACAGGTTTTTAGTGTTTGGGGTTTTTTTGTTATTGCAGGGGTTTTTTTTGTTCTTTTGGTTTAATTTTTTTAAGTATATGTGCACTTGAATTTTTTTAAAGGCATTAAACAAGTTGCCAAATGCCCTTTCATTGACAGTGCTGTCTTAAAAAGTGCTGTCTTACTTGAATGGAACACTGGAAGTGAAGCTGGTATTACTTATTTATATATTTATATATTTATACATGAATATACATGAATAGATATCTTAGAAATTTTAATACGTATTTTAATATTTGGATTAGAAAGATTAGTGTTAATTATAAGTACTTAAAGCAGTCTGTCATGCTGTCCTTATGTGGGAAAGCAAATAAAAGAGGTGGGTAGTGATCAAATGATGAGATAGTTTCATAAGGAAAGAGATAAGTAAGGTACTGCTTCTTATTGGATGCCTTAATCACTGTTTGTTGGCTATGTCCTAGGGGCTGTGTAGATTTTTCCCTCAGAGAGTGCCAGTCTTGCATATGTTTTTGTGAAGTGTTTCACTACCGATTCTGTTTGAAAAACAACGTTGCCCAACACAGAGTTTTCTGCTTTGGGAATTACATAATTGTGTTCTTGTTGCTATAGGGAAGAGAGCTGTTGAGAGTAACTTCATCTTAACATTGGAAAGACTACTTGATACAGAGTTAATAAAAAAGACCAAATTAATGCTCTAGTTGTCATGGTTGTTTCCTTTGTTGACAAGGTGGCTGTTACTGAGTTAGTTTCATTCCTTCTCCTCCTGGGGAACAGCTGTCAGCAGGGATTTTGTGGTATTTGGACAACATTTGATGCATAATGTTTGGACAAATTTTACATTATTTCCATTGAATCACAGATTTTTCTTTTAGTTTTTATTTGTTGATGTAAAATTCCTAGGAGATTTAAGTGTAATTTTGCCTTATGACTGGAATAATTGTCTAGACTGATTATTAAAAATGCCCACTCTCCCTCCCTTTATTTTGGCAATCAAATGCATATGAAATATATAGCCAGATTTTTTCCTTCATTATACTTCGCAGGAGAAAAATGCTTTTAAGAGCAGGTCCAAGATTTATTTTATGTGAAACAACAATAACAATTAATTGATATTGTTGGTTAGTAGCATAATGAAAGACCAAGTGTGATACTAAATATCTGCAATGCCACTGTCTGAAGTTTTCTGCATTTTACCGCCTGCAGTAGCCTCTAATAATACTTTGCAGGCTAATCTTTTGTCTGCACTTACCTATCCTGGGCTCATGAATCACTGGTTCATCTACTTTTAACTCTCTACATGGCCCCTGACCCTGGTCTTTGCTATTTGTGTCTTTTCTAAATCTGCATTAATAAGCTTTCATGGTGGTCACACTCAAAAAACCCTAGCAGATGTAAACTTAAAAATGCACATTTCTCAGTAGTAACAATCAAAGAAAAAAGGTCTCTATGACTGTGTCCTAAAATAGAACTACCTTTATAATAATTTCTGTGTGATAGCACCTATTAATTTTTCAGTTCCTGGTTTACTTCAGAGTTTTATAATTTTTTTTAAAGACTGTGGGTACTATCTGAAAACTCTTTCATGAATTCATAAAAATTTCCTGCAAATTATTTGATATTCTTTATGGTTTGTAGTGAGCAAAGCTGCCTTTACCTAAAGTCTCAAGCCACTGAGGCTGTATAACGGCTCTCTCATCATTTATTTTAGCTCAGTAGTGATGGAAGATAATTATATTTCATCTGTAAGGCTGATTATTAAAACTTAATTACTGCCTTTCCTTTGCTATGGACACCATGGCTAATAATATAAAATTTGGATATTTTTTTCTGTAGAGATAGTAAAAATTACTTAAGATCTGAGAGAGAATGTTTTTTAATTGGTAAGCTTTATATTTTCAGTTATTTTAGGTCTATATTTAATAGAAGTATATTTCTATAAAGTAAAAGGAGGCTATACTGGTTACTTATATCAGAAGTACACAAAAGACCCTTTTTAAGACTTGTGAAAGAGCATTTGAAAATTGTTTAAAATATGGCTGTGTGCTTGCACAGCTGCTTTTAATGATAGAAGATTTTTTTTTTAAGTGTTTAGACCTTAAATTTATATTTTGTCTTTAAACACCCAAAATTGTTGCATCCCATTTGGGAAGAAAAATATATTTAAACTCCCAAGAAGGTACATGGGTTTCCCTTTCTAATATGTCTACTAGCCTAAATGCTTTCTGTAAATTGGAAAACACTGTCTTAAGAGCAGCAGACTCTTTATCTGTTATTTGTGTATAATCTATTATATTAGGTTTACTCCATCATTAATTCTGTTCTAATTTTCCCTAAACTGTGTTTGCACATTACTTTGAGTATTATGTGTCTTTAATAGTTACTGGTTTAATACTAGTTACCTGATGATACTTTAAATGATTTATTTGTTTGCAAAACTGCAATAGGGTGTTTCAAGCTCAATTACCATGCAAAAGAAAATCCAGTTTATATTGTTTGAGATTAGAATGTAGATAAAGTTCTTCCAGTTGATTGGCAGAAGCTGAAGGTTACTGCTGCTGAACAATTTGGGTATAATATGTAATACAACAACATTAGATGCTATATAGGTCAGTGGCACTGCTACCCTGTGTAGAAGCGTGGGTGTAAAGACAGAATGTGTGTATGAGAATGTATGAGAGTGAAAAGCTACAGATCCATGAATATGGTTATTAGCAGGAGAACTCTGTATGATAACTCTGCTGATAAAGATAGGCCTGTTCCAATTTGATTTATTTCAGTGTTTATTGCTTATATACTGTGTCACTGGAAATAGTTACCTTAACAGGGGTACACAGTCTGCTCCTCTCTCACTTGCTAAGCTTGTTTGCCTTAGCTAACTACCTCTGTGCTGCCAGTACTAACAGGTGCTGCCAACAAGGGGACCTTCACACATTGTTATGAAATACACTTCTCTTATCCTCATACTCTTTTTTTGTCACTTCCCAAATTTCTCTGCCTTTGTTCTGTTGCATCTCTTTCTCACAAGTGATTAAACTTGTGGTTTATCAAGAATTTCAGGCAATAAATTGCAACATCTAAAGTTCAGATGAAAATATTAAGAAATGTGGTGCAAAGTTAAAACTTTAGCATTGTTATGGAGAAGTGTTTAGCAATTTTAAATATTCTCAGTATGTGAAACCAACTCTGAAATTATTAGTTCTGAATTGGGCTACCTTTTACTTTTAGAATAACCATTAACATTTTAACAAACACTTTAAATAATATGCCTCTAGTTTAGTATTTCCTCCCAAAAGCCACAGAGATGAAAAAAAAAAAATCTTTTCCTAGATGGTACTGTTTGAACTCTTTTTCACAAAATCAGTAATTTTAAATAATCTGGCTAATTTTAACAAAAAAATGCCATATATTATTTATCTTCTCATAACAAGATATTCTTTATTCTGTTATTTGGCAAATGAAATTTTATAACCCCAAGAAGAGAATCTCTAGTGTATTACATAACCTCGATTTAGTATTTGATAGTTCATCAAAATTCAATTTTTGTAATATGGACTTGTATGGCCATGAGTCTGTTTAGAATTTTTAATTTTTTTATTTCTTTTCTATTTGAGTATTAGTGGCATGAAGTCATTGTAAGCAGGTGGAACACTGCTGTCTCCTTCCAGAATCGGAAGGAGCTCCATGTTACAGAACATACTGCTTACTAAACCTTGTAATAATATCCTATAGTTACTTTTCATTAACAGAAATAGAAGAAATGTTGTACCTGTGCTAAAGACACTTGTAATAATATATTCTATACAAGCATAGTAAGATGATTGCAAGAGGAAAAGTAACAATGCATTATAATAGAAGGTATCGTAGCAATCACTATTGCATTTCCATGTGACACCACTGGATAATGTATCTAGCATGGAACTGTGCTTTCCTTTTAGTTTCCTTTGGCACATACCAAACCCAAATGCTTTGTATCAAGCAAATCTTATGCCTAAGATTTTTTTCCAACCCATCTCCTGTTTAATACATGGGTATGGAACATACATTAGATGAAGGACACACTCAATCTTTCTTGGCTGCTGTTTGAATTGTGGAGTAGGAGGTGGCATGAAGAAACTGTTTTTGAGGCTACAATTGAAATATCACTTTAGTTTATCTTTAATTTAATCCTCCGATTTAGTAATGCCAAGATTGTTTCCCATTTTTTTTAAGATTGTTTTGTGTTGTTGTTTATAGGTCAATAATGACCGACTTGTACTACCTCAGTCAAACAGATGGAGCAGGAGATTGGCGAGAAAAAGAGGCCAAAGATCTAACAGATTTGGTACAGAGGAGAATAACTTATTTACAGGTAAGAGAATAGCGCTTTTGAATCAAGGTAATTCAGTCAAGCTATGAGAGAGTGACCAAAGGAGGGCAATGAAGATGGTGAAGGGCCTCGAGGGGAAGGTGTATAAGGAGCAGCTGAGGTCACTTGGTCTGTTGAGCCTGGAGAAGAGGAGACTGAAGGGAGACCTCGTTGCAGTTACAACTTTCTCATGATATGGAGAGGAGGGGCAGGCACTGATCTCTTCTCTGTGGTGCCCAGTGACAGGAGCTGAGGGAATGACCTGAAGTTGCATCAGGGGATGTTTAGGCTGAATATTAGAAAAAGGTTCTTCACCCAGAGGGTGGTTGAGCACTGAAACAGGCTTCCCAGGGAAGTGGTCACAGCACTAAGGATTACAGAGTTCTAGAAGTGTTTGGATGATACTCTCAGGCACATGGTGTGACTCTTGGGGATGGTCCTGTGCAGGACCAGGAATTGGACTCGATGATCCTTGTGGGTCCCTTCCAACTCAGCATATTCTGGGATTCTGTAAACGTTTTTTATTATTATGTATATAGCACTTAGCTGTGCCCTTGTAATAGAGTAATTACACAATGTTTTAAAATAAATGTTGTTATATGAATGAATTACATAGAAAAGAAATTATAACATTTGTTTCAAACATATATTTTATATGTTTATGGAAGATAGTATTTCAAGGAAATCTTTAGGGTTTGGACTTTTGTTGTTGGTTATTTGTTTCCTTGTGTGTGTGGTTATTTTTTTGGATCTGTGGTTTTCAATGGGCTGTATTTAGCTGTTTGAATTCCTTGTTTTATTATAAAAGATAAGTCTCGTTTATTTTTTTAATCCTTAGAGTGTCAGAATTCAAAAATATGTTTGCACGCTGTTTAAAACAGAAATATAAAAGTCCTTGTATCAAACTTCTGAACAAAACCATTTTTAAAAACATGAGTATGCAAATTTGAAGTGCTTGTATAGTATATCATCTAGGCTGTTTCACCGGATGTGTGAGACTTCTCATAGATGCTCATATTTTGAGTGCATAAGGCCTTTTTAATACATGTGCTTGTGTGTGTGTATAAATTTAAATAAAGCTTGTTCTGAAGGTTTTGGGACTTTTTTTCATGTCTGAATGCATGCAGCTATTTATGTAGTGATCAAAAAGATATTTAATGTAATCTGTTTTATTTGTACTTGGTTTATTTTTGTGGCATGTGTGCACCTGTATTGTATGGTCACTCCTAATGCCTGATCTTTTCTCTTGTGTAAATAGCTGAAATTGTTTCTGAGATGTTCATTATTTCACAGTTCACCTGTTGGAATCTTCTGTGACCAAACTATGTATTTGTTGCTTGTTAAATAAAAAAAGGCACCCTTCTGAGAAAAAAACATCCCTGTTAATTATGCAGGAGTCATCACTTTATTGTATTCCTTCAACTCTTTCCTGAGAACTGTTCCTCATTCTTTCATTTTTGATGTCACTGTTTGGCAGTGGTATACTGTAACTACTTTTCATGGTGATAAGTATAGTCTTTCTCTACCTTTTCCTCTTCTTGCATGGTATCCATTTGTTGTCTTATTTAGACATATTTATATTTCTGAAGGGTGATTGTCTTCCTACTGTATGTTTTACAATGGTCAGGATAGAGTTCAAGATTAGGACCTTCAAGTATGTATAATGAATAACAAGAATAAAAGTTGCTTAGGAGAGCAGAAGCTCAAAATTGAAGCATTAGGTAAATGTGTACATTGTTTTCTAGTGAAGCTGAAATAAATTTACTTACTGCCTGAAGAGCTGGAAGACCAGCTAGGTGCTCCTAAAATTTATTTAGATGCATATAATCTATGATAATGGACTTTCCTCTTTATTGAGCTAATTTTTTCTCACTTAAAAAAAAAAAGTAGAAGCAATATTAAGAGTGAAACCAATGCCAAGTCACAACACATAGAGAATCCTAACATTTCAAGTAGAACAAGTAGTTAAGTCTTTCAGGAAATTTATTATATCCTCAGGCACTTCCAAGAGAGGTAGCTATCTTTATCCTCATTATCTTCAGAAGAAAACATGTTGATGAGCATGAGCAGGTGGTTTACAGAAAGCTGTGGTATTAGATTCGGAATTGGAAATAGGTCTGACATACTTGGATCAATTTACTTCATACAGGCCATTTTGTTTCTGTTTTATTTATAAATTTGTTAAAAAGCAGTCAATTATAAAATTTTGGTCATGGAAAAAGCATGCTTTTTCATATTTATACATTTAAAATATGAATTTAATCATTATGGGTCCATCTTGACACTGAGAAACACAAAAATTAGTATTTCCCTCTTTTTACTATTACAGAGGAAATTACATTGTTTTGTATTTTTAATAAATCATCACTGGTGAAGTTGGAAACATGCAGAGGTATTACTGCTGCACATGAAATTCCGTGTGACTATTTCGTATGAAAGGGTCTAGAAACCATAAAGAAGGGACATGTGTTTCCTTGTAATTGTCTTTGTGGTTTAAGTTGAGGAAGGGCAGTACATATTTTCCAAAAAATGTAATTTTAGCTTTGATAAATGTTGATATTTTTATTATAGTGACTGTGCAAGTCATCAAAAGAGTACTAAGTTCTTGGGTTTAGCAAATAAGCAGCAGTGTAAAGCAGTCCATGGTTTGAAATTACACATATATACCCCTTTATTAATAATATACCTGTATTAAAAATAAAATCGAATTAAAAATTCAAAAACCCTTGCCCCTCAACTCAATGCCCAAAAGAATTATATGGAACATATTTGTAATTTTTTATTTTAGTTAAGTAGGAAAGGACTGTATAGCTTTTTTCTGGTACATGTTGAACAGTGACAGCTGCATTATTTTGGGACATCTCCCTGGGAAGTCATTTAGCTGAATGATTGTGAATAGCAATGACTGCTACTTCATTTGGATAACATTACCATAAATTTGATTTAATGAGGCTACATGTAACTAGTTCCCTGTAGTTAGAGCAACATTTAAAAAGCTAGGAACTTACATTTAAGCAAAAGAACTTATTTTCAGAGATGTTTATTATCAAACAGTTGAAGAGAAGGTGCAAGAGACAAGGGCACCTGTAGTACTGTAATCAAGTGAGTAAATGATTAGGAGAGCAGCAGTTTTCTGTCTCTTCCCTTTTGTGCTTATTTTTGTTCTATTTATTTTAGGAAGTTTCTGATTCAGCGTGCAGTCTCCCAGTAGCAGAATATTTTTGCCTTTGTTTAAAAAAAAATCAGAGCTTTCTGTTCAGCTTTGAAGGTTAAAAATATAAGCAGGTGAGAAAGGTTACTAAGTACTCAACAACACATCAGTTATATTAGTCACAGTTTGCCATATTTGTGCTATTTATTTGGAGGTTTGTATGTATGCAAAGAAAAGCAAGTTGCTTACAAGATTTTATTCTGAGGTTTGTAGGTTTCCCTGTATTTTTGGTGATTTAATGTGTCACTTAGATTTTTCTGTCTTAAAGTATATTAAATCCTTTCTCCCTTACATTAAAATTACTGATACATATTCTTAATAAAAGTGCTCATGCTAAGATGACAATAACAATAAAAAAAGGCTCTGGGCACTTTGCATACATGCAAAAGGTATCTCTCACAACTGTAAGTCTTGAGATGTGTAAACGTGTATCCTTTGATCAAGCAAATCAAATGTATTTTCCCAGTATATGTATATGTATATATTTCCCAGTATATGTATATGTATATATTTTCCCAGTTATTCCACTTCACTCATGAGAAACAACTTGTAGTATAGTTATACTGTTTTGTTGATGTTGATATATTCAAACTAATTTGAAACACAAAGTAGAAAAATTGTCATAGAAAATTCTCCATCGGCTTTTACAACTTTTATGGTGAAGGAGGACAGTAGCCGAAGGATTTCAGCCATCTGTCAGTATGGGCACTGTTCTGGGAGAAGAGATGATTTCTTTAATAGGCAGACCATATAGTGGTTCAGTTTCCCTGTGATAGACTCAGCATCCTTAAAAGTTTTATGCTGTGTACTCCAAATATAGAGAATCCTGATAATTCACTTTGATATTGTAAGCTCATTTGTATCTTGCAGATCTTTTCCCATTTTTGCTAGATTGTTGAATTTATTACGCAGCACTGGAAGAGTTCCTTCCCTGTAACATTAGAAAAGATAATTTAGGCATATGAATGAATCTAAGCATTTTTAAAGTTAACATTTTGGACAAAATAGATATGAAAGGAAAACAAAAGAGTTAGAAAGAGCCAATCTTTCTGACTTTTTATGCGTGTTTAGAAAGGGACTGAATTGTTTCTATCACATGAAAATGAAAAATTATTTGATTTTTGAATGTCTTGAAACATGTCTTGAGTTTTCCTCATAAGGTTACTTAGTAAATTCAGTATCTGATATTATGGCATTAGGATAATAACCACTTGAAGTGTGATCACTGCTAATATTTATATGAGGTTTTCTCTAGAATTTCTACTTAGTGGATTGAGGAGTGTAGTGTGGTTAGTCCATCTGCATACTGGAATGTTTTACTCCAGCTGAAGCTTGTGTGTTGTAGGAGAGTAGGTGCAAACTAGAGGAATTAACATTAGAGACAGATAAGAATCTCTGTCTCTCAAATCAAATATGTAATATTTCTGACTAGGGAAAGAAGAACATTTTCTTCCAGCAGCTCAGGCAAACTTCTGGTCATTTGTTTAGTTTTCTGTTTGTTTGGATTTTTTTCATCACCAAAGTCTTAAGGGGAGCTGATATGAAAAAGAACCATTACAAGTGGCATCATAAAGAAAGGGCAATAGAAGATGGTGTGAACTACATTTGTGATAACTAGGATAAGAAACACCCTTCCTTGACATCATTCTCTCAAAAAAAAATTTTTTTTCACAGATTTTGGGTGGGACTGTCTCTTCCAGCAGACTGGGTAGCATCAAGGAATAAAATACTTATTGAAAATATAAAAAAGAACAGCTTTCTTAATGAACATCATACTGTGTTTATGAGGTTAGTTAGTAATTTGTAGCAGACTGCTTGCCTGCTCCACTCTATCCTGCTGTGATTTGTTGGATCAAGTACACTTCTCTGAACGGTTTTAAATTTACAAAAACCACAGTCATTTTTTGTATAGTAAAATGTATATTAAGGAGAACAGTTTACTTTTGCCAGTTTGTCATGTGTTTTGCTGGCTAACTGCACACTTGAAAACACTGGAAGGTGGTGAGACATTGAGGCACTTCTGACATCGTTCCCATCTGATCCTACGTTCTGTGAGTAGGCCAACCAAAAGCCCTGGAGAAGAATACAGTGGAAACCCTGAATTTTGTAAGAGCAACAGTGTATGCCCATGTTATTTGTGATGAAAGACCATCAAATCCATTTTGCCAGTTATACAAATCCATTTTAATTTTAGGTGACATTCTCTTGCATAGAAATTTATAATTTTAACCATTTTACTATTCTGAAAATGTTACCATTTTCAGTTGCACTGTTCATGGAAGTAATTCTGAGAAAAATAAAAGGTGTAAACTCTGGCATGGCTTGATAATCCAATCGTCTACATATTGCAGTAGGTTCTGTGTGATTGGTCAGTTGCGGGGTTTTTGTTTGTTTAGGATTTTGCGTGGGTTTGGTTTTTTTTGTATGTGTGTGTTTGTTTTTAACGCAGTTGTATGGCTTTAACATTACAGGGCTTGACATTCCTAGGGGTCCCTTCCACCCCTCTCTTGATTATGTAGACCGTTTAATTGGATGTTGGAGTCTGTCATGAGCAGTGTTGTTACAGTTGAGAACAGAGTGCACTGCTCATTCAAGTCAAAAATAACATAATCCTTTTCTGTGACTTTGGGCCAGGAGGAAAAATCTTCTGTCAGTCTTTGCTGGTTTTGAAATTCGCTGTTACCCTTTATCAGCTCAGTACCTTTATGGGTTGCTTATGGCAGTTTTGGCTAATGAAAACACAAGCTGTTCTGATGCAGTGTAATTTTTCTTCCTCATCGATGGTTAATAATTCCACCTTTTCCAGGAAATACCAGTTGAAACTGCAATATATATAAGTATCTCTGCTTCCCTTTCTTTTTAAATTCTCAATAGGTAATTGAAGCCCAAATACTGCCTTGTCTTTTTGCTATTTGAGTGTAGCAATTTGAAAAAACCCACAGGCATAAAGAAATTAGCTTAACTAGCTTCATGTTTGTCACAAACTAATATTTATATATAGTTTTTAGTTAAGTCTTCGAATAATAATAATAAACCCAAGTAAGTGCATTATATTAACATTGATAAGCAGTCACACTATTAAATTATGTTTCATTATGTGATTCCTACTTGATTTCTGTAATATTGTTCATAACTATTATATAACTCTTACATTTTCCTGAAATAAAGTTAGAAGGGCACTCCTTATAAAAGACAAAACTTAAATATGCCATCAATTAAATGCTTTAATTTTCAAGAGGACACAGGCATTTGAAGGTAATTGCAAGTGTAGAAAATGTTACCTATTGATATTTTCTAAAAATTCTCAGAGATTATCCCTTTCGAATTAGTGTTGTGGCTTTACTCCAGCTGGCAACGAAGTACCATGCAGAGGCTCCCTCACTCTGCCTCTTCCCTGGTGGGACAGGGATGAGAATTGGGGGTGGGGGTGGGGAAACCCCAACAAACCATACACAAAAATCCCACAAAGAAACCTCATCGTGGGTTGAGATAAGAACAATTTAATAACTGAAACCAAGTAAAATATGATAATACTGATGATAATTATAATAATAAAAATATACTACTACTACTACTGCTAATGGTATGACCAGGTATTGTTTCATGGAATTCTTTCTATGAGGACCTGCACAGAATACTAGAAAGCCCCACTTTCTCTCTGGAAAAACTATGAGAAGTACATTTGTTAGAGTTTCAAGGATAGATTTAGTCTCAAGTTATCCCTTAAATCTGTGATAGCAGAAGTACTGGTCTGAGGAACAAAAATAAGGAATGGAAATTTTGTTTAATTTATTGTTTTCATACCTAGTTAGGCTTTGAATCAGACGTATTTTCCTTAAAAAGAAAAAAATAAAATGCTGAATTTATAGCACATGTTGTAGGGTTTGGAGTTTGGTTTGGTTTTGGTTTGTTTTTTTTTTAAAATTTATTTCCCAGATCTGAATTATTCTCCCCTCCTTTACACAACTGAATTCACAATTTTTAAATTTTTTTTTAAAATATTTTAGTACTCAGAATATTCAGACTATCTTTAAGATCACTTGAAGGAGGGATCTCAGTTCTCCAGACAGAGATCTTTTTTTTTTTTTTGTAAAGACTTGATTTGATTTGTTGCAAATTTACTGAAAATTTTATTTAAAGTTAGATGTGAGAGGAACAGAATTTATATTGATGCTCAAATATCAGTATTCTTGCATCTTATCCGAAACTAACTTTCATTCTAGAGATTCTATGGAAAACCTTTTTGGAATTTAGAAGTATGTCTGGAGGCATGCAAGCATGAATGTGTACAGCGAAGCACTGTATTTTACAGCAAGAAAAGCTTTTGTTGATTATGTTGTTGTGTTGTCCACATATATAAAAATATTTATTAGTTTGTACTTTTAAACATAACATTCATATAATGTAGGCATTTGCCTCCTGTGTTATGGTTTCTTGGTTTGTGGAAGTGAAGTATATTATTTTATAGAGAGTACATGCAGATTAAAATTCTCTCCTTTGTTTATCTGCTCCTTTGTTTATGTGGTCAGCTAGTCTGGGAAGTAGTCCATTAATAAGCATTTATTTTATTCTATACCATGTAGGCAGGTGGAAATTTTCTTTTGTTGGATGACATCCATGCTTATTGTAACAGAACTAACAAACTTGGAAAAATGCCAAAGGAAAATACATTCCAACACTGAAAATCATGTTGATGAAATGTAAACTCTGAGTCCAAATGTTGGCTTATTCTGACAGATTCACAAATGAGAAAGTAATTTAAAATCTTGAAGGTATTCTATTTTACATTAGGATAGTGAAATATGTTCAATAACTGTTCACGTTCACAGTGAAAAATTCACATAAAATTTTCATGGAGCTGCAGCTTACTCATCCATTTTAATATGAGATGTATTATAGCAGAATGGCTCGTGTGATTTATGACATTTGTCAGTTTTTCAGGAAAAAAAGTGCGCCTTTGTGCGTATCTTGTCTTCAGCTTCACTTTTTCATCCATCCTTACAGAACCCGAAGGATTGCAGCAAAGCTAAGAAACTTGTGTGTAATATCAACAAAGGCTGTGGCTATGGTTGTCAACTTCATCATGTAGTTTACTGCTTCATGATCGCTTACGGCACTCAGCGAACCCTTATTTTGGAGTCCCAGAATTGGCGCTATGCTACCGGTGGCTGGGAGACTGTATTTAGGCCCGTGAGCGAGACATGTACTGACAGATCAGGTTCCACCACTGGACACTGGTCAGGTAAGACTTAATAACTCAAATAATTTCTCCTTGTTTTTTGCAGGTTCAGTCACGCAGAATTGTTTTGTTATTTCTTTAGTGTTACGTGGAGCATAATAACTATGAGTGCAGTTGTATATGTAAGCATCTTATTTCTGCATTTTATTGAAAAAAAATTTTCTTTATTAAGATATCTCTGCTTTGGCAGAGTATTTTTAATTCAAAAGTTTTGTATTTCAGATTTAAATTATAATCCTTCAGCAGTCTGCCACTGTGTTGTGTGCCAGATATTAATCCAATTTTATGGGAAGAGAGTATTAAATAGAGGCTGTTGTTGATAAACTTTTAACAAAATAAAGCATGTTTCAAATATCAAGCAAAATAGATATAAAGAAAATAGTATCTAGTAGTCATTCACACACCAACAAAGTAATGAAATAGTTGAAATAATTCTTAATAAGCTGAACAGATGCAGAATACGGGTTGTAAAAACAGCGGCAATGTTAAAAATGCATTTTATTTGTAGGTCAGGAAATTGATCCATTTTCATACCAGGTTGAACAATTTGCCTAGAATAAGTAGATGAGCATTGATGTTTGGAGGATCAGATATCTTTGTTTCTTTCAAAGTAAGCAGCATTCATTTTAAATTACATCTTTTTCCATGTGCTTGATAGTCAAAACATATCAACATCAGTCTTTTCAGTAGTACACTGCATACCCAGTGCATATGGAATCTTAAAGAATGTAACTATTAAGGTTTTACAGATCTGAAATTAGGTTACTCAGATTTAGAAAATCCAATTTACAGATTGTGTGTAAACTTACTTGTGTGTTTACACATTGAAACGATATTTGCCCATTGAAATAACATCTGTTCTTCAAAGCTTCAAGATGCTACCAAACTTCGCTTTGAGAGTTCTAGTGGATTTTGTGAATGAGATTTTTTTCCAAAAGATATTTCTTAGAAATGGTTGAATGTTTTATAAAAGCAACTAGAGATGGAAGACTGATACTGAGATTTCCAGATGAAGTTTTATTCTTGTTTGGCAAAGTTAGCAAGTGAAACTACCATCTGGGCATGGTTCTCAGCAGACTATGTGACTCCAGAATTTAGATGCAGGCAGTTTTGTGAGCAACTCTTTAGCATAATAAGCTGGAAAACAGTGTTCTGGAGCACTGATGCACACGTGGCTTTAAAAGACTAGATATTTTTATGAAAATCTGTTAAAATAGATCATGATTTGCTGCAATATGGACTCTTGCTGGTAAAAGTACAAATAATGTTTCACTTTAGCTCCCTACAGTTTTGTTTTGTTGTTTTGTTTTTTTTTTTTTCCAATGAGTTTTTCTATCAGGATGAATAGTTTGAAGGCTGAATGCATGAAATATGTTTATGTGATCATTTTTTTTTCTAATAACGAATGCCACTAATCTGAGTTTTGATGTTCTAGAGCTAGAAGACATTCAGCTATGAAAGAAGATCTTTCTAGAGTTAGCCTACTGACTAACCACACACACTATAAACTGTGTTAAATTCTAATCTTCTGTAATGGCATGATCATTGAGGAAGAATGATACTGACGATCAATCTCTTTTACTAGTTTCCATGTGGCTTCAGTAGGAATCTACACTGGATACTTAATTGCTGGAAAATTTGAAAGACATTCTATCTTGCTGAAGGTTTCTCTATGTTTTTTATGTCTCCCTAAATTTATATAGATTTTTATTTACTTATATATTTATTTATTTTATTCCCTGTATCTTTACAGGGACAAAATAAGTCTGAAATTCTTGACTTTAGTTAGCAGCAGCTTTTCTGCAAAACCACACCTTTAATTTTTCTTTTCCTCCACAAATTCTCAAGTCAGTGGTGTATTTTTTAGATTTTCAAAATAAATGTATAAAAATGCATTGACATGTATAAATTTCCATTTCAGTGTTTCTCCTATGTAGTGTACTTACTATGCTGTGTATAGGGATTTTTAATAAAAATTGTTTTTTAATTATGTTTCGAAAGTATTCATACAAGTGAATAATTTAAGAAGATTTCAATCTAAATTATAGAAACAGGCAAAAAGTCAGAAAAGTATATAATCTAAAAGAGTTGCTTTCATGTAATTTGCAGACCTGAATAGATAATAGTTCAGTAAAGTGTGGTTCATGACAAAATTGTTTAAATCTGTACATTTATCTTTCTTCTTTTTAATTAAATTGCCTCTACTTGACACTTTTATTTTAGTTTTATTAGCAGCACAAAATTTGGAAGTTTCTGAAATTTATCTTCAGAGAAACAATTTAGATATTACTATCTTCTACAAAGAATTAAGAAGCTTATATAAGCTGAGAATACATATATTTCTGAAATTTTGTTTGTTCAGTCCTCTCCTAACTAGGCATAAAAGCTAAGCTTGGTTTTGGAATTTGGAAAGTAGGGTGAATTTAAATAAGCAAGCTGATATTAATCTGATATCAGAAGATTAGTAAAGCATATTCTCATCTGTGCGGAGAATTAGAGATCATCTCAGCTCGTGTCATGTCTGGCAGGAATTGTTCTTTGTGTTTGACATGGCATTTCTATAATCAAGTTCAGCGTTTCTAGTTTAAGCATATTGAAAGATTGAGAATTCTATCACAGGTTTTTGTAAATAGAGGAGTTATTTCACACCATGGCATAATTTCTCATTTTCCTTTGTTTCAGTCATACAGTCATTCTAGAGAAAAAAAAAAATCTTAATAAGAGATGATGGTATGCATGCTCTTTTTAATTTTAAAATTCTGTCTTGCCTGTAATTGCATCTTGTAGTTAATTTTTCCTTTGATATCAATGGTCAAACTGTTCATTAATAATTTAGGTAGGAATTTTTATAAGAAGCATGAATGATTTCTTAGTAATAAGAGCCAAAATATAGGGAACTTGTGAAGACATATTTATAATGAAATTTTTGATTAATGGTCTTTAAAATAATTATTTAGTCAGGTCATAACGTTCTGTTGTCATTGCAACATGCTAAAACAGAGGAGGCCTCTTCTTTTAATTTTTTAGTTGCTGATTTATGATGTTACAGTGGCATTCCCTGATAATACATTGAAAGAGGACTATAAAATAACTAGATAAAAAAATGGAATTGTACAATAAATGGAAAAAGAAAACAGATTAAGAGAAAGGACAGATTAATGTACAGTTAGAACTTATATCTGCATTTCTTGGGATGTGCAAATAAAGAAGCCATCTACATGCTTTAAATAACAGTATGTACTCCTTCCCATTAGGCCTACAAGCCACTAAGATGAAAGATAACTTGAAAAAGGAAACCTGAAACAAAGTTTCCTGCAGTTACCCTTGAATATTGATTTTGCTGCCTCTAGCTATGGTTTGATGAATTAATGCTTTTAAGGAAGGGATACCCAGAGGGGAAAAAAATGGCAGAACTCTTCATTTGTTGGTAGTGCCAGCTTTTAAGTATTAATTGAACTATAATCTTAAAATATGAATTAACTAATATGTTTATATGTATAATTCAAGAAAGAGGATGCTGTGGGTACACAAAATGAATTTTTAATTTATTAAAGCCTATCAGGCAACAGTATCAAAAGGACTAAATAAAAATTGCAAAATCAAAGCATAAAAAGTCGTGCAGAATTAATTGCAATAAATAAAACTTTCATTCCATGAACTAGATATTCCTTGAGAGTAGTTTTTCTTTTATGCAAATCAGATGAATATTTAGTATTGACCTAAAAAAATCCTTTAACTTGCATACAATTGTATGAGTTATGTTTTGCTCCCACGTTTCAATCTTCTTTATAAAATCCTGCAGAAAAAAATGGATCAATTTCTATTTCTATTTCTTAATATAATTTTTATACACGGACTTTCATTATTTATATTTTAATTCAAGCAAATTCCATTTCTGTGAAGCATACTGGAGAACGGTGATTTGAGAGAACAGAGTTGTAACAGCAATGTCTGTATTTTCCCTTTTTTTCAGTTGTGTTAATCTTGAAATCAAGCTACTGATACTGTGTAGATGTTTTTGTCCTCAAGGTGCCTTGTAGGATACTCTGTAGAAAGACATTTGTATGTGTAAAGATATGAATATGTTTAGGAAGTGGTAACTCTTAGAAGAACCTTGGAATTTTAATGAGATAGGTCTAAGTTTTCAGAGCAATGCAGTAGCCTAAGGGAGCAAAATGTGATCCTTATTCATGTCTAAGTGGAGGTTATTGAATAATAGCAAGAAGTTGGTTTTGCCTTGCAGAGCAATGACAGGCTGCAGGAACTGTCTAGTTCTGTTATCTGGCCTTCATAAGGGATATTGATAAATATGAAAGGATTCTGAGGAAGACCTGCTCTGATTCAAGGCCACAAAAATCTGCTTCACAATAGGAGATTAAAGAATATAATTCCATTCTAAAATGAAGCAAGTTTTAAAAGCTGGTCCTGCCACTTCTATATGGGAAATATTTCTACTTTTAGACAAAGATGTAGCTGGACAGTTGGAAATGAGGTCTGTTTTTTAACAACAACTTGCTCCTGCTGTTGACCCCTGTTGAAAACCTGTCCAGAAGCAGAAAAGCTTGCATGATCTGAAATTAGAATTACAGGAGATGCAGTCATTTCTTGAAACTAGTTTTATTTATTTTGGGGTTTTTTTTACATAGATGAATGTTTGCCTTTGTTTTTTTCAGTGGATCTGGGGGTTTTTTTGTGTGTTTGTTTTGTAGCAATACTTTTAATATTGTCTTACAATTTGTGACATGAAGTTCCTTTGTGCAATCCCAAATCTGCCATATTAAACTAAATTAATTTGTATTTTAATAACTTCTTCATAAAATACATCTGTGTGCTCTTTCATGCTCTAATCAATCAATCCCACCCATTGAATGGTGATTGTAATTAAACCATTTACATAGGCTAAGTGTACTATTGGTTCTCATTTAATTGTATGAGGAATTATAGCAAGTCTATTCTTGATGAAGGAATGGTGTTCTTGGAGGTTGTTTTACATGTCAGCAGCATTTTTAGCAGGATGGGAGAAAAATGGGGAATACTTTCCTTTAAATACAGCTATTGTTAAGTAAATTTTCTGGTGGCAGAAGTGCGAATGTATGTATTTCTTTAATGTTTGGTGTATATAATTGTGCTATCTATCCAATCATGTTCAAGAAGCAAATATGTGGGGATTTTATACAATGAGTTCTCCTTATGTCATTGTTAATTTAGATTAAGATTTGATGTCTGTATAGAAGGCAATTGACTGATAATAGTTCAGTGCATGGGCAGGACCATAAGGAGACTAGCAAACACGTTGTTCAGTGAGAATTGTTTAAGTGTGTTGAAGTGAATGAAGGTAATCTAAATGTGACCACTGAAATAATTATTTTCCAAGTAGCAGGGACTTACTTCCCTACATTTCTTGATAAGGAGAAGCTGAAACACTGCTGGTTCTTTGTAGACTTAGAAATCTATGGAGAGCATGGAGTGGGAGAAAAGGATTCTTGGCTTTGTTCTATGCGGTGGTACTAATAATTGTTCACATATTTGATCACAGATTTTATGCTGTTCATATGAAATATTACCTTTGAAGCATGACTTTGCTATTTTCCTAGAAGACTGATGTTGCCCCCAGTGTAGCAGCAAAACTGATGCTAGTAGGTTAGTGATTAAGGGCAAACTTTTCTCATGAGCATTAAATCATAGATGCTAAATTACAGATTGGTAAACAAAGTTTCCATTATAAACTGTAAAAAAGGTTTTTCGCTTAACTGTCAACCTTCTTGTAAGCAAAATAGCTACAAATTGGACTAATTTTAGAGTTTATTTGATTTAAAAAACAAACTCGAAAAGTTGTACTGCAGCATGCACAGTAGGGAAGAATATTAGTGTGCTTTGTGTTTAAATGAAAAAAAATCCTTTTTTTTGAATATAAAAAGACAGCATGAGGTAAATTGAGAGTAAAATTACCTTAGAAGTATATTAGGTCTCAAGCAATCTTTACAAAGTTTCACATGTTAATCTGAGTTCTTTGTTTGGCTGCATAAGTTTCAATCCAAACTGAAGCATTCTTAGATTTTTGGGGACTTATAACCTGCATTCAAGTTTCAAATTACTTTCTCATGTATTACACTGGTCATTACAGCATACTGGTTAAGTAATATTACCTGTTTTTAAGTAATCTTTAAACAGGGGTACTCTGAACTGCCAGCTGTGGAGTTGAATTCCAGTCTTGCAAATATTTCATCCAAACCTTTCCTATGTCTTGAAAATGGCTAGCACCATTTCCAGGTAGAAGACATCCCAGAGCACCTCCAGCACTATGAGTTATCACCCTGATAATGTGTCGTTTATTACGGGGGGTTGTTCTTTCTATTAATGCAGGGACTATTAATTCTGTATAGAGAGGCTGTAGTGCAAGGCTGGACATTTCATTTGTTTCAGTATAACTTCACCAAGTCCTAAAAAGATTTTGTCTTTTTGCATTTGAGTAATGAATTAAAAAAACTACCTAAAAATTTCAGCTAATTCTCAAGATATATTTTTTGAATAGATTCAGAATGTCACAAAGAAAAGATGCTTGTAGGCAAATGGTTCTGAAACAGTTTTTCCACCATGTGAAATAGCTGAAAGCTATACTAAGGCTTTTAAGGCAGAAGTATTTCTTGCATTTTATATTTCTGTTTCTCAATCTTTAGGCCATCAGCCCACTGATTTTTTTCTAGTGTTGTGAAAAGATAAAAAATTTGAAAAGCTGCATTTTTATTGCATTGGTTTCCTACCCATATGGGAAGACACACATTTATTTTGTTAACATTTCATATGAAGCAATAAATATGTAATATTCAAAGAAAAATATTTACTATAATATCATATTTTTGGCATTGCATGTTCATAAATGCCATTGTGTTAATGTTCCTTTTTCTGCTATTTACTATTACATAAATACTTGACAAACCTCAACACCATAGGTATTTTGTTTGCAAGTACTCTTAATTCCTGTAAGAAATGGTAGTGGGTTTAAATTTCCAGTAGTATGCAAATTAATAATAGTTTATTACTGTAATAGTTATGGAGGAAACATTATATGTGATTTATCCTGGGTTTTTTATTAATACTTCCATTACATTTTCCCCTATGACTGAAGACTAGAAAAACTTCCTTTTCCATTATTGCAAAGTTACACTCTTGATTTTTGTTGGTAGACCATATGATGTAAAATGCATCCCTGTTTCTTTCAGATGCATTGTTAGGGTGATGTGTGCCTCACTGCTATGAATCTCAAACAACGTAGCAGTTTTATTGTCTCCTGTTTGATTTATGGCTAACTAAAATGTCTTTCTGTGTACTCATACCTTGAGAGTTTTGTTCCATTTAGACTTGCATATGGAGGTACTTTTACTAATTGATTGAAAGATGAATCTTCCAAGTGTTCATATTAGGACAACACAAAATTGGGAGTTATAAACCACTAGCTCAAAAACACAGTAAATGTCTTATCTAAACTGGGAGCACTCCTCCAATAGACACGTGGACAACCAAGTGCAAATATTAACTCCATTCTCATGACCTGTTGCAAACTTCTAGGTCATGAGATATAAAATATTGTCTGCATGTTGTCTTGTTTTTGATGTGCTTATACATGCTTGTTACAGGCTCAGATGTATGTCCAATGAGCATATGCATGCAAGAGATAAGTCCCTGAAGATGTTGAAGGATTATTATAAAAGTAGTCTATCTTGTGTTCCAGAAAAGATAACCTAATATACAAAGCAAGTATTTGGAAGAATTTTCAAGTATACAGTAGTTAACAATAGACTGAAATAGAGAATAAGCTTCAGTGGAATTATTTGAAATCAAATCCAAAATCAGTCTTTCTTCAATATTGCTGTAAAGGTCTTTTTTTTATGTTTTCCTAAGTAATTTCAGCTATCCTTATGTAAGATCTTACTTTTAAATCAACTGTGGTTACTGTTTACTTGAGTGACTAAACTTGGATAACATGGCAAAACCCCTTTTCATTTACAAAAGTGTATTTCCCTCTACAAATACATTGTATGATATTTTCTGGTAGCTAGGGAATTGAAACTCCTCTTAGGCAGGTACCCCTTTTGATATAGGCTTTTTAGATGAAATAAGGCACTGTTCAAAAGCAGTTTAAATATATAAAGATAAAAGGAAAAATAAATTACTAGTAAGCTTCTTGATTTTTTCTTAGTTTAATAGTCTGCTGACTGTTATATGAAGTCAATTTGTGCAGTCAGTTCATCTGTAAACTTTCCAGCTGTCATGCTGCGTATCTAAACAATTGAGGAAGGGAAAAATCTTTACTTTTTGATGTTCTCTCAAAGTGATGTGGCAATTGCCACAAAAAACTTCCAATAAGTTATGAGAAGTTTTCAACAGAGTGAAACAGAAATATAGGTCTTTATAATACACCTCTCCTGAGCTTGCTAAAAAGGGAATGGAGGCTCTAAAGGCTTCAGTAGGTGCTACTGCCTTAGTTTTGTTAGAGACAGAGCTATTTCAAATGCAGAAATCGTTACACTCAGTTCAGGCTTCCGTTAAGTCCAAAAGGGAAAGCATTTACTGAAATCTCATCATGTGTTAAGACAGTAAGAGCACTGTCTATCTTTACATTGTGGTTTTGATTATGGGTAGGATTTTTAAAGAACCAGAATGACATGAGAAGATAAATACTGTTGAAAGCCACATGTGTTACAAAGACATGTTGGTAGTTCAGGAACTCTGGAAGTTAGGGGTTTCTGCAGGAGCAGAAAGACTGTTGTTACACTTTTACTTTTTAGGAGGGAACTGATAAAATAGTATCTTTGTCAGAGAAGTATTTTAGGCAAGTGTCTTGTGAGAGCGAAAGTTTTGTTGTCATGCTTTATCTTTCTATCTGCTCTTTTTCTTTTTAATCCTAACTTAGTGCAAGTTCTGAATGTTGGATAAATTTTGGCCAAATTTGACCAAAGAAATAGGTCTTGTTAAGGTCACTCAGAAGTCCTCAAATTGGATAGACTGTGTACGGAAGTCAATATTCGGGCCTGCAAATGAGAAGCAGTGACGGATCACAGGTGTCACTTTTCGAAAGGCAAACAGTACAGAGAGTGGTAAGAGACATAAGAGTGAGTATAGTTGCAAGAGTTGTGCAAGAGAGAAGAGGAAAGGATTCAGGAAAAAAGCCTTGGGAGTGCTGGATTGAAAAAAGTAATGAAAGGCATGTTGGCATCTTAGAAAACAGTTTTGTGTATTCGTTCCTGAAGCTATTGAGAATCAACCTCTTGGGATGATAAATGGAACAACACTCTTCATATGGCATATGAAACCTAGGGAAAAAAGGACTGTATTTTCAGTTTCTTTAAATCAGAATTACCCCAAATTTATTCAACACCTGCCTACCTTAAAAGGTTTGGTTACGTAAAGGATGATTAAAAAATTAGTAAGTGGAACACTAGTGAGAAAGTAATCAGAGACTAAGCTCAAAAATTTTGTATTAAAAATTGTACAAAGCAAAACCCTAGAGAAAAAACATTTAGATATATGAGTGATATTTTACACTGAGTACTTTAGAAGAAAAAATAGGATTTTTATCTCATGTCAATTCCATTTTATAATTCAACTATAGCGTAAAGTTCTTGTGAGGTAACTTTATTAAGGTTTGGAAATCCCCAAAAGATAGTTGTAGTAGATGTAGTTAGCATCACAGAACAGATAAAAGCCTACTTTTTCTTTCTTCTGAACTAGTTGACAATTCATAAGTAGCATAACACACCATAACTTTGTATAGTTTTCATTTTTTACCTTATCTGATTTGTGAAGAAAAGCATTAAGATATCATTGATGAACCCTGGACCTGCTGTCTTTGCATTAAGTAACAGTAGCCAGCAAGACAACAAGGAGCCTTGTGAGAATTCAGTATAGTCTGAATGCTAATCAAACAGCATTCTTAGCACTCTGACATATCTCGTGGTTGAATTAGGAATTGTTCATTTGGGTAAGGTTTCAAATTGGCAGTCTGTCTTTCAAGTTGTAGAGCTTGGTTAAGTAGATCTGTGATTAGTCTATGCAAGTTTATGTCAGCTTAAATAAGTATATTATAGAAACAGAAAAGCAGTGAAGCGATTCCATTTGTACATGAGTTTATTCAGTTGTGTTTCTAGCGACAGAAATAGAAATTAAATTGCAGTTCTCATTTACAAGACAGGACTGTCCTTAGCATGGTATTCCTTGGCATACATTTAAGGACAACTTCTTAAAAAAATACTTCAAAATCAGCTGGTGAATTTTTAAATAATAGGAGAATAAATGATCAAACAGGTTTTCAGTTAACATTAACTAACAGTAGTGATTGCATGGCAAAATGTCAGCCTCCTTTCAAGTAAGAAAGTAGTGAACACCCAACGAAAATGCCCATCCAAGTGCAAGTATGAGCCAGTGTTCAGATAGCAGGAAGTAAGGTTAGCTAAAATGACAAAATTCCAAAGGCTTTTGTGACAAACCAACATTTTTCAGGTGTCAAAGAAATTGATATGAAAGATACAAATAGCAAAAAGTTCTAAATGGGCTTTAAACGTGAAGGACAAAAATTAAATTTGAAAACCAGACAGATAGTAAGGTTATGCCAAATCATGAAAAATCCTGTAAGTCCTGAGGGCTATAAAGTGATTAAGGCACATTGGAATACTGCAGAGGAGCAAAGTTATGCTTTTTATAACACATGGAACTCATTTCAGTATTTAAAAAGTAATCGATGGGACTCCTGGAAATTGAAACTGTAATTCTGATGTATTAGTGGTGAACATATCCAAAAAATTGTAATAAATAAGAACTAGATGGTGCAACTGGCATGGGTCATTTGAATAAAAATCAACTTCTATACAGTCCATGATCTTCCTCCAGAACACGTTGTTGGGGTAAGAGTGAGTGTTCTCAGTATTTTAGTACTTTATGACTATTGCAAACACATTCAATCTTTTGGTTACTCAGTGAAGCAAAAATGAATTAAGTTGCAGAACTTTGGAGGACAATTATTTAGGTTAATCCAAACTGAAAAAAAGTACCTGGAATCATGAAAGTTAAACAAGCTATAAATAGAATTATTGTGACAAACTTTGGCAACTGTAAAAGCAAAATAAATCACAGCAGAATAAGTAATTTAAAATATTGCTGACATGTAAATGACGTGTAACTACTCTAGAGTTATCTCCCAACTTAAATAATTCTACGATTCTGTGTTCAAACGTCAAAGTTGGACCAACAGTGAGCAGGGAATTGGACCTAACTGACATGATAATGCTGTGATTTGAACTACCAACATGAGAAAAAGATACAAGCATTAGTAAGGATTATTACCTTTATGCCTTATCTATTAACAAAATACAGCTGAGAAGTTGAAAAACTCAAATATTTTACAAATTAGAGAGTATTTAGCTAAAAACTGAAGAAATGTGTGCGTAAGAAGTTCATTCTGTATTTTTAACTCTGCTTCACTATCTTCAGTTGAACGGATACAGTTCCAATGAATCAGGAACGTGACTTAATTGTTTTCTAATGTATCTGCTTGCCTATTGATCTGACTGAGTTTTGGTTATCTCCTCTATCATTGATTTTGATTGCAGCTTGTTTTCGAGTCAACTAAAACAATATCCTGCTATCCAAAAACGGATAACAGTTTTTTAAACTACGTCTGTTGAAAACAGGACAATATTAGGAATCTTTCCACAAACACTGCACAAAAAAAAAAAAGTAATCAGTAGGATAAGAAAGCTGTCACTTGCCTATATGGCTGTTGCAGAGAGTTGTTTACTTCTTAGGGTTACTAAAGAGCTACTCTTAACAGGTTTTGTCCGAGAGAAAGTTGCTGTAAGGTTTCCTTTTACTGCATCTGCTCTCCCATACTTTTAAAAGTAAGTGAAGACTACCAGGAAGTTCTTCCTTCATTGTTCAAAATGATGATAAAGGTAATAAAATTTAGAGAGTTATCATAAAGTTTTCCTGAATTGTACACATATCTGTGTGTTTGATTATGGAGATGTTAATTTTATGTAAAGCATTAATAAAATAGAACATCATTGCAAATAGCCATGACCATATTTACCATTTGATTTTTAATTTTTTTTAAAAAAGACATGTTATATGCATTGTTTCAACACACTACTGTGTGTCATGAATATTTTGTCATCAGTAACTGTTAACCGTAATCCTGAAGCATGAGGGGCTTCTGTAACCATTTCAAAATGTCTGATTATAATATCAACACATCCCTTGATTTGTAGTTGAGAATATTTCATTTTATGACTTTCCATTTGTTACCCATACTTTCAGTAATAGTTCTGTTATTTGGTTCCATATTGTATAGTTTTACAAAGTAAGGAACTCTTAATCTCTGTGAAATAACCATATTACATTTTCAGTTCCTTCTCAGAAAGGAGTTATTCCTACCTCAAACAGCGCTTGCTAACACTCAACCTAGTAGTTATTTTGAACAATCAGATTGTTTGTTTTTCCTTAATGAAATACATTTTGGTTGTTTCTGATTTTGGTTTGCAACAAGTGTTGAAGTCTCATTACTGTCAAACAGCCTATCACATACAGTTGAAAGCTGAAATCTGATTTTTTTTTTTTAACAATCTTCTTTGATAGTCTTGTGATTTTGTTATATTTTAATATAGTTTGCTATATATGCTCAGAGCTTTCCTAATTATTTCTGGCCAATCTTGTTTTCTTCAAAACCTTAAGACAGCCTGTGGAAATTTTTAGAAGCACACTCTTATCCTTTAAATAGGATGAAAAAAATGTATTGGCTTGAAATTGGGTCAGAATTGGTCTTCTCAGGGTCAGAATGTCAAATAGTAGATTAGATTGCTCAATCAGCTTTATCACTAGCAAGATTTTCCAAATGACTGTCTTTACACATCAGTGTATTTTTTCAGTGACATAATGAAGTTTAAAAGCTAGTCAGTGATACTGTACTTAACAAAAATCCACCTTTTTATATGCATATTGCATCTGTGCTTTTTCCCCCTGTAAGGTTTGCAGTGAATTTCCTTCTCTTACTTAAAATTGGAGTATCTTCTTTCTTCTCTTGGCTAAGATTGATGTTGCTTCTTTTACCACCCTCTTCCTTCCCACACTGTCAGTTGAGGGGGAAAGGGTAAAATAATGGAACCTCTAACATTCTTTCATACCATTCCCAAGCTAAGTATTTCTTGTTTAAACTTCTGCCTGATAGTTCACATCTGCACTTGCACTTCCGTGGCTTCATGATGCTTTTCTTTATTGCAGCTTTCTGAAGTCATACTAATAAAATATTATCCATCATCTTGTAAGAAGACTTAAAGCTCAGTATTTTTACTAAATTTATGAACTTTTATTAAATCTTGTCCTGTATGTGTGATATAATAGATGATAAAAATAGGAATTGGTTTCTTGAATTAAAAAGGATCATCCATACCTGTAGTACATATTCTATGGGAAATTCTTCTAAAAAATTCCCCTTACAGTGATATACAGTGCAGTGATGAAATATTGAATAGGAATCTAGATTTTCCAAATCTAGTAGAAATTAATTGAAAATATACCTAAGAATAACAAACATTTCTTATTTAAATAGCCATATCTCAGAGAGTTACTGCTGAATTTTGACTAGTGTTGGTAGGCTCATGGGTGTTAATGTAGCATTCTGGCAATGTATGACTTAATCATGCAATTATCATACTACTAAGACTTTGTCCCAAGTATGCTGAAATGAGTTAATGTGAACGTGTTCTAACCTTTGGGATTTTTAACTGTTCTTAAGCTCTTAAACTAATTATTCCTGCCCTGAATTGATTTTTTTGGCCATAAGATTTACTTCATCATCAACAGCTATATGAGTTTGATTTGCTTATATTTAAAGCAGTTTTCTTTCCTAGCTGGTGAGCACTAAAGGGAGAACTAACCATCTTTGCCAGTAAACACTGCAAACAACAAAAACATTATTTTGGAGCAAATGAGCACAGTGGAAATATTACCTGAAATGTTCAGTGCTTCAAAAATGTAATGTTTTGTTTTATGTTGTCATGTATTATAATTTATTTCAGTATATGAACATAGCTTTGAATTATCAATTATGTAGATGTTTGTGTTCATGTAATTTGTAAAAACTCTTAAATAATGTTTAGTAACTCTTAAGCCCTTCTAAAGCATCCATCCCATACTATAGTTAGTATTTAAAAGATAACAAATTCTTACCTGGATGTACCTCACATGCTTATACATTGCTTGTGCTTGTGTTTTTCTTGATCTATTTAATTTGCTGCTTATCTTCATAGTTTAAATTCTTGAAGCCAGGAATTGTCTTTCTTTTCTTCTATCAACAGAATAGCTAATTCAGTGGTTGTAATGATGTCTGAAATGCCGAGATTTACTCCAATAAAATGTATTCAAGAGAACAGCAGAGCTGTAGTTATTTTTTTAACAATTTCTTATGCCTCAAAATATTTCTTTGTTTAATTTTTAACAATTAATTGAATTTTAGACATTTTAGATAATAAGTCTGTCCAAGTAAGCCTTACCACACAGTAATGGTGTAGTTGTATATTAAAAGGTATGAATATGTAAAGCAGAACACATTTTGTATTTTATTAATTACCAACTGCTAATTCAAGGACCTTCAATTTTGTTCTACTTAAGTGCATTGTTAGATACAGTTCATATATAAGTCCAATCTAGAGCTATGATTCTTATTAGATTTTTTTAATGCTGTTTTGAAAAAGTAGAACAAGGGTTAGGTAGTCTTTTTGAAGTTGAAGATACAGATTAGCTGATATGTTTGGGATATTGTTTGCCAATGGTAAAGTTTATTAATAAAGTAAACTACTTGACTCATCCTAGTATGTATTTTAAAACAGGTGAGGCTAATGATAAGGATGTTCAGGTGGTGGAACTTCCCATTGTTGACAGCTTACACCCACGGCCACCTTATTTACCCTTGGCTGTCCCTGAAGACTTGGCTGATAGACTAATTCGTGTACATGGGGATCCTGCAGTGTGGTGGGTTTCACAGTTTGTGAAATACTTGATTCGTCCACAGCCTTGGCTAGAAAAAGAAATAGAGGAAGCCACAAGGAAACTTGGTTTCAAACATCCAGTGATCGGGTGGGTATTTAGTTTTCTTTTTAACTCTCTGTGCTTTAATATGTGTATGTAGTGATTTCTGTTCAGGAAAAACTATTTTATGATGATTATCTAAGAGCCTCAAGTATTTTGTAGGGAGAGATGTAGAGATTTCTAGATGAAGCTATTATTTTTTAACTGTGCATAATACAAATTGATTACAAGTACTCCTTCAGCATACTTGTCTACCTGCAGTTGGACTGATATATAAAAGGCATCTCAATAGAAGATTTTTTAACATGTCCTTTCACATCTGGTAATACAGAATTTTGTTGATTTAATTGCCTTACAGCAAGTAAAGACCCAGACACTTTACTGTCTGGGTCTTCTTTTTAAGTGCCTATAGCTTTTTCATTTGAGGAAAAGAGGCTAGGCCTACATTTTGCATGCCACAATCCACAACTAATTTTATCACATATGGACATGGTATGTGCCTTTTGCTTCCTTGCTGATTTTTTCACAGGTGTTGTTTCTCAGTGGTAATTGGAATGGAATGGTCTGTATGGGGAGATATGGGGAGAAGGAAGGAAAGCACCTGTGGGCAATAAAGAGCAGCTTGTGGAAGAAAGGTTTTGCTGTCATGTAACATGAAAAATGTTGCTGCTGCTGTACTAGAGTCTGCAACTACTGCTTCCTTTGCCAGAATTTTCCTTCAAGCCTTAAACTTTTTTTTTGAGGAGTACACAGTAGACTTGTCCAAATGTTAGTCAGCTTTTGACCATCGAGTTGGTAGACCCCTTCACCACAGGTGTATATGAAGACTTGTTAGGTTTCAAGAAGGTTTAAAAGAAACATTTATAACAACCGTCATTCAAACCATGCATTGTAGTTGGTGTCCCGATATATCCATGATGGAAATATTTCTGGTTTCCTTTTGAGCTGTATTGATCAAGCATTATCTAGCTACAACAGATAACCTTCTGCACAGAAGAAACACCTCGTATGCTGTAATTCAATGTCCTTCGTTCTTTTCCTTCAGTTACCTTGTGTCTTCTTTTCAAGATTACTTTATTGCTTTCAAGAACAGACTGACAGCTAACTTCATGCTGTCACTGTCTTGATAAACGTGGATGACTTTTAATCCTTCCTTATTTTATGTAGGAATTCAATTAGTATGCATTCTAAAAGCACAGGCATGAAACTTAGAGTAAAAATTTCATTTGCTAAAGTGTGTATTGTATTCTACCTCTTCCCAGTGTTCACGTTCGAAGGACAGACAAAGTAGGAACAGAGGCAGCATTTCATCCAATTGAAGAATACATGGTACATGTTGAAGAGCGGTTTGAACTTCTCGCTCGCAGAATGCAAGTTGATAAAAAGAGAGTGTATTTGGCTACAGATGACCCTTCCTTGTTGCAAGAGGCAAAGTCTAAGTAAGATGAATTATGTTTATATTACAGTTTGTTCCTTCTGGTTAGCTTTACAATTTCTGAGTATTGTGCACACCCAAGTTTTAGTATAATTTTTTTCATCCTTTTTTCAGTTCAGATTGCATTTCATTTTCCAGTGATTTTGATTTTCCTCTAAGATATGCTGCTTTTTGATTTTTTTCCCCCAAGTATGCTTTTCAGAGATTAGTGTTAAAAATCTAGAAGGGTTGAGCAAGATACCTGTGACTATTTAAAAACAAAGCAATGCTGTAAAAGGGAGGTAGAAATATAAATATTAAACACACCAAACTTTTTAAAAAACATACATATTAAAAATAAACTATTTAGGAATATTGTAAAACCTGGTTAATATATTAAGAAGTTTCACCTGTCCAAAAAATACCTTTCTGTGAATAGCTGCCAGAGGAATTTTTGTAAGTAGGTTGAAAAGCGTCTGATGACTTTCAGATAGACTTCTATATTGACAACTTAGAAGACTTTCACCCTACATGTTGAATAGTTTTAAAGTTTGTCCTTAACTATATCTGGGATTCTTGACAGTGTCTCTGTCCCTTTTTATCCCCTTTGTCCCCTTCTAGCTCTCTAGAACGTAGATGTGCAGTTTGCATTCATTTACTCCTAATATGGCCTGTATTTACATGTAAATTAGTACTTTTAATTAATGAATACTTCTTAAAATCAAGGTTACTCAATAGTGGCAAGTTTTTGAACTGTTTTATCCTTGGTAGACATTCTTGGAAAAATATATAAGATAACATACTGTGTAACAAATTTTCTTTGGAATATACAAGGTAAGCAGAAAATGTTATTTTCTATTAGAGGAATTTTCTACAGCATTGAAAGTCTCTGTATTTCAACTGTGCTATTTCTATTTTTCTTTCATATCTATAAAGGGCTGCTGTTTAAAGTTATGGTGTTTTATAAAAACTAAATGAACATACACAACTCCAGATGATGGCAACCTAATCCTTCCATTTTTGTATGTGTAGAAGCAAGAACAGTATCAGAAACAATTATAAAATAACACTTAAAGTGCAAATCTAAACAATGAAAAGACAGGTAATACAAAATTGAGGTTATAATATTTAATTCTTTGTACTGTCCTACGTAACTTTAATTAGTTTGTAACATAACAGAATTCACTGTTTCTGTAACAATCGTAGTTGTGCATTTTTTCTTTACTTTTGTTTGCCTTTCAGTTCATAGCACTCTTTGTGAATAATAATGAGATGCTCTACCTATGTAAACATATCATCCCAAATTTTCGATAGCAACAAAAACTAATTGTAGAAGTGTAACGGGTTCAGTAAAACAGTACTGAATTATGTTAAGCATTGCAGCTCAGGTCCATTCCTTATCACAGTCTTACTGCACTATGGTAAGCTACAGCTCAATAGTACAGCATTGATTTTGTTTGTTTTCTTAATGAAAGGCATAGAATCTCTAAGTAGTGGAGAATATTTTATGCGTTACTGCTGAGTTTTCAGGTCAAAGCTTACACTGAAACATAATTTCCTAAGTTGTTCGCACCCTACTGTTGCTTGCAATTGAGCAGAAGGCATTCAAAACTTACAGTGATTTTACAGAAGGCAGGATTTGATGTTTTGGCATTTAAGGGCATCTGAAGGCAGGTTAAGGTCATTTTTTGGCAGTAAAGAAGCTTTTCTTCTTCTTGTGAAATCAACTACAAGTTAGTTTACGCTTCTGACAGAAAAGTCACATTGAACTACCAAGCTTTGATAGAAACAGCTGTCACATTGCAGTAGCTTATGTTGCATTCTTTATTTACTGCAATAATATTAGTAAAGTACTAGATATTATATCTGTCTACATGAGAGTGATTGGCTGTCAGTGTTGTCATTTAAATAATGAAAAATTAGAGCCAACATTCACATGAATAGGCATCTTGTTTCTGTTAAGAGAAGTATTTTAAACTGTTTGTAGTCATGAAAACAGAAATGTTTTCAGGAACTTCCCTTGCAGTCAGATGTCTGCTAACTGCAACTACAGTAGTAAAAATAGTGGAGTCACTACTGTCAGTTTGTAGAGTGTTTTTGTTTGTTTTATTTCCAAAAGAACGAAAGAAGTGGTATATTTTCAGAATTAGGATGATGTAGAACACCTTGAGTAGAGAAGTGTGGTTGAGAGTTCAACAGCTGTAGTGATTATGGGTTAAAGCGTCTGATGGGTTCTGGTAAATAGAGGTCATGGTATTTGTCCTATATAGGTGATGTTTTAGGAATGGTGTAAATTGCTTTTTCTTTGGCTGATTTAATAGTTTTCAAGTGCAGATTTTTGATTGTCTAGTATTTATATTTCTAGTCTATAATACTACTTTACAGTATCTACAGAATACTCTTTAAGGTATTCAAAATAATACAGCTGAATATGCACATAAATTCTTAAGAAACTATATTTAATATATTTCTAGTTTGTATATGAATCTATTTAGGTCTCTTTCTTGTGTATATGAGCACAAAAATTCAACAAATCACATTCTTCCTTCCAGAATGTTTACCTGTAAAGTCATCTGTATTTTTTTTTCTTTTTCACTTTTTATCTACTTCCACAATAGCAGGTTAATGTCTGTGCACTATCTGTAGTTGAGCTATCCCCCCCTGCCCCCAGTCATAGTATGTCTGATATATAGAATTCAGAAGTCCTTCAGACCTGAGAAAACACATTATTTGTTACTCTATCTGTTTACACATATGCTCACAATCTTCTTTCAGAGGAAAGAAAATTTGCAGTGCCTTTTCTGGACACTTCCACAGGCCTAGCAAACTGAGAACAGGAGCTTGGGACTTGCCTTGGTTTGCATCTGCAGTGATAAGCTGTAGTTACACAATTAGTTGATCAGCTTTTAAAACCAATTGAAGCTTGAAATAGTCCCATAGTGCTTGATTTGTATCCTTATCTGAGGCTGGTAGGTGCAGGAAGAAAAGGGTTTTAACTATCTCTTCCCTACCTCCTTCTGATTTCGTGTTTTCCCCTTCTCCTATAAGAAAAAAAAATCCTTCCTGGCCTGTACATAGGTTTCAAGAATCTGTTAGATAGCTTTCAAAGAATTGGGTATTATTTTTTGACATGTGGAGGAGATATACTGCATGTATGTAGTCCGATACAAAGAAAACAGAGTTATGCTGGTTTCCATTCTTTGGATTTTTCTTGGAACAGGTTGCCCAAGGAAGCCGAATACCTCTATCCCTCAAGGTATTTAAAAGTATTGGAGATGTGGGACTTGGGGACATCCATTACTGGAGGACTTGGCTGGGTTTAAAGGTCTTTTCCAATTTAAATGATTCTGTGATTCACAGTCTGGTCCTTTCCTGTTTTAGAGAAGAGAATGTGTGAGTAAAGCTAGAAGGCATCTTACCAAATGTTGTGTTTAGGTGATTTTGTCAGTAAGAATATGACATATTATTAATCATTTGCCACACATTCAGGAATCCTAGTAATAGGATTGTGCCTAAGTTCTACTTCAATAGAAAAAACATTTCTGTGTTTTTTACACAGAAATTACACTGTGTTACATTCGTCATAATATAAATACAGAAGGAATAGGGAATAGAAGGAAGCATGAGCTAACTATAGAACTTTAGAATTTTCACTTTCTTTGCAGCCATTGTTGCAGGAATGGGATCTAAATAGAATCTAAAGCACTATAGTGAATGGGAAGGAGAATTAAACTTCACTTGATGCAGAAAGTCAGTGGGCTACATACGGCTTGAGAGAAGTATACGCTTGGCCTTTTTCTTGGTATTTTTCTTTATGTTCTGCTTTCAGCCTATGTTGGAGACAGGATAGTGGATCAGAAGATTCTTTGGTCACACTGAATATGGCTGCTATTTTACTAACATTTTAAAAGAAACCTCTTTTTCCAAGCATGAGCACTGTGTGTGTGGGAAAACATAAAAGTGCTTGTTTGAAAACTTAAAAGTGTGAGTGGATAAATTATAAGTTTTGATCACTGTTTTGAAGAAATGGGCTCTGAAACTATTGGTTAGATGAATTTGGATCAACTTTGCAAACTGGATTGAAAACTAGATTTAAAAGCATCTCAAAGACTGTTTCCAGAATAAAGGAAAGAAGGAAAAAAATTTAAATTTATGCATAAAAAGATGTGTAAATAATTCTGGCTACTTTTTTAACCAGATCCAATATGATACTTTTTTTTTCTTGTGCTTCATTCCTTAAAGTTGACTGATCTTTTGCTAGTAAGGAATCAGATTCTTCAAGAAAAGATCTTTCGTCTCTACTCAGAATGTGGATTCTGGTTTTTGAAGTCTGAAGAAAGTGATTAATTTTAGTGGTATTCTTGATTCCAAGAACTTGCAAGGAGTAGTGCAAATATCTTTACCATGTTCACTGTCCCTAGAAATGCCACCTTCTGTTAAATGTTCTTCATGTTGCTCTGTTCAGAGTTCTTTCACTGAAATAGGATTGATGCTTATCTCTGTTTCTCAGCTGGTTTTCAGAGTAGAGTAGGACATATTTCCATTTGGTCTGTACTTTTTCGTTTTTAAAAAATATGAGTATGATCAACACAATGGAAACTGGAATAGAACATATTGGAAATATTATGGTACCATCTATTGTATTTTGGGAGATGGTTAAATATTAACAAAAAATGTTAGGCATGAAAGGATGAGAAGGAAAATTAAAATTGTGGAAGAGTTCATATTGTTTCATATGCTCCTGTATTTTCTTAGAAGAGGTCTTATTGTAAATGAATACTATTTCCAGCTTCTCTTCCTTTTTTGTTTTGTTTTGTCTTGTTTTTAATGTAATAGGAACTTTCCCTGACATACGTGATCAGACACAGCCTTTAAAGTTGTCCTGCTATTAATGTGAAGTTTACCATACATTCCACATCAAATGTGGGAGATTTGCATACAGTTTTTTGATTTGCTCTTGAGCAAATCAAATTATTTTCTGATTTGGTAATCACAAAAGCCAACCTCTACTTGTCCATTTCACTTCTGAAAACAGTTTGTCCATATTTTAAACATTACAATGGAATAAATTGGGCATATTCTAACAAGAGATTGTCATAATCATGTCTGATGTGTGTCCAGAGTGTATGCATATGCTGCATTGTTGTATACAAGTACGTTAACTTCATTAACTTTACAAGACCTTATGAGTTTAAACCTTGTTTTGAGCAATGTTTATCACAGAGCTGTCAAACTTTGAAACATCTAGTTATGGGTTTAGTTTATTGTTGCTCCAGCATTACAGGCAGCTCTATATTTTTATTTTTCTTTATTAAACAGTATCAGAATGTTTAATTCTTACAAATGTAATATTAGCTGCCTTACTCTCTTATGTAATGTATTGATTTATATTTGCTGTGAAGTTGTAAATTTGAAAAAAAGTTGTTATATTTATATATATAATTATATATATATATGTATTTGTTTTATAATTAGCCCTGCAGCTGAAATTTTGCAGTTGGCTGGTTAGCCATTTGAGTTGCACTTCATGATTTAAATATAATTAATGTGTGACATCAATGTAATTACCACCTTTGTTATGTCTCTAAAAATGTGATAGGGGCTGATTGAAAATTTAATTAATTCATTCTCGTTTTCACAGTTTCTTTCAGATTCAGTTCCCCAGTACAGGGGCATAAATATTTTGAGAAAGACCATTACTTTTTAATATTTTTAAGTAGTTATTGTTACATGATAAAATCTTTTATTTTTAAAATAATATAAAACAAGACTTTATATTTCAAATAAAATATTTTGACTTAAAGTAGTACTGCTTTATGTCCCTTTTACAGATGACTGAGGTTTTTTGCGCAGTGTCATAATCAGTATCTAACAAACAGTGTGGTAGTAAATGTAGTATAGTAAAGTCAGAATCCCATATCCTATTTAGCAGTAGAGAAAACTAAGTGATCTGACTATATTTAATCTAAAATCAGCATATCAGCATCATTACCAGAATGTGACATATAATTCCTGATATTTTTTCACTTCCTCTACAGTGTTATATATCAGACAGACTTACAGCATCTTTTAATTTCTTTTCTTTTGTAGATAGAGGGCATGATTGGAGGCAGCAGTAACATTCTACAGGGTTCAGCAAAATTTTAACTCACTTCCTATAAGGCAGAGACTCACTTAACACAAACTATCAACCTTAACTTGCAGCAGAAATAGTGCTTCTTAAAAAAATTAAAATAAATAGAACAAGACTTTGCTGTTAACAGTGTGTTGTATTTTCACAGGTATCCAAATTATGAATTTATCAGTGATAACTCCATATCCTGGTCAGCAGGACTTCATAACCGATACACTGAAAACTCCCTTAGAGGTGTTATTTTGGATATTCACTTTTTGTCTCAGGCAGACTTCCTGGTCTGTACGTTTTCGTCCCAGGTAAACTGCAATGCAAATACAATGTAGATTATATGTACCAGTTCTAAATCTTAGTCTTCTTCATGCTCCTGTTATCTTGTTCTCAGTGATCTCTCATGAAAATTTTAGGCAAGAATCAAAGGCTTGGTATTTTATGTGAACATTTAGAGGACTGTAAGCATTGGTTACTTCTCTTTAATTGAAGTTACTGCCTTAATTAAGACATTTGAAATAAGCAAGAAAAAATACTAAACATGTTTGAGTTTCTTGTTTTGCATAAAGTTAATGTATAACTTGTATCCATCCATTTCTATGCCGCTTGGTAAGGCATTTGAAATAGATAAAAATAATTGTAAACATGTTTAACACCTTAATTTTTCATGAAGGACATATAGAGCTTGTTTCCATCCATTTCTACACATCCTTGCATTCTACTACAGTTCAAACATATCTGCTGTTGCCTTAGTTGATGGTGGGAGTGGAAAAGATGAAGAGCACTGACATTTAGTTTCTCTTCAGTCTATTCCATTTCTAGCAATCCAGTGGTAGCATAATAAGTGTGAATTCTGACCTCTGTAATCTGTAGAGACTTCTTTTTGCACATAATTATATGCTACAAGCTTCCTTTCTTGAGTGATGTGATGAAGGAAATTGGAGTCCAGTAGGAAACTGAATCATATAATTGTCATTGTTGGTATTTGGTTCTTTATTGCATTATATTGTACATGAATTTCATATATCATGAAAAGCTTTTATAAAAAGCTGTTTTAAGATTAAAAGCACAGCAAAAAGTCACCAAGCAGTATTTTGTGAGTGGTATGCTGATCCACCTGATTCAAATATGGCAACATATGATTGAAATCAGACTGAATGTTTTTGACGTGCTGTTCTCATATATTCTCTTAGGTGACACAATCACATGTGATTGTACTGTTAGATGGAAGTGGACACAAAGCTCAAAAGCTAAAATTCACTTAAAAAGAAATCATTTTTCCACAGCCTCAAATGTAAATTGTCTGCTGCACTGTAATTACAAATAAGTAACAAGCATAATATTAATACTAATTTATGGTCAATACAGTGATATGTTGATCTTGACAAGCAGAATTCGTAATAACATTGCCATAGCAAGAAGACAGCAAAACCAAAAAAAAGTATAGAAAAGCCTCTTATCCTTCAATCATCCTTATAGATACACTTTATTTAGTTTGCCACACCCTGTAAGAAGACCTTTTATAGCATATTTAGAAGGTTATTAATATAGGCTATTTCAGACCAAGACATGAATAAACTCATGCAGGATTCACTTGCTAAAAAGCATTTTCTATTGAAAAGATGTAAAATCTTTAGTAATATGTGTGTGTATCCTCTTCCTGGAGTAGGCACACATGCAGAGAACAAAGCATCAAAAGCAGTCAGAGAAGCTATAAAAAAATAAACTTTTACAAATGTATGGATAATCAAATTGGTTTCTACGTTATGGTGTGTAGCAGGTACTTCAAATAAATAACTTCAACCTGATCTTCTGAAAGCTACTTCTCAAAAGTTAAAGTTCAGATAGAGAGGGTTAAAAGGAAATCTATCACATTTTTAGAGTAAATACCTCTCTCAAAGAAGCTAGGAATGTACAAATATGTCTGGTTTGACTGATCAAAGTTCTATTCACTGTATTTTCAAAGGTAGAAAAGTAAAATCAAGCTTTACTATATTAACATAGACTAAAAATTATGAAAAAGCTCAAATGCTTTTTCATATTGAAGAAATCCGCTGTATTGTTAGTTCATTAACCTTTATCAAACTTATGCAAAATCGGGGAAAGTTACAATAGTGCAGATCAGAAATCTGAAAGCTTGCAGTGGCCAAGTCAGACACTTGACAGAGAAGAGCTTTCTAGCCAATTGTTGAAAAGAGCTTCGTTTAATATAGCAGCAGCCTTTTGTGTTCCTGGCAACTCTGAGAAGTACAACACAATTCTGATATGGGAACCTGTGTTCAGTTTGGAGAAAATTCCCTTCATAAAATGGAATATAATGACAAGTAAAAATACATCTCTCTTCTCACCAACATCGTCTTGCTGAAATTCAGTTTCGTTTACGTGTCGTCTAAGTTGCCAATAGTCATAATTCTATCACTGTTCTAATATTATAACAGCATTTTAAAGCCTTGGACTTCTGGAATTGCTTGATTATGAAAATTGGAACTTCCTTTAGAAAAGTAAACATAAAGCCTCATTATTGCAGGATAAACTTAGAAAATGTAAGTTCTAAAGGTTCAAAGGGAAGTAAATACAGTTTTTAGTAGTAGTAGAAAAAAAACTTAATTTGTGCTTACATTTGATTGGCTAGAGAACATTTATTTTTAAAAACAGGATTGCTAGTGTTCATATAGATGTTTTCAATTTTTACTGAAGAGTTGACTGTTCTAATTATTTATCAATTTGTTTATTTCTTTACCAAATCTGATCACCAGAGGATTAATTAAAAAGCAATTTCATGCATCTTGTCAGTAAATATCCAGTTTGGGGGTCGGTGGTTTGAGGTTTGTTTGTTTGTTTGTTGGGTTTTTTTGGTTGGTTGATAAGTTTTTGTTTGTTTTTTTTTTTTTAACTTGGGCATTCCGAAACTTGATCTCCTGGGAAACTTACCATACATTGATTGCTGACTTCTGTGGTATATTGCAGGCACACGCAATGTTAATGGCTTCTCTTCTATTTTTATTTCTAAGGTTTGTCGAGTTGCCTATGAAATTATGCAGACGTTGCATCCAGATGCTTCAGCATATTTCCATTCTTTGGATGATATCTACTACTTTGGGGGACAGAATGCTCATAACCAGATTGCTATTTATGCTCATCATCCACGAACTGCTGATGAAATTCCCATGGAACCTGGAGATATAATTGGAGTAGCTGGAAATCACTGGGATGGTTATTCAAAAGGCATCAATAGGAAATTAGGAAGAACAGGCCTGTACCCATCCTATAAAGTTAAGGAGAAAATTGAGACAGTCAAGTATCCTACATATCCAGAGGCTGACAAGTAGATTAAAAGGAAGACATTCAGCAGTAATTCTCAATTTTGATTGGTTCGAACCAGCCAACAACACATAACTAATGGTTTATATGGGATTTGAATTTGCATTTTAACATGGAGTTAAAATCAAAGCCTTTGCAATGAAACTGGATAAGAAGCTGAGAACAAATGGATGGGCTATTATCTGAACTTACTCTTAAACGTTTTTGTTATATGCACTCTCACACATGCACACACAAACCCACATATAACAGGAAAACTGTTGTTTTATACTTTTTGTCTCTTTTCAGGATTTATCCCAGTCATTAGTCTTACGTGAGCTTTAGGCTCTTCTCTCTGCCATTAATTTACAATAATGTTCAGACTTATAACACTGCCACATTGTGTAATATGAGTGACATGAACATATTTTGTATGTGCAAAATTTAAAACATGGTGCCTATATTTGAAAAGTTTGTGACCTTTTTAGAAGAGCCATGCCTATTTCACAATGGGCAAGAGTCAACTTTCATCTGATGTTACCGTGACCACTGAACTTGCTTCAAACAAGATTCAGATTTCAGACTAGATTTCTTTACAAGTTTGGGTTTTTTTTTTTTTAGCATTCCGTTGATTACTTCTCATCATTAATAAAATAAAGGATAAATTCGACAATAAAGTAGTCACTGTCTGTTAGGAACTTTTGTAAACAATGCCATGAACAGATTCTTTAATAGTGACAATGTTTCTGGACATTGCTTTGGATTGAGAAAAAAAACCAAAAACAACAACCCACAAAACCCACAAAAAAGGGAAAAAGTAGCTGGAGTTTCATTGAATTTTAAAACACTGTGTAGTACAACAGTTGTGTAGTGGCACAGTGCTGCTCAGTTTTGTGGACAGTAGGTAACAGCAGAATGACTTCAGTGACTAAATTTCTTACATTTACTCTCTAGCACTATTTTTTTACCTTCTGTGTTTCTCGTCTGAAATTAATTCAGGTTTTAGAGTATTATAGGTGGCCTCTTATCTTTTTGGCATTGAGTGTAGTTACTTTGAAGTAAAATACTTCAGGTTATCCCATTTATAGAACCTGTCAATCTGGACTACTTCAAAAAAATTTAACAATTTACCCCCAAATAGTAGGTTTGAGAAAAATATACACAAGGATGAATTTTTATGCATGTCATGAGGTTGTTAGTAATTCTTAGTGTTTTGAAATCTTTTGCTAGTCAGCTGTCTATTAAGAAAAGAGAAATCACAAAATAATTTTACAAACAAATTTGTAGATTTGGCGGTTGTATATATATATATACATAAACAAATATATATATATATATATATGAAATATGCAAGATAACAAGAGATTGTTTCCAAATAAGAAGAACATTAATAACGTTTTATATAGGCTCTAGTGCAATTCAGTCTGGATTACTGGAAGTGCAGAAAATGTTTACTGTTCAGGGACTGAGAAAATGCCACGTGAGTAAAGATTAAAAAAGCATAGTTGGTTGACCTTAACAAAGCAAAAGTATATTTAATTATATTTATGAATAGATGAAGGATAGTGTAAACATAATGAATGGAGGCACTTGACCATGAATAAATGTTAGGCTGAAAAATAAAAGGAAATCTCTGGCAGTGTGAAATTCAGCAGCAGGCTTCCAATTGAAATAGTGGTGAAATGGAACTGTATTGGAATGTGAAGGAATTACAAAGTGGTACTCTGACATTACTTGCAGGACTGATCTTGTAGATCCGTTCCAGTAACGTGTTCCTTAACTGGAAAACTGGTTTGTGTCTTGAAAAAGAGTAACAAAATCTAAGCTGAAAACTTCTGTTGGAAAAAAGATACATTGATCGTAGTATTAAATAGACATATCAGTGAAAATGAGCATAGATACCACATAAGATTTAAAGACTAATTGAAGCATAATGGCAAATGAGTAGGAGTGACCAAGAAATGCTAAAGATGATGAATTTTTGTGATGAAAGATGCCTAGGGTTAACTGGTGTTTCTGTATCTTGGAACTAGAAGCGGCTTGATGTTATTTTCCTGTCTAAGTGATTCTGATAAATTTTCCACTAACTTAGGCAAACATGATATTTCAGAGGTACAAAGGTAGGGTGAATTATAATTTTTTTTTAATTTTATTTTAAATTGTACAGATTAAGCTATTGCTGCTTTCTTTTTCAATTTGAAAAAAAATAATCCAAACTGATGCATATTGCTTCCTCAACAATTAAATCAATTCGTTTTATCTTTGGGAAAACTAATTTAATTGTTTCTCCACAAATACTACGTTATCTGTTTGATATTTATAGATTTTGAAAATGTTTTATTTTTTAAGCTCTTTACTTATGACTTCAGAGCTCATAATTTCTTGCTCATTTTTAGAGTGTGATTCACAAATAAGATTCATAAATAAATGAACATATGAAAATTCCTCCAGAGTCAGGTAACTCAGTTGAAAATACTACTAGAGAAGATAAATAACAGAACATCTAGGATGAGCCCAAAGGCAAGAGCAGATCTTCTGAGATGGATGGCAACGAGAGAACTGAAAACGCTGATGTTATAAAATATGTACCTATACAGTGTGGCAGTTCCTCTGCAGACTATATCTGACAAAGTACTGGCAAGGTACACGTGCCTCCTTACATATTCTGAGTACCTAATGAATAATTAGGTCATCATCTTTGAGAAAATGATCATGAAATGATACAAAATTATAGAGTTACTGTTAATAATTCAGAAATGTACTAATGTAGATGCTATGATCTTATTCCCCTGGGTCTTATGATCCTCTAGTGCGTATAATTCAGTACTTCTTGGAGGAAGAAATCTAGCAATACGCTACTTGCTAGATGCATCTGTTTCTAGAGATTTCTTTCAGTTAAGACTACCAGTTAATTATGTCTTGGAATCCTGGGACATTGGTACGCTAAAACTGAATTTTTTTTATAGTAAACAAAATGAATATTTGAGACTTTATTCTTGGTTACAATGGAGTCCAGGTAACATCCATGGGTAAGTGGAAGAGAGAACCCCAGATTTTTTATTGTAGCTCACAGAAAAGTAAAATAACAGGAAATAAAAATGTTGTCTTTAATTCCTGAAAGAAAGCTGAATCTTTTGAAGGTTGTGAACTCATTGAGATACTAGCTGGAATGCTTGCAAGGAAGCAAGTGTACATCATGTTTCTTCTGTTCGCCTTGTAGCTGTGCAACAGTCCAGTCATGTAATTTTTGCCTCATACCAAACCACCTTCTCAGACATCCATAAAACAAAGAGCTTTCATACTCTCTTAACTACTGTTTAATTAAACTTTCCTCTTTAAGAAACATTTGTATGTGTGTGTGCATGTTGTGTACATAAAAACGATATGAACAGCACTGTTTTGTTCTTTGCTATTTTACATTATCGCTGTCACATTCTCTGTAAAAACTTACTTGCCAGGTAAATGTAGTCTCTGGAAGCTCTCATGCTGCTTACCAGTCAAGAAATTTATTCTGGGTAGTTCAGTTAACTAGTCTTCTGTGACAGTGGTCACCTGGGGTCATCATCTGCAGTTTGCTGCTACCACCAACCTGAGCTCTGTCCTTGATTTGGCCTGTGGTCAAATGCGTGGGATTTACAAGCCTTCTCTACCAACATCCTGCCCATGTGAACTGTTGAGTATTATGGATTTGTTTATGAAGGATTATGTTTTATTTCAAAACTTTAAAATATTTTTAAATGTTTATCTTCAGATAAGTCTTTTGTTTATCCCTTCTATCACTGAATTTTAAGGAAGTTTTAAGGAAACCATTGAGTTTTAAGGAAACCATAAAGACTTCTCTCCTATACCAATTTTTCAGAAAGGAGAACTGGTGATAACTTTCTTACAGAGAGATACTCACAATGTAAAAGTTTCCTCCATAACGGGTTTTATGTTTCTTTGGTATGCAATTATAAAATAAGAATCTTGTCTTCTGAGCTAGGAACACAATAGAAAATAAATAGAACATTTTCATGAAAAATTGTTGATAGGGGGATGGAGATTTTCTTTCATGCAAGTGGAGTAGCACTATTTGAAATTTTTTCCAAACAGTGAATTGAGCTTGTTTTTTTCTCGTCATTAGTTTCTTCACAATGCAATCTCTAATGTGTCTGAGGAATGCAGGTAAAAATAATTTGCTTAGTCTGGGAGATGGGGAGGAAATAATCTAATAAGAAGACACAAATAAACATTTCAGTACTGGGTTAAGGACCTCTGCCAGCGAAATCATTCTGCTCTTTGCCAGAAATACTTAGAATTTGCAACCTTCATTTTGATTTTGCCTAATACCAGTCCCAGTCACATATATAAAAGTCATGCTGGTCATATTCTGATAGTTGGTTGTTACTACGTATATTACAGTTTTATTCTTATTTTGGTGGCTTGGAAGCAGGTTGTCAAAGGGCACAAAAGGCTGCTTGGCTTTCTTATTGTATTGAACTAAAATTGCATTTTAAACTCACAAAAATTCCATTTACCTAAGGTGCCACTAGAATTATTATTGTAGGCTACAGACTTTTTTTAAGGTCCTCTATATGCACCTGCAAGCATATCTGGAGCAAGACTGAAGCAAAGTAAGTTACGTATGAATATCAACTGTATACAGGTTAGACTTCATAGTATCCTGTTCATTTCTAAAAAGCATGAAATGTGGCACTGCATGATACAAATAAGAGGATAGTAAAAAATTCCGAGATCTGCAAAAGAAAGTTGCTAGTCTGTTTGAATGCATCACTGTGTACAAGATTATTCCTGAATCTAAGTATGTAAGACAGAAATCTTCAACATTACTCAAGAATCCCATCCACTGATGTGTTTGGTGGTCTTAACCCCTTTTGGTACCATGTTTACTGTTTGGTGGAGTTCCTCTATTTTGTGTGCTTGTTTCCTTTGACTTATCTTGTCAGCAGAATCCTATTGCCACTGCAAATCAAGCAAGTTTGGATTAATGCAAAGTCATGACAACTTTTGCACAAAAATGTCTTTACTGTTGCTCAAAATTAACACTCTTAGGCTGACTCCTTAAGAGATGCTGTTGAGGGAAGGAGCTGTCTCCACTGGACTATACATGTTTTATAACTGCTGGCACACACATGTACTGGTTTTACTTTCAGTTTTGCATTATTTTCTCACTTCATAAAGACTTGAGATTTTGCTTTCATTTTGATATATTTATGAAGGTTTTCCTGGAGCATGGTGAGATAAAGTCTCAACTGTCCTGCATTTTCTTCAAGAAGTATAACAGACCTTACCCTTTTTCCTCTAACTGCCTTAAAAACACCCTTCAGTCGCACCATTTTAATAGAATCAGATAGATCTATGCTTCTGGAAGACTATGGAATTTTTTTACTCTTCCAATAGCCTTACTGCCTACTTGCATCTGATCCTGTCCTACCATGGTTGTAGGAACCTTTGTCAAACCTTTCTGCTTTGCATATTTTGATTTCCTTGCCTAGTGGTCATTACTTGACTGAGAGTCCAAGGGACAAATGTCTGTATTTGGTTTTTCATAATAACATGTGAAATTGTATTACTGGCTGATTATTTTTTTTATGAATTGTATTTTTTTGTTTTGTCACTAATTGGTATAGTCAAGGATTCAAAGAGTAAAAAAAAAAGAGTAATCTGATGTGCCTGAGAAGTGTTTAGGGGGGCTTACAAGGCATAGAAATTCCTTATGTATTTAGGTTTACAGCTCATAGCATGACAAGTATCTTGACTAGATGAAAGATGTATTCCTATAGAATTCCCTGTTCATTTTTGCCTACTGCTTATTATACACTTATGCCTGCAGCTTAGTTTGCAAGAGACACAATGTGAATGCTGTCTTTTTACAGGACTATACAGATAATTTTCTTCTCTTCAACCTTAGAATCCTTTATTTTAGTTTAGTTTTAGTATTCTTGCTCTCTGGCAAGTTTGGTAGGGTTTTTTTTGTTTGGTTTTTTTTTGTTGTTTTTTTTTTGTTTTTTTTTTTTTTTTTTTTTTTTTTTTTTTTTTTTTTGGGTTTTTTTTTTAATAATACAGCTACATTATTCTCAATTACTGCACTGCAAACAGTGCCACAAGGATATTACAGCTCAGCTGTGAGAAGCCACTGAATGTAAAGATTTCTGCCCGATTCGGCTGTCTACAAAAGATCCGTCTGTTAAAGAAGCCCAAGTATGTTTGTTGATACCTTTCCAAACAGTAGCAACCTGGAAGAATGGAAGGAAATCAATAACCAGGACATCCTACTTTGTTCTTTGTGAATGGGAAGGAACTGGGCCTGTGTTATGTCTAACTGAGATGCTGGAAAGCAATTAACTAGTTGGTGAGAGTAGTTTGCTTCACTGCTTCAGCTTATTGCTGGAGAATGAACTGTGACAAGTTTATAATTCTAAATATATGGTCAGTTTGTAACATCTATACAATTTTGTTTTCACTTGAGAATAAAGTTGTTATACACAATAAGTTCAGACTTGTGGGATGGAGTTCGTTTTGCATGAGTATTTCTTAAAATGATTGTTGCTTATGACTAATATTCAGTTATTCAGCAAAGATAGAAAAATCTTGTTGGGCTGATTTTACCATTTTTTTAACCTCTATGTCAGTAGAGGTTATACAGAGGCTAGCACTAGTGAACCTTCATGTAATAGATTTAGGATTGATGGATTTGTTTGCTTACTTGTTTCTTCTGTTTATATACAAAAGAGAAAAATGTTTTATTAACGTTACAAAATTATAGTTACAATGCATCTACCTGCTCAAAATGTATTTCTTTAGAGCTACTAATGTGTTATGAGCTACTCTTTATTACACTGATTCATATTAGCTGATGTTTGTATGTTTCTGAGTGTATTGCTCATTCCTTTTGTCCACTGTTTAGACTGTAAGATTTATGATTCTCTAATGCTTTTTTGTGTTTTGAACACTCTTGTCCTACTAGGATTCTTGTCATTCAGTAGCATCCCTAGACAGTACAGTAATATAAATAATCATTGTAGTCATAAAATGTGTTAAACATTTACTCTAAACTGTTAAATTCAATATGAATTTTTTTGAGTTTGCTTTTATTTGTTTTACATTTATATTTTGTTATATGTATTGCTTATTTGCCTTCATGTGTACATGAAAAGAAATTCTTAAAAAAACCCCAGCAAATCCAAATATACAGGAATACAGATACAGGAAGTTATCTTAGTTCCTTCCTACATGCTGATGACCTTTGCCATTGATAGCATATTTATATGTTTGGTTCTGAAACAGCACAATGATTTAAGAAATTATGTTGTGTACTTTTTTTGCTCTCATTCCTTCTCTTGGAATTTAATAACTGACCATATGTATGCTAAACCTATTCCATTGTGGATTCAAACAGATTCATAATCATGCTGATTGGTTTGGTATATATTAGTCAATGAGAATTTTTGCAGTAAGCATGAATGTATATCCTTTATTTCTGTGCTTCTAAAATTGAATGTAAAAGAGTAAATGTAAGGACCGTTGGAATAATGGGCTTTTCTCACCTTTTGCTGAACTGTCTAGAGCTTACTCATGCTGATTTTCATTCTCAAGAAAATTGTAGGAATATGCTCTCAAGGTCAGATGCGTGCGCCATAGACAGTTATGTATGTAATATGAAGGTATAAAATCTGTTGAAGAGTCTGGAGAAACCTCTAGAAGATGAGGATGCGACCAAGGCAATGGTTGGCTTGATATGAAGGAGTTTATCTGCCAATGCGATTACTGGAGGTCTTGTTGTTGTTCTCTTCTTGGGCTGCCCCTTCAGGGTTCGTTTAACAGACATACATTATTTTGTCATGAATTCATGCTGGATGGACATTGGTTCCAGAACATTCTTTTTCTTTCTAATAAGATGCATCATGTTAATACAGGTGCTCTGCTATTCTACCTCTGTAGTATAACAGTTTGGATTTTCTCAGTGCAGTGCTGATGTTACTTCCTCTTCAAAGTTTTGCTTGAGGGGCTTCCTTTTGGTAAAGTCATACACTTGAAGGTTGAAACGTTGAAAAAAAGGAAATAATGCCATTCTTTACTGATTTGAGTCTGATATTTTATTTCTAGGATACCTGTAATTTGCTTTGCTGGCATACAAATCCTACAAGGTAGGTTTTAACTTTTCTTCTGTAGCAAGTAGCTCACTGCTGTTGTCTGTAGACGACAATTTGATGCTGAAAGTAAGCTTTAAGCCTCTGCAAATATTTCTATTTCTTATTGCTGAGAAAGAGTGGTGACCCCTCCTGATAGTAGGTGTCTGGAGTCCACAAGAACTAGGTAGGGCTAATTTCATGTGATACAATTTTCTTCTGCCAACGTTGCCACTCTTTTGCCTAGGTCTCTTTTATCCAGCTTTGCTTTGTTTTGAAAATTATCGTGCAGTGCAGGCATACAAGGCAATAGTTTTGGCTGATTGAAAGGAGTTGTAAATGAGTTTTCTAAGCGTGTTGCTAGAACAAGGCACAACAATGTCCATTAATCTCTTCATTTATGCAATATCTTCTCCAGCAAGTTCTCTACCACTGGTGCCAACTTCATTTCTTATTTTCCAACTGATTTCCTCCCTGTCTCTGCTTATGTACCGTGGTCTTCTACTCTGTTGATGTAGATCTCAAAAAAACCCTGCATATGCACAAAAAATGAAAACAGAAAATGAAATGCAAAGAAGTTATCCCATCTGATTTTTTCATTAAATTTTGTCTTCTGTATGTCACATTTTTGAATTTTAAGTTCTCAGAGGCAAAAAAAAAGTAAATTTCATTTTTGTTCAGACTTTTAGTCCTGAAACAATAGACAAAAAGGTTTCCAGTGGTAAAACTTTTCCAAAAACATTAGATCATTTAGGCCTAACACAAGCATGATAAAAAATACAAAGCTCATTAAGTTCCTAAAAGTAGAACTGCATAGAGGATTACTCTGAATGCCAGAGTAGAAATACACAGGATTATAATTTGTTTTTCCCCTGGTTTTCTCCTGTTGGTTTAACAGCTCATGTAAGTTGCTGCTTATCTGTGACAAATTGGCCTTAATTAGCATCTGCGGAACTGGACAGACTCTTCAATGCTGCCTCTCAGAACAACTATATAAAAATTTGTCTCAAGACATTTTTAATCTTAATACGAAATTACATTGATATTCTGTTATAGTATTTAATGTTTTTGCATTTTGAAGGTTTTCAGATAACCACTAGTGGGTGGTATATAACATGAATGATAGAACTTTAACTATATCCATCTGGAAGTGTAGGAACAGCTGTTCATGCATAAGGCAATACACTGATATATCATATTAATTAATCATTTTGATGTCACAGGATGTGCAAAGTGATCACTGTTTACTGCGTAGCCGTATGGCTAGCAAATGATTTGTGACATCATTGTCCATTTAACTGAGGTGTTTTTATTAAAGAACAGTAGCTATGACTAACAACGTTTCCTTATTTTAGTTTGAAGTCTCTCACTTGTTTATTATGGCACACACTCAGTGACTGAATAATAAAGTATGTGAACTACATTTTACTACTGGAGACAGGTTCAAAGGGTAGTTGGGTCCCATCCAAATCACTTAAATTAAGAAAAGAACATGCTATTGGACAAAAATGCTCATATTGATTTCAGTGAAAAATATTTGATCTGGAGTCTTCAAATTTTGTCTGGAGAACATTTAGTTTTCAAAGTAGTGTGCATTGGAACAGTGCCCATGTTTTCTCATTATTAGTATTTATTTGAGGAGTTTTATGCTGATGATCTCAGAATTCCTAACATATGTCAAGATTCTCTTTGTTTATGACAACATAACAACAGTGTGCTACACAAGCAGACAAGACTGTTCTAAATTCCAAAATGCTTTTTCCTTCTGTGTACATGTTGGTGCTCTGGAATGGGTGCATGCGTGCATCATCAGACTATCTTGTCAATATTGAAGTTAAGTATCTCTAGCATGCTTGCAATTGCAGAAAATATTTTTCCAGGACTCACAAGAGGAAGTTCCCTAGATGAGTGATCCTTATTTTCAGCAGTAGTATCATTTAGCTACTTATCTGCAATGAAGGGAAACAAGCCTTTTTTTTCAAAGATTGGTATCCATGTTCGCCTGAGGATGAAGTTAGGTAAAGGACTTTATACCGGCAATTTCTTCATAAATAAGACAGACTTAGTTCACAGGGTAGTTCAAATTATCTGCCCATTTTCTGGGAAAAAATGGTGATTTTTTGACTGATGACAAAGTATTAGTTTCACACTGTAACCTTTTTCAACAGTGTCTAGTAAGGTTACTTTGGTATGCATTCCTGACCTATGCAGGCTGCATTCAAGAAAAGGTTAATTTGAACACCAGGAAAAATATCTAAAAAAAAAAAAAAGGATATGGAAATAAAGGGGGGGGGAGGAGTTTGTTTGTTTAATTGCATCTTCTGATGATAATGGCTGTAGTTTTCCTTGCAAGCTTTGGAGCACTCCCAGGATTTACTTCATGAAAGCAATTAGAGTCTTCCGTCCTTTAAAAAGCAGTATCCTTTGTCTTATATTCTAATAAAATTTCTAAAATTTTTTCTTTTTAGTACTCTTCATGCATGTGTTGTCTTTCTTCATCTTTTTGTGATATGTATGTTTTTTAAGACTGCAGTAGCTAGAACAGATTTTTGGAAGTTTTGGTATCAGAACCCCCTGAGACATATGTGCATATGCTCTGTGTTTCATCATTACAGAGTTTCAATTAAACCCTAACCAAAGCTCCTAAAAATACTGATAAATATACAGTGCTCAGGTGTCACAATGGCTGTAATCTTGACTTGATTTTGAATAAAGTTGATCAAATTTTGTCTCTTTTAAGAGTCTGACAAATCTTCTAGTTTGCACCAGAAAATTTCAAACTAGATACGAGTGGAGTGCAGTGCTGTGAATGGTCAAAGACAAGAATGCTCAGTATAATTCCAGCATGTCCAAAAATTTTCACCAGCTTTAATCACTGGCAAGTACAAGAAAATAGCATAGACTTCTCTGAAGTCCTTATCTGAAGTATTTTGAACAAGCATTGTTCTGGGTATGTTTTCTAGTTAGTCATTCCTTCCATCAATACTGAAAAAGGACTGATTTCTTACTTCATTTATTGTTCGGAATAAAATGACAACTGAATAAATAGGTCAAGAAAGAGAAAAGTTAATTGCCTCTATCTAACAGATTTACCTTTGTAACATGCTGTTCCCCAATGTATTCCTTTTTTTCTAACTTTCCTCTTTGCTTCATATTTCTGTACACCTTATGAAGTCCATAATGAAAAAGAAATAGGAGGAGAATGTTTCCTTTACACTGTGCATAAATGGCTGATGTGTACTTAGGAACTGAAGGGTCTCGATTTTCTGACTTTAGGTGCAGAAATGCATGCCCATCCCTAGTGGAATGCACATTACAGCAACACATCAGGAAGAAAAAAAGATACTTTAGGGGTATGTATTTTCTCATTATTAAGGGTTTAGTATTAAGAGAGTTGCACTTCTCTCAGTAGTTGTCTTACATATTTATTCTACTCCTTGGTATGCAGTGTCATGGGTGTTTTAGTTATCAACCACTACACTCTAGGGCTGTTATAGCTCTTTTTGAGGGTTTAAGGCAAGAAAAACAGATCGCTCCTCTGTCAGTTCTTTCCTGCACAGTCATGTTTAAGAGATGGAATAACTAGCAATGCTTTTACCCAAACACATAGTTCCCAAATTCATAGTGACATTTTTCGTTTTTAGCCATCACTGACTTAAGATTATTTCTCCGTGTTCTAGAATGGGTATGTATATCATTCTATCTATGTTATTTTTATACTCTGTATTTTGAGAGAACGTTGTTCGAGACTGAGTGCTTTTATGGGAAAACTTAGGTCACTCAATTTAGGTTTATTCCCTTATTACAGGTATTTACAAACAGTGGCGAATGTGCAGATAGCAGTGTAAATGATGGATCTTTGTTACTATTTAGCCCCAATCCTTTTGGTTCCAAGATCCCTATAGCTTTATATTTTAATCTTACCAGAACTGGAGCCTGCTTAATTATTTTCTTAAAGGCAATGTTGGTTTTCCTTCTTAATGAAATTAAAAATAATGTTATCATGAGGTCGTAGGGGGACCTGAACTGCAGGTCTCACGATATTGAACTAGATACACAGTTTAACTCGGAGTACTTGCAGTGCTGCAAAATCCTGTCTGGGTTAGTACCAGCTGCGCACTTGCTATAGCTATTACTGCAATGTAGTCACATCACTGAGAGAAGTTACAGAAGTCCTTCTCTGGCTCAGCAGAATTAAACTATGCAAATTAGTGAAACTCAAAGAGTTATCTCTTTAATTGCTTGAAGGTCAAAATTAATTTAATCTTTACCCAGGTTTAGGGAAGATGTACTAAATGCAACTCAGCTAGCAGTTTGCTTTGTTCTACAATAAAACTCTCACATCCAGCACTGTTCCATATATTCTTGTGGTTACAGAAGAAATCCCAGAAATTTGTTTTCCATGTGATTATATCAATAGCTTGTGCATACATGATGGTAGAATTAAAGTCTCTTGGTGGAGACTGCACTTAGACAATATGGTATCTGAAATGGTGGTTGAAATCTAGCAGTATGTTTAATGAGAGCCTTAGACTTTTGCGTGTATTTTTAAGATGTCTACAATAAAAATCTAATGTTAAGCAGACTCAAGTGAAGAAAGGGGATACAAGAACAAGAGGGAGACAGAGGCATCAATCCCTTAACCATCCTTACCTTTAAGCACAAAGTGCATAGCACTTGGGTGACTGAGAGTAATTGTGAATGAAGAAAGCTGTCAATTTTAGTGAATAAAATGTCTAAAATAAATTGTGATTTATGATGTGAAGTATGTATAACCTCTATGTATGCTGAACTGTCCCTGTAGGTATGGTTGTAACTGTATATTGCAGCTTGCTAATTTCTTCACTAGAGTTCTAACAGTCTGTCTTATATACAGACTGATTCACTGTTTTCCCAGTATCATTTATTCAACTGCATTATCATTTATGCATACTATGATTCTCTCTTTATTTTTTTTGTTTTCAGGAACAATGTTGGTCTCTAGAAGTTGACACTGATAAGGCTGTAATGGCTGGGAAATATGCCTAATTTGAGCATATATTGTGAACAACTCTAATTGTCCTAAGTGTTATGAATAAAACTGTCATCTGGTGGTAATCTCTGTTTACAATTGCCCTGATTAGATTAGATTAGTTAGTGGCAGGACTAACTCTCAGCTTCCAACCTACCAACCTTAAAATCAGTGAAACATAAGAAACTCATGTTTGAGTTCATACTGTGTCATCATTTATTAACTGTGATAGTTTATTTTTTCAAGGTAACATTCATATATTAGGAATGAGAATTTGAAATCTAGACCGAATTGCATGTGCCAGGTAAAAACAAAAAGCATTTAAACTACTCTTGCATGTTTGGATCCTGATTTTATAGAAACGAAACATGTCAAAGAGGAGGAAGAATTCTGAACCCTGAAGATAGTGCACTCTCTTGCAGCTAAAAAGTCCTTGTAACTGGTCTTGATCCTTATTTTTTAATGGCTTTAAGTGGTTCAACTCATTTTAGTTTGAAAGAGAACTTATGTTTATGTTTCAACTTCCAAGAGGTGTTAGCTGATTTTTGTATTATTACATTTTTCCTTGTTAATTAAAGGCACAGATATGCATTCCCATTTCAGCACATATTAAACCCCTGTTGGAGAATGATTCCCCACAGTATCATAGCTCAGAGAAACAGGTGTTTGACTAATGTTCAGTGAGGATGAAAACATTTCTTGACAGATGCTCAGCCAAAAAGAAAACATAATCATTATTGCTGGGTAATTATAAATTAATTCAGTTTTGCTTTAATAGTGCTTTAATCCATAAGTGCTGGAGGATGGTAAAACTGTAGGAGAGTCCTGATCATCATGTATGTCCATTTCTCAATGGTCTGCTGCCTGTATTCTGGTGGATTATTCAGTCAGACATACTTCAGACAGTTTTTATATACCAGGTAGGGTAACAGCAGCAGTTTAACCATAGTAAAGTGAAAGTTGTCATAGCCTGATTACACTTTCATTCAGTGTAACCCTACATTAAACGCACCTACACAACACTGAAGTCCTAATTGTAGATGCACTTGAAAAAAAATTACTGTTGACTGCATTTAAGAGCTTGCTAGTTGCTCTTTTGAGAATATGTCTTGAAGACAAAGATTAATATAAGATATTTTTTCTTTTTATACCCTAATGGCTACCAAGCCTAATAAAAGCTGTTTGGACCATTCAAATAAGGCTACCTAGTAGTGCTTAAATGCTAATTAAAGAAACTTATCATCTGGAATGGGGAACTTTATTGAAGTCAGTTCACAATTTTAGCTTTTTCTGCTGACAAGCTATTATATTCTAGAAATGATAGGTTAATTAACATACCATAGCCATGGGGGAGGTACTGTTTGCTTTGTTTGTCCTTGAAAGAAAAACGAGATCTTTGCAGATAAACTTAACAAGCAGCATTGTGTCCTGTGAAAAGATCCTAAGTCAATGTGCTCTTTCAAAAATGGAAAGTTTCTCAAGTCTGTTTACTCGTGACAACTATCTCTGTAAAAATGAAATTCTAAGGGAGAACTTAAGGATATTTAATGAATGTTCTATTTTGAATTGAGTAGAATCTTTATGTTTATACTTAATTCTCCTGTGACTCTTTCAAGGATAAGGTGTGATAGATAAAATATTTTCTTTTTGTTTGCTACTTGTCATTTTTGACCTGTTATGCCTTGATGGTAGGTCCCTTGTAAGATAACTCTTTTCAGCATGCTCCATTATCCCTGTTTCTAATTGTTTGGATGCTCACTATTTGAATTATGTTGTGATTATTCTGAGAATAATCAATTATCAGAAAAAAAAATTTTTGCTACCAAACAGAAAATCCCATAGAAGGGATATTTCCGTGATTTTTTTCCCCTGGACAAAGTCTATTTTCCACTTTGCCACAGAAGGGTTTAATTTCTGTCACACCCTTTATTTTTTCCCAAGTTTTTAAATACTTATTTAATTTCTATTTAATCCATACAGCTCTCCTGCAAAGCACTGCAATATTACTTTCCTGACAAGGACAAGATTCTTCTTAAAAGATACTACTCTCCATAGCATAAGTGAGGAGCCCACTGAGGTAACATAATTTGAGCATGATAATGCTCTCTGCACTATTAAACATGGAGAGTTTAATTCCTGATCATAACCTCAGTCCAGAAGCCATGAAGGTGCTAATCAATTTTCCAACTTTATTCTCATCCACTCAAATGCTATTGCAGTGAACGTGTTCCAGAAGTTTCACAGAGACTGTGTTGCAGTTTTTGATCATTGTATTCATCATTCAGATTAATCTGACATAAAACAGGATTAGCAAAGTCCCCATTCAAGGTTAATTCAGAGAGCTGCTGTGAGTACTGATGTATTCAGTCATCTTTGACAGGATGAACTCAGTCATACCTTCTTGAATTTAAAATGGAAATGAGAGACTTGTGAGACTTGTATCTCTCACCTGTCTCTGAGACCAGTGGAAAACGGCAGGGACAAGGAAGACTTACCCTTCATGGAGGAGGGTTAGTTTAGGGAAGATTTAAATAAACTGGGAGTATGCAAGTCCATGATCACACCTGACTCAGGAAGTGCTGATAGAATTGGCTGATGTCACTGTAAGGTCACTCTTAATTGTTTTTGAACAGTCATTGTGTTTGGAGGAGATTCCTAACAGCTAGAAGAAATCAAATGTCACCCTTATTTTCAAGAAAGGCAAGAACGAGGATTTTGGGAGCTACAAACTGACCAACCTTGCATCAGTCTCTGGGAAGTCATAGAGCTGCTAATCGGGGAAACAATTTCTAAACATGTTAAAGGTAGAAGATGATTTGGAGTAGTTGGCATGCATTTATGATAGGTAAGTCTTGCTCAACCAACCAGACATCCTGGGAAGTTGACTGGCTCAGCAAATGAGAGGAAAGCTGTGAACTTTTTTTGTCTTGATCTTAGTAAGGCTTTTGACAGACTCTGAAATGCATCCTTGAGACAAATTTATGAAGTAAGCTATGACTAGAGAAGTAGATAGTGGGGTGGAGTGAAAATTAGCTGATATGCTGAATTCAAAGGGTTTTTGTCAGCAGCATGAAGTCCATCTAGAGTCCAGTCACTGGTGGTGTATCCAAGAGCCTAGGACAGTTCAGCATCTTCATTGATGACTTGGCTGATGGGGGCAGAGTGCAGCTCAATTTTACAAGTGACACAAAATTGAAAGGGGGAGCTGACACACCCTGCTGTTCAAAGGGACTTCCGCAGGCCAGAGAAATGGGCTGAGAGGAATCTGATGGAGTTCAATGGAGGGAGGTACCAAGTTCTGCACCTGGGGAGGAACAACCCCATGCACTGGAGCGGGACTGGGGACCAACCAGCTGAAAAAGAGCTTGGCAGAAAAAGAGTCGGGGTTCCTGGTGGACAATGAGCTGAATAAGTCAGCAACAAATGTCAGCCTTGTCCTAGGCTGCATCAGGAAAAGCATCCCAGCAGGTCAAGAAAAGTGGTTATTCCCCTCTACTCAACACTGTTGAGGACACATCTGGAGTGCTGTGTTCAGTTCTGGCCTTACCAGTGCAAGAAAAATGTGGATGTGAAGTGAGTCCAGAGAAGGGCCGAGAAGAAGATTAAAGGAGTGAAAAATCTGCCATGCTGAATGAACTGGGATTTTTCATCCTGGAGAATACTTGCGGGGAAGGAATCTTATCAGATATTTTAAAGTAAAAAGAGTATCCTCTTTAACCAGGAGACACACAAAGAGGTCTGCCTGTACAGGTATAAGAAAGACTTTAACAATCTAAAAGATCTTTCAAAAGTAGGCTGGAAAAGTTGCTGAATCATTGTAGGACATTTGTTAAGAACAAATGTTAGTGGTGGCTTCTTGCTGCTCTGTAAGCATAGCAGCACCTTATAAGCCTTTGTGTTTCAAAAAAAGTAACTTAGGAGATTTATCTTTCTTTTAAAGCTCCTTTTGGTGGCAGCCAGCCTAGAAGAAATTGTCATTGATGAAGATTTGCATAATACCGTCCCCAGTATAGTCCTGAAAACTAGTCAGGTAGTAAGGATTATAGTCTGTATCCTTGGTCATAGAAAGGCATCAGCCAAACAAAGAAATTGTATATAGCCAGATTGGTTTTATAATTTGTGTAGCTTGATCACACAGTAACTGTAGATAGTTCTACATTAGGTTGTTTCTGAGTTTAGCTGAATGATGCAGCTGATGAGCTTGCTTTGGTTGTGCAGTGTTTTTAATGCTTACTGATACTCCTGACCACAAGGGTATTGCCCTAAATTTCCTTGTGTACTGAACATAATGTATCTGAGAGAAGAGATTTAAGCAGTTCTGACATTCTTTGTTGCATATTTTTTTTGCTTCCCTGAGCCAGAAATCCTAAGTTCTTGAATCATTATCTAAAGCTAGAGTGCCTACATAGACTCATGGAGCTGTTGCTTTCCTTCCACTTCACAAATTTTTCGTCTTCAATGGTATTAACATATGCACTCATCTTGCTTTTTTAGTCAGAGTAAATGTTCCAGCACTAACTATCTTCTTCCTGTATGCTTTCAGCTAAAACTTAAACAGATCATGTAAAATGAAATAGAGAGCTCTTTAGCATGCATTTTAGTGTTTAAGTAATTTTCATTTAAACATGCCACGTGGGATTTAATTTGAAAAACTTCAAATATACTTGTTTTTTTCCTGTAATAGGAATCAGGGTAATTGCTATTTTCAATGGATAACTAGAGGATCAACTATTAATAAATGGTGATAATGACATTGGTGATGATTCCTGAAGGGAAAAGGAAATGTTTTGTGTGATACCCATGTTTGTTCATAGAGTTAATTGAGTATAGGGTCTTTAAAGTTTTTTTTTACCATTGTAAGAACACCTAGAAGCTTGCCTTCAGGATTTGGGAAACTGTATACACATGCAGCAAAAATAGATCAATGCCTTGAAAGGATTTTAGCTCATTCAAAGAAATGTCAAACTTTATTGCTAAGTATAAATTAACAGTTTCAGAATAGAGATAATTTTGTTGGACAGTGACAATGACCTTATTTACTTACTTGTTTACTACATTACATTGAAAAGCCTGAGTTCTTTTTACCTGTACTGTAAACTAGTATGTATGCAAGAAGTTGAAAATGTACATATTTAGATAAGATTTCTAAAGGACTTTCAATTTTTTTTTGTCTGCAAGGGAAGAATAGACCTCATTAGGCAGAAAGTAAAAATGAACATTGAACTTTTTAGTTATGAAAGAAACAAAATAAGAAATGTGGAATAATTATTAGGAGTGCTGATAGTGAACCCTCTCTTTAAATTGCCTAGCATTTTCCATTGTTAGATTTTTGTAGTATGTTGGGTATTTTTCCTCAAAACTTTAATGCCTTACTGTTTTCACCAACCTTTGAAGTTTGCCAGGGTCAAAGACCTGCAGCGGGAGATAGGTCTTTTGTAAATATTTCTAAATTCTCATTGAATTATAAAATTTTACAAATTACCACTTCCCTGACTTCATTTGCATTTCAGAAAGAGATTTTTGTAGGCTGTCAAAATGACTGAATATAAAGGCTACAAGTCCGTGCTGCTGCTGTAAAGGAACAATGTGTATTTGAAACATTCAGGTCCTGCAGGAACACCTACAGCAGATGGGAATGATGCTGAAAGCAAAGTGTTATTGATTGATGTAAAGGAGGAGAGGAAAAAAAGATCTATGTACTTGCTTCTATTCTACTAGTCACACTGTGTGCCACATTATGCCATCTCCCACTCTACTATGAAAACATTTGTTCAAAAGCAAACATTGTTCTGATTCTGAAATCATGTTCTCAGACATGGATACCTTCATGAATGTTTCTTCTCCTTTGAATCTCTGTATTGTCATACAGTTGCTAATTACATGTTCACATTATTGCTTTCTAAGAGTTGTGCATCATGGGATTTTTACATACAGAATATGTATGTAAAATACATGAGATTTTTACATACAGAAAAAGATTAGAGCCTGATTTGGAGCTTTTTCTGTATGACTGTATTTTTAGTACAGCATTCAATGTAAAGTAAAGAAGGAGCAATAACGTTAATGAAATGTGACTCCTTGTTTAAAATTCCCATTGTAAAGGAAGAGGCAGCATGAGGGAAAACAAGTGTAGTATGTTTTTCTAGGAAAAATAGCCTCTGTTCATCTGGAAAGCTTACTCTTATCCTAAAGGAAAATAGTCTTGAGATGTGGTGACCTGAGCTGGCAGAGATATCATTCTGTATAACTTATTTGCAACTTTTTCAGTTTTGGAACAGTGCAGAATATTTTCACAAAGTAGTGTGAAAATGTAGGAAGAGGTAGGTGGACTAAGGGAAACCTGTTTATTTTATAGAAAAGGTTGGATGCAAGAAAAGGAAGTACTGGAAAGATCAAAGAAACAGCGGTCAGTAAGCATTTAAAGAAAATGGGATGTGATAATAGAGTAAGTTATTATTATAAAGTTTTGCAAGTTAGACAAAATAAATATCAAGATCTTAAATTTAGTGAGTATACTTAATAAGTACATGTATGTGGAAATTTATGGAAAAAATAAACACAGCTGTATATATGGTAATACTTTTGTGCTTTTTATTTTAAAATGTGTTCAATACTTGCAGAAGAATAGTATTTTTTTTCTATTAACCCACAGCTACAAAACATAGAAGACTGAAACCATGACTGCTAAGGCTGGAGAATCCTCAGAAGGTGAGTGTAGTCACTGGGCGGGACTAGTGTGTGATGGTGTCTGACACTTCAGGTTGGGTTGTTGGTATTAGTGTTTATGAAACAGAGAATGCAAGCAAAGCAGTGGACAAAACCATTCAGGATTCCCATATTTACTTACTTGATCATATTGGACACATTAGTCATGAAAGATACTGGTGAAACATCTGATGGAATCTAAGCAGAGAAAACATACATGTGGAGAGGCTTGGTGTAACACATTGCACTAAGTAAGGCAAATTTACATTTACCTCTAATTTTGACACAGATGCTGTGAAGGTTAAATACTTAATGCATAAATTTATTTTCTTTCTGTTATGCAACTCAGAACGTGAATGATAAAGCATTTATGAAAATGACTTGAAACTATATTACCACATTGTCTTGTTCAGCCTCCAGTCTCTATTGTGAATTTCAGAGGAAATATGGCCCTAAAAGTGGACAATGTTTGACAGGATACTTTTTTTCTTTTAAATTTTTTTAATAATGCAGAATGTAAACAACAGCAAGTTATGAAAAAATACGTGCTGTGCTGCCTCTGACTGGGCAGTCATTTGGTGAGAAACAAAATCATGAACTGCATTGATGCCAGTGATGAATGCTCACTTTTCTCCCTTTCTGGAGACTGTATGTTTTTTGCATTTATTCTGAAATATATAGAAGGTATGCCATGATTACATTTGCAAGTAGGTGAATTAAATAAACCCACTTCCTGATACATTTAGTGATGTAAAGCAAGAAATGTGTATGGCTAGTCAGGGAGATGTACAACTAGCCCTTGCACATGCTGAAACACAGCGATGCTTATTTTATCTGGGTCTGTTCTGCTGTCTCTGCAGCTTGGTCAGACGTGACTGAACCACCTATATAGGAAAGATACTGGAAGAGAGAGGCTGCAGAAGCAAAGAAAGCATTCTGCACTAGTGACCTAAGAATTTGCACAGATCCCTAAGTGTGATTTTAGTCATACAAATTATACTGGAATTTGCTTTATCCTCAGCAATAGCAGGGGCCTATTGTTTTGGAGTTTTATTCTTTCTTGTTTATTAATACCCTGATATTAATACAAAGCTGTTGATGATTAACTTGTCTGCCTCTGAGAACCATAATGTAATTTGTTACAACTGACTTACACATTCTGTAATAATCCTAGGTCTTGGATATTAGAGTGCCATGGAGTAAATCTGTGTGTATAGCTTTCAGATGAAAGAGAGGAGGATATGTGTGTCATTCTGTAGGTCTATTTTCAGAGTCTCTGTGAAAATGATCTGTAAATCTAGGTCAGAACACAATTTCAGCATTACTAGGGCCCTATGCAGCATTACTAGGGATGCACAGATCTGTGATTTGAAGTTTGAGAGGAATAAAAACATGGACTATAGTAGCTCCGTAGCTCAACATGTATTTATGTGTTATAAAAATTCCATAGGTTCTGCCTGTGCTTGATTCTAGCTAGCACTGTTACATAATTATGGTTTCTGAGACTGTTCTTTTCAGAAAAGTAATCCATTTGCATTGTTCATGTCAAAACCCAACCAAAAACCAAAAAAAACCCCATGCCACCCTACTAATTTTAAACAGATTATATTTACTTTCTAAACTAAATCAAAGGTATAGATTATATTTCTATGTAAAAATGCTTGGCATGAGCACTGGCCTTAGAGAGTATAATAAATGAATATATTTAAAAATAAACAACTGTAAGGTAGGGTCCCTGATGTTAATTTTGTAAACTGCTGCTGATACAGCAATTATTTGTATATTTCAGTTTAAACTCAGTTTAGCATAATTCCTTTTTTCACAGTTCAAATACATCAAGTCAGTGTAATGGTAACAGCAGAGTACTAGTGATATGGTAAGAATGCCCAGACTTACTTTCTCTGGAAGAAATAAATTATAAATAGAAAAACTCCCTGAAATTCTAAAATAATCCACAGATTTTGAAGAAAGAACTTTTTAAATAGAATCTACTGAATTTTCTGTCCCTTGGTCATCCTCACTGGTTTAAAATGTAATAATTTTTTTTATTAGCATATATCACAACAGTATCACACACAATACATAAATAATCAACAAGCATATACACTGTGTAAACATTATTATGCTCTATGTTTCTTGGTATCTTTCACTTGATGATATCAGAGACACCTATAAATGTTGAATGAAAGCAGTCTAGTTACATTCTGAAGAACTTTTAATTTATACCTGAAAATCCCATATTTCGTCCACGAGATCTCATATTATCTCATATAACAGACAAGATATTCCTGGGCACTGCTATATGCAGGTATTATATCTTCTCATGTATGAATGGGTGAAATTGTGGCTTTATTAGTATCAACAGAAATATGATGAGTGAAGCCAGGTTTTCATTTAAGTTCTTTTTCTGGGTGTCTTTTCAACTGCATTGTTTAGGATAATAGTAGGGATTTTTTGGTTGCATATTCCAATTAAGATACATGCAAAAATGAAGCAAAGATGCTTGCAAGGTTGTTTCTGATGTGAAATGAAGATAAACCTTTACAGATAAGTACCTTTCAGTAAAAATAAATATAATTTTCTTTTTCTATGTAAAGAATCTTGTAATCAAAGATAATACATAAGATTAGCTACCTTATGACTGGATGGGAGATAAAACGGTGATTCAATACAGTTCTGCAGCCTGTGTATATCGAACAATCCCAGCAGCGTTTTTCAGTTTTGTGGACAGACCCTTTTTCAACCCTAAGCTTGAGGGTGGGAATGCTTCATGCGTCGGACTGATGTGATAAAAAAGCTTTTCAGTTTTCTGATTTTAGTTTTTCTTGGATGTCTGTTAATGTGCCATTTTTGAGATTGAGCCTTATCATATTACCCTTTTGTCTTTTAATCCCCCTGATTTTTGCATCCATAACATAATAAATAGCTGTCCTCTCAGCAAATGTCACTTTCATCTGTTATTTAGACTGCAACAGCTTTGTTTTCAGACTTTGTAAAGCATCTGTAGTAGCTGCAAAAGAGAGGCCAGTTTGTTTTGTCCATACCTGAATTGATCCTCTTCTATCTGAGAAAATATAAATGTGAAAATTTAATGAAGTGTAGAAAGACAAGCAGTACTATAAATGTCATTACTTACATATACTGATGCATCTTCTCTGTTTGTTTTACAAAAGTGTTCAGTTTTCTTGTGAAGTAGACTAGAAATGTTTAGTGAGTGAGTTGAAGAAAAGTCAGAAAGTAGCAATATTGATTCAAGCAGTCTGGATTGTAAACAAAGGCTCTCTTAAGTACATACAATAGTGTAGTAATGCCGGAATATTTCTGACCTTTTCAAGCTAATTGTCCTCAAAGTCATTGACATTCTCTTTTTATTACTAAAGTTTTCCATTTCCAGTGTTAATAATGTAAACTTTTTTTTAAACAGTAATGTAGTTCAAAAAATTAGAAATTGCACAATGTAATAATATAGAAAGGACCTTGATATGAAACAAAGGAAGGATTAGGTAATGTCTGGTTACCTTTCTTTTCTTCTGACTGATCTGTTTTCTGATTTTTTTTGTATTACCTCTCTTCTTGAAAATGTATGTAGTGAACTGTTCTACCTGGTAAAAGTTTTGTTAAGCAATAACAGATATATCTTAAAATGTAGGAGACTGTGGAAAACTAGATTTAATGCAGATCGGGGCATACTGTCATTCTTTGTTTCAAGGGCACATTGCTGTCTCATGGTTAACTGGCTGTACAACAGGAACATCAGATAATTTTCTACAAAGCTGTTTTCCAGCTGGGTGACCTGTACTGGTGCATGGGGTTTTTCGTCTCCAAGTGTAGGACTTGAAAAATTCCTCTGCTGAACTCCATCAGATTCCTGTTGGCCCATTTCTCTGACCTCCTGAGGTCTCTCTAAATAGCTGCACGATCCTCTGGCTTATCAGCCACTTCTCCCAGTTTTGTGTCATCAGCAAACGGACTGAGGGTGCACTCTACCCCATCATCCAGATCATTAATGAAGACATTGGACAGTTTTGGACCAAAAACTTATTTACTACGACTTATTTGCTGCATTTATTGCTACTTATACACTTTTAAAAGACTTCTCCAGGTTCAGCATCTGATGGACTTGGCTTTTCTAACTATCTCTGCATGCTCAGGCCGGTGTCTCTATATTCCTCGCAGGTCACCTATCCCTGTTTCCACCTTCTGCATACTACCTGTTAGTCCAGAGATTTTACCTTCTGCATACTACCTGTTAGTCCAGAGATCTTACTTCTTTTACATTCTCTCCTTTCAGGATCCTGAACTCCACCATCTCATGGTAACTACAGGCAAGGCAGCCTTCGTCCTTCACACGCCCTTGTGTGTTCAGCCTTCACATCCCCTTACAAGGTCCAGCAGCACATCTTATTTGCAAACAATGCCTGTATCACCCCCATTAAGCTGTAATTTTCAGACCTCTGTGTGGTTCACAGGGCTGCACAATGAATACATGTTCAATAGGACATCAGTTGACCAAAGAAAGATGAAGTGCATCTTCTGGCTACTGTTAACTAGAGTCATACTGAAAGGAGTTACTCTCTGGGGCTTTTAGTACTCTCTGTGTGAGAGCAGGAGAGCATTAATATTTAAAAGTCACACATACACCTAAAGTTAAATTTTATGCCAAATCAACAATTACAAGATGTATAGATGGAAATTTTTCAAGACATCTAAAAGCACGGGAATGTGTAAATTTTTCAGAGCTCCTTTTCTGCAGAGTTTTCAGGGCACCTCATCAGGTTGTATATAAAAGAACATTTGGCCATGGTTCTCAAGAAAGTTCAGGTAAGGTAAGTATTCCCTGAATCAAGGAGAAAAGCTGGTATGATGGAGCTGAGGCAGACATGCTGGATATAATAGGAGGTGTGGATAGGGAGAAACCTGTGCCTGATAGTGCAATTTGTACAATGGAAAGCAAGACAGCATATGATGAACTTCAAGGAGGTCCATCTACATAAACTGTGTGTGCTTTGTGAAGCTACAAGTGTGACCACTGTCTGATTAACTCTTGTTTTTAAATTCCCCTTATTTCTGAAACAAAGTTGTCCTGAGTGGTTGATTAAATGTTACTTAGTTCAAATTTCTCATTGTCAAACAAATCCTTCCAGGTTTTTGAATCCTTCAATTTTTTATTTTTTTTTCAAGTGCTGCTTGCTCAGAGCTGTCAGAACTGGATAGGACAGAGTGATTACTACCAGTAAAGGGAAAAAAGAAATTGGGAAGTGAACATCTAATGAAACTTCTTTTTACTGTATAGAGGAATGGAAGCTGCTTCAGTTTTCAGATCATATATTAAAAATAAAATAAAATAATAGAAATAAAATACAACAACAATAACAACAACAATAACAATAATAATTATTATTATTATTATTATTTCCTCCCCCCCCTTAAAAAGGAAAAAGAAGAAAGATCTAGAAATTTGTCTCTAAACTAATTCTTCAAAGATTTCATCATAAAGTATATGGAGAAGACAGGAGTTTCCACTGTCATAAATTCTAGGATACCTCTACCCAAGGGCCTGCAGGGCCATCAGGATGAGTCAGGTATGTAGTGTTTCATTTAGCTGTTTTGAAGTTAAAATTACACAGTTTTGCACAATAAACTTTCTGACAGTCTTGGTCTAACCTCTCATGCCTCTGTTGAGTAAGCACAAAATATATTCACAGTTTCATTTATGAAGAATAACAAAACATGGTTGAGAGGCAGCAAAGACTCAGATGTAGCTACATATTTCTTTACAATCTACAAAGCAAACAGAGGAGATTTTTGCGTGTGCTTGATTTATTGTTTTTAATCTACAGTGAATTGACAGAACACTTCTGTCCTGCAGTGCACCTGTTAAAGAAAATATAATTGCAGAAACGTATATGAAATAGCTCATGGAAATATTTCCTTATGGTGTTTCTTCTTGGCAGATGTGCTAAATGGTTATTTCTTTCGTCAGATGGTTCTCACAGTGTAAAATATGACCTGCTTTTTCTCTACTACAGAAGTCAGGCAAACTGCCCATGCACTAGCAGAAACAAAATAGATGACCTTTCTGAAACATTGGAATTTTTCAGAGCTTTTTAACTGGCATTTCATCATTTGTGTGTGCTGTAGTCACTTGGATTTCTGTGACTTCACATTTCTCCTTTCTCCACATCAAATATAATTTATTTTGAAAATGAACAGAGAGTGAGATTTTATACTGAGACTTTATCAATCCTTAAAGTTATAAGATCTAATTTTACTTTCTTTCTTTCTTTCATTTTTTTTCTTTTTTTTTAGAAAAGAAACTAGATGTTCTCTAATTTGAGTGCATTGCAAGATAATTAGAATCACACCAATAATACTGCAGAAGGCAATGGTTCTAATAAGGAAAATCATGGGAGTGGAACATTGCTAAACAATAACATTAGAATTCCCAGTTAATGATATGGAAAAAAGACAAAAATAGATGTTATATTAGACTTGGAAAAGTGCAAAGCTGGGCTAAAAGCAGCAAACACACACACATGGAGCTGCTGGGGACATAGTCCTCTTCCTATCTCCTCTATCTTAGTGTCATTTTACTGTTTTGGGATGGTGATAAAACTATTTGATAAAGAAATACCTGTGGAAATAAAAAAAATAACATTATCTTGAATATATTCTTTGGAGTTTCAATCGAGGGAGCTAGCTTCTTTTTGTATATAATTTAACTCTCTTTCTTGTTCATTAATACTTTGGAAAATGTAGATGAATGAACATAGGCATAGTAACTTAGAAGAGTTGGTTCATTTAAATTAATAAATGAGACCGTATGTGTTGTTTACTGTCCTCTAAAGATCAAACAGATCTAATAACATGAGTCTGAGTGATGACAAAATATTACTCTTGCATTGTTGAAGCCAGATATTATTTATTAAATATTCAAGTAAAAAATTAATCCATGTCTAAGGACTGCCACATGAATGTCCTTCAGTGAAAAATTACTTACACATTCAATATTTCTTGAATGATTTTATTAAAGCATAATGCAAAATTCTCTCAGAGCACTGACACGTGCCAGAGGGCAGATTAATGAGAACTGGGTAGCCAAGCCACCTTCCTGATTTCTGTACTGACAATTTGCTGGAATTTTAAGAAATTGCTGAATGAGTCTGTAGTTTTTTTCATTGCCAGAAGTACAGTGTCTTGGACTTTCCTTGGGTTCTTGATCAATATAAAGTGTAACAATAGAAAAGCAGTCTTGGATGTTGGGACATTCATACCACTTCTGGCCATAATATCGATATAGCTGTCACATTTGTCGCCTGACAATAATACAATAGAATTATGTGTATCTCGAAGAAGAGGCACTTGGTTTGCTGTACAGTGTTGTGGCTCCATATTCACAGCTCGTTAGTAGTCAGAAAGATTATTACACAAAATTGCAGTTACTTAAATAATCGACACATAACATTTCAGGATGAAAACTGATATATCTCTTACTAATTTTCTGAGTTCTTAAATAATTAATAAAGTTATGCCCATTTGAACAGGTACACTAGCAAAACACTTCCTCTCCTGTGTTTGTTTTTATTCCTATTCAAAGAAAGAAGAAAAGACTAAAAGTCTTGCATGTTCCAGTGATGCTTATTTATCGACTTTTCAGAGATGTCTCTGGTAGAATGCTATGAAAATGTTGATTTCCCTCCCAGAGAGGCACTGTGCTCCTTTCTTGAATTTCTCAGCTCTCCCTAGTTCTGTTGTTAATGGAAGAGTCTTTTTACTTCTCTCCTAGTTATTGACTAATCATAAATGGTTGCAATCCATAGTAAAGAAATACCTCTTGTACTGTTTTTCCAGCTATCAATATCAGCCATCTTTAGTCCTGCTGCAAGGTGCCGGGTGCCTCTGTATCACCATCTGGCTGTCATGTTAAAAGCTTTGTTTGAGGAAGAAGCTTTCTCTCTGGTAGCTGGTACTGGAAATGTTTTGGCAAACTAGCAACTCGTGTCTGTCTCCGCCTTCTGAGTGTTTATAGGGTTGTTATTGGAACAGGAATGGCTTTAGATATCCAGGTCTCAGTCTAATTTTTGTGGTGATTATCAGGTCATAGAGATTAAAAGACTTTTAAATAGAAATATTTGAGGAGAGCTGATAAAACCTCTCTGTTACATAGTTAATGAGACTCCTCAAAGTGTCTTACGGCATTTTAAAATACTGAGAATGACAAATATGAAAAATGTACTTCTAAATCCACCGGTTATAGGTCCAGACCTCATTTTTTCCTCTGACTTACAGATGTGATGGCTTGCTGACCTTCTATATAGAATGATCTGAGGAGGCCTATAACCTGTGTTCTCCTGCGCAAGTCATCAATAGGCAAAATAAAAATTGTTATTGGAATGAAGTGGTGTCATGGACAGTTGTCTCTGTAGAGTCTCTAGGAGGAAACAAAGACTAAGATTCTTTCTCATTTCAAGCTGCAGTTCCTGTTTGCCTCTACATTATTGGCATATTTCCATATCTCTATTTTAAAGCACGAAATCAACACTGTCAGCAATTTCCTCAGTACTCTGGACTTGCAGACCATTTGATGGAACCATTACTTCACCAACGTTTTTGAAGGGCCTTGCTTCTCTACTGAAGTTCTATTTTGATGTGATCCTCTCTGTGGAGTTTTCCTGCATGATTCTTGTCATCCACCTTTTTTATTTTACTACTCCTAACTTTTTTTTTTAAGAGTGGAAGAAGTTCCCAATGCCTACAGTTGTTGACAAAGCTTTGATTGAGGTGAAAACACCCAGATTGTTTGCTAAAGACATCTCAATGCAGAAATCAGACATAATGGTTGTGATCCCTTTGTATTTCAGTTCTACACTATGAAAACTTGGTATGGTCCTGTACAAGAGAGGACAATTCTGTCTGCAGACAAGCTGGAATAGAACATGCCAATGGTTTGATCCTCTCATTTAAGAACTAGTTAGGTGTACCCCCAGCTACAACTTCCAAAAAAGAACTGGCTTCCTTATCTGAACTCCCCAGAAAAGTTAGCATCATTCACTCCTTAGGCACAGGAAATTAATAACAGGGTTTTTTTTGCCCAGGGCTATGAGTTTGACTTCTGAATCTGAAGGAGTTTTTTTTTCACTTTCTTTTCAGGATTTTCTGTGATTTGGTGCAACTGTGCTCTTTCCTCACTTTTCTGCCTCTACTGAATTCATTACTTGATGGGGAGCAGTTGTGACTGAATACAGTATAGGGAATTCAAACTGAATTAGAGCACATTCATTCTTACCGTAGGGCAATGTAAGAAGCTTCCATCATGCAGACCAAATTTGTCATACTAGAACAATTAATCTATCTTACTCCCACCAGTCTCCTCAGGAGCCCCTCAGAAGGCAAGAAGCAGTAGTCTCTAGGCAGAATATGTTGTGCTGGTAGTGTATTGCTTGTCACCTCATTCCTCAGTAACCTTGCTCTCTCTACTCCTCCCATCCCCATCACACAACTGATGGGTGACATAACAGCCATCTTACAACCTGCAGTTCAAGTGATGGGTGCAGATTTGGCTATGTGACAACACTGGCTGTCAAGCCATCATATAGGGACACCATTAGTGCAGCATTGGATGTGTGCCCATTACATGATCAGTACAGCATGTGATCAATGTAGAAAATACTGATATTTTTAGTGTAATTATGGCATAACTTCATCTATGTAAAAGGGGATGGATGGGGAGATCTGGCCCCAAGTGCTTCCATGTAAGCCTATGTGGCTTGCTTGAGCCAAAAATAATTCACCCTATTGCAGAATATAAGGTCTGGAGAAAATGTGTTCTTGTATTTACTAGGAGATCTGAAGAAAGTGGCTTAGAGGAAGCAAATTTATGTCTGTTCCGCTCAGCTCAGCCAGAGATTGCATGTAGTTCAATTCTTGCCTACAGAACTTGTCTCAGGTCAATGCATACACAAATTAAATTCCCAAATGTGACAGATGGTATTAGTTTGGTGTGCGTGTTCTCAGTTACGTGCTGTGTCCCTACATGAAGTAGGTGGAAAAGGAGAGCTCTTGGAAAGGACAGCAGGGCATGGGTGCTGCTCTGGGGAGAAGGTTCCAGGTCTGGCAGGAAAACAGTCAGTGCAGCCTGGGAGGGTGCAGCTCTTTGTGACAGAGACTGCTCAGAGGAGCGATAAGCAGGACCCAGAGATAATCAGATTAACTTCCTTGAGATCAGAGGAGATGTTTTTTTTTGAAAACTGTTTCATTTTCATTCTTCTGATGTGGTCACTTGGAATTTTTTACAACTTAAAAACTGGACTACTCATGTTTTTTATATCACCTGTCCCTTCTTCAGTTTAAAAGCCTTTTGTCTTTCTATAGAAGGAGGTCTATATCAAACCTCTAACCATTACTGCCTTCCTACAAATCAATGATTTCTGGGCATTTATTTTTTTTTATAGTTCCTGTCTATAAAGGACATCCTCAGCTGATCTTTGGTGTAGCTTTCTGTTGCTTTTGGCGTGATAATAGAACGGACAATAACTTCCTGCAAGTGAAACCTTTGCTTTGCAGCTTCTGATATCTGAGTGCTTCCTTCTGCACCAACACTGTGTGGGGTTCAATGATTCTTACAGAAATGTGTATTTTTTCTTTTCTGCCTTCTGTATTTTTCTTAGCTACTCTCCTGCTTATGTATCTGTAAAACTTTTGATGACTCCCCTGTTTTGAAATGTGCAGTTCTTTTCTTTGTGGTGCAAGTAGGAAGAGACCTAAGTAAAATAGTTGACTTTGACCGATTGTGGGCAGCAGGGTTCTTCCTCTTCTTCACAAAATCTGCTAGAATGCGTGGATTGTGAGAGGAAATGGAGTCTAGTGTCTTCAGGGTTGATTTTTAACCATATATGGGACCAGAGAAGTATTTGTATTGTCACTTAGATGGTTTTTTTCTCAGTTCATTCCAGTTCTTGCTATTCAGATCTGGGTTTTTTCACACCCACTCATAAGCATTCATAGACTTGCACAATCACACACAAGTGAGACAATCTGCAAGAAAACTTAATAGTAGCTTTTTAGATCATTATGCTATTTAGGGCTTTAGGGAATGTGGTATAGCCACTTGTTATACAGGAAGTCCATCTTGTCAAATAGGTGCCTTTGCCACGTTCAGCCAATGATACATCTACTGTTTCAGTGGTAGGTGGTCTCAGAACTACAAGTGTTCAGCACATCTGGCCCTAGTGCTTGGGAACCACATCAGCATAAAGATTGCTATTTCTAATTACTGCCAAATCAGGAAGTGCAGTGGGAAGATCGTTCTGGTCCTGACTTCCTCCAAGTCATGTGCTACTCCTGAGCTGTAGTAACGTGCAGTTAGCCCTTGTGTCTTTGTTGTCCTCTTCGTAGGATCTTTAAGTATATTCTTGCTGGACTTCTCACCTAAGGAAAATATGGCAGGAAGATAAAGAATTAAAACTATAAGCCACCCAGATAAGGAGACAAAACACAGTGAGTAAATCATCAGTGTGATTCAGACAGTATAGGACAATATGAAGATAGTGCTTCACAGTGATTATCAGTCTTAAGGTTGACAATCATTAAGCCAAGGGTATAAAAGGCACGTCCAAACATTAGACCATAATCTCCAGTGTAAGAAGGTCCTGGAAGACATTATGAGGTTTTGGCAACTACTGTCCTTTTTCATCATGGCCAGACTACTTAGGGCTTGTGAATACATGGATATGAAAGAATGATTGTAAAAGAGTAAATGAGTCAAATCTATGAGAGAAGGACAGTGACTCAGTGAAATTAGTTTTGAATGAAGTAAAGTTCCCTTTCTTTCTTTTATGGTCTCTCACCAAGTTTAGTCACAATACCTATGCAACACCAGCATCATCAGTTAAATTCAGAAAGACATAACCAATTTGACATTGCATTAGTGATATTATGACATTTAGAAGAGGCAGGACAAGAGGTTCATAATATTTTCATTTAGAATGAAGAAGCAGAAGGATAGCATTACTGTTCCTTTCCTTGACATGTGAGTAGGTAGGTAAGGAGGTCCTGGTAGCTACTAATTCGATGTTAAAAATGCACATTCTGTTGAAAAGTGTCTATTTTCATTAACAGCAAGTAGAATTGTGAAGTTCATTTTTCAGAAGAAAAAAATGCTGCTACCAGCACTAAATGTATTCCTCAACAACATTTCCAAAAGTGTATTGTTACAAACATTGTTTGTGTAGCATTTATTCTTATTGTTTGCTATGTTTCTCAATGTGATCATAGCATTCGGCTGTACTGTTGAATCCACAGTTCTCAGTTTGCTTTTGGGTCAAAAACTGGTGTAAAGTATATTGTTCAGCCACAGCCATAGAATGTTCTCACTGCTTAGCATTTGTTGAGGCTCTAAGTTTGAGTTATTTGTGTGAAGAAACACTGAAGCAAGAAAGTGAGAAATGGGATCATAAGCTGGAAAACACAAGGGTGTTACATCCAGACCAGTGTCTGGGCGTGTTTTCCTTTGGGAAAATGTGCTTAGGGGAAATGTTGATGCTGGTGCATGTCTCCTAAGCACAGTGGGAAGGACACTGCTGTGGTGCTCAGCACTGGCTTTACGAAGTGCCATGTGCTCTTTACAATGTCACAGACCCTTTTGTGCCAATGGGAATTTTGCCTGCTATGAGCCTTTAATACTGAGGTCACCATCTGGTTGTTTCTGCTTCTGAGTGAAGACAAGGACTGTCTTTTTTTCATCTGCAGTGGATCTGCAGCCAATGTTTGTTTTTAATATCTTTATTAAAGGAAGAGAAAGAGCTGCATCAAATGAATAATTATCCTAGAGGCTGTGTGTCCATTAGTAACAGAGGAAATGCTGTCAGACTGGGCAATTTGAAAAGGTGGCAGCCCAGACTCTTCCTCTGTATTACAGCTCTGTGAATGTGCTGATGCAGTTTTACACAGAAAAGTATTGCCCTAAAAATTTTAGTCACTGGCACTGATGTAGTATCTTCTACAACACAAGACAAAATGCTGCTTTCTGATATAAACTGATTCTTGTCTATATGGTCATTTGTACTCTTCTTACAGAGTTTAAAACACAACCATTTTTATTTTCTAATGTTGCATCTTGTTTGTGCAGAAACACTAATTGCAAAAGATGCAGAGCAGTTGAGAATGAATTTGTCTAAGTCAAAATGTCAGTGACGGTCATCAGCTTGGACACCCATGCAGTTTCCACTAAAGTATCATTAACCTTTGGTTTAATCCAGGATCAAACACTCTCAAAAGCATTTGCAAAAGGAAGCTTGCAAAGTGAAATGCTGGAAAGTCTTGCCACATTTTCCTTGAAGGCAATATCGAAGTTGAACCTCACAGCACAAAACAATATGATTAAACAAACTACATTCTGTTTTGCTGTTGCAATGTACGTGTAGTGATGATGTTTTTTATTTAACCCTCCCACATAAAATTGTGTTATATGCAGTTTATAAGTTTCACTGATTTTTTTTTTTACCGTCTGTGGTTTTTTGCCATATTTGAAAGTGTTAGAGAAGTTGCTTCCTACAGAATCTGCAGTTTCTCATTTTCTTTTTGATGTTTGTCAGCATGTTACTGAAGAGGATAAGAAGAACAGAAACACGTTACAAGGGTCATTCTAAGTATAAGAAAAAAGAGTGGTGTTGATGGGACAGAAGTTCAGGAGATGAAAGGATGTAATAGGTTACACGAGAATTAGTAGCTAAATTCAAGTGAAGGTTTCTGTGATGTAATAAAAAAGAAAAAAGTTTAAGGGGAGATTTTGCAGACATTTAAAAAAGGCTCCTCTCAAGTATTAGAGGAAATGTGAGAGAAAGAATAAAAGATAATTGGGTGTTAATCTTTTAATGATGAGTAAATGGTGATAAGTAAGAGTCATTAACAGAATTATGACTGGTATTAGGGTTAAAGTAGCTGGGGAGTAATTTTCAGGTACCATGGAATACGGTCACAAGTTCTAAGTAAAAGGCAAATAGCAAAGTACCAATGTATCCTGTGACTTTTTTACCTGCATTTAAGAGCACAGATAAAGATCAATATGGTGTCTCTGTAGGCTCTGTTGGGTAGAGCACTGACACTGATTTGCTCCAAAACAAAGTGCATCTTTGCTTTTCAGACTCTGCCTTCTCCCTATACAGCACAACTTTGGCAGCTAACAGGACTCAGATCATGATCTTTAATCAAAACTACTTTAATCAAAGTAGCTTTTCTTTTTTTTTCTTTTCCTCCTCTTTAACAGAGGATCCTATCCGGCAGATGTGTAAAGAGCCATACCAGATCCCCATGACTTTTATGTTTTCATGTGGTGCTGTAGGTGCATTTAATGTATATGAAAAGATAGTTCTTTGCATTCATCAAGCTGATTTTCAGATGCATTTAGCAGGACTAGTGTTATCAGGGAATGATGTCCACTTTTATTGATAAACTGAGCACTTTTAATACTGTGAGACACAGTAAAGCAGGCTCCTCATACTGTTTTTCCTACCACTTTTCAAATTAAATTGGCAGCATAACATCTTTCTTTTATATTGTAATGGAATGTTTAATTTAAGTCTGTGCAATGCTTTGAGATACATTTTGCATAAAAGAGCTTTCACAGAATAACATTGCTGTACTTTTACACTGTCAGGTACAAGAAGCAAATGGAGACCCAGGAGATGTGTCACAGAGGTTGCTTGAGGTGAGAGCTGAATAAGGTAGATAGCAGATCCAGTATTCAGTAATTTGAATGAAAAGAACGCTGAATGCCTGGGACAAAAACTGGGGAAGTGTGTTTTTTTAACACCCTCAGTGTTAACCTAATCTTTCCTACTGCAGTTTCTGCTTATTTTACGAACTGTCTAGTTGAAATTTTAATGTATCCCCTACTCCTTTTCAGATGAATGTTTATTGAGTCATTACAGGAATTATACAAGTAAAAGCAATGCTGGGGATTATTTACTTTTTTCCATCATGTTCTAAAACTGCCTAAGTGATCAACAAAGAAATTTTGACACTTCAGCTGATGTTTATCTTTTGAATGTTGTCATGAAACAACCAAACATTTCTTCTAATGACTTGTCTGGGAATCCAGATAAATAAAACCAGGGATAAAATACATACTTCAATGTAGACTGTCTGTTTGTTTGTTTAGACAGATAAAACTGAGTAGTTTAAACCACATGCATAACTGTAGAACCAAGAGTCCCCCAAATTTTACTATATTTACTGTCTTCCAGATGTCACTTTCAGAAATTTATACCTGTTCATTGCTAGCTGAAGTCGAGAGAAGGATTTTTCAGTGGTATCAGACAGAGCTGCCTTTTGTTACAACAGAAATTTCGTTTAAGATGAATGCAGCACAGAATACTAAAGCTCAGTATGTCCTAGTTTTGTGGCTGGCTGGGATGCAGGGCTGTTCCAAACTGAAGATAGAGCAGTGAGGGTTTCTGTTTGTATAAAAGTTGGGTTCTTGTTTATTTGCCAAGTTCCAGCTATCCCCAGGAAGGGGAGCACCGTCAGAGAGACCGTTACAAGTCACCAGAACTTGAAACATCTCTACACTGCACCATATTCCTTTCAAATACAGGAACTAACATGCAGATTAATTAAGCCTCTGTTGCATATTCTTACTTGATGTCCCTGAAGAGTCAAGTGATGGCTTTTCACTTGTTGTTATCTTTTTACACTATGTGTAATACTTTATGGCCATATGGCTGCTGAGAAATTCTGATAGGACTTACGTTTTTTTATTTAATAGAATCATGGAATGGTTGACGTTTTAAGGGTCCTCTGAAATCATCTGATTGAGCACCCTTCTCAAGCAGGGCCACCTAGAGCCAGTTGTTTAGGAACAATTCCAGAAGACTTCTGAATGTCTCCAAGGTCGGTGACTCCAACAGCCTCTCTGGGTAACCTGTGCCAGTGCACAGTCACCCTCACAGGAAAAAAGTAGGTTCAGGCAGAATCTCCTTTGTTTCAATTTGTGCCTATTACCTCCTATCCTGTCACTGGGCACTGCTGAAAAGAGCCTGTCTCCATCTTCTTTGCACCCTCCCTTGAGGTATTTATATAGATTAGTTAATCTACACCACCGCCACCCCTCTCTCTCAAGCCCTATCTTCTCTGGGCTAAACAGCTCCATATGTTTCAGCTGGTCCTCACAGGAGAGATGCTCCTGTTACTTGACCATCTTTGTGGCCCTCTCTCTCCAATATGTACATGATTTTCTTGTACTGCCAAGCCCAGAACTGGACACAGGACTCCAGGTGTGGCCACCTCCCTCAAACTGGTTTCAGTGCTTTGTCTAGTGCAGCCCAAGATACTGTTATCTACCTTTTCTGCAAGTGCCTATTGCTGGCTCACATTCATCTTGGTGTCCACCAGGATACCTCAGGTCCTTTCTGTAAAGCTGTTTTTCAGCTGGGTGCCCCCAGCATATACTGGTGCCTGGGATTGTTCCTCCAATGTGCAGAATTTGGCACACCTCCTTATTGAACTGCAGGTTCGTGTCAGCCCATCTCTCCAGTCTGTTGGGGTCCCTCTGAATGGCAGCACAACCATCTGGCTTATCAGCCCCTCCTTCCAGTTTTGTGTCATCAGCAAACTTACTGAGAGTACACTCTACCCCATCATCCGAATCATTAATGAAGATGTCAAATAGTTTTGGACCCAGTATTGATTGCTGGGGTACACCACTCCTTACTGGTCTCAAACTCAACTTTGCCCTGCTGATCAACAGCCTCTGGGTCCTGCCATTCAGCCAGCTTTCCATTCACATCAGTTTTGCTTCACCTCAATTTGCTTCAGATTTTTTTCATACTTACTATAGATTATCACTCAAATGTAAGTGGAACAGAAACAATTGTATAACAAGAGAAAGAGTTTGGTCTTAATATATTTAATCTTAGACTTGTAGTGGTTTGGTAATGCAAATGAAGGATCAGGCCTGTCACTTTATCATTTTGTGAAAAATTTTGGCAGAGTTTTCTTTTAGATAATTACTGGTAGGATATAAAATCCTGTTTCTTCATATTTGATTTTCTCCTTTCACCTCACTACTTCACTACTGTGTAGTGTTAAATTTAGTTATCTTTCCTGTGTGCAGCAGGAATAGGTGAAATACTTGTAGACCACCATGCCGATTCTTTGATTGCAATCTGTAGAGATGAGAAGGCTTCAGCTACTCATTCTGTTCTTGGCTTTATTAGCAGTTCATGCTAGGTATGGACAACTGGATATTTTGAGAGGTCCTTAAATCACTGAATTTGACCATTTAGCAGTTATCAGAAAACAGTTCTCTTCAGCAATAAGTTGCATTCAGAAGTGTCTTCTTGATTATTCCAGAAGTATTGGAATAACTCTCGTACCTATTGGTGGATTGTGGTGTCCTTTCATCTGAACTTTCAGGTTTCTGCAACTGTTTTGTAATACAGAAGTGTGACTATGAGCTTTTTCAAAAAAAATCTGGAACCAGCCATGTCCTGTACTTGTGCTTTTCAAATTTATGGGGACTTCTGATGATGGAATTCTAGTTGGGTCATTTTCATTAAATTATTAAAAATTATACAAGCCATCTCTAAAATAGGATTGTGATTTGGGCTTTGGAGAAGATTAAAGAATAGTTGTGTAGTTTTATTCTGTTACTAAGCCATACATTTTCAGTGTCCCTTTTATTGATATCTTGATGTGATGGGTATTGTCAAGTACTAAGAGTACACCATTTTTCCTGAGAAGTTGCTTTTACTTTTATTTATTTCCTCCACCTTCAGTATTTCTAGCCAGACCACAGAAGAGCTTGCTTGGCATTGCCAGTCACAAAACTTCAAGATTCATCAAAATGTCAAGGTTTCTTGGTGCACCATCAACCCTTTGAATCCTTTGAGTTTTGTCTACAATTTATAATCTATCTCAATCAGTAGATTGTACAGGGTTTGTTCTTAAGCCTTTTAATGTTGGAGAGCCAATGGAAATATCACAATTAACATGACATTACTTATTTTTAAACTAACCTTTTGTCAACAAAAAATCTCTTTGAGCTGCTCGTTTTTTGGTTGTCATGCCTCTTGTCCCAAGGGAAACCATCCCTGGCTGATTGCGTTATGCTGTGACACGGACAGCTTTTTGCCTCAGGGAAGCTTCACATATTTTCCCAAGGTAAAGAGACAGCAATATGATATCATTTTAGCTGCTTTGGGGAACGGGCACAGTAAGAAAGGCAAACACAAGACCAAGTGCAACTGTGGGGCTCACAGGATTAACAAGTAGCTGTGAGGTAGCTGTACTCTATTCCTGGCTCTGTCATTGTCTGGTGCCGTTGTGAACTAGTAAATTAGCCTTGTTCTGTGACTGCAGCGCCATTTATAAAGTGGGAATGATAAAGCTTAACACCACAAAGGGGCAGTGTAATTCTTTGCTAATTAATATTTATAAGATGTCAGATTCTCCATAGTTCTGCACCTTTTTAGTTATTTACATCTATGCAAAATGAAGACAAAGTGGCTGAAAAGTTCTGTAGTATTTTATACCCACTCTCTGCCAGTGCAAAGGATTGTACCAGGATTGCAGCAATGGAGAATCTATCTCAAGAGATTTTCAAGATACTTTTGCCTGTAGGCATAGACCTACTAATTCCAGAGTGAAAGCACCTGTAACAAATATACCTAGAGTTCCCCTTCTTAGAATATGGCATGCAGAAAAGTTCCTGTGATGTTAGTTAAGGTACAAACTAGCAGGACAGTACTTCACAGCATGCCACTTCTGTGCATATTCTTAGATCCTAAGGTAGTGCATCTGCCAGTGAAGAAGGATTAAAGTGTGTGTTATTTATTGTAAAAGTGTAAAAATTAATAGCCTAGCTGAACTTTCATACTTTCAGGTATTTTGATAAGCTTAGTGTTTACTTATTTTTACTTTTTTTGCTGCAATATTGTAGCAAGTGTTTTAGGTATGATGAGGAGCACAGGAGTTCAATGAACCAAAAGAATTAAAAACTTTTGAGGCTCGGTCCTTTACCTGCTTTCTTTATTTTAAAGAAGGCTTTATATGAGCATACCAGTAGTGTTTACCTTCTGGAGATCTTTCAGTTGTCCCCATCAGGTGAATGGAATCACTGCTCTGCCACGGTTCTTGGTTAGGCTGCCTGGAAGACAGCAAGACAAACTGCCACCTTAATTAATGGATGAAAACGAATAGAGAAAACAGGTAACAGAAAAATTATGAAGCTATCACAGTGAGAAGATAGTGGGTGGGGTTTGTCATTTGGCAAGAAGAGTTTTGCAGAATCTTTTTGGAAGGCTGATACTAATCAGTGCCTGTTTGCCATGCCTAGCCCAGATTTTCTTGCAACTAAATATAAAATTTTTTTGAAATCTGACTACATGACCTATTCTAGGCTATGAGGGAATGAATAAGGAGTGTTAATAGTGTTGGACTTAAGGAAATTTATTACTTACTAGGTTTTGGACCTATTTTTCTCATAAGCTGAAGGAAAAAGGTTATTGCAGCTTTAGTCCTTCTCAGTTCAGGTTTCATCTGAAAAATTATGGAAATAAGAAATTTTGTTCATCTTTTGTCCACTTGTCCTCAACACTTTGCTTTGCATGCAACAGTGGCCAGAATCATGTATATGTTAATCACAAAACTGCTTTAGTGCACATTCTTATTACCTCTTTGACTATGGGCCTGTCACCAAGAGCTGAGCTGTACAGAATATATTCTGATTAATCATGCTCTTCTCATCAAACACTTCACTTGTAGAGTATCAGATAATGATCCTCCTCACTGTGAGTTAAAGGTTTTCCAATAAATAGAAACCATGATTGTTGGAAACTCCAGACAGTGTGGTGTCCATTATTTAAAGTGATGGGAGACTATTCTGTCTGTGGCTTGTCTCTAGAAGATTAGCACATGAAAATATTCACTTTCTTTGATTCCAAACCTAAAAATAGGGTAAGAGAAACACCAGATGAGGTGATATGAAGTAAGCATGAGCATGATCAGCAAGTATGAATCTATATTAAATGAATACCCTACCTTGCAGGCTCTGTGACAATCCTCCATCTGCTGTTATTGCACAAACAAAAATGTGTTTTCTTTCGACATCTGTTTGTGTTTGCTCATAGAGAGTGTCATGTAACTGAAATAATCCAACTCATCCTGTCATAAATACGAGGACAGAAAGACCTTTAGTCCTGAGAGTATCAGTTGGTTAGAGCAGGGTGCTAATAACAGCAACATTGTGGGTTTGAACCCTGTAGGGGCCATTCACTTGAGAGCTGGACTCGATGATTTTTGTGGGTGCCTTCCAACTCAGAATATTCTGTGATTCTGTTCAGTCTGTCTTCTTTAACCACTGTAATGTGTGTTGTAGTTTCTTGTCTAGTCTGTAACTCAAGAAACAAGATTTTCCCTGGAGAGTCCTCTATAGTCTGACTCCATGGGTAATAGACATTTTTTATTACAGATTGAAACGGACCAGTTAGAAAATAGCTCTTGATATTCTTTAGTACAGAAAGTAAAACAGGTTCCAGAAGGCAAAATTGAGTCAATTAGGGAGGCAGGAGGGGAAAAGCTAAAATCTACTTTCGTGCCTTGTCTGTTACATAAAGATTAAAATATTTTTGTTGTAAACCCTCTTGATTTTTGCCCTCTAAAGCAATATCTCCTTGTTTGGAAAGGCTGCAAGATGCAGGGACATGAAAAATCTGGGGCTGCCAATTTCAGTGATGTGATGATGGGTGCATTATACATTATATTTGTAGGTACAATATGTACATGTAATATGTACGTTACATATGCATATTATTTATTGGAAAGACAACAGATCAGTGATAGATAAGACAGTAGTCAGTCAATGTATATAATGGCAGTAGTTTAGTAAGGTTTTTTTGGTGTTGAGCAAAGTGAGATTTACCTTATCAAAAGAAGGGCTTATCAGCGTAACCAAATTACTGTGGTTTACCAAGCTACCACATATTGCCTGGCTTCCAGTACTTTTTATGAGTTTGTCCTTAGTCCATGACAATCATAAATCAAATTCAATTTAGTTTAGTCAGCAATGAAAGAATCCCAAACTGAATTAAATTTCCTCGTATTGAGATCAGAATAAGGGTAAATACACACAGTGAGGTTCTGTTGAGTCGTGGTGACGTGTTAGACCCCAGCAAGGTGGCTGCCTTATTCTTTATTCTGTTCTAGGTTGAAGAGCACACAGGGAACAGACAAGTGGTATAATACAATAGCGGATGTAAGGATCCTAAATGTCAGGACACCATCATTTATTTTCTGCTTTCCCACTGATTGGAAACATCATGCTGAAAAAAAATCGTTACAAATCCCACACCTTAGCTTCTCCAAATGTATAATAATTCCCATCTGCTCTTGTAAGACATTTTTATATCCTCTGACTAAGGGTTGAATTTAAAGGTATAGCCTTCTGTGAAGACAAATTAAGTCAGGCTTTGTTATGTATAAGATTTTTATGAATAGGTCCCTTAACTGCAAAACATTCTCTGTGTTATCACATAACTGACTAAGCCTAAAATGCTTTTTAATTGCAGCTTATGTGCAGCTAACACCAGATACTCCTTTAATCAAATGAGGAAAACTGTTAATGAGGGTGAAATTGAATTTTAAATGTCCAGTTAGTGTGAGACTTACACATTGAGTTAATTTTGTTGATTTTTTTTTTTTTTTTTGCTGCACAGTGACTTCCTGAAAGCACAGTGAACCATTCTATGCATGTTTCCTTGACCAGACTTGAGAGGCACAGGGTTGGTAATCTGCTCCAGGCACAATGTTAGTACTCCAGTCAGAGTTAATATTGCTTCATGCTAATCTAGGAAACCATACTGTCAGGTAAAAATGCTTCTCTCTAATCCTTTCTGGGGCAGGTAGAAATCATGCCTGTGATTTGTTTCTATTCTCATAGGGCACGTAGGGGGAAAAACTGGCATGTTTCTTTAAATGTACATACTCTAACATGTTTCCCTGAGAGAAGGAAAGCTGCAGATCTGTGCCTGGAAGTTTGAGCAGAAAATGGCAGTTCTGTGATAAGTAAGTTTTCTATTCTTTGGACAGTGGTTTCACAGTGATTGCTAAAAACCCTCTGACTTCTGCACTGGTGAAATGTGGTGAGGTCTTCTTGTGTGTGTGGACTGCTGGCTCTGGATTTTCTCTAGTACATTCCACATAGTCATTGAGCACCTTACAGGTAGGGACAGAGACTTTGAATGTGGCTGGTGTGTAGAGGTATAAAAGAGAGCTGGTCAGATGCATCAGTGGAATAACACTGTCGTCTTCTGAAATGGCAAGAAGGGGTAAAAAACCGAAGACTCGGGGGCAGAGGTTTAAATTAGAAAATATCATTGGAAGCAACATGAATTTAAACAAGTCATATATTTTTCATTAAATATTCCCAAATTTCAATCCAATTATTTTAAATTGAAATTTACTGTTTAAATTATCCTAAGACATTTTAATCCATTTTGTAACAATTCATTAAAGTCTTTATATGTGCAGTGCAGTTAAATTTAATCTGAACTTCAGCCTTAAATAAATCATCACTTAGCAAGTTTCTGCAGTCTGCCCAGATCTGTGGAAATGAGGAAATATTATTTCAGGTGATTTGAGGTAGGAATGGACTGAGAGAGTTTCCCAGACTTTATAGAATTAAGAATTGGAGGTAGAACTATATTAGTTCCTACAAGCTTCTTGAGGGACATTCCAGCTCATTACTGAGTTTCTCAGTATCCCACAATGAGTTGCTTCAGGGGGTAAAAGTCATGAGGAAAAAATCAGAAAGTTCAGATTTCCACTTCAGAAAGTAATTATTTTACAAATAGGGATTGGGTGATCAGTGCTGGCAAGTGGGAGAGAAAGCATGAGTGAGAGTCAAGGAGACTCACTTCCTCTGAACAGTAACGCTAAATTTGGTTGCTTTAGTCATATTGTAAAACTATGAGTAGCCAAACAATTTACTGTAATTTTATTCACTGAAGTCAAAGTATAAAATATTTCAAGCCAAATGCACACTTGTGAATGAAATAATTTTGAAGTGTTGTTCCCTTTGATGAGTTTTCTAGATAAGTATTACACTTACTCCAAAGTGTTGTCATTGACTCTTTGTTTTAATTTACCTTTTAATCAAGTAATTATGTCTCAAAGTTCAGTAAAAAAAAAAAAGCTGTTTCAGGATAAAATTAGATTTGAAGCGATACAATGTTGCATTGGCATGATAGGATGTGTGTTTGATAAAGGGAAGAACAGCTCATTTCAAATAAATTTAACCAAATAGGATGGAAGTGGTTTGTTGATTTATTAACATGCATTTATTGAACTACATACTAAGGAGCTTTATCAATAGTACAACACAATATCAGGCACTTAAAAATGTTAATGAACATCTGCAAATACCTACATACTTTTCTTTAGCTAATCCTAAATGATCTAATGCCCCCTGCACATCCACTGAAATGTCTGGGTGCACATGGACTGCTGTCATGAATGAGTGTTTTAAATTACTCAAATTTCATTTCTGAGATCACAGTGCAGCCTGAAGGGGAGTGGGGGCTGGTCATACCACCACAGCTGTGTGGGTAGCAGGCAAATGCCCCTCTTTGAGTTGGGGGATTCCCCTACATGTTCATACCTCCTGTTGGAGGTGTGGCAGCTCTGCCTCTGTGTGGAACCATGTCCCTTGCTACAATTCCTCAATGAACATACTGGTGAGAAAACAGCCACGAGTTTATGTACACAGCCCCCCCATGTGGGTCCCTCCTTGTTGCTGCCCATACGACAGCCCACAAGCTGCACACAGGTTCCTTGTGTCATCTGAGACACAACTCTGGCAGGCACAGGCAGGGTCCTGTGACTCCAGCAGGGTGATTTATGGCAGTGACAAAATTTGACTACTGCTGTCTTAACTCCAGTGTGTCTTGTGTGCTACAGATTTTCCCTTTGCTTTAATACTTCTTTTCAGGCTGACTCCTACTTTTTTTCAAAACTATCTTTGTAATTAGTGTTTAACGTGGTTGATGTTTGCCCTCCTCTTTAATATGATCAGCCTCCTCTTTAATATGATCAGCCTCCTCTTTAATATGATCAGCTTCCTCTTTAGCATCACTACTTTTGGGCCAGTGGCCTCCAGATAGTTTTGTGCATTCAATACATACACACAGCCCCTACTATTTACATTCATATTTTAGCAGATATTGTAAACCAAGCAATTTGCCAAGGGTGGGCCATGCAGCCACCCTCACAGCACCCACATCTATTAAATGAGTATTTCTGCTATAGCTTATCATATAGCTGAATTCTGTGAATTCTATTAATATCTGCACTTAAATGAGATACTGCATAAGCTGATAGTCTAGAATATCTCATGCAACTCTATAGTGCAGTCATCAGAGTTCATTACCACAGAAAGGATGAGAATTCCATACCTAAAATATATACAAAAATTATTATTAAAAAGTGAACAATCAGAAGGGACAGTCTGACAGAATCTTTCCACATCCTAACAAAAAGGCTAACAATCATCCAAAGTTCCAGAAATATTAAATAATTATTTTTTATTTTTTATATTTATGTTTTCATATTTTAATTAATTCTTATACTTACAAATTGGTAATTTGTTCCTGAAAGTAGTGTTATGTTTCCTATGTGTTTATGAACTTGATATCCTCATAGATAATAGCAGTTGAATAAACAGTATTCAACCTGATGGTTCATAATTGTTATTCTAACTCATAAGAGGAAAATGGAATGGTAATAGCTGTAGCTTAATTTTAAATCAAAAAATCTAGGGAGGTCTACAGATTAGTACTTCATTCTAGCAGGAAGTTTTGAGATATTCTATTTGGAACTCAAAATGTCATTAAAATCTTGACTCATGCCTGCACTTGAGGATCAAAAAGTGACTTATTCTCCTTGCTCCTACTTCCCCCCTGCTCCCTAAAAGTAGTGTGGTTCCCAGCTCTTTACTGGGCATCCTCATTGGGCATTTTAAGCTTAATATTCTACCCCAGGAGAGATGAAAAAATCATGGACGCTGTCTTGACAGCAAGATATTATCATGATACCAAGGTTGGAAAATAATTATTAACTTTGTTGCATCTTGCATGTAGATTTGTTTAAAAAAAATTGATCTAAGAACATTTATGTCAGTCTTGCTTGTGCAGGAATGCCCAGATGAAAAAACTTTCAAGTCCTAAATCCTCTTCATACTCACCTTATTCTCCTCAGAATATTTTGTTTTTACTTTTGATTCTCCAGTCGCTTAAATAACATTATAAATGAGTGACTGCATTTTTTTCATATAATTATTCATTCAAGTAATGTATGGCATATTAGAGAATATATGGTCAGTAATTCACTGCACTGAGAGCAGGGGCAATTTGAACTTCTGAACTGGGAAGGTAGCAGAAAGGTTGTAGACCTTGTTGCTTTTGTAGCAGTGGGAGGATGGAGGTAGATGGTTAGACCATGTCGACTTTCTTACTGGAACATCCCAGTATCTGTTTCTGTGTGGAAAATTTTTCCTTGTTTTTGTGAAGCAGAGAATTTCTGTGTTGAATGTTTTCCAGACTGCACAGAAGCAGCGATAACAAAATTTCAGTCAGGATGACCTGGTAGGAAAAGCACAGGGTGGGGAAATCAGAATGTGTGAGTGCTGTTCTTACTCTGCTACAGACACCTTAAATAACCTTCAAAAAGCCCATGAGTTTTCCTTAGTATTTCTCCTTGCATGATACCTAATTCACAAAAATAATATGAGCTTTAATATATTTGTCTTTGCTAACACTACATTCTTGAAAACAGGGTACTGTAATAATGCAAAATATTAATTCTTTGACATTTTTAAAAACTAATGACATAGTTAGTATTTCTTTTTTGTTGTAGCTTGTGTGCAAAATTAGATTGGCAGTAGTGGCTGAGTCAGTACAAAACTAGTTAGATCTGAGTCAGCAAGATAAAATAAGCTTTAATTTCCTATTTACAGCTTTTATGGGGAGGAATTGATAGATTATTTATTGAACAATACTGCAAATAAAAACTTTTTTTTTGAGTGATGGACCTTTTGTACCCTGGATAAGTAATACATCTTGAATTTTATTTTCAATGTAAACATCAATAATCCATATTTCTATAGTCTGTATCTGATTAAAAATGAACAATTTACTGGACCATTTTCCTATCTACTATATAATCAGTAATTAGTTTAAAATTAAAAAAAATACTTCTCTCTAAAAAATGAATTAGTCTTCTAGTGTCTGATAAGAGATGCATACTGGGGTTGCATATGCATAAAAATCTAACACCCATAAACCAAATCAGTAACTGCTGTGACAGACTTGGACTGTGCATGACATTCAGAAATTTTTGGAACTTGGCGTGAAAAATATTATTCATGGGAGCAGGAAATGTCAAGTACAGTTTCACTGCTGCAAGTGCATCACTGAGTATGAATGGTGGTCTGTCATCATGGCTTGCAATATGCTAAGTGACTGGCCTAGCTTACCTTAACCTAATTTTGACATAAAAATGAACTTCATTCCTGTGATACTAAAAAAGTTTATTAGGCTCTCAGCTTGCTGAGAACCTTCAATGTCACTCTCATACAGAAGGTGGTCAGTCTAATACAAAGCCTGTGAAAAAACATTGGGAAAAATGTGCCTGGCCCCTGGTTTGCACCAAACACCTGATAATGTTAAAAACCCAGAAGAAATTGTGAAACATCAATTAAAATGGTTCATAGAGGGATAAAAGGGAAAGCATTTATGAAAATAACAACGTATGGTGATGTGTTGTCTTGTTATTGTATCAGTGTATCTTAGTTCTCTCATAAGGCCACTGAGAAGTCTGGCAATGGTGGGTATATCACTATAGGCCTGACTGAGTCTCCATGACAGGGTTTCCATGGTTTTCATGCCTATCTGCCTTTGGGCATCCTGTATATTCTAGCAAACACAGAACATTTTTTTTAATTCCTATTCTTCTGCAGTCATCTCGTTTTCATAGAAAACATACTTTCATGAAGAAACAAATCCATATGTTGTATAGGGAAGCAAAGATAGCCTGATATACTTATTACCTTAGTTGTAGTCTCTTCCCAGGCTTCTCTGGACAGACAGGCTTTACTTAAAAAAAGAAAAAAGAAAACCAAACAAAAAGTTCTTTTTACATTCTCACCTTTCACAGACTTGAGAGGAGATTGGCTTGGTCACAGCATCCACAGTGATGGATCTGAATAGCTCTGTGGCTCTTAAAGCATTAGTGGTCTGTGATGAGCAGTACAAGACAGTTATGAAGGATGGATGGATGGTGATTTTGGTGAAGCTCTCTAAGCATTTGCTATATATCTCTTTAGTGTATCTGCTTACTCATTTTATCACTGATATAGACACAGTGATGGTCTGCATTTTCTGGAAGAGTAAATGTGTAATACCATAAATTATTCATCACACCTGTGTATTTCAATCAGAACAGGAGACAATAAACAGCAAGAAAACAGTAATAAAGGCAATGAAACTTGTGTTAGAGTCCATTCTTGTTAAGGCACTGGAAGACATAAGAGATTGCCCCAAGTTGCCCACACATATATTCTGCTTCTTTTTAATAGAAAAAAACATTCCCATTAAACAGTGCATGTCATTGATCCCTTGTGGAGCAACTTAAGGTTTGAGCAGAGTTGACATTTAATGAATGGGACAGAGTTACACAAATGTTCCATGTCAGCAGTCATATTTTTTTTGCATCTAAATCTTGCTGAATAAACTCATTCCTCCAGTCAAAATATTATTGTTTTATAAAATATTATGTTTTATATATATATATATTAATATTGATTTTTTAAGGCTTTTTTATGTTCTAATACCAGGCTAAAAATTCTTGGCTGTGTTCAAGTAAGCATCTTAATTCAGGGATCATATTCTGTCTCTGATCCTATGACTGTCATTGCTAATGCTTATATTAACATACTCATATCATGGTGTTATAGTTAGGTCATAAAATAATCTCTGACATTCCTTTTTGCCTTTTATAAGGATATTAACTCCAGAGTTCAAACACTGTAAAATTGAAAAAAGAAGAGAATTTTGATACCTGAAACTTTAATGGAGCAATTATACACAAAACTTAATGAAGAAATTAGGACAAAAAGGACATTTTGTAGTCAAGGATAGATCCATCCTTTTTCTGATCTTGGAACACTGTAGTATCTTACTGCTTTATTAGATAAATTTATTCTTAGTGTCAAGCCTTGCTTCCCTAGCGTCTTATTAGTAAAATGTATATAAAAGGTTTTGGGAACAGAAATCAGTTAGGTTTATAGTATGACAGGGCAATCTGGATCAGAAGCAAGCACAGGAGATCTCCAGTCCAACCTCCTTCTCCATTCAGAATCAGCTGTGGGGTTGGACTGGGCCACTCAGATGAAAACTTCAAAGAATGGAGGCAGCACAGCCTCTCTGAGCAGCCTGTTCGGATGTTTGCCCTCATAGAGAAAGGTATTTCCTAATATCCAGTCTGAACTTCTCTGTTCCAGCTTATGCCCACTGTCATCCCAGCATGCAGCAGTGTAAAGAGCCTGTCTGTCCTCCCCATAACCTTCTGTGGGTGCAGACAGGCTGCTGCTAGGTCTTCTGAAGTCACTGCTTCTCCAGCTGAACAAGCACAGCTCCCTCAGCTTCTCCTCACAGCACAAGCAGCCCCCAACCATCTTGGTGTCCCTGTGCTGAACTCGCTCATCATCTTTCCTGGCAAATCAAAACTGGACACAGTACTGCAGATGTGGTCCAACACGTACATAGCAGAGGCAGATCATCACTTCCCTTGATCCGTGCTGCGGCTGACACAGCCCAGAATGCTGTTGGCTTTCTTTGCTGGCAGCGCACACTGTCAAAACAGTGTGTCCACCAAGGCTCCCGGGACCTTTGCTGCATAACCACTTTCCTACTTGCCAGGAAGTGCACTTTAAAGTAAAGATCATGAAATGAAGACATTAAATATTTTATTCCAATTTCCAAGAAAGATATTTTGACATATCTTTGTTCCTTATGTTTTCTTTGAACAATTAAAACTCAATTACACTGATCTAATTTTGCAAAGAACTAGGGTTATGACAGAACTGAACATTCTGTCTGCATTTCTTAAAACAGTTGTAACTGCTAGCCTATCCTCCTTCTCAGGAATATCCTCTCAAAAGGTTTGAATAATTTTATTTTATTTATTCAGGTCAGCTTGATTGATACATGTTACGATTCTCATATTTTACTGAGATTTTATAGGAGAGGAAAATATAATATGTAAATTGACTGTGCAGGAAGAAAAATAGTCAGAATCTTAAAAGTGAAGCAAAAATAGTATCTGCCCGATAACCAGCAGTTATTCTTTTACAATTGACTTGCAAAACAGGAACAGGATTTGTATGTTTCAATCATACCAATAAACAAACAAATGAAATCCTTATGCAGCATTTTATGCAGGATACTGTGGACTTTATAGCTTATTTTTTTTTGGTGTTTGTAATGAGAAAGGACAACAGATTTGAAGAAGCCAGCATTAAACCATAAATTAATGAACTGTAATGTCTTTAAATCCCATTGTGAGCTAATGTTAGATTGTCATTGGTTAAATACTTCAAGGACGGATATTAATAACACTCTAAAGTGAGAGATGTCAGTTCCCTAATGGAACGGGGCCATTGAAGCAATATATTTGAAGACTGGTCAGCAAGCTAGCAAGAGCAAAGTGTATGCATGGAGACAAAGTAAAAGGAAGATCAGAGGACCATCACTTAATCCTTCCATCTTAGATTGTCGGAGATGAGAGAATAAATCAGTTTTTCACAAGAACACTTTGTCCTGCTGGGCTTGTGTGATGCTGCAGTTCCAGGAACAAAAGTGACAGAGGAAGATATTTATTACAATATTTATTTAATAGGAAGATATTTATTACAATACTGCTCGCTGAAAATGACATAAAAGAAAGTAAAAAAATCCTTCTCCCTAATTACAAAACAGAAGTTAAAATTATGTTTGTGTCTTCCAATTTTATGGTAACATTCACACCACAGGGGGTTAAAGGTTTTTTCACTCCCCATCCTTAAGAGTGGGCATCCGTTTCTGCCGTGTTCTACTGTAGCTGCTTAAAAAATGGCGATTGGAAATGAAGGAGAAACAAGTCGTTAAATGAAAATACAGAGATATTGTAGTAGGGCATGATGGAATTTAGCCAACTCCTGAAATAATAACTAGATTGATTTTTTTTTCTGAGAAATAATGAGACTATACTTGAAGGCATATACTACTGGGTCTGTATAGTTTCAGACTATAACTTTCTTTTTTGTTTGAGGAGGTGAAAGTACATTCATGCCCAAACTGTACTCAGCACAGTCTCTGGACTCAACAGAGATTCTGCCTCCTTTCCTGTCTTTCTCTCGTTATGATGTTCTCTTTGGCCAGAAACCATTCTCTCTGAGCTAAGTTAGCTGTGACAGAAAATGAGACTGGTGTGGAGTCAGACATTACAGTGCTAGCAGTGTGCTGCACTAAGGAAGCTGCACAGTGGTAAAGTCAAGTGGAGTGCTGGAGGCTTAAGGATTGCTTGAAAGGCATGAAGATGGCTTGTATTAATTCCCAATAGATGGTGTGAGGAAGTCTGAGGTGGGAGAAAGGTTGATATTTATATTCAGGGTACTATTGGAAGCTCTGCCTAGACTAGTTATGCTTCTGTAGATCAAAATTGCTCATGTATTTACAGGGATTGGTAGTGTCTGTACCCAGGCAGCATCTTGCCAGTTGCTGTTGCAAAAAGGGATTTCATTTGGAAGACAGGAATGGAGAAAATGCTTCTATTTTAAAATAAGAGCTGTGGAGATTACAGGGTGGGTGATCCAGGGATAACCAGGGATGTGCAAGGATGTAATTGCTGTTTGTTAAGAGCACCATATTTCAAAAACAAACCAAGAAACCAGACCGAAACAAAACAATATTTTTCATAAGGCAAGGGTTTCACCTTGACCTAGGAACATACAGCAGTACAAAGATCATTAAACCGAAGGGCTACATTTTTTCGCTATTGGAAAAGATGATCAGCAGATCATGATGTGCTGGTGGGCGTGTAGGGAGATTTACAGTCTGCATAAGTAAGTCAGGTGATGTAGATAATGTGCTTTGGAACCTGTTTTCTGCGTGTCAAGGTGCACTCCCTCCTCTAGCACACACTGCGACTCTGATGGTTTTGGTTGTGAGTTTAAGGTCACACTCTAGCATATGGGATTCATTGAATGATTACTCTGCTGTTATTGTAGCAACTTTACATTGGTGTCAGACTTCTTTGTTCTAAAATAGAAAAAGAGAATAATCTCCTATATAGCCACAGGGATCTATTCTAAACCAAATAATACATTCACAATGGCCAAAAAGGTAATAATGTGAATACCCTGCAGGGTCTTTGTCCTGTTAAACTTCTAAGAGGGATGGATTTGCCTTTCAAAGTATTTTATTGGTTAAAGGTAATCACAAAAAGTAGTCCAGTCCTCACAAATTTTCAGAAGATGATATTGTGACCCATAAAAGGAATATACTAGTCTTTTATTAGTTTTTACATGAAAGACTGTCACTTTCTGTTAGAAAGTAGCATTTTTATTAGTTGTCTGAAAGCAATGGAACAGTGAATTTTTGCTTTTGGTTTAACAAAAATGACATTGTATGCTTTTGGCAAAATGTTTGTCGAGAAATCCCTGTTTAAAAGGAAAGGAGGAGGGTCTATTAAGAACACAGATGGGGTATACACTGTGACTGGTGATATGGGATCATATGGGAACATAACTGATTCTGACAACTTTTCTGTTCCAATGGTATTGCTGTTTGAGAAAATCCTGGATAAGAACTGCTGCAAGCTTGCACTTCTTGCATCTATCTATTCTGTGTGAAGCAAAAAGTTCAATAGTTTTAGCATTCCTGGATGTAGTTTACTTGGATTTTCATCGTGGACAGAGAGCTGTGCTTTATCATGGTGACAGCAGAAGCTCTCAAAAATATTGTGCCTGGCATCAGTGCAGAAGGTGGCATGTGGCTATCACAGACAAAAAGAAAAGAAGATAGCATGGATTAAAATAGATTTTTAGGCACTTTAGAGGATGTTTGATGGCACTTTAAAAAGCTTAAAAATTAGTAGTGGTCCACATACTCATTTCAAAACCATCACTTCAGAGATGATCACAAGGGCTTGTGAGGCAAGGATCATCATCCACATCTTCTGCCTGTGTGTGCAATGAGGAATCCAGTCCCTTTTTAGAAAGACAGAGCAGAAATTGTGTGGATGTCTGACTGCCAGCACAACATTGGGACTGATAGAGGACTGATTTCTACTTTTTCCTTTCCCATGTGGACTATCAGAGGAGCAGTGAAGAAAGACAGTTACTGCTGTTTCGCATGCTTCAGTTTTCTTTGTGTACAGGGAGAAAAGAAAATGTGAAAAAAATGTGAAAAGATAGTGTGCCAAATAGGAGAAGAAAGCAAAGCTGAATAGCAAGGAAGATCAAATATCAGCTGATGACAGTGAATATTGAAATGTCCATCCTTAAAAGACACACCCCACACTTTACCCTTAGCAAGTGTGAGAAACCTCTTGTATTTACAGAGATTCCTTTCATCCTGTCTACAAGAACTCTTCAAATCCACGTCTGCCCACCCCTAAACTGTAAATTCTGTCCCCAGATCCAAATCTGTCCTCTTCTGCATCTCTTCAGCCCTGTTATTTTTTATCAGGATTAGTTGTAATTTTTCTTTTTTTCTGGCCTTGTTTGGCAGAGTGATGCCTGTTTTCTATATCTGGCATAGATGGCGCAGATGAAAAGCTCACAGAATGTGTCCCCATCACTCATTCAATGGGACAGGTCAAGCTTGAGATAGAACTGGCCTGATCTGCTGCTCCTCTCTGCTTTCCTCCAGCCCTTGCTCCTGGGAGAACAATGTGACTCCAAAGAGAAGCTCTTTTCCTCCGTTTGCGAAGGACACTTCAGAAATATATTCCCAAAGGAAAACTGGAATTATTGGAAGGACTGGAGAGCTGCTCAGCCAGCTGCAACCACGGTGGCATGACTCAAGAACAGCATAGGCAATGCTGTAATAAGCAAGATGCTGCCAACTGTTACTTCATCAGCCTTGAGAGTTTGGGAGTAAAGAAAAGAGGAAAAGAAAGGAAAGTGCAACCAAAGACACTTAGATATCATTAGAGTTTTGTAAATCAGACAACTTAAAAAGACAGAACCGAAGTGTTATTTCCCTCCAGGGGAGTTCTAGGGATAACTGAAAGGGGGGGAACAAAGTTGTAAAGAGAGATGAATTAACGATTTTTCTACAACGTGAGGTTTTTTTGATAGACAGGAAATAACCTTATACTGATGTCTTATTTATCAAGACTGAAAAATATAAATAAAGAATATAATTCTTAAAGAATAATATTTATCCAAAGGTTCATATCTGCCTTTAACATTTTAACTCTGCTGGGTGTTAATGCATGAAATAAAAGTAATCACGTTTATGTGGATTTTTATTTTTTATTACTACCCCAGACTGATTTAAGCAGTTTATTTTTAACTGTACATTACTTAAATTATTTTGGATTGTGCAAAAATAATTCAAAGCTCAGAGTAGCTAGTAAAAACAGGGCTATTACAGACCATGAAAGATATCTACTTCCATGATCAGGAGCCATTACAGCTGTGACTTTAAATACTGAAAGGATTTTCCCTATAAATGTTAGCAATGATGATGTTTAGCAGGGGTGCAGGAGGCCAGTGCAAAGCAGCCTGCCCTGCACAGCTCTGCTCTAATGGGCGTGTGTGACTGATGAGAGCCATCAGTTCTGCTTAGTGGTTGCCCTTCAAGGGAGTTTGGCTCAGGTCAAGATGGGAGGACTGTATTTATAACAGTCCTCCCGTGTGTGTCCCAGATCTTCACATAAAGGTTCAAAATGAGAAGGAATTGAGTTGTGGTGGTATGTGAAAGACTAGTCAGAAAAGTGTGGACAGATTACTAAAGAATTTTCTTGTCCATGTGACAAAGGACAGGCAGTAGCACGTTATGAAACTAGATCTGTATTTCCTATGTTACAGATTTAAGTTCATGCCTCTTCCCATTCATTGTGTGAGAGAACAGAACTCTTATCTGAGTTACATTGCTAAGGAAGGAGATATTAACATGTGGAGACATGACTTTCTACATGTAGCCAACTTACTATAGTAATGCCACCTGCAAAGAGAGAAGCTCGCTGTAATCAAAGCTCTCAGCAGCGCGCAGAGAAGTAGCAGATGAAGAGGCGGGTAGTTGACATAAGAGCTGAGGAGCATCCAGCCAGGAGCAGTGCTGGTTTTTATGTGGAAAAAGAGCGTGTACAGAGAAGTTGGCAGCTAACAACATAGACAAAGCCTGGGACCAGTAGGTGGAAGCATTTTTGCTTGAAACTGCCGGTACATCTGCACTACATACTAGCCCACAGAAGTAACTAAGAAAGCTGACTGTGGCTGCAGGGAATTCTGCCTGGGATTGCTTTCTCAGGAGTGTTATACAGTCTGTCCTGTGCACCTGAGCCAACTAACCTAAAGCTCCACCTTACAGGCTCCAGTGTGCTATAGTCATATCCTGATTCACAAAGCAGAGAGGTTGAGGCTAATGAAAGTTATGACGGCTGATAAATCTGAGCATTTGTTACAGAGAGTGGCTTTAGAATAATTTATGGGCACGTCCCTGGCTCTTCACATAAAAGTAAAATGAGGGATTCAGAAACTATTTGTAATAAAAAGATCTATCTGACATGAAATGAGGTTGTCTTAACAATGTATCATGGCACTAAAAATGTCCAAATGTTTTTGCCATCTTGAGGAGATGTGAGATTTCAAACATGTGAGAAGTGATGTGCTACAATAAGTAGTCCAGGGGTTTTGGGGGTTTTTGTCAGCCTGTGGTGGGTTAACCTTGGCTGGATGCCAGATACCCACCCAGCCACTCTATCACTTCCTTTCCCAGCCATAAAGGGGAGAAAAAATAAGATGGAAAATGACTTGTGGGTTGGGATAAGGCAGATTACTAAGGCAAAAGCAAAGCAAAAGCTTGTGCTTGCAAAAGCAAAGTGGAAGATAGCAAGGTTTATTCTCTACTTCCCATCAGCAGCAATTTCCGGCTACTTTCCTGAGAAGCAGGACTTCAGTATGCCTGATGATTTCTCAGCAGGCAGCCATTGGAAACAACGAATGCCCCCTTTCCTGCTCATTTCCTTAGCTTTTATATCTTTGCTGACATCATATGCTATGGAATATCCCTTTGGTCAGTCTGGGTCAGCTTTGGCCTGCTTGTGTCCCCTCTGAGAATCTTGCCCTTGATTAGGGAAGGAATGTTACAGTGTTGGTGCTGTGCTCAGCAGTAGCCAAAACACCGGTGTGTTATCAACACTCTTCTAGCTGCCAATGCAAAGCACAGCACTGTGAGGGCTGCTATGGGGAAATGAACTCCAGCTCAGCCAGACCCATTACACAGCCCCAAGTTATTCAGCTCTAGGTGTGCAGTTAAGGATTAAAGACTGGATGGAGATTTCTGGATTGGTCTAAATGGGAAGAGCAGCAACTGAGAATGTAGCCACTGCAGTTGCTGAGAAAGGACTTTTTTGGGAGACAGCTTTTTGATTGTATTTTAGCGGCTAGTTCACCTGAACAGTGAACACCATATCCAGTGCAAATCTTGTGAATGTGGAAGAACAAGAGCTTGGAGACACGCATGGCGGTATTGTAGCCTACTTGCTGTTTTGGAAGCACAATTTACTGCTCCAGTGCTGCCCATTGAACCTGCTCAAAGTTGGATTTCTCAGCTTTTTTTGCAGAAAGAGAATAATCAAATCCTGAAAGACTTAAATAAAAAAATCTCTATAACCTTTATAAATCTATATTACCTTTATAAATTAGTAAATATACTATGCATGAAAAAAAATGCCTGAATGCTGAGAATTTTAATGATCCATGAAAGAATTTTTTGCGTACACACCAGTGTCCTTGAAAATATTCTGCTCTGAGGGCAACAGTAATGTGACATGGGTGCTGTAAATTGTGCATCAGGATTAGCCTGTCTGCTTTGCCCACTGACTCTGAGGGGACACTGCTTGAAAACACATATTTAAACTCTAGATCTTTCCAACAGAAATGGTTGTTCTTGCTTTTCTGTGAAGTTCTATGAGACTCTCGGAGTTGTTAGACTTACCAGTAGAACAGTATCCATGTTAATGAGGAACCTGTGATATGGCATAGGGGAGTCAGAAGAAACTGTGTTTTAAGGACAGAAAAACAGCCTCAAAAGAAAAACTGCTGTGTTTCAACCCTACGGTAAGATGCTGCTTTGATGTTATTGCAACAAGACTGTACTTTTCAAAAGTGTCTAAAAGATGTCTTTATGAGCCTTAGGTACCTGCTAATTGGGCCAGTCCCCTTGATAGGCTTTTGGCATGAGTCACAGGTGAAACCAAGTCATAGGTTCATAACACTCTTATGAACATAAATCTTAGCTGAGGGACACAGAAGTGAATTATGGTTTTAGACATACAAGTGGAAAGACGAGCAATGGGCTGCACTTTTTAGAAATCTGAGAGTTGTGCTGAAAAGATGCAAAATTATTCCCTGCTCAGCAAAACCTCACCTGTAGAGCTGCAGTCCGCAAAGGTCAGCAGTGATGGGAGACCAGAGCCTTTCCCTCAAACAGGCAAGAAATGTGTAACCTTACTGAGTAAGTATAGGAAATAAGAACAGCTGCTGCTCACAGAATCTAAGTATGATAAAAGGCAGGGGCTTCCGTCTGATGGTGAGTTCGGGACTCAGCTGAGTCTCACAAAACCTGACACAAGGTTAGGGAGAAATCGTGTGGCTTGAATCAGCAGCAACGGCTGTTCCAGAGGCTCAGTGATTTCTCACACTTGTGACAGGCAACTGCTGGAGAGCTGGCATGTCTCACCGTGCTCTCCAGCACTGTACAGGTCCTGTTGAGTTCCTGCAGGCTTTGTAGATGGACATTTTCTGCTCTGAAAGGATAGCAGGACACTTTCAAAGCCAGGGAGATGATACTGTGTGCTGCTCTACCTTGACACTGTCTTGGGGGTGCTGGGGAAGACGCAGAAGCTGGTTATGCTCCTGCCTTGGAGTGCTGTCTTACAAATTCCTCCAGGTGAGGAACCTGGGAGCTGCTCATTCTAGTGCCCTCTGTGGCTGACCCCCCCCACCCCCCAGATCACCCACAGGGCAGCAACAAATACCAGGCTGAGGTGTACAACAGTCTGATTTCCTCTTCCTAGATGCTGCATATGGTCAACTGCTTCTGCACAGTTTGTGTAAAACAATTATCCTGCTTCCATAGATGTTTATAGCCTCTCTGCAGAGATGTAAATATTTATTTGAAGTGGTAAATCAGAATGTATGTCTCAGTCTCAGCTCTGCTGCAGCTTCATCCAGAGAAGGAGCAGGTCAGTCACCAAGCAGAGGTGCTGTGTACCATCTTTTGAACCCACTGATCTTGACTATATTCACATGAGATAAAACTGCCTGCAAGTGTGGGGACTCTCCCTTTGAAAGCCATGTAAAATCATGGAGATCTGGTCCATAAAATCTGTGCTTCTACTCCCTTTCATAGCTTTTATTGGAGTGGCTAATACTTAATGAGGCCTCCAAAATGTTTGTGCTGTTCTTGTGGGTACTTGAGGACCTAAACCAAGTCCTGATTTTGTTCTCAGTTTTATTCTGCTATGTTTGGTCAGCTTTTTAATGTTCTCTTGCTGAGAATAACCATCAGCTTCATGATTTGTCTTTGAATTTGTTTTATATGTCATCTTTACAGTGCTCTATAAGAGTGCTGACCTTGTGGCACTGCTTTCTTGTTTTCAACTCAAGTTGGAATATGCAGTTTGCATAAGGCAAGTAAAAACCATCTCATGCCTTCTTTCAAAATATAGGTTAGAAAGCAGAGCAGTATAACATGGAACGAGGCTGCAGAAGAAAACATGTATCTCACAAAAAAATCATTAAAACCAAAAGCAATATATATTTAAATTTCAAGAAAATCTCTAGGGGCCCTGGAAACACAAATGCACAAATACTCTCAGATCAATATCAGGAAAGTGAATACACAGCACATGGAGACAGGGAAAAGGTGCACAGTGAAGCTGGAGTGGGGTATGAGGAGGGTTATATTCAACCTTCAGGTGCAAAGAATAAAGTCCCCTCTCCCAGCAGGTGACCAGCTATCCATAAACCAAGTGAAAATGAGAACCTGCCTTCTCTAGCCATATCTGATGGGGAGCTCAGTGTTTACACCTGCTTCTCATGCTTACCTTATTGCATTTCTCTGCCTCTTTCAGTTTGAGAAATGAGTAATCCTGAGCTCTGTTAACATGATGAAGTTAAGGATCTGATCACATAGCAGCTGTAACTTTGCAAAGTGCTGGGCAGTATTTGAAGTATGGCATTTCTTTACTATTTATATGTTTTGCAGATAGCTACTGTGTCTGTCAGTATATTCTTTTAATCAAAGTTCCTTTTCTCTCAATGCTTTGAGTGCCTTGAGGTGCTCTGTCTCCTGGGACAGGCACTCATAGGGTGATGTTACTGAAGTAGAAGGAGTGCTATCTCTGAATTCTTTTCTCTCTTTAGAAGGAGTGCTATCTCTGAATTCTTTTCTCTCTTTTAGATGCTAAAAAATTGCTAATGTGGTGTGGCTGTTTTGCACAGCTGCTGTGATGCATAATCCTGTTTTAAGTGGCTGTCTTGACACTGCTTTGTGTTACAGGAAGGCACTAAGCCGTTGAATTTCTCCTAGGGCAGACCTGACATGTCAGTCCAGGTGAACGGGCATTTCCTGTCTCGTGTTGCATTCATCTGACCTGGAATTCACAGACTTGTCTTTGAAGACAGCTGTTTATACCTTGGTCAAGGGGAAGTTTATATTTTGTGTGAAAAAAGTGCACATAAGAAATCATGAGAGAATCAGAAATCCTTGCTCTGTTTAGGCTCAGTTGGAATTTAAATATTGTCTTCAATGGGGCCTGAGAGTGAACCTGAGACTTGCTGCTTAATTACTCCAAAAGGCAAAGGTCAGGCTTTCAAGTCTATTTTTATCTCGCTGTCCTTCTTTATTCTTTTTCTCACCTCCTTTCTTAATTTATTTCCTTAACAAAGCAGTACTGTCTGTATTTTTCTTCTGCTTATACTTAGCCCTAATTTCACACATAGGCAAAATGGAGTGTGGCTGCCTACTTGGTTTTATGCCAGTGTTAGACCTGGCAGCCACTGCCTGCTGCCGGGAGAGTTGTTGGGATATGTAGGCTGATAGCAACTGTTGGCTGAGAAAAAAAAAGGTAATAAAAAATCAGTAGAAGAAAAGTTGCTCCTTTCAAATGTCTAACTGCTCTTCATCCCACCTGGTACCAGAAAATAAGAAAGATATAAAGCTATTAGGGAGTGTCCAAAAGAGGGCAATGAAGATGGTGAAGGGCCTTGAGGGGAAGTTGTATGAGAAGCGGTGGAAGACACTTGGTCTGTTGAGCCTGGAGAAGAGGAGACTGAGGGGAGACCTCACTGCAGTCTACAAGTTCCTTGTGAGAGAATGAAGAGGGAGAGGCACTGATCTCTTCCTTGTGGTGTCCAGTGACAGAACCCAAGGGAATGGTCAGAAGTTTTGTCAGGGGAGGTTTAGGTTGGATATTAGGAAAAGGTTCTTCACCCAGAGTTGGTTGGGCACTGGAACAAGCTCCCCAGGGAAGTGGTCACAGTACCAAGCCTGACAGAGTTCAAGAAGCGTTTGGACATGACACTCTCAGGCACATGGTGTGACTCTTGGGGATGGTCCTGTGCAGGGACAGGAGTTGGACTCGATGACCCTTGTGGGTCCCTTCCAACTCAGCATATTCTGTGATTCTGTGTGATTCTGTGGTAGCAAGATAACCTGGCCTTATCTTCTGCTCCTCCAGTGGTATTTATGTTGCTAAAAATACTCGAATCGGCTCTACTTATAGGCTTTTCTCCAGTGACAGTCAAGACTAGTTTTACTGGAATTAAAGAAAAACCCTCACTCCTTTGACTTGAATGACTGTTGGATCTGGTTACAGTTGTTAGAGACCTATATCTATGCTATATATCACCTATATCTATCTATTTACGCTCCCATGAAGTAAAATACAGCCATGGGAGTCCTGTCTACAGTATTCTCTAATCTGTAAAGACATTTTTAGCAATTTCATATCCTAGTGTCTTAATGCATCTGAATTGTTTTACCTTTTGGTTTCTTTCTTAGCTTAATAAGGGCAAATGGGGAGAAACTTTTAAGTGGTGTTTGGAGCTAATTTTTGTTTAGATATTTAGAAACCTGAGATTTAAAAAAAATGTTGCTTCTTGCTTTTTATTAGATTTTGGGTTGTTCATATGAACCCATATTGTTCATGCCAAACCTGTGGACTAGCTAAGAGCTTCTGGGCCATACTCCAGGCTTGTCTATCTTGTGCACTGTTATTCCTTTGGTCTTGTTGAACACATTTTGCCTTTGGTCGTGCTCATTTTAGTTGGTGCAATAGTGAAAGGAATTAGTTTCTCTGAAGGGGTTGGGAGACATTGCAAAGATGTTTGTTTAAAGATTTCGCAAGGGTCAATAGGAAGTGCATTTGTCTCCTGCTAAATTTATGAGTCCACAGCACCAATTAGTTGCATTATCTGATGCCCATTGCTTAACAGTCTGCTGTGTTCTGGGTGGTTTTATAAGTGATTCTGTCCTCAAAGCTTCTGTGCATTTGTGAACTGTAAAGGTCTATAGCAACATTTATGCAAGTTTATTTTTTTCTGCCAGTAAATTTCAAAAGTTGCACTTAACAGCAAAAATCCACTTTTCACTTGCAGAGTGGCCAAAATTTCACTGGGCAAAATTAACCTCTAAAAACAGTTGTGTTAGAAGTGGGAATATATTTTATCTCCAGGTATAGAAAACCCCAAAATTACTCAAAGGTAGCATAACAAATTGCTGGCATAATCAGGATTTTCATCTATGGACCTTTTTTCTGAAGTTATGAGGTATCTCTTGCTCACTGGTAGCTTCCTCTAGTTGATGTGGCACTCTGAAAATCAGCTTAGATTGTGGTTCTTAGATTATAAGTGCATCTCAAAAGCTAGGCTTATACAAATATGTTTAGTAAGTAAGTAATGGCCAGTCTTCGCGAGCGAAGATTTGGGAAAGGTCATTAACCCTTCGAGCCTGCTCAGTGGATTTTTTTAGGTGAGACCCAGCGTGCGCTGAACTGAGCCCACCCTTTAATCCTGAGGTTCATCTGCCGGGGCCGAGCAAGCTTGGACGGTGGCAGTGAGGTCCCCAGGACGTAGGTTTGTTTAGAGTGACCTTCTCTTAGATGGATTGCCTTACAGGGCTGACGAGCTCCATCTGCCCGGGGGGCTGGGAATCGAACCCGGGTCGCAGCGGTGAGAGTCCTCACAAATATGTTTATGCTTGGTGTTAAATCAGCTGCAGCCACCCTGGACCAGTTCCCTAAGGATTTATTCAGCTTCTTATGTTGCTTTTGCAGTTCTTGCTGTTATAACTGCATAGCTACTGCTGCCCAATGAGCTAGTTCAACTCTGCATTGGATTGCATTATAGGCAGCCTAAAACTCTCTCAGCAGAAGAATGCTTATTTGGCATTTTAGAAACTCAGTTTACTGGAGTAGCAAGCTGCCTGTGGCATTAGGAGGCTGTCTCTGCAATCCTGTTGCCGAGAATGTTGGCTCCTGGGCTTATCTGTCCTTGTGATTTGTGTAGTTATGAAAAACTCTTTGCAAATGTTTGCGTTAGAGATACCATCTTCATCTCTGTGTATAAATATGTTGCTCTTCCTATTATTTCCCCAAACTGTTGATTGTTCATCTGTCATTTTCAGTGATCACACCCGCTGAACTCCAGTGTGCAATAAAATACCTACTGATCAAAATGTGTTCATTTGCCAAATGTTGCAGGGAAGCAGCCTGGCAGAAATTTATACTTAGCTGATAAGAAATGTCAGAGCTGAATATTTATATGTTAATTGCTGTACCGACAATATGCTTATAGCCACAGAATTACCTCAATTAAAGACAAAAAGGATTGGTGTAGACATATCACATCAGCCCATTCCCACGGTCTGTTACAGGATTCCTCTGCTCTCCCCACAATGGATTCTCAGGGCTTGTCCAGTTTAATTTTAAAGGAATCAAGAGATTTAAATCAAGATTTCACCATGTCTTTCTACTCTTGTAATGGTTTTTTTCTGATGTTCATATCACATTCTATTTTTCTTAATTTCATTCATATTATTATTTTTTATAAATTATGGTAATCATTGATATAAAAATATCAGTGTAGAATGAGTGCCATATTTAAATACTATGGTAAGATAAATTTAAAACTTAACTGATGCACTATATAGACTCTGATCCTTTTTGTTTTGTTTTAATTCTGACATATGCTACCAAATATAAACTGCTAGACTGGGACCTAATGTTACCCCTAAAAGATTTTGACTTTTTGTTGTTCTTTTAACGGGCATCTAGGTGCTTGACTCTTTCAGACAAACCAAAGACAATGTGACAAAGTGACTGTATTTCAGTACAACATTATGTATTGAAAAGAGATGTGCCAAAGAGTAGTGTGATTATTATTGTTATTCATTTGGCCGTACAGATATTTCTACCAAAGTGCCATATGGATAATCTAACAATGCTCTAGAGCTCATATCAGAACTTCACTACCTCCTATATGGCTACACATGGCCCTGTGCCCTGATAATCATGCAGTTCCAATGTTTCTGTGTATTTGTCCAGCAAACAGAACAAAATAGCTACTTTACATTTATATGCTATTCAAGTGTTAAGCTGAAGGAACCTGTGTATCTTTCTTCTGCATATGCTTTTCAGAGGTCTATGCACTACACACTGAAGTACAGCATTGTCAATTTGTGTGATGGAATCGCTGTCAGTTCAGATCATCTTTCCAAACAGTTCACTGTAAACTTAGTGGAATAAATGAGTGCATACAGTGGTAGGAGATGGGCATTATGTATCATCAAAGCGATGCGTGAACTGCTGTGATGTTATTAGATTTTTTTTAAAGGCATAAACAGAAGCTTTAGTTGTATTGCATGTTATTGTAAGAACTGAAAGAAATCTGCAAAAAATTCTTTTTCATGCTATTAGAAGTGTCATTGAGGTGACAAGAGTCTGGATAGTTTTTCTTTTACCTTTCCCTTTACTCAGACCTAACTGTCTTCTCAAATACTCTCCCTTGTGTAGCTCTTGCCCTCTACTGGAATAAAGCAAATGCAAGTCTGTTTGTTGCCACAGTAGGATTTGAAAAATATATGTTTGGTTTTGCTCTTCCTTGAGGGGTGAAAGCAGTTTCAATTAAAGTTTGTGTCCATTTTGATCTAGAAAGCATATAAAATATGCATGACTGCCATGCGCCTGATTTCTCTCTGCTGACTGGAAGTCTGTTCTTTTTTGTTTGTTTATAACTTTAACACTTGTGCTGTGTATTGGAAAATTTTAAATGGTTCTGGTGGTTGGAGCCAGCAAAATACTCAGAAGAAAAGGTCCTGTATGATCATGCTTAGATGATGATGGTCATCCCTAAGCGCAGTAGTTTACATTCATAGGTGCTTTTGAAACTCCTTAAGTTTCAAAACATCCCTAAATGTGATGGCTCCCTAACTAGCAGCATCTCCTCTCTGTTTTATTATAACTAGAGGGAGTCACTGCCCTGTGTGTGCTGACAGGGTCTGCAAGCCGTGAATTGAGAGACAGGCACAGTGGCTGATCCGACCTTTAGAAGACACTGATTCTTGCTCTTAATGAATTGCAAAGAAATTATCAATTAAAGAAATAATTGTCTGGTTTTGTTGTTATTGCCTGCAACCCCCACCTCATCCCAAATCCCACAGTGAAAGGGACTTGAGCACTTGCAGTTCAGTCTTGCTTTACCTGGAGACAGCAGTCCAATAGAGAACTAAATGTATCATTCCCTGGTTTTTAACTACTATAGGGTGCCCATCTAAAAGAAAACTATGGACATTCCTCGTGAAGCCCATTTTTGGCAACAGCAGTGATGCAGGGATGCCTCTGTAATGCTACCTATGGGGCAACCTAATTGAGCTTATTATTGCTAGACTGTCTTTGCTTCTCTCACAGGTATTGCTGACAGCTGGCCTCACTGTTTAACTCTCAGCCTATTTTCAGCTCTACCCAGCTCCTGCTATGGTCGTCCACTGTATCTAACTCCTTTGTTGATGCCCCCCCTTCCTAGACAATTTGTCACTCCTTGATCCTTCCCTTGTTCTGTCCCTCTCTCCTACCCTCTCTCTGTGCCCCTGCCCTGTTTTCACCTGCTCCCTTTGTTTGCTGGACTTTGCAAAGATTCCTCCATAAATGAATGCAGAGTTAGATCCCTTCCTTGTCAGAAAAATCTGTAGTCCCAGCTCTTCTTTTATGTGCATCAGGTGTGTAAACACTTGTTTTCATTTGCATCTCGTTTCTGAGGAAAACTTTTCATCTCTCTGTCTTAAGTAAATCATATTCACATAAATGGAGAAGCTTAGCCATAGTCCTTTCAGAAACTGTTCTCTCAAATCCTTTTGTGCAGAAGGAGAGGGAAGAGAAACCAATAACTTTACTGGGAGGAGGACAGGAAATCACTGCATAAAATCTTTCAAAATCCTATAAGCAATTGAGTACTGCCAAGACAATTCTTTGGGTATCCTCAGTAAAGAACAGGCCACAGATGAGGCCAGATTACCCTTCAACCAAATAATCCTGAAGTTGGGAAGCAGAGGAATTTCTTTCTCTTCCACCAGAATTAGAAATTTTGAAATCATTCAGACAATTGCAGGAACAATAAACTGCCTGCATGGTTACAGTAGCTGAAACATGTAGCTAGTTAATTAATGCCAAGTAGCTCAAACATGCAGCCTGGATAACTAATATTGTTAAGGTTGCATGGTCAAGCCTGTCATGAATATTTCCAGCATGAAGCATGGCTGCACGACCGTAATGCCTCTGTAAGTGTGTATCCTTCACAATGTAGTCCCTAATTGCATTTCTCCATAACATTGTTTCCCAGTATGGTATTGCACCAGCCTATGCACAGCAGCTATCTAATAAAAGGATGAGTCAGACGGATAGGAAAGAAACATTGCTACAGCAGGCAAAAAAAGTGTATATATATATATATATATATGTATATATATTTGGGTCTGTCTTGGGACTAGTACTGTTTCATATCTTCATCAGTGACACAGATGATGGGATCAAGTGCACCCTCTGCAGGTTTGCATCTGAGTGGTGTGCTTGACACACCTGAGGGGTGGGATGTCATCCAGAGGGACCTGGACAAACTCAAGAAATAGAGAAGTGGGACCATGGAAACGTCATGAGGTTCAACAAGGCCAAGTGCAAGGTGCTGCCCCTGGGTTGAAGGGATGGGGAGCAGCTCTGCCAGAAAGGATTTTGGGGTGCTGGTGGATGAAAAGCTGGATATGACCTTGTAATGTGCACTTGCAGATCACAAAGTCAATCGTATTCTGGGCTACATCTAAAGAAGCGTGGCCTGACGGTTGAGTGAGGGGATTCTGCCCCTCTACTCTGCTCTTGTGAGACTCTGCCTGGAGTACTGCATCCAGCTCTGAGCTCTCCAACATAAGAAGGAGGTGGACCTGTTGGAGTGAGTCCAGAGGAAGGCCATGAAGGTGATCCGAAGACTGAAGCACTTCTCCTGTGAAGACAGGCTGAGAGAGTTGGGGTTGTTCAGCCTGGAGAAGAGAAGGCTCTGGGAAGACCTTATTGCACCCTTCCATTACCTAAAGGGAGCCTACAAGAAAGATGCAGACAAAGTTTTTGGCAGGGCCTATTGTGATAGGACAAGGGGTACAGATTTTAAACTAAAGGAAAATAAGAGAAAAAAGGAAGACCTCTGAGTGTCCCTTCCAACCCAAACAGTTCTATGCTTCTATGGTTTAGAACTGTCCTTGGAAACCAAATTCAACTATTATTGCAGTTATACAAAGCCTTTCACTGAAATGATGCTTTGTCAGAGGTGATTAACATTTTTGTGTGTTTGTCACCTATAAACAAATAAAGCCTGGGGTTTGACTTGCAGAAGCACTGACTCACTGACTATGTAGAGATGTAGTTGGAATCTAGTTCTATAGACAGATAAATAATCATAGAGCTGGAGGAAAATAAAATAATTGCCTTGCATCATCTGGTAGACTTCTCTATACCTATATGAGTCTTAGACATGTTTGTCTAATTTGTTCTTAAAATCCTGGGTGACAAATCCTCCAAGCAAGCATCTTAAGCATGCTATTGCAGTGTTTATAAAAAAGAAAAAAGAAAAAAATTGCCAAGTATTTTATCTCAAATATTCATCTTACAGTAATGGATAGGACAAGACAAACAGTCTTAAGATGACATTTAGATAATAGTATTGAAGGGGGTTTGGCTAGGTTTGGTTTTTTTTTTGGTAGCAGCCCTTAACATATTTGAAGACTTTTGGCTCCTCTCAGCCTTTTAAGGCTGTATGGTGCTTATCTCTCTAATCTGCTTTTTGTAGGTGATGTGTTCTAGTTTTTTATCATTTTCATTTCTCTCACCTGCATGTTCTTTGACTGAATTTTATTGCTCTTGAAGTGTCTTCCCCCAAATGAAATATTCCTAATGAGGCCTTATCAGTGCTCAGTGCAACAGAAAAATAACTTCATGTGTCTTGAAGTCTCTTTTCAGTGATACAGGAAAGCAGCAATTTACATTCAAATCTCTTCTTGGAACCAAACAGCTGTTCCACTAGTGGTGTTTTCAGGAATGGATGAAACATTGTGACTGAAAATTTCCAAAATAAATCAGCTCAAGGGGAAAAAGTGCTGCAAGACAAGCAGTTAGATTCTGGTGATTATAGGCAAAAGGAAGGCTCAGGTAATCTTGAAATAAATTCATCTCAACTCTACCTGTAATAAAGCTATATTTAACTAAAATGTCTGTGCAGACCTTCAAGCAAATTTTCCTTAGCTGCCCAGGGAAACCTTAAATATCTTTATTGAATGAAGGTGGTCAGAAAGTAGGTACAATGACATGAATTTCGCCAGCCAGTGACTTCCATGGGAAACAGCTATAGCGTTCAAAGAAAAGTAGTTTGCCTAGTAAATTGCCATTATCATGTCTTACACTAAAGTGTGTGTATGTGTTTTGGTTTTATTCTTTTGAGATTTCCATGTAAGCTGACTAAATCAAAATTCTTGTCACATTGGATTGAACGCTGATAAAGGTGTAATTTAGCATGTTACAGCTGCTTTCAAGATGTTGAAGTTATGATGTGTACCTCTTTCATAAATGAGCAGAATTCTTTACTAGAAAATAAATCTGGTGCTGGTTGGTCAGTATAAGCACATCAAATATCATATCAAGTATCTGCTTCCCATATTCTGAAAAGCATTTGACTCTTAGTCAAGCCTTGACTCGGAGGTTCAGTAATTCTAATGCATATTTCAAATAAAAAGCAATGCCTACTGTCAGCTCTTTCCAAAAGGTTTTTGGGTTTGTGTTGACAGGCTGTGCAGGGGGGTGCACTGTGGTTCTCAACCTCTCATCAAGAATTTACAAGAATCCTTGTAATACTTTATTCTGTGGTTTAAACCTTTTGCTGTTTAATTCTTGGTGTCTGCTTCCAAGTGATTATTTACTCAAAACTGGCATAAGAAATGGATTTATGTAAAATGTTATCCACAAATTCTGGTGTCCAATTTGTATTAAACCCCATCAAGTAAAACCACGTATTAGTTCAGGGTTCTGGATAGTTTGTTGTGGTGGTCAGGCACTGTCAAGCTTTGGCACTGTCAGACTCATTAACAAGATTGCTCTAAGCTGCTAGAGAAACTGTCGCATTAATTGTCTTCATCAACATCAAGAGGAATAAGGTTTGAGCCTGGAAAACACTGGCAAGGAAAAATGAAGGACATGGTCTTAAAGGTGTCTTACTGCCTCATTCAGAGCAGTTATTGTCTTTCTCAGACCCGGATACCAAGATTGACTGGATACAAATAATATGAAAATTAACATTTTCTCCAATAAACATTAGACTTCTCAGTGATGCTTCTGACACCAAGAAACATGAACATCATGGAACCAGATGCAATTTTGGTTGAAGTGGAAGGCTGAGTTGATCCCCTACTTAAGCAAGCACTCTCAAATGCTTCTTCAGGAGGTCAGATCTGTGTTCAGTAGTAGGCAATTTGCAAACCTTGGGTAGAACATTTCCTACAGAACATAGCCTGAGTCTTGCTAGGTAAATAGAATGTTTTTCTTCTTCATTTAATTATCTGTTATCCATATTTAATTGCTGTCATTGATTTGACTGAGCTGAAGCCATTTATCATGGTTCTTAATGATCCTTTGTTAACTAATTAAGACAGTGAAGTTTCAGTGACAGCTTCAGTATAACACCAACAGTGGGGGAAGCCATGTGAAGCTCTTACTTTTGCAAGTGAATTCTTCTTTTGTATTCACTTGGATCCTTGTAGCAATGGGAGTCCCTAATGTTTTAGGGGGGCTGGAAGCATGAACTTGGATGGCAAAGGATAATTTAATTTTGTGGCAGACTCTGACATTTTACTCTTACCTCTTCCTGTGAAACTGCTACCTCAGATCATACTCCGTTGCCTGTGTGCCCCAGTCATTGTTCTGCCTGAAAACTCCTGAGGATAATTGCTTAGCTGTGGATCCCCTGGCAGTATTCATGGCCAGTCCAATTCAGAAACAGTGCAGTGAGGAACATCAGCATCTCAACGGTGTCTGCACTGATTTCACAAAAGCATTTAATGCTTTCACTTGATCTAGTTTCTGAAAGTTGAAATGAATAGGACTGTTCTGATATTCTTTTAGCCCATTTTATTAATGACCAGAGAGATCCTGTGCAATAGAAAACCCTTCTTCAGTGGAGCTTCTCATGAAAGATAGAGTTGATCAGGGTTGTAGATCCATATCTACTCAACTTCTTTTTGCAGTACTGAAGATGTTGACCCTAGCCTGTGATATACTGAGGGTAATTTGTTCAGCCCAAGCAAAGTTATTCAAATCTCAGTTTTTTGAAGCTAGTCAGCAGCACATCTAAAGAGTTTCACTGTCTGCTTTATGAGATCATCCAAACACTTTCATCTTGCAGGTGGGATCCAAAGGCAAGGCCATAGTTTGTCATTCCCAAAGATATCTCTAGAACCCTCTCTTTGTTGTATTTACAGACTCAAAAGTACACTGTTCTTGATATTATTGATATCAATATCTTGATATTGATATTATTCTCTTTCTTAATTGATAATAAATACCTCTGTGTTCCTGGAAAACAAGTGTTTCTTGAAAGATATTTGCAAAATTTTCTTTATTGGAGTACAATGCTCAGTGCAGATCACTGATTTAAATCTTTGACTGTATTTACTTTTCACAAGCTAGGCACAGCATGAGGATGCAAATTCCAGAATACTCAAGTATTAGAAGACCTCTTCTAAGTTCACTTGCTTGTGGTGACAAACCACCTGATTGACCGTGCAAGGACATCTCTAAGTCCGCCCTTGCAAAATGCCAGATCAGTGACTGTGAAGAATAAGCTTTGAGACATTTGGAGACACATCTTTCCTCGTGCTAGCACATCTCTTGACAAGAAACATGCAGCTAACTTGGAGGTCAAGAGAGAAAAAATGTTCAGAGAGATTCTGTTGCCACTTCTCACTCATCTGAAAATCACATATTCAGCTTGTAACCATGCATGTTATGTGCAGGATCATTAAACTAAGTAAGGCTTATAAGCACTGAAGAAATGGAAATTGTTGATTAATAAAATGAAAGAGAGAAGTGGAGAGAATTACCCAAGTTTGGGGGGAGGGGAATTTTCTTTGATATTGCAGTATGGCCAATGTTGTGCAGTAGTCAGTGCCTGTCTGATTGAACAGAAACAAGCTATTTCTGACAACGTTTTAAATCAATGAATATACTCTATTTCTTAGTATGATGCATACCCGCATTTTCAAGCATAATCTATACTACCTTGTGGTGACAGCTCAGTGTGTCTGTAAAATGATTGGATGCCTTGAGCCTAGCTAAAGCTACAGTGTAGCCTATGTTGCAAAAACCTCCTTAAAACCCTTAAATCTAAAGTCCAACACTCTGTGCTAAAGGACTGAACTGCCTGTAGAAACAACTTTTGTTTCCTTCTCCTCTCCTTTTACCCCCTTCTGCTCTCCTTTTGCCCCCTTCTCCTTTCCTTTTGCCCCCTCCAACAGGAGCACCAACACACATGTGAGAACCCTTATGTGTGGGTGTTATGTAGTTGCGTATTCAGACTCTAAACAAAGGAGCTGAGTTTCTGGAGCCATTAATCTTTGCCTAGAGCTAAATTCAGGATATATTTTATGTTTTGGAAATTGTAGTGTAAAGTAGCAGGCTTGAGCAAAGCTGAAGAGAATAATATCAAAATAGAGAGGAGTCATTTTCAGGGCAAAGATTGAAAAACAGTCTAATCAGATTGAAGGAGACTTTTGTACCCAGTGCTGCATACAGTTAATAAGATATAGTTGTATGCCTTGCTGTTTTGGGACTTCCTTGTGCTGTGTGTGGGTTGCTATTGTACTAAAAAAAAAGGGGAGGGGAGGGGACAGGCAACAAGAAACTAATCTTTGAGAATATGCGATAGAGGCCACCCCCAGGGAGGACAACAGTCCTGACATAACAGCTTCTTCGCTGTTTCTCAGCCTTGTATATCAGAGTAGTTCTGTTAATGTGGTAAAGAAAAACCCCGTGCAGTGGTGCTCTCTGGTGCTGTAAGAGTGCTGACGCTGGCCATGAGGACCTTTATTCAGCTTAAAAGATTATTGAGTGGTGCACAGTTCAGCTCAGGCTCTTGCGAATGCTGCAAATCTTGAAGCCTCTTAGCTCGGGGCAAATGAACTTCTTATTATTGGTGGTGCTGTCTGATTTTAATTTCAAAGCTTAATGGGTTGTAGATGTATGTAGCAACCGGATTTCAGACAAGAAGGCTACCGTTAGAAGTTTAGAGGCTGTAATGTGTTAATGGTGTACGCTGCAGTAACATGTTCTGCCAAATGAGATCCCGCAGCTTCATCATTATTGTTAAACAGAACTATTTGTAAATTAACTTGTGCTCCTGGTGAGAGAATAGTTCCAGGGTTTTATTTTTATTTTTTAACTCTTGGCCCAACTTGAAATGTAAAGTAAAATATCAGGGGTTTGGTATTCAGCTTATCGAGCTCTCTCAGCTCTAAAGTTTGGTCTCAGTAGTTAGACCTCAGCTTCTGGGAGGTGTCCTGTAACTGTGGCATCTCCCTTTTATCTTGTACTTGCTCAGGAGGGAAGGGGAATAGGAGACATTGTGCAAAATTTCTGGGTAGCAGAAAAGAAATAGGACTCTAAGATGGCTAATGTCACCTGCCACTGAGGCAGCATGTTCAAAAAAAATGTAAATTAATGTTGAACTCACCCAAAACTGAATAGCTGATTCTATTTGAAAAAAATCAAAGTCTTTTTATTTTATATCAGCTTGGCTCAGTTTTTCTGTCTAGGCTTTACTGAACAGAAGTTGTGGATCTGTGTACCTTTCAAAATGTTCCCTCGGAAAATTTCCCTGAAGAAATAGAGTTTTTTAGTAAAAATTTTTCAGCCCGCTTTGTCACTCAAGTCCTCATCTTCATTCTCAGGGCCCCGTGAAAATGGTCAAATTGTGTAAATCACTGTCCTTATATCTACACAGCTTAAATATATAATTGGATAAGTGGTAGGGACTAAAAGGAACCACTTGCAAAGAAATTAGTCTGGTAATTTTCTGTCACATCTTTGTCAGATAAACAAATCACATTTATTTGAAGTTTCACATTGTTTTGACAAATTTCTACACTTGATGCCTGTAATGGGTTGACTCTGGCAGGATGCCAGGTGCCCACCAAAGCCGCTCTATCACACCCATGCTTGCTGGGTAGAGCAGAAAAACTATAACGAAAGGCTAATGGGTCAATATAAGGGCAGGGAGAGATCACTCACTTATTGCCATCATAGGCAGAATGGACTTGACTTGTGGAATTTAATTGGATTTATTACAAATCAAATTAGAATAAGACAATAAGAAGTACAACCAAATCCCAAAAATGCCTTACCCCCACCCCTCCCTTCCTCCTAGGCTTAATTATACTTCCAGTTCTCTACCTTCTCCCAGCCAGCAGTGCAGGGGGATGGGGAATGGGGGTTACTGTCAGTTCATCACACACTGTCTCTGCTGCTCCTTCCTCCTCAGCATGGGCTCCTTTCTCCAGCGGTTCAGAGGTCCTGCCAGGAGCTCACTCTGATGCAGGCTTCCCACGAGGTCACAGCTTCCTTTGGGCATTCACCTGCTTCAGTGTGGGGTCCTCCACAGGGTGCAGGTTAATCTCTACTTCACTATGGTCCTCCATGGGCTGCAGGGTCACAGCCTGCCTCACCATGGTCTTCATCATGGGCTCCTCTCCCTCTCCGTCTCTCTCTCCTTCTCCCTCTACCTCTCTCTCTCTCCCTCATTCTCCCCTCCCCTCCCCTCCAACTGCAATTTGTTTCCACACAATAACATTTTTCCCTTTAATTATGTTATCCCAGAGGCGCTATCACTGTTGCTGATGGGGTCAGCCCTGGACAACAGCAGGTCCCTTTTGGAGCCAGCTGGCATTGGCTCTGTCATACACAGGGGAAGCTTCTGGCAGCTTCTCACCAAATCCACTCCTGTAGCCCTCCTGTTACCAAAACCTTGCAATGTAAACCCAATACAATGCCAAAGCTTTTGGGCCTGAACACAAACCCCAAACTCTCCAAAGCTTGCCTACAAGGAAACCAGAGATGGAAATACCGAAGGAAAAGGCAGAGCAAACACGAGTGCCTCTGATTGGAGAGTCCAGATTGACAAACATCTTAAAGAGCTCAGTGCCTGGGACAGATGTAGTTTAGGATGTCTCATAAAAGGGCTAGTTCTTAGTGTCCCAAACAGCCATGCTTTACAATAGACTAGGCACGTTGTATAGCAAAGAGAAGGCTGAAGCACAGAGGAACAAGCTGAATTGCTCTTCTTGTGCTAGGGTGAACTGGCCTTACAGAGACCTGTGAATGGTAATACTGCCTAGAAGGCTGAAACTGCAACTGTTTTGTTTTGATGTGGCTGAGTAAAATAGATTGTGGAAGACATCTGTTTTGGAAATATATCTGGCACAATAAATAACATTTACATGACTCTTCCAGGAAATATCGCTGTGACATTTACTGTTGTTTGTTGGTTTGGCTTTGTTTTTGTTTTTTTTTAACCTGTATCCTTACTTAACCTTTTTTGAGACTGAGATATCAGCTGCTTTAAAGAGATAGCTGATACTTTCCTTTCCTCCTCTGAGCAGTGGTTTTATTTTTATCATGAGTGCTACAGAGACATATGGCATTTCACAGACACTTCCAGATTGTTACTCAAAGGGATTTATAATTTGATCCCTGATCCTACACTGAGTTTTTCAAGAATCATCCACTGAGTCTTGCAGAGCCATGGCAAAGAGAGTGAAGTGCCCTGAGGTTTTAGGGTTTAGGTAAATGTAGTACAACAAGGGAAAAGAAGAATAACAAATACCGCCCACAATTTAGCCCCTGCCAAAGGACCAGAGCAGATAAGAAAAACAGCAATGTGTGTGTATATCTTGGTGTCTTTTTAGTCCTTTGTTTAAACAGAATACATATACAACACAAATTAATTAATTTGTAAGCTAAAATCTAGAAATATCAGAATAAAAAGCTATGAAGGTGAATGGTAGAAAGAAAATTCCAAGAAGAAAATAGAGGAATGAGAATCCAAAGTTTTGGGGTTTTGACTGTATCTATGTATCATGAACAACAGAAACTTACATAAATTTTATTGTTGCTTTTTCCCATTATTTTGGCAATGATCTTGACATCTTATTTGAGTCATGTAAATGTGTAATAATCTTGTATATTTTTTTTTAATTTCATGTAAATTATTTGACATAACAGTCAACAATATGACACCCTGAAAAAGAGATATGCAGGCTACAAATAAGAACCCTAAGTTAAAGTAAGCAATCATTTGAGGGAGTCTTGCTCATGATTTTTTGCCATGCGACTTGAAACATTGGGAAATTATTTAAGAAAGTAATTGTTTCATGTTGTAGTTACAACGTCCTCCTACACTAAAGGAGCTTGAAATGAAACTAACCTAATAGTAATAAATATATACAAGGAAAAGATCATTGTAATGGAAGAAACCAGTTGAAAAAAAATATTAGTAGATGTGGATATAAGTTTCCCGCCAAGTGTGTATATGGAAAAAACAGTCACCTGCAGAGTGCCATTCTCTGTTTTTTTGTCAGCTTTGGAGTTACTGTTTTATCTCCTTTCACAACTTCTGGTCTTTTCCTAGCTTCTCTGTTCTGTGTTTGCTGGAGTGTGTGCCCTTATCTGTCAGTGCCTTGTTGTTAAAACAAAACTATCCTCCATGAGGTTCTGCTGTCATTGCCATTGAGAAAAATCTTCAGCACAAGAGGAGAGCCCATCATCTTCAATGCCCATTTCCAAGACTTATTAGTATAAACAGCCATCTGACATCCTTAAGATTTCTTGGACATTTATAGCCTTTCCATCCTCACTGGTTTCATGTTTCCCTCTAAGATCAGCTACTTTGTGCCATTGCTACACTACGTGTGACCTTCCTATGCTACCTTGATCTCCTCTGTGTGAAAATTTTCCTTCTGCAGGAGGCTGATATTCAAATAAACACCAAGTGACAATGATGACTACTTGCATGTGTAACTGCAATGTGAACCCTTCCATACATCTTTGTATGCTTGATATGGGCATGAGCAGGATACACATTTAGCTATTGCTGAACAGTACATAGACAGCATCAAGTCCTTCTCTGTTTCTCGTACTGTTCTGCTGGTGAGTAGACTGGGAGTGCGCAAGAAGCTGGGAGAGGACACTGCTCTGACAGCTGCCTTAGCTGGCCAGAGGGATATTCCAGACCATATGACATCATGCTTAGGAATAAAATCTCAGAGAAATGAGGAGGAAAGAAAAATATTTATAATTTTTTCTCCCAGATTTTTGTTACATGTGCCAAGGCTTTGCTTTCTGGAAAGGTACCTAGATATCTGCCCACCAGTAGCACCTTTTGCTTTGCTTGCATGTGCATCTTTGCTTCATGTATTAAGATATCTTTATCTCAACCCACAAATCTCACTTTTGACCTTCAGATTCTCTGTCCTATCTTTCTTGTGGAGAGTGAGTGAGTGAGTGAGTGAGTGAGTGACTGTGTGGGGCTTGACTGTCTAACCAACCATGATACCTCATAGCCAGATACACAAATACTGGTCAATTAAAGGACTTGGGATACAATATAGACATGTTAAAATGAAGAATAGGAAAGGGGATTACGAGAAGGAGTAAAGCTAAGGAATCCTTTACCTGTGTAAGGTCTCCACCCCCTGAGAGCTGGACATGTTATTGCTATCAGGTGCTGTACAGACCAAGATGCTATACTGAGTGTGGTTGCAGTGGTTTAATCACAGATGGCAACTAAGCCCCGCACAGCCACTCACTTGCTGCCCACTGTGGAATGGGGGAGAGAATCAGAAGAGTGGAAGTGAGAAAATAAGTGGTATGATAGTTTAGTAGGTAAAGCAAAAGCCATGCACACCAGAAAAGCAAAACAAGACATTAATTCACTACTTACCATTGACAGGCAGATGTTCAGCCATCTCCAGAAAAGTAGGGCTTCATCACCTGTAACAGGTACTTGAGAGGACAAGATCCATCACTTTGAATGTCCCTTCTTTTTTCTTCCCTCAGCTTTATATGCTGAGCATGTTGCCATATGCTCTGGAATAACCCTTTGATGTGTTGGGATTAGCTGTCCTGGCTGTGCCCCCTTCCAGCTCCTTGTGCACCAGCAGCTTACGGGTTGGGATGGGTTGAGAATCAGAAAATCCCTTGACTCTTGTGTGAACACTGTTCATCAGTAATGAAAACATGTCTGTGTTATCAGTCTTGTTTTCAGCACAAATCCAAAACATAGCCCCATACCAGCTACTATGAAGAAAATTAACTCTATCCCACCTAAAACCAGCACAAGCACAGAAGGATTTAATTGACTAGGTGACTCCAGCTCTAATTCCCTCCTTTGACAGATGAATTCTGGTATAAATGCATGTCTGATAGCCAAGACTTTACTGATGTGAAGGAATCAGACCAAGCCTCACAGCCAATGTACCCAGACCTTTTGCCCTGTTCTTGCCAGCTTTCTGCCCCAAAAGCACTCTTAGGGCCAGCCACAATGTGGGAGAAGACTGGTTAAACACTGTTGGACTTCTCTCATGGGATGTGATGTTCTCAAGCTGCTTGTTCTGTGTGCAGCTAATCTGTTTCCATTGGTATCATGGCTGCAGATTAGGCAGGGTGCATCTGTGCACGTGCACTTCCTTTTATAGGGCAGAAATAGTCCTATGGGACTGACAACCTTCTTGTTCGCTGCTCTGGCCCATGCAACTCTGAGTCATAAGCTTGTGTGAGTGGATGTTGCTCATTTGATAGGCTTAAGTCTTATAGAAGTTAATGGAAGTCTTAATTATATTATAAAAAAACGCATACTTTTACTTCTTTTGTGGAGAAACATCCTATATCATTAGCTTTCAACCTGTATTAGTCCAATAAAGGCAAGTAGTTTTCCCCGTGGCAGAAAGCCTGTTCTGTATTTGACAGCTGCCCTTGGAGCATATCCTTGGAGCAGATGGCTGCTTGCCTGCCAAATAAGATACAAATTAGATTTCCAGATGATTGAATGATGGTGGCAGGAAAGCAGCCGTTCATCTTAACTCCTCCTCTATTGCAAATCCAGTTAAGCACAAGAACATAACCATTCGCGGGTGGTGCATGTGCTCTACATGGGGAACCTATCAGTGGATGGGCCCCATAGGGAGAAGGTAGGATAAATTAAAAGGAAATGTTTTGCTCTTTGTAAATATTTGTTTATAGTGAATAGCAGATCTGTCTTTTACAGGAGTGAAATGCTAAGCCTGACTCAGTCCATAAGGAAAACAAGAAATTAGTATCAATGGTCCCCATGTGTGTCTCCATCAAAGTCCTGCACTGTCTCACAACTAGGCTGAGCTCCCATGCAGCAGAAGGGTAACTGTGGAGCTGTATTGTGTGGCAGGTCTATTTGTGATCAGCTTTTAGGTTCAAAGACAAACTCCCCATTAGTTGCATTTGTGTATCAAGTCAAAGTAAATGGGAGTGCACTCTGCTTGGTCCAGGAGGACAGGCAAGCACCCTGGTAATCTGTGTTTCTCTCATATATTGTTTCTTTCTGTGTTTTAAATAAGATGTATCTTTATGTTTGAACATGGTTGTTTCAACATAGTCAAAGGTGAGCAGGTGATTGCTGACAGGTAAATGTAAGAGCTGGAGAAAGGACTTCAGTTCTGTTCCAAAACCCTTGGAAACAAACACAGACTCACCATGCACTTGTGAAGTGGAGCCAAGTTCCACTTGGAACCTCATGTTCTACCTAGATAACTGGGAAAAAAAGCAATGAAAACAAAGTAGCTTTGAAAACAGACTTGAGGGAATAAACAGAAATATTTTTATCATGGTGGAAAAATAAATATAGTAGGACCACTAGTATGCTTGCCAGTATAAATGTGTTTCCAATAAAGTTAACAGTTATACTGATACAATAGTGAAGGGAATCTGGCTTAGCACAGAAGTCAGGGACTAGATCTGCAGTCGATGCTAGCAGATGTGGTTTCTACTGAAGTCCATGAGGTTATAATTAATTCACAAAAATGGAAACGACTACAGTCCAGGGACTACTTCTGCTCTTCCATATTCAAAATGGAGGTTTCTCTGTATCTTTGTTTCTCTGTATCTTTATCTTCTCTTCCTTTCATATGAATCACAGAGTCACAGAATATGCCGAAGGGACCCACAAGGATCATCAAGTCCAACTCTTAGCCCTGCACAGGACCATGCCCAAGAGTCACACCAGGTGCCTGAGAGTATCATCCAGATGCTTCCCTGGGGACCCTGTTCCAGTGCCCAACCACTCTCTGGGTAAAGAACCTTCTTCTAATATCCAACCTAAACTTCCCCTGACATAACTTCAGGCCATTCCCTTGGGTCCTGTCACTGGTCACCACAGAGTAGAGATAAGTGCCTGTAACTCTTCATTCTCTCACGAGGAAGTTGTAGACTGCAATGAGGTCTCCCCCCAGTCTCTTCTTCTCCAGGCTCAACAGACCAAGTGCCCTCCATCACTCCTCATACGGCTTCCCCTCAAGGCCCTTCACCATCTTCGTTACCCTCCTTTGGAAACTCTCTAATAGCTTAATATCTTTCTTATATTGCAGTGCCCAAAACTGCACACAATATTCAAGGTGAGGCTGCTCCAGTGCAGAACAGAGCGGGACAATCCCCTCCCCCGACCACCTGGTGATGCTTTGCCTGATGCCCCCCAGGACACGGTTGACCCTCCTGGCTGCCAGGGCAGCCTGACTCATATTCAACTGACCATCAACTATGACCACCAGGTTCCTTTCCATGGCACTGCTTTCCAGCATTTCCTTCCCCAGTCTGTATGAACATCTGAGGTTGCCCCATCTCAGGTGCAGAATCCAACACTTCCCCTTGTTGAACTCCATGTGGTTGGTGATTGTCCAGTCCAATAATTTGTCGAGGTCTCTCTGCAGGGCCTCCCTGCCTTCCAGGGAGTCAACAGCTCCTCCCAGTTTAGTGTCATCTGCAAACTTGCTTAGTATCCCTTCCAGTCTTGTGTCCAAGTCATTTATGAAGATGCTGAAGAGCACAGGGCCTAAAATGGAGCCCTGTGGAACCCCACTAGTGACAGGTCATCAGTCTGATGTTACCCCATTCGCTATTACCCTCTGTGCTTGACCCGTGAGCCAATTGCTCACCCACCATATGATGTGTTTATCCAGCTGTGTGTTGGACAGTTTGTCCAGAAGGGTCCTGTGAGAGACAATATCAAAAGCTTTACTGAAATCCAAAAAGATTACGTCAACTGGCTTCCCCTGATCAACTGGGTGTGTTAGCTTGTCACAGAAGGAAATCAGATTTGATAAGCAGGACTTTCCTCTCCCAAAGCCATGCTGGCTCTGACCAATAACAGTGTTGTCTTTCAGATGTTTTTCAGTACTTCCCAGAATAATCTTCTTCATATCTTTACCAGGCATGGAAGCGAGACTAACAGGCTTGTTGTTTCTGGTGTCCTCCTTCTTGCCCTTCTTGAAAATTGGGACCATGTTTGCCAGCTTCCAGTCAGCTGGGACATCTTTGGATTCCCAAAACTCCTCAAAAATCATCGAGTGAGGTTTTACAATGACATCAGCCAGCTCTTTGAGGACACTTGGATGAATTCCATTTGAAAGCCTGCAATAATTTAATTAATCTAATTTTTAATAGCCTTTTGTTGAAGAGATTAATTTTTTCTACTTAGTGTATCAATGCATATATAGATATAAAAGCAACTGTGTTAGTGTTACTGTGAGGCAAAAAGTAAAATATTTGTTGCAGCTATATTTTTAGATTGTTTGTCAATTTTCTACTCCTCATTAAAAATGCATTACCTTCTGCAGCTGTTCTTTGGCCTAAAGAGACTTTAAAAATTAAATAACTATATGTATTTCTTTAAGGAGAAATCTAGAGAGGAAGAGGCCAGAGTCAGCAGAAAGCTTTTGAGTAGGGTTAGCAACACTCAGGTTTGCCATCCCAAGGGCAGCTGGGGAGTGAGGTGCTGAGGCTGGGTGGAGGAAGGGCAGGGAGGTCTCATCAGCACTCCAGGTGGATACAGGGTCTGGGCATGGCGAAGGACAGATGGATGACCACAGGAGCTCTGCATAGGAAGCAGAGTTAGGAGACTACAGCAGGATGCCAGGGATTAGCAAAGCCCATGGCAGAGAGGTTGGAACTATATGATCTTCAAGGTCCCTTCCAACACAAACCATTCTATGACTCTATTGATAAGTCAAAATGTTTAATAATAACTAGTATGGAAGTTGATGTAGAGGAGTTAGCAGGTTTGAGGAAGGTCTCTGATGTTTAGGGGGAGGGTGTTTCTCTCTACTTTTCTCCACTTTTTCCCTACATACCTTTTTCTTCCCTCACAAAGAGAGATTCTGTGAGGAAGTGGAATGGCCAAGATGAAGGTCCACAGGGAGGGCTCAGAGAATCAATCAGGTTTTCTTCTTCTGCTTGCGCTCAGGATGGGGCTGCAAATGAATGTGGCATTCTCTGTTAGTGTTGTGGGGCTGCCTGAAATATCCCTTATTAAAAGCAGAGCTGTGCCAGCAAGAGGCTTGCTGTGACGGTCACAGAATGATCCCACAGTGTCAAAGCAGGGTGGTTTGCAACCCCAGGCTGCATCATATTTTCTGTATATAGGTTCTCTGGAGGAGACTTCAAAGTTTGGCTGTGCTCTGAAAAGAAACTAGAAAGGCTTTAAAGTTTCCATGTCTGTTATTTCTCAAAAAATGTGCTCAGTTTAGAAGTAAAAGAAGGTTCCTTGCCCTGCTGTTTCTTTGAATGTTCAAGCTGAACCTTTTTCCTGGCTTTCACCTGTTACAAAGGCGTACTGCCCTGGATTTAGTCCCACTAAAGATATGTCTACATTTGTTAAAAAGATATGTTTTTTTTCCCCTAGTTTCACCTAATATTTGTTTATGTTAAAATCTTAAAGTAGACAGAGTGGTTAGCAGTTCAGGTGTATTTAGCTGTCTGAGAGAAATCCACAGGTTGTTCAGTGTTGATTTTCAATAGTTCTTCTGTGGAAAATATATATTGCCATCAATGTGCTAGAGATTTAGAGGGAGCTAAGTAAGACTTCTAAAAAGACTCTTTTTTTCTAGTAAAAGCAACACCAGTGGTATACCAGTGTCACTCTATTGCCTGAAAGCAAATAGCCACATTGATTTAGGGCCAAAAAGAACTCACTTTAATTTACCTCCCTTAGCTGTACTGGCTTTGAATTGGTATCGCAATAAAAACCAGAGTAGCCTGAAAGAATAAACCTAAAAATCACTAAAATCATTGCACTAAAATCAATAAACCCAGTAGTCACTACCTAAAGAAAATGCATCTGAAGATAAACCTGTGTCTTTGTAGAATCTGTTCACCCTATAAATATTAGTGGATATTTTTCCTATTTTGCAAGGTTGGTAAGAGGTTATTGGGTTTTGTTTTTAATTAGCTGATGGAGAAACTGAGGTATAATCAGTACAAGACACATCTGTTGTAGTGCATTATCTGTGGCACAGGTAGTATTTGGACTGAAGCTTCTGGAATTTCTATTTTTACTTTCCAATAGCACCTCTAGCATCTAGGACCTGAAATAGGCACTGTCTTGGCATATGCTTCTTGCATACCCTCATGTGCTGGTTTAAAGGTAAACTGGTAGGAGAAATGAACCCAACTCAAAAGAGATTATAAATCAGAGTTACAATTTAATAAAAAAATAATACAATAATACAATTATATGGACAACAATTGGTTTTAACCTACAAAACCCAGATGTATAACCCAGCACCCTGAGGCATGAACAGAATAGTATTTGTTGGCCCCTATGCTGAGTCCCATGTGGTCCCTCTGAGTCCAATGTAAAAGGGGAGAAAAACCTCTCGGTGAGAGTGCTGGTCGCAGTCTGGTTGAGGGTGGTGGTTGCAGTCCACTTGAGGTTCTGGTCCTCCTCTGGGTCTGACGAGTGGTCCCAGAAGTCCCAAGACTCCAAGATTATATACACTCAGGTTCAGGCAGGAATGCCCAGTACCTCCCCCAGGGTGGGGAGTTCCACAATGGGTGATTGTGAGTCGTGAGATATTTTTGGAATCCTTGGTGGCCCATTAGCAGACATGACCCCTCAGGCTGGGTGTGGAGGTGCTAATGGCTCCCTGGAGGGGAGTTATCACACCTGAATCATTGGTGTGAGGATAGAAACATCTTCCTATCTCACAGGCTTTTTTACACTCAGTTTGTATCCTGAGGGGTCAGGTGTGCTCCGGGCAGCTGCTGCAAACGGTCTATTGTTAACGGTTCCTGAGAAATGACACACTGTGTAGAATACACAGTTTTAGTTACACTCAGTGATGAACTGGTCCCAACTGCTCTAATTAGGACACCTCAGTATGTGCATCTCCATACACTGCCGGTAAAATCCGTTTTGAAAGGAGCATACAGGAAATATGCAGACAAGGAAGGAAAATTTTTCAGCAGAGACACTTTTCAGAAGTCCTGTGGAACCTTTAACTTCCTATGAACTTAATTTATTCATTCATTCACTATTTCATTTTAATTCTTCCTCCCTTTTGAGGCAAGAATCTTATAAAGCTAAATGACATACTTAGAAAGCCCAACATGGATCACCAGTGTGAACTGGTGCTATGTACAAAACTATATGAATATTTAGAGATGGTAGATGGTCAGTGTAACAGGACAGAGCCTGGTTGCCCACTCTAGAGGAGTTTATAAACTAAAATAATTGGGAAGTTGATGGCACACGTTTTATTTAATAATTTTGTCTGTACTCTTCTTTGTTATGAGTCAAGTGAGTATGATTTACTAAATGGTTCTGGGACATACTGCGCTTCCTTGGGACTAAGGACCTGGTTATAGTTAGACTAGATGATGGAGCTTATCCATGACTGCTCATGCTTATAAATCAGAGTTTCACTGTAAGCCTAAACCTTCAATTCCTTTCTCTCCAATAGCAGATTTTTCACTTCAGTGATGAGCTTTCCTCCCAGGCTCCTTCTCTCCTCTCTCCCCCATTTTTAGCCCATATGAGAGTAAATCAGTCCTAATGGACCCATCCTGGCCAATGTATTCAAACCTGGTTCAAGCAGTGTCAAGTCTATTTAAAATACTCTTCTCTTGTTAATTATTGCCTCTGTCCTTACTCTGTTTTGTCCTTCTTTACCAACTTTGAAAGCCTTTGAAAGAGGTTTTGCAATATCAGATAGAAGTCTTTTGATCAACTAATATCTTTTTAACTTCTCGGTTAATTGTAGTTTCTCTCTTAGGCTATCAAGGAAGGCAAGAAAACTTCACATTTTGTATTACAGAAAAATTGTCCAGCAGTTCACAGTGTCCATCATTTCTACCTATTAATAAAAGCTAGGCTTCTGTCATTTTGATAGGGAACAATGAGAAAGGGCAGATAGTAAGGACATCTCAGTAGAAGTTTATCCTCAAAATTAGTCTAAATGATGTAGAAGTATTTGTCTTATGTTTTCACAGAGACTGTATTCCTGAAAAAACCCCAAACCAGCAAATAAGCAAACATTCAGCACACTCCCCTTCCCATCTCCTCCCCCCCCCGCCGGCTACTCCCACCCTCCAAGATTGTTTTAGTATGGCTTCATGAGAAAATTCAGAATATGTACGTTTCATTTAAGGCTTTAATTATCTGTTCAGTCAAAATCTAAAAGTAGTCTTACAAAAGATGGATGTTTGGTATCTAGATCTAATTTCAGTTAAAATTGAATCAAGTGAGACTGGATAGAGTATCAGAGAGAGTGTCAGACTGACAAAAGATGGAATAGATTCCATAAATAATCTTTACTGATCTTCTGTTGCCTCTCTTTGTGTGATGTAAACTGTATATAGGTATTTCATTATAATGTGCTTGTAAGAGCTAATTATGTAACCAGAATAATGTCTAGGCTATGATGCTACTTGTGGAATTTTTATGGTTAAGAAGAGAGAAACTACTGTTTGTTGTATGTAGATTGTGGTTAAAATGGGTAAATGTTTGTGGGGATAGTCCTTATGTGATTCATGTAGATTCATGTAGAAGATCCTGATGACATTTTCAGTTTCTTGCAGAGCTGAAACTTAGGCAACCATAATAATAGATAATTTATTTTCTTCAGAGCCTTGTGTTTACTTGGTGATTTTCTGATCTGTGACCTACTATTAGTGTTTCTTGCAGGACCCTAAATTAAAAATATCAGTTCAAGGAAAAAACCCAACTGCATAGCCAATTTAGCCAAGCCTTTTATTACTGTATCCATTATGTGTTGTTTAAAAAGAAAGGAGAGTATTTGGGAGAAGCAGAGGGAAGACAGAAGGCTTTGATTCATGCTTAGGTTTCTACTGCTTTCATTGCTAATTGTCAGTCATTGACACCATGTAGCTGGTATCTAGTTTAAACCTGTTCTTAGTTATTAGGCAGTAGGCTGAGACTTGCATCAGGGATAATCTTATATCTGGTTACTAAGACTCTTTTTTTTTTTTAATCTTCCTTCCTCGGTGTTTGGTGTTGCTGTCTCTTAGCTATAGAATGCTGAGTCAGATAAACCAAAAGCTTGAGTCATGTATGACAAATAATAACTAATCAATAAATGTTCATTCTTGGTCAGTACTGGTTCCTGCTCCATGTTGCTCTCTGTATAATAACATCCATTTCATGCTCTTTGGAGCCTCTAAACAGAGGAGGGAGTTCATCCTATTCTCAATGATTTCCTTTTTAAAAAATTATTTTTATTTAATTCAGTCATAAGTTTCTGGTTAAATGCTTATCCTAAATGGTACTGATACAAGGTCTTTTTCCAGTTTCCACAGATTTTCACTCTGATTAATAATTTTAATTCTATATCTAGCATGACAGTAGATGCTAGCAGCCACTCCAGGGGCATCATTCCACCCGTCTATGATGTATCCTGTTTAAAGACTAGCCTTTTTTCCTGGGTTATACCATTTCAGATTTTGGTATTTTTGCTGTTCCTTTATTTCTTCAAAAGCCTTTTTTTAGTCTTGCTCACTCCTGCTGTAATGCAGTTGTCTGTAGCCAGTTGTCTCAAAAGCTAATTTTCTTCACCAAGAAATGCAAAATTTGTACAGATTATTTGCTCTTTCTTTGAATATTGAGTACTGTGTCTGTTTATAGATACAGTATCTATCCCTCCTCCATAGGGATAACAGCGACCATGATTTGCTAAGGGAGTATGGGTGACTTTGGTTTTGTCCATACAACTTACAGCATTCAGATGTCAGCAAATGTCAGAGTGAATAATATTTTCTCTGGTATTTATTTGTTTGGAAATGTTTCTAGATTTTGATATTTCTTTGCACATTTTTTTGTTGTGAATAACTTTGGGTTTGCTTATTTTGTTGGGGGTTTTTGGGTTTGGGTTGGTTTTTTTTCATTTTTGTTTTGTGTGGTTTCTTCAGTGATGGAATTTTTCCTGCAATAAGTCTGCTACAAACAATCATACAGTTCCTATTGAAACGCTTCTAGAAGTCAGTATAATCCCAGTGGCATCCATAACAACTGATGTGTGCTAAATGGGATTGCAAAGAGAGCCACTCTTCATAATACTCTACATGCCAAAATCAATTTAATGCTTCCTTTTAAGAGCCCCAACTGAGAAAATGCTGAGTTTTGTTAAGCTTGACAAAGTTACATCTCGCTCCCCAAGCAAATGCAAGTAGGTGGATCTGTTTTAACAACATTGTTGGAAAGAGAATTTTGATATGCTTAACAGTTGCTAGTTTAAATGCTTATTTTCTTCAGAGTATGCAGAAACCTACACTCTGCCCTGCTGACTGCAGGTTTGGTGTATTACTGTCTGTGCTTTCTGACCTTGACAGGGCAAGTAAAAGGGACCATGTTTATGTATATCATTCCCTCTGGGTTATCTGCTTGGCTGACAAGAGTCACGATAGAAAATCAAGGGGAAATGCATAGCAAGGCTCTAGAAAACAACAGCAGAAGTATTGATTTGGAATAGCCTTTCCTAACTCTGCAATATTTCTACATGAAACCCCAGGGTGAAGGGATCCTAGGGACTAAAAATGCTGACTGAAGCAAGAAATAAGCAAACTGGTTATAAGCAAATTAAAACTGATAAAGAAATACAGGAACAACAAGTGTCTGTTGGAGTCAACCCAAAGATGGAAGTCAGCTGATTTTACCCAAATTGTCATTAGACTGAGTTTTTGTACAAAATGTTGTACGAAGGTCCTTCATGTTAAGCTAGCACCCAGAATTTAAGGATCCTTTTGATCATTGAATAAACTTGGTCTTTGAATGGCAGCTGAAATTTTGCTTAGGTAACATTACACGTTCCCATAGAAAGAGGTCTAAAAAGTGGCATACATATTATCTAGCCAGATCTTAACATTGACAAATGCAGCAGGACCATGTTGTCAGGCAAGGGAGGAACAGAAGCTATGGCTGTTACCTAATGGGTGTGCTCCAGACAGACTGAATGGGTCCAAGGCATAGTTAGACCTGTAACATCATTCCTGTTTTGTTCCCCTGCTATTGCAGAACATAGTTGCTGTAGTGCTCACATTTCTTGCACTTTCACCCATGTGATTTTTCCTCCCTTTTCTTTGTGTAAAGTTAGCTCATTAACCACAGTGTCTTGGTCCACTTTCATGTTTTCATGACATGGTAGAACTTTTTCCTAAGAATGTGTATCAGTCTCCTCATGCTCCTTTTCATTTGGATGTGTTTTGGGTGGTTTTTTTTTAATGTAGAATAAGCTTTGTAACATTTATTGGGGGTAAGCCTCATCACAGGTTTGTCACATCCGTGAATCATTAGAAATGTACAAATTAAGGGGTATTCATAAAACTGTGGTTGTACTTTATTTTTCCTGGTTCCTGATCCACTTAAACTAATTTAATAATTGTTATTGTTTCATTCATTTGGAATTGCAACATTAATAAAATATTACAGTTTTCTCAACTACACCTGTCCTGCTATGTTCTGCCATTGTGAACACTTGGATGCACAATGATATTACTTTTAACCAAAGAAAAATATATTGTTGCTTCATATTGGATTTTTTTTTCTGAGTTTGTTCAGTCAATATAGAAGTCATCTCTGCCATTACTCATGGAAAATTTTATTGTTACTGCACTGTAGTCATGATCAAGCCTATGTTTTCTATTGATTGAAATTTCAAATTTCTGAGGAAAATATATACCACTCCCATCTGAGACTGAAGGACAGCCAATATCACAGAAAAAGAAGCTTGATTCCCAGTAAGGCTAAGTGCTTTGGACAGACCTCAGCTGGTTTCCCACCTCTGCAGAATGCAGAGAGCATAAAGCATTTCCAGTCCTTCCTCTCTGGACCCTGGAGCAGCTTTTGTTGAATTAGAATTTAGTACCATATATGAGAATTCATTTAATCAGTAAATTAAAGGCTTTTATGTGAGCCTGGGTATATTTAGAGCTTGGTTAACAGGCTCCCATAGTAGTTTGAGTACTTTTGTCCCCTCCATCCTGTTCTTATTGTCACTAATATCTATAAATCTTAATTGAAATAACAGCTTAAAAAATGTGCTAGTCTGTACCCAAGCTGGGATGAGAAGTGAGTCTCTGATCCTGGGCCAGCAAAGTAATCAACACTGTTTAACCATTTCTAACTGCACAGTATCAGCGCTTTAAGTACTGAAACACGATTGTCACACCTCAAAGTTAAAGTTAAAGTTAAATACAAGTAAGGACCGGGGGGAGGAGGAAGTGATGAGGTGGAAAACTCCCCTGCTAAGGACTGTGTGCAGTCTGTGTGTGGCTACGAATACTAACCCATTAAAGGCAAAGTGTTTTTTGTTTAAATGCTTATTTCTTCTGATTGCATACTACTTAAGAACTTCTTCGAGTTAGCTCTTAGAGAAAGATCCATCTAAAATGAGAAGTTATGCTTTTAATCACAAGTTGCATGATGTTGATACAGATGCCAGGGAACTGCAGAAAATACTTGGTGCCTAGTGAATCACTGTAATCCTCTGGTGTAGAAATGATGCTGTGTTTAATATCTTGTTGACAAGTTTGGTGGCTGAGGTGCCATGGCCAAGTTGTAAAATAAAGGATCAGGACTTTGTGCAGAAATTAAGTAGTTTTTTTCTAATACAGAAGGAAAAATATCTGACTGACTCCCATAGGAAATCTGACCTATTCATTTTATGTTAAATTCAACTGTGCCTTTGTGGCACTTTCTGTCATGCCTCCACATTCCCTTTACAATGAGTATATCTGTCTACAGCAGGAGTGTGGTGTACCCCACTAATTTGGTTCTGAAACTCCCCTCTAACTTTTCATTGCATAACTCAGATCTCTCTGCAGGTGTGCACGTGTGTTGAGGAGCAGGGGGTAGTCCTGTGAAGAATTATTCTGCCCTGATTTTTTGCTTTTATCCAAGGTTATGGGTCAAGAATGCCTTTTGGTCTATTTCTCATCTGTCCCCTAGAGAACAATTTAATTTTTATAGCAAGTACCACCTCTTCTCTGAGGTGCTTGCAGCTGTTACAATCTCTGTAAGTCTCAGTGAAATGAGAGGGTTTGTTTCTTGTGTTACTCCCCAATTTGAACTCTTATTGGAACACTCTGCAGGCTCCACTGACAGAAGGTGCCCTCCTCCTGCCCCTCGCTTTAGCATGCACTAGGTATATTTAATCTCCCCTTCCCTGATGTGGTCTAAGGGCTTTAGCAAGCTGCTGCCATCTTCCTGAGGAGAAAGGACTCTGGGGAGAGACATGCTAGGCTGATGGTGAGAGAGAGAGAGAGAAAGAGGAGGCTTTTAGATACTGTCAAAGAAGAAAAACACCAAGGAGGTATAATAAGCAGGAAGAGTCTCCACAGACTTGACAGCTGAACTTCTGATTGAGCTGTAAAGTGCTTTTTACCTCTTCCGTGCATTGGCATTTAAGATGATGACTGCTTGTGAAGAAGAGCACTCACTCCCTCTGCCTTCTGCTGACTTCTGTGGAAGGTATGAGGAAAATGCAGTTGTTGGACTTTGCTTCAAGAAATTAGGGCACTTAGGCTTAATCAGCTTGGAGATTCTGCTTCAGAGGAGAGCGCTCTTAACAAACACACAGAAAACTCTCAATTACTCTTCCATGGAGGATCATACAGATTTGAAATAGATTCCAGAATTTAAATGATCAATATCAAGACTCCTTGCAAAAATCAGTGCATCTAGATTGTTCTGGTGGATTGTCCATAATTTCTGTATGTAATATTGATGTTTACCTGTGAGAAGGTCAGCATGGTACAAAGAGGGGCCAAGTCAAAAGACAGTGTCAGTGTAGAGATTATCAGAACATAAGAAAAAGGGAAGATGCATACAATATCCAGCTAGTAAGAGAGTGACCTTATTCCAGTCCCATTTAATCACAGAATATAACCACAAAGACATGAGCAATGATTGCAACACAATATGGACATATCTTGTTTGAGAAGTGTTGCTGTACATGGACACATCTTAAATACATGGTTTTTGGTTGTTTGGTTTTGGGTTTTTGTTGTTATTTGTTTGTTTTTAAAGTAAAGCATCTAGTGTGCTTTTACTCAAAATAAAAAAATAATTACTAAATAATAATTGAAAATAATTACTAAATTTTAAGAGAGATGATTCTGTTATGTATTAATTGTGGGTCTTATTAAGGCTTACAAGTCAAAGGAAGATATTTTTATATATCTTATGTGTTTTTTATGTATGAAACATTTTTCTTTTGTATCACTGCTCACATCTAAGACAGATACCTTGTGTAAGAAAAAGGATAGATAGATCATATAGATGAGTACAACTTAAGTGTTCTGCTTATGCCTTGTATCATGTAAAGACAGGCTAAAAAGTGGAAGGAAATAATGACCAACCCAAATACCCAAATTTTTTTTCTAAAAAATTTATACCAAATTACTTTTACAAAAAAACACTTGGAATGATAGTCTTATAAAGCTATAGGACTAGTTCTTCATTATTTCTTCTTATAGTACAAGTGTAAATGCATTAGTGGAGAACTCTATGAAAAATGTAGGTTAAGAATGATAGTAATATTCCTAACATCATATATTACTTATTGAGTGCTGCTTCATGAATTCTGATCTGGTGTCAGCCAGATCAGGAGATGTATAGAAAATAGATTTGACTGGTATAGTCAGACAATTGACGCTGCTCTTGTCCCAGGTTCTTATTTGCCTAAAACAGTTTTGCTTGAAGACAGCAAAGCTTTTCAGTTGTGTTCCTCCTCCAAGTTTAAGCTCTTATAGATCAAATTTCTGCTGTTCTGTGGGGTTTTTCTGGGGGGGAGTTGACTGATTGTACTTTGTTTTTGTGTTCAGGAATCTTAACTACTTATTCAAAACCCTTACCTTTCATCCTTGGTGTTTTCTAAAGACTTTTGGGTTTCATTTTATAGCTTTTCTTCTAACTCTGCTTTCTGATGCCTAAGAAAAAGAGTTCCCCTCTAGACTGCAAATCTACCACTGCAACCATTCTGTGTGCCCTCTCTGTCACTGTAGTCAGGATCTTCTCCTTAGTTGTTGTTCTTAAAATGCTCTCCATGCTTTATCTCGGCTTTACAGGTTTTACTGTTTTACCTTTTATTGGGTAACAGACCTAGATTTATGTGTTGTAGTTTTGGCTAATGCTTTAAGAAGGTGATTCTCCACACACCAATCCTGCAGTAGTTAGTACAGCTATTATAAAAAAACACAGATCATTCTCTTCAGCTATAAGGTAAATGAAGGACTTCTTTAACTGTAATCCTTTTTTTCCACCCCTCACTTCTTTCTGTCATTCAGAAAGAACTCCAGAGTTCTGTTTCAGTTGGGAGCTTTGTAATAATGGAAAACCGTAATTCCTTATATGATCCAGCAACTAGTTCCTTTCAGTAATAATATGAATTTAAATTAGGAGGGTTAATACAGAGACTTATTATGACCACCCTAATAGTGTAAGACTGCTGTTCTTTTTAACTCTTTTTATTGTTTAGGCTTTTGTTCTCACTGCCTTGTTTATCATAGCAGCATTCTCTTTTGATGTCACTTTACCCACTTCCAAACAGAGCAAAACCAGTTCTTTGTTTTGAATGCAGACAGTGTTTTACAAAGCACACTAATGAAATATGAGGGTTTTGAATATGAAGTATGCTTAGAATTTCAATAGGGTTCAATCCTCATTAAATGTGCCCTAGATGAAATCTAATGTGATGTATTCTTTCATGATTTTGCATCCTAAATCAAGGGTTACTCATGCTGAAATGCAAAAGTTTAAACCTTATGTCAAATGTGACAGTATATATATAGATTTAACTAGTAGTTTGGCAAATATTTGAAGTGTTGCTAGAATAAGAACTTCGAGGCTGAGTGGCAGTTGAATTACCCAGATTCACTGAGGTTAAGGAAACTGAAGGAACTTTTTGACTCCTTTCTTGTAAGTGATTTTGTGAAGAGAATTTTTTCCTCTGCAATTTCTACCTTTGATAGACCTGTTATAAAAGTTAAAACATTTATCAAAACTGCCACAGATCCTATGACCCATAGAAGAAGGACTATCAGACCTTAATTGCAATAGCTGTGTAATTTCAGAAGTTCCCTTCCCTTATTCACCTACTCTCTGACCTTTATGTCAGCTTCTAATTTCCTTCTGCTATTGACTCTTCTTTCTAGTTCAGGAAACTATGGTAGCAAATGCATCTTCTTAGTACAGAGGAATATCCAAACAGTGCTGTCAAATGCCTATCAAATTTACTTATGTCTACTTTACAATCAAGTTTTTGGAAAAAAAAAAAAAAAAGAAAGGTAGTTTGAGCAAGTTTCAGATAAAAAGTAAATATTTTCCCTAAATCTCGTTGTTGTTTTGGGCATTTTTTTCTTAAACATAAAGCTCAGTAAGGACTTAAGTACTACTTTCAAGTATATGCTGAAGATGGCTTTTTGGTTCAAGAGTTACTCATTTCAGCAACACATGCTAATGGAAGCACACCCTCAGTTTACTCTAATTCAAGGGACAGCTAATCGACTGAGACCTGACGAGAGGAATTGGAAGAGCAGTTGAGCATACCCAGAAAATTCTTTTGTATCTTCGTCCAAAGTGAGGTTTCTATATCATGCATGTTTCTATATCTTTTCTATGTTACAATACCTCTATTTTTTTTTCCTTGAAGAAACTTCTGTTTCAGCACTGCCTGCCTGTCCCATCTTTCCTTGCATACCACCGTATTTGACTGATGCTGGAGGGAGTGATTTATGGATCTATTCATGAATGTCCTCATCTTACTGATTAATCAGCAAGTCAGTACTGATTAACAGTCAACAACTGGAAATACAAAAAACCCACCAGGTTCAGTTCCAGGCTACTCAAGTAGGAGGCAATGTTTAAATAAATTAAAGCATCAGTTATAAAGATTATGTTGTTATCAATTAGAACAATTGGATTCCTAGAAATTACACACCTAGCAGCTACAAACTTAAAAAAAAACCCAGATCATCTTGTCAAACTGTAATCAAACAGGCCCATCTACAGCTTTACAGGGCACAGAAGGACATACACTAAGAGAAAAAGAATTGTTGTAATATTTCATATCCTATTTCTTCCTGGGTTTAGGGAAGCAAACTATAATACACTATATTTGCTATAGACATTGTACTTCCTTGTAGTCCATAAACCTTTTCTGCTGGCCATGTCTTTTGTCACTTGTTATTAAAATGTTTAGGTCACTGGGGAGTAGAGAGCTAAGACTAGATCTTTACCTGGATGTTTGAATCAGAAAATCGATGTGTCTGTATAGTCTACTCAGAATTCAAGAACAAAACTGATACTATAACTTCTGTTATTGTGCATAGCTGTCAGTAGGGACTGATTAGTCTCATAACCAAAATTAAGAAACCCAACCAAACTTAAGTCTTATACTTAAAATAGTCTGAACCTTCCCCCAGAGAAAAGTTTTCTAGAACTTGGTCTTCCACAACCACAGAGACCCCATAGTGCTATGAGGGGAAATGGTCCAGAGAATGCATGTGTGTAAGGAAAAGCACAAGCCTGCAAACACTGTGTAATCCTATGGCACCCACTAGAGGCAGGACTCTATAATTTGCCTTAATTATCTCTCCTTTGTTTTTAAAAGTAATCTTATGACAACTGAAGAGGCAGTCTTTTGCAATGAGAAAAGAAGGAATTGTTTTTCAAAGTTTAGAAGATAGATATATACTTTATATCTCTAGCCCCCTCTACAGTTTTACTGCTTTGGTTCCATCTAGGGGCTGCCAGAACAAGTGGGAGCCTCCACTGTCCCGTCTTTAATATATTTTGTGTCACATGCTATTTTAACCACTTTTGGCCTGAGTGAGGATAAGAATCTATCTAGAAAACAGTCTACTTACCTTTTTTGTCTTGATTTCCCTTCCTTTCAAGGAGTTGTTCAAGATACCAGCTAGTCCCATCCTTTTTGAAATCAGCTGCGGCTTGAAGAACAACTACCTTTGGAGATCAAGTATCCATCATCAATTTAACTCTCATCAACTAGGTAAATGTAATAGTGCTGAACTAAATGAAACTCTTAATTCTTTGAAAAGGCAAAAAGGTGTCTTCCATACTCTGGGAGATGCTTGATTGGCTTCAGGAAAAGGAGACTCACATCCTAAAATTTCAACACACTCATGCTTACTTGCTTTTCATTTTCCAGCAAACATCAGATATGGAAAAGATTGGAGATGTTTCAGTGTGGGAGATCTGATGCTTTTATTATACATTATGGATGTGCCTCCTGGTAGTAACTCAGAGCAGAATCTTTACAGGGCCAATGGCTCCTTCAAGTTACAAAATTATTTTAGTTCCAGTTTCTTCTTGGTCCTCACTGACTTTTCTCTCAACTTAAACTAGAACAGGATAGTGAAGGTGCTTCTGGAATTCTAAAGAAAAAGAATAATGCCCATTCTGTTTCAATGGCAATCACAGAGCTTTTTATGCTTGTCTTTAATGTTGAGGTATTTCAGATTTGCCAATTTTGATTTCACAGTGATGAAAGGTGACTCAGGCCAAGTGCCAGTATGATTCAAAGAGGTTGATATGCAAAGAGATGTTTCCTCCTGTCTATATATTTCACTCATAGGAAATAACTGCAGGTTTGTATACAAGCAGTACACCAGATTATCTTTGGTGGCTCGAGCTCAAAAACCAGTTATGCTAGTCTTGTGCTGTCCTCCACATCAGCCAGTTCTCAAAGAAGTATTTTGGAAGGAACAAGTATACTGCTTTGCAAAGATAAAAAGTTTTAGTAACTCCAGTATAAACAGAAAAAATACTTTGCATTCTTAGATTGACTTGGAGATCTACTCATCATGGTTCCTGTTTCATAAGTGCTCTTGTTTGCGTACACCTATACAGGCCACACATTAATAGCATAGTTCCAAGAGAAATGGGTAAGATCAAGTTTTCATGCCTACAGTATCTCTAAAGCAGTGATGGGGGGAGGGGGAGAAGCATAGATAAGGGAAAATAGTAAGAAATAACAGGAACTTAAATAGTAAATGTACTCTACAATTTGTAAAAAGGTGCCATGAAGCACCAAAGGCCATTTCAGTGAGCTGGAAATATGCATTCACATGCAAAGCTGTGAGTGAAGTGAGGTACAGCTGAAGAAACAGATTTGGTAAAAGCTCAGGTGGAAGGGAAGAGGAGAAGTAATACATGACTAACACAGAAATAGGGTCCATATTTTGCCTGATATAATAATGCCTCTTTGGACTGAATGAAAGTAGAAATGATAATTAGACATGGCTTGAGACATGCTGGGTAAGCTGAGCAACGGGAAGTAGCAGAAGAGATTAGTTTCTCCAGGGAACACGCAATGTGCATTGGTCTGGCTAGACAGCCTTGCTTCTGCACCTTCTTTGTTTATAGTGCAGCTGCTCCCAGCTGTCAAAGAAAACTCTGTATGATAATCTCTAGGCATATCACTATTATTACTTTACATATATTGAGGAAAGTATGAACTGACAACCTACTCCCTGCTTAGGCAGACAAGAGAAAAGATTTCATATTCAGCCTAAAAGTTGTTTTTGCTACTGCAGCTAATGTCCAGTCCAGAATTTTTATGTTGATAGAGACTTTAAGTGGCATTTTCTCTGCATATAAAGACAGTATTTGTCCCATCATATTATCTGAAGATAAGCAGTGATCCGAGAGTGGCAATAATGTTTACCTTTTCTGTAGTTACATCATGTAGCTTCAAGGCTAAGGATAGAACCTATCATTTCTGTAGGAAAGAAAAGTCATTGATGTCTGAGAATGGAAAGCAAAATAATCCAATACCAATGGAAGCTTTTAACTATGGCATTGTGTGTATTACCATTTCCTACTGTAGCTAAAAAGGTCATGGAAAAAAGACTGAAACACTAGTTTCAGGGTGATGTGAGTTGTCATTTTTTTTAGCTGACTATTTAATTCCCTAATCAGAGATCCTTTGTAAGGATTAATTTTTCCTTAAGTCACCGGTATATTTGACAGGGACTGACTGTTATAATGGCAGACTGTGATAATTAAATTCCTATTCTACACAATCTAGAGGGCCCCTGCAGGAAATACAATGATTCTTGGTAGACGAAACAGCAAAAGAGGTACAGGTAGCAAACTTTCATTTTTATGACTATAACTTCTCTTCCTCTACTGACTGCTGAATTTCAGTAGATTTCCTTAAACCCTCAACCTTTTGTTCTGCTCTTCATTATTTCCTTAAGAATTTTTAAGGAGAACTCCCTTGGGATTACAATGTCTGAACTCCTTTTAGAGTAAGAGCTTTTGTTCAAATAAACTTTCCCCTTTCCATTAAAATAATTTTGCTCTTATAAATTAAAACCAACCTTTGGAATATAAGAGTGATTACAACCTGATCTTCTGCTCTGCATACTGAACTGGGACACCTGCTCTAGTTCAGAGTGCTATAAAGAATGTTATACTTTAACTGCAGTTTAAACATGATCATAAGTCATTTTGAAATGAGGTAAATTAAACGATGATTTTCAATCACAACTTACTAAATATTTTGCAGTAAATTCCATGAAATATCTGGGATACCATGCTCCAAAGAACTGGAATTAAATGTGAAACTGGTTGTAAAATCAGTGAGATAGCCCTGAAGGAAAATTTATTCTCTTATAAATGTATTTGCCTAACAAATACATTAATTTCCTGTTTCAAGGGATTAACAGTTTTCTGGCTAATATTGTTTCCATGCAAAACCAAACTGCATAATCCCTGTGAAATGAGAATACTTTTAGTCAGAAAAAAAAAGGTAACACATAGCCCAATTAATTATCTAGCTGTAATAGAAAGTCCTCTTTCTAAACATGAAAACACGACAAATGCCTTAAATAGTGTAACTCATGCTTTAACTCAAAACTTTGTTCCTGACTTTCATTAAGTGTGTCTGACACATGTGTCCCAAGTCTTAGAATGCGTGAAGGAGAGAAAAAAGACATGCCAAAAATGCATCAGAAATACTTGTGATGAAGCCCTTACTTACACTGAACCAAAAAACTTTCTTTTTCTATTTTGTCTATATGTTCAGATTCACCCTCACGCGCATGTAATCAGGCTAGTTGAGCTCTAGGGATCCCAAGCAGCAGGAGAAAAACATTAAAAGTGGAAGCTTAGTTTTGTACTATTAACAGTTTTGGAGCACAAAGACACTTGTCTTAGGGGTAAGGCTAGGACAGCAGGACATTTTTTATTAGGACAGCATCCAAATATCATAGACTATCAGCTGGTAATGTAAGTCTAGTCAATGGAGCTGCTGCCAATTTAAGTAAATTACTGCCTACAATTCTGTGTTGTTTTCTCCCACCTGCCCGTCTGAAGGACCTGAAGCAATCGACAGCTTTGGTGCAGGTGCAGAACAGTGAGGTGCAAGTCCTGGATCTCTATGACAAACTGGCCTTGAGCAAAGGGCCTCGGGAATTCTCCAAAATAGCCCTACTGTACTTGTCATTCTAATTAAATGCAACTGATATAAACAAAAGGCACTATGTTTCCAGGGTAGCAAACCTAGGAAAAACATGTCAAAATGAGCCAGGACTTGGTCTGCAAGTGTCAGCTTTAACCTACTACATTTTAGGCTGAGGGAAAGACTTCTGTGTTCAGCTCTGTACTTTTTTTTAAAAAGGAGTTTTTAAGAAAGAGATTAGCAGAAGGAAAACAAGCCATGAACATAAAGGTGAGGAAGCAAAAGGAAAAGCAGTCTAAGGGGAGGTGGCTATATAATTTCCTTCTAAGCTCTGTTAAAAAAGTTAAGCAAGAGCATAAAAAACCACCAAACCAAAAATTCCCCCCCAACAAACAAGCAAACCTAAATCCAGCCTAAAACCCACCAAATAAGCAAAAAGAAAAAAACAAATAACCCCCCCAAAAAAATCCACAACACAAACCACACAAAAAACTCTTAAACAAACCAACCAAACCACAGAAACAAAACAAACCCCAAACCCCACACCTTGCTGCTTATCTGCCACCTAATGACTGTATTACTCAGGTTTAAGAGTGGAGTACTAAGTCTTGTTGTGATGGAGTCAAGCCTGGTGTTGTACCCACATTTACAATAGATGCCAAATACTACAGAGGTACCAGAACTGGTTTTGTTCGGGAAGTTTCCAGCTGCCAAAGGTATTACAGAGTAGAAAGCCAAACTGACTTACTCTACAACAACTTAAAGCAGAGTCAAGTAACTTCCCCTGCTATCCTCCCACAGTTTATTAGTTAGGGCATACACCTCAAAATTAGTGACTGCTTTAAGAATCATGACTTCTGAATGATGGGAACTAATCCTGTCATTTCACGTCTCGTCCTGTGGCTGGAGCAAGCATCTTACTGCAGTTATTCTAACAATTCAAAACACCTCTCAGGGCTAATACCACGTGTCCTCTTTAAAAGGCCTAAATAGCAATTTACCATTCAAATTGTTCTCTACCTCCTATTTTTTAGTAGCTACATCTTCAAAGATAGATTTGTGTGCAACTAAATAATTAATAATTTTTTAGTAGAAGATAGGACTTTTAAAAATGCAGATACAGCAAAGTGATAGTGTACTTTACACCTAGAAATGTGTTTGCAAGACATTCATATTCTTTACTGGGATTTACCAGAAAGTGCAAATATAGACCCATTTATCACGATCTTAAATTCTAGATGTTTCTTTAAATACTGATTTTTTTTTTGCAAAGGCTTTAATTCCCCAAATGGAGGCACTAAGCACCAGCCCATTTTGTTCCTGGCAAAACTGGAGGAAAGCTTATTTCAAATTTCTAATTAAAATTCTTTCTTGCTGCGTAAGGAGCCCTAATGGGATTCCTCAGGGTAGTTGGATGGGTTTCTGATTGAATTACAACTGGCCCAATTGCGTGAATATTTCATTTAAATGTTGTGAACTGAAAACAGCAATTAACAACAACCTGAATAATAAAAAGCACTACTTTACCTTCAATCCTCTCTTCTCCCACAGTTGATTCAAATTAGATGCTTAGTCATTGGGAAAAAAAAAAAGGAAACAAAAAACCTCAAACAAATCCAGAAACAGAAAGCCAAGCAAGGGTCACTATATGTGAAGAGGAGAGGACTATGGTCCTTTTCCTTGAGCTTAGAAACACTTTGACTGGAGGGATGGATGTGTATGTGACAGTGCTTCAGAACTGCCCTTATGAAACATGACTGTGCTTCTGATCAATATCCTACACTGTTGTTTCTGACCAATCTCACCGAAGGTAATTTCAGTCTATTGTCTCATTTTTATTATTATCATCACCAAGTTTTTTTTACTGGAGAACTACATTGACCACATGTTCACTGGGGAACATTTGCTAATCTGGTTAAAAATTCTGAAACAAACCCTCCCAGACTGGCCAAACCCTCCCAGCCCTACACATGAGCTTCTGGGTGAATTGCCCACACTTACAACATTTAGGCCAGGGCAATTAGGGGTGATCCAGCTGTGTCTAATTCCCCAGCTGGATTATAAATATCTCCCAAAGCATACAGTAATATAAGCTCCTACTTAGGGTGAAAATACAAGAATTTGGGGAGTATTACAGCAAAACCAAATGCTGTGAGCCTATACAATGTCTTCTGATATGTTCTGAAAAGCTGCTATTTTATGCACCCTACCTTCAGAGAATCTGCTCTACCTGTATTTTGTAACTTTGTCAAAATCTAAAAATTAAAAAGCTGACAAAAATTGGTCTGAATCTGGCCCATGGTCCACTGTTTCAAAAATATTTGTAGTACTTGATGACTGATAGGACCTTGACAACTGGAGGAAAATAACATTCAGACTGAATTTTGATTCTATACTTAACGGACATCTTCAGAACAATCTTGGAGAAATGTTTAGCATTTGTATTTTAGGCCATTTGCATCTAAAAGGTATTGAGAGTCAGTTTGGTTCAAGGCAAACTTTGGCTTCTAGGGAAAAGAGAGGAACTATAGATGGACAGGCAGGAGGACAAATTATAAGTTTAATTCTAAAGCAAAAAATAGCAAACTGATTTCATCTCTGTTCTGAAATTTGAAAGAATAAGGAAAATACCTGGCTTTAAACTCCTTTAAAAGTGTGTGGACCCAAATTTGATGCTAAACTTGGTATTTGAGCTCTCTGTGGTAATTGATGGCTCAGTCTGTTTAAGTGAAGATTTGATATCAGGTTGTTGCCTCTGCATGCACTGATATCAATCAAAGTCTCAATTTGGCTGTGCATTCAGATTTTGTGACTGGTAGGTTGGTGATTTTTTTATTTTGGTGTTTATTGTTTTTGATGTCCAAGAAGCACTAACTTTGTAAAAAGTGTTTTAATGGTACTAACAGAATCATTACCTTAAGTCTGATTATGTTGAAGTATAATTGCCCTTGATAAGGTGGGGGACTGGAGCCAAATCTCAGAGTAATCAACATATGCCAGAAGTTCAAGAAAGGAGGTTGAAACTGTGTTTTTTATCAGTCAACTGGATAGATCTATTATTTGAGAGGAAGGGCATCGACTATAAGACTATGACATTTATCACAACTTCGTGGGTTTCTGTCATCAGCTCTTGCACAATTTAGCTTTAACCAGCCATTTATATTGTTATAATATTCAGTCTATGTTCAGGGAGGTGATCCTTCACCTCTGCTTAATACTGGTGAGGCCACTGCTGGAGTGATGTCTCCAGTAGTGGGTGTCCCAAAACAAAAGTCACTGACTTCTTGGAAAGAGTCCAGCAAGATGAAAAAGGTACTGGACATCTTTCAGACAACGAGAAGCTGAGAGAACTGGGACTGATTACCCTAAAGAAGATAAGGCTCAGGAGGGATCTTATTAAAGTATACCTGAGGGGAGGGTGTAAAGATGATGGATCCAGACTCTTCTTAGTGGTGCCCAGTGGGAACAAACTGAAAAACAGGAAAACACTTTTTAAGCCATGACGGTGGTTAAACACCGGAACAAAAAAAATAATTTAATTTGCCCAAGACCTCAGAGCTTTTCTACATGAATTTCATTTCATAGAAAACCTAAAATACCTTCTTTTGTTTGAAAATGTAAGAAAATATATATGATGTAAAAACCATAAAACTTTTCACTAAACAAAAAGCTTGTAGTTAATTCCAATTTCTTTAATAAAAAGAGATACTAAATTTATGGTATTAAATTGCTGTTTAAAAAAACTACTGTGACAAATATGACAATATAAATCATCATTGTAACAATTTATTCATCAGACATATCCTGCAACTGAGTATGTACAGGTATATATCTTTTAAACCTGTACTTCCCACATCTTTCCAGGTATTGAATAATCTAATTATTTTCTAGTTGAATTTAGAATTCTTGGAATTGCAGAATATGCAGTCTCAGGATTACTCTAGAAAGTCTCTCCAATTTTACATGACTGGAGCCCTTTATCTATTCAGATCAGCTTTATTCCTGCCAGCTAGGAAACTTTGTTTGTCTGCAGAGAGGCTGCAGGTTACAGGTCCAAAAAAAAAATGCAAGATGGGCAGCCTCTTCTGTCTTACATGCAGCAGGAACATAGCTTATTAGACTTCAGATTTTAGTGTTTTTATTTGTTGAAATGAGTCAGAGCCAGCTGGACAGCTGTAATTCCAGAGCCCAGCTGGAAGTTCTAGTGACAATACTTAATCTCTCTTTTCACTGAATAAATAGAAAACTAGGCAGACTGAATGTAAAAATCACATAATAATTATTATAACTTATAAAAATAAATTACACCAAGCATTTGTTCAATTTTTATAAATAAGGGGATACGAGAAGAGTTTTTAAAAGGAAATTTAAGAGGAAAAATAGTCATCACACATTCTTTATTTCTCTGCTTCCCTAATATATAAAACTGGTTCAGTTAGAAGGAAAAATTATGTCAAATGGTGAGCTATCAAGGCTGTAATGTGAACATTTTCCAAGTCTATAATGTAGTATCAGGTAGATTCGCTCAGGGGCCTAACTATTTAAGTATATCTTCAAAGACATAAATCCACAACTGAGATCTTCCACACCCCTGTTCAGCTCTCACTCTGGATATAACTAAATTGTGTGCCGCTTTGTGTTTTCCACCGGACAGGCACAATGAGTCCTGGTGCTGATGAAGCTGCTTGGTGTCTAGTGCCTGGTCATCCTTGACCTAGGAGGAGACACTTCTCCTCCTAGCTTGAAGGATAACCCAGTTAGACATTTGTAATTTAACTACTCCACCTGCCTTTGACTTCCCAAAAAACATGTGCTGGCTGGGATGTCCTCATTTTCTCCTGTCTCCATCACTGAAATATTCATCTGCACAATTTGGGGAAGATAACTGGTCACCTTTCTTTCAAAAAAGGTGTTAATTAATCTTCAGATTTTCTGCCTCTGTGGCCAGCAGCTATGAAAGTCAGTGTGTTTCTCCTTTGTCCCACTCTCAAGACAATTGCTATTCATACCCTTTTCATACCTAGCCCTCCCCCAAGGCACATATCCCAGTGTGCAAGACCATTCCTGCACCTGAACAGCACCTAAACTGAGGTGTCAGTGAGGACTGTGTTTTGCAGCTGTGCCCTGTATCTTCTCTTTTGTCCCACGGTCTTTCAACAGTATGGCTGATTTACATATTTTATACACGGAACAATTTTTGACAGGTTGGAGTTATCGGAGGAGAAAAGAAAAGTCTCCTGCATATCAGCCACATGAAGACACTAAATCTACTTCAAATGTCTTTAGTCTGCCAGCTGCAAAACACTCCTGAACAGCCTAACGCTTTATAGACAGATAAAAACCACAAAAAAAACCTGTGTCAGAATCAATTTCTTCACTGAAAGGGTGGTCAGGCATTCGAACAGGCTGCCCAGGGAAGTGGAGGATTCACCATCCCTGAAAGTGTTCAAAAGGCGTGTGGATGTGGCATTTGGGGACACGTCTTAGTCATGAAAAAGCGGTGCTACTTTAACAGTTGGACTAAATGACCTTAGAGGCCTTTCCAACCTTAATGATTCTATGACTCTATGATTCCTAGCCACTTGCAATAAACAGTGGATCAGGCTATAATATCTAGACAGCTCAAGGAAAATAGATCCAACCATTACCTGTTACGATACAGATCACTAAGCAAGCTTGGCAAAATTTCTGTTTGTCCTTATTCTCATTAAGATGCACATAGTTGTATTCTATTTAAAGTGTCTATCAGACATATTGTAGCTCTAATGCATTTGGCACAATCTATTTTATAAATCAAATTTGGAATTTCCCCAGTTAAGGATTGAGTTTCCTCCTAACTAATGTAGGAATAATTTGTACAGGTTAAACTGTACTTACATGGACTTCATTGTTTAATGAAGGAAAGCCATTCAATTTCAACTTCCATAACAGTATTTAATTTTATAGATTCTTGCTTAGAAATATAAGAGCTAAAAAGAAGATAAAACATGTTTATATGCTAGATCACCTTTCCCAAAACTACAGGTTTGATAATGATTTTAGACGACAGTAGTGAATTCATACCCAAAGGGCATGTAAACTGTTTTTCAGTGTTTTCTTGACTTTCAGAAGAAGCAGAATAGAGGCACAACAGTTTCTGATGTATCTGAATGTTTAGATTATGTGGATTCTGTATGGGAAGCTATCATGTACTTTACATGCTGCAAATTGACTGCTGTATGAAGAGTATTTCAGATGAAATAGCTCACAACCTGGAGTCTATTCAACAAAATCCCAACCAACTCCCCTCCTGCCCCAGTCCTAATCAAAAAGACCCAAACCTACCGAAACCGCACTGACAATCTGAGACAGAGCGACCTGCCCCTCTGACTTCGAATAAATTGCTTTCTTAGTATGCTGTGCTGTGATTTTCACTACAAAGAAAGATTGGAGTATTCCCAAATAGCTTTTCAATTATAAAAGAATTCTTGGTCTAGCAGCTTGGAGACTGTAGGTTAAGAAAACACATCTACGACAGAAGACCCAAGAATGCAGTAATTAAGTGGCACAACTGGTTCATAACCAGATGAAATCTCAAATCAGGTTGCATACACACAACTGTATTCCCGCTCCTGTACACACAATACACACTTCTGCCATAACTAAGTAAATTTGCTCCATGCCACGGCAATTCTTAGCAAGAGTACTTCCAGAGAAATTGTCTGGGAAACCAATATCCACTGATCATGGATGTGTTTGCTTTCCACTTATAATAAGCATATCTTGACAAATATATCCATCACCTGTGAAGCACTGATATAACCAGGAAAGGAGTTTGAACTTCTGTCAACTTCTGATTAGGAGTTAGGAGCCCAGACATCTATTGTTTGCTCTTTTATTATCACAGAATCATTGAACGGTTTGGGTTGGAAAGGACCTTAAAGATCACCCAGTTCCAACCCTTCTGCCATGGACAGGGACACCTTCCACTAGCCCAGGTTGCTCAGACCCCCATCCAACCTGGTCTTGAAAACTTCCATGGATGGGTCATCTACAATTTCTCTGAGCAACCTCTTCCAATGTCTCACCACCCTCGCAGTGAAGAACTTATTTCTAATAATTAATCTAAACCCACCCTCTTTCAGTTGAAGGCCATTCCTCCTCGTCCTGTCACTATGGGCCCTTGTAAAATGTCCAGCCTTTGTTCATTTTCCAGCTTTATTATTCTTTTTATTTATTATAGTAGTTGTCTTGGAGCTGACCAGAAATAGGGCACCCCTTTTTGCTGATCACTTTAACACAGAGTAACTGAGGTAATTTCTGTATGGGGAAACTCAGGAGAGAGCCAAGCTGAATTTCCAAAGCTTTGCATTACATACTAGACAATCATATAGATAATGTTTTTGAAATAAACTTGTTTTTGTTGAGTTAGATTAACTCAGCCTGAGTGTAATATTGAAGTCTCTGCCAGATTGTTATAGCCACAAAAATCTCAAATGAAAATACAGCATAGATAATCAAGTACCTTCCCAATACAGCCTTTGGTTATAGCCCTGGGACTGTTACCACATTTCAAGTAAAGGACAAATAATAGAAACTGGTGGTCTACTTTTTTTTTTTCCCAAATAAGAAGCAGAAGTATTAGGGTTTTGCTGCTAACATGAATTTCAGTTGCAAATCATATTGCCAGTTTTCAGCTAACCATGCTAGTGACAGTTTACAGTACAGAAAGTGTCTTGTAATTTAAAATTCAACCCAAAGATCCTCTTTTATATATGCTTAGAAAAAGAAGAAAGCAGAGGAAAGATACACAGGACTATGGCTGCAAATGGGAAAGCTGTTATGTTAGGTACCACTATAATTTTCTTTTTCACTGGTCCTGTATATCCCTACATCCCTCATTTTCTTTCTTTCTGTTAGTGGCCACACAGCATAACACATGTTGAGAGCCTCTCATCTATCTGCCACAGTCCTGGCAGGAATGCACAATGTGTCATACCTCTCTGCAATTTTTGGTATTCATAGAGCACATCGTCCCCTCACAGGCAGCATAGAAAATAAAAGTACCCCACCTTAAACTTATGATTAAAATAGAACATTTTCCTTCTCCACACAGGAGACACAAGTACAAACCTGCCCAATCTCAAATAAAGATGTGAATCCAGTTCTTCTCCCAATGTACCTTAAGTACTAAGTTTCAGGACATTCAGTGGGATCTCAACACCCGTAGAAATATCTTGCCATAAAATATCAAAATGGGAACTGACAAACAATGGGGTCTCCCAAACAAGTCTTGCAACAGCTGTCCTAGAGAGGAATATTCTTGGCTTGTTGCATCCTGTGAAATCAAACTAGAGACAGACTTAGCCAGTGACTATCAGATATTTTGGGGCAACATACTGTCTCCTGAGTAATGCATCTCTTTGTACGAAGTTAAGCAGAGAAAAAAAAATTAATTTTTGTCTCTCACCAACCATATGTATGTTTTAGGTGTTATCTGTTAAGTACAAGTGTGGTCATCTCTCTTTTATTTTTTTGATGAGAGCTATGAATTTGGATGGGATATTTCCCTGAACCTTGACATTGGATGTCTGAGTTTGGAAAGAGTAGTTCAAGAAAACATGCTTGGAAAGTTTCCCGGTGGATTTCCTAGTTTTCATGAATCCCATCAGTATGGGATACAATACCCTGAAAAGCTACCTGTAGCACTTAATAGGCTTACATTAAAAAAATGAAGCTCCCAAAGTCACTGTAAAATGACATGCATGCTACTAAGTAGCATTATTCTAATGATTAAGTTGTGCAAACCATGTGTTTCTCATAATTTGCATCTACCTATACAAACCATAGCTAAATAAATAAATAAATAAATAAACATCCTGATGTCGTTTTTCCACAATGCAGAGCATAACCTTGATTTGTATCTATTTCATTTGGCTCAAGTTTGGTTGCTTTTGTCATTCAAAGGTGCCAGGCAAGCTCAGCAGCAAAAGAATATTGGAAGAAGTTAAATTTTTTTGTCAGAGACCTGACACACGATGGAGAATATTTGTTTTAAAGAAAATTTTTTTAAAGCATAAAATCCTCAGTAAATGTAAAGCACAATAGCCCCTCTGCAGCAAATGCTCACTTGGGCCATCTGAGACTATGGACTTTGGTACTTTTCTCTGGGTTCCACAGCTACCCACAGTGTATCTCCCCACCTCTGGTCATGAAGGCTGCATTGCTACAGAGGTCAGTTGAGAAACCATGAGATACTGGATGTCTCAGTATGTTTAAAATCCAGTTTAATCTTAGAATGCAGATGGAGGATAGACCCAAAGCTTTGTTTGCTTCTTTCACAGTCTCTGGAGGATTGCATAATTCTACCAACGTTTGAACAATACTAATCCGTAGAAAAAAATTGGGAAAAAACCCTCACTTTAATTCCTCCATTCCTGAGCACTGTGTTGAGAACGAGGCTTAAAGTCATCAAAATGCATCCAGTTTATTTGAATTCAAACTGCATCTTTTCCATCTGAAAGCTGAGGGCATGTGAGGAACAATGTTTCACACAAAATATTGTAGCTTCCCAAGTTTATGTACAACCCCAAGGAATTCTAAATGACTAGATCTTGTTTAGCCCATGGAGAAAGAAACTCAGATATTGTGCTTGTATATGGTACATGTTTTTCCTCAGCCTCCACAAACACAACAACGTTAATAATATCCTTTCTCCCCACTGGAACAGAATATTTCTTTTACCTCTTGGATATGCAGCTAATACACACTCTGTGTCACACTAGCCTCTTACAAGCAATGTTAGTTCTATATCTCAAGAAAATTATTAAATCAATCTATCTATCCTAACAAGCAAATAGAATAATGGAAGCTCTTTGATTTCAAACTAATTTGCACTAGCAAAATCCACAATTCTTTTTTTCTGATGTCTTAATTAAATGTATTAATCTCTCTGATTTCACACCAGAAAAATGGGGAATGTGGCAGTGGGACATGAGCATATTTTATTTTATGTAGGTACACATGATTTAGAAAGTCCATTTTATATGCAGTATCAGTGTTAATGGCATATGTTCTTGCTAATAATAATTCCAGCCTTTTTCTGGAATACTCAGGCATACTCAAATAGAGTTTTAGATAGAGGGCCCTGCCCAGACACATTGGTTTGGGCTATGATCTGGATCTGTAGTCCAATTTGTGGCTATAAACAGCCTGCTGATACTCAACCACTTGAATGAATCCATACACGGCACATATTGGTACTGAACTGCACATATCGTCTGCCACTGGTAGACCTCCAATAATTATCTCCATTAAAGAAGACTTCTCAAAATGAGACAGAATAGAAATTTTGTCAGATGCTTATTACCTTTCAGCAGAGTAATGCTGCTTATCTGCATCATGTTGTCCATTATAACATGAAAAATTTGGTTTATATCCAGTATCTGAACATAAATTCTTTCCTGTTACAAGATTTTATGAATGGTTTTAATCTCACTACTAAATATTTCAACCCCAGCTAGAGAGACATTTAGATAATGGCTCTGAGTGAAAAGTCTTTGTAGTCTTCTACAGGACTACATTTATTAGACTGTGTTAATCTAAACTTGAACCTATAATTGTAGTTCTCGAGAAAGGAGCAGACTCTTCGGTCATGGTAAAATCCTGCTCGACCTTTAGAACATGCTAATGTACACTGATTTATAGACAGATCAAAATGTGTTATATGTATTATGTGGGATCACCAGACTATTAGTTCACAGCATGAAATAAAAATAACAGAGTTTAAAACTTGTTTGAAAATGTTTTTGTCTATAAGCAAAGTATATAAATCACTCATCTCAAAAAAAAAAAAAATAGAAGGAAAAAGAAAACAAAAAAATCTCTAACTTTATATATATATACACACACCAGAACAGTGCAAGAACCAGAGGACCTATCATAAACCTGACTTCATTTGTAACCTCCTCCTGGCTTCTCCAGTCACTGCAATTATCAGGGAGAAAACCATGCTTAATATATACTTCTGCTGTAGGGCACACAACATCTTCCTGTTGGTATTTTTTGAATCATGATATTAGGCATGCAGTAGCACCACCTCTAACAGCCTTTGTCAAGAGTGGCATATTCCCTTCTACAAGACTTTCTGGTGACAACTCTGACTTCTTTTAGTGGAAGCTAGTGCTAGGACCAGGGAGGCCTCCCTTATCAGTTTGCTGAGGGTAGTCAGTGTTTACCAGGCATACATGCATTTTCAGAATTTGCTCATTAAGGCAACTTAATGCCTGAATTCAAAGACTAAAAGCAACTCCAAACTTATTAGAAGGACTCCATAAACTGCTACAGCAATTGAAAGCTACTTGAGGGTTCATATAGACGTACACTATTAAAAAATAACGAACAGAGATGAAGAACAGAAGAGATACGAATTTGAATCATTCATCAACAAAGTGCTGAAAACATACCTATTAAACGTAACTACTTATGCATCTAAGTAATCCAAATGCCTAGAAACTATATTAGTAGACACCCCAATCATTGACTTTACTCTTACTGAAAGTTCACTACGTCATCTTCCCTTTGTCAAGTTAGAAGCTGCTGTATAAAACAGCATCCAAATTAAACACTGCATAAGAAATGTAAAATGCATGGGAAACATCTGAGCTGATTCTTATGATGTGACATGGCGAGAGAAAGACTGCAGTAGGAATCAAAAAGAGGTTTAAGCAGCTTTTTATGTCTTCAGTGGTTCCAGTTGCGCTCACTCTAAGAAAACTTACTGCACTTGGAAGCCCTTTCAGTATCCAATATTGCTGCCAGAAATAATCCAAAGATGCTGCCATGGCAATCAAGGTCTACTGAAAGCAACTCTTCCCGGTTGTGAAGACCAAGCAAAAAAATCCAGTTTAAGTCTATGCCCAAACTTTCATATGGTAAACATAAACTTTAACAATATTTCAAGACAGAAGGAGATGACTGCCACTAACTTTGACATGTGTTTTTAGAAAAAATAACCACAGAATCTCAAATGGGTGATTTTTGGGATATATTAGTTTAGAAATCCCAAATTTTATGTGTATCACTGTCAAGAAGCTGGGAAATTTTATCAAGCTCACATTTTTTAATGGTGTTTAGGATTTTCTGGTCCTAGAAGAGTAAGGCTTGTCATTTTGTAGGTGTAAGTGAAATCAAAATAATGGTTGCTGGTGCAGAAGGCTCATAGATGGGACCACAAATCTCAAAACTAAAATTATTCAGGAATTCCTTTGCAAATTTGAGCAAGAGGTCTATCTCTTTGCATAAACTGGTTATTCAGTTTCAACTACATTTTTGCAAGTTTCTGCAATAAAATTTTAAGTTCCTCAGAAAAACTTGTTTTTCTAACTGGTTCCAAAGGAAAAGGTGTATAAACCCTCAAACAAATGTTATTTAACCTCCTCAGCTTTTTGTTTGGTATAGCAAAATAGAAGTGTGATTCAAAATTTATATCCTAGGCAATTGAAAATAGGGTTTTATGTACATGTCTTTAACTATCAAAACAAAGAAAACATTCAGCATAATACATTACTCAGAAAATGGAAGGGTTTTCTAATTTGCCAGTTAATAAGAAGACTGACTGGCAAGAGCATTTTCAGCTTATCTAGTCATATTTGTATCAATTTAAAGTAAAAAGGAAAAATGTGTGAAGAGGCAGGTGAAGCATGCATGGAATAAAGGTCATAAAAATTACAACTGTATTAAACTGGTGCTGCAGTTTTCACGTGCAAAACTTAGTTCATTTAATATCAGAGATCAAAAGGAATGTTATTGTAAAGCAAATCTCCCCCTTCCTCCCTGCCAGCTCCCCCAACATTATGACCTCTCTGCCAACGAGCAGCCTTGTCCAGATTTCTTAGCTGTTGTTTTCACTCAGAAGGAACGAGTATGCTCTATCCTCTCTAACACTGCCCTAGTCTCAGCCATTCAGGCCTCTGAAAAGCAACCAGATTAAACGAACCCAGCAGATACAAAGTGCAAACAAAACAATGCACTCAGTCCTTCTTAGTTCCATAAAAAAGTACACTCCAGGATCCACCCTCCCAAATATCTGTCCTAAATGCTTTTGTCAGAAACCGCTTAATGTTACCCATTGCTCAAAACCACAGACAAATCCTTCAAAAACTTGTTCTGCTTGATCTCCTTGAATCAGCTCTTCTTGTATTACCTGCTGCCTTTTGCAAAATTATTTAGCCTGAGCTGTCACACTGGTCACTTAGAATTTTCTTCTCATGGTATTTTTGATAAAGATATCCTCTTTCAGTCTTGAAAATCAATTAATAAAGATGTGACCAAATTCCATTCCTAATCTATTAAATCCTTCCTTCCTTCCTTCTTAGGGACTTTATACAGGCAGCAACTGCATTCTGTGCTGAGCTTAACACTTACACATACCCCCCCCAGGAAAAATTCTTTTTTCCCTTCCAGTTATTCAAAGCACTATTCAAATCTTATATTTCTAGCATCAGTTTTAATTCGGATTGACAATAACAATCTTTCCTGAGTTCTTTGACCTTTCCCTCCAGGAACTTATCCCAGTAATCCCCTGGGCAATACAAGGGACAGGTCATTACAGAGCTGGGACAAAGTGCTCTGTTAGAATTCAGTGTCTGAATCAGCAGTATGCCAGCTTAACGAGCTGACAAAAATTATTGTGCCTTTCTGGAAATAAGTGGCCTTCTTGTCTCAGGAGACCAATGTGAAGTGACATATTGAGGCAGTACTGGCATTTCCATCATCACTGTTCCCAGGGCTTGAGCCTAAGGATGGGGGTATCTGATCTAAACAGCATGCAGCATCAGTACGTAAAGCCATGAGAAAATTGCCAAGTCATAGCAATAAGACATCACTTTGACTCTCTCTGAGCCACGGGTTAAAGTGACCGAAGGAAGCTGTAATATGAAATCATGTTTTTTGCATAAACATATGTATGAGGCTCTGTGTTTTCTCCCTGCACAGGCCTGGAATCAGGAATAAAGCCTGGGAAACAAGTAAAGAGAAGGAAACAAAACAGGAAAATAAGTAATTTTCTGTGTTTTCATCCCTGCTCACCTTCATCTCATCCCCTCCATGAGAGGGTAAATATCTTGGTCCAAATCGAGCTGTGGTAACAGAGAAAGAGACATACATTTCTGGGTTTGTAACCTAGTCTTTGGTCGTTTCAACCCAGTGTCAGTGTTTAACACTTCCTGACCTACAGAATGCTGTGCACCTGGTACAAGACCACGTGGGTATCCCACTGAGCACAAACTATTGTAGCACCAGGCCTAATACAAAAAATAAATTCACTTCAATGTGAGAGCAATAGGAGATATCAATGAGCTGCAGGTATTCAGATTACCTGAAGGGCCATGTGGGCAAAAGACAGCCTCTTTGTGACAAAATCTCTCTTCAAAGTAAAAAAACTTTGCATACAAGTAGGAAAACCTCAGCTTGATCCACTTTGGGTTTATGCCAGTGTGCCTCTGCCAGCAGGACAGAACACAGGAGAAATAGAAGAAAGGAATAGAAGGAAAATATATCAAATCGTGACTTTTTTTTTTAAATCATATTCCAAATGGTTTTAAAGTTATTACTTTTTCCACTCCCCCTTTCTTCCCCCTTACTTCACACAGAGAAACACTCATCACCAGAACACAGAGGTTCTGCCAGACTGCTCACTGTGCTCAGCCAGAAGCTGTATACATCATAGTGTAACAAAAAAACCCACCCCCCAAAAAAAAATCCCTACAGCCCAACAATCATCAGTCAACTAAGGTGACTGGAGTAGAGGAGCACTCTTACGGCAAAGAAGCAGACTTTACTGCTAGCTTTGAGTAATGTTTCTATGGCATCCAACAAGCACAGGCCCCATTGTGAAATACTTAGACCCCAGTAGTCTCTTCGGTACCTTGCCTTCCTCATTTTTGGTCATTCGGTGAGATATGAGCAAGGAGACTGCTGATCCACTGAGCAATGGACAACTGAACAATTTTTATTCATGAGCTCCCTCTTTAGCCATTTCAGCCATTTCAACTCTCAATAGATGCTGCCAGCAGACAAGAAGGCAATTTGAAAAGCAAGCTGCAGCCTGTCTTGGGTAAATACAGGAAAATAATGCTATATTTTAGAAGTCCAGTCAGAATTCAACTCACAGCAAAAATGTATTTCACTGCAGTCTACTGCAGTTCAATCTGACACTGCAAACCCTACTGAAAACGGCCCCTGTCCTCCTTGTGTACTCCAGCCCTCTATGGACCCAGCACTGACAGATACGTCTGCATGGCTTTTGTTCTGTAGCTAGTGTAGAATTAGTCTTTCTCTATTTGCTAAGCAACAATCATTCTGTGCTATTCTGCTTTGACCCTGCTGCTGGTGGTTCCCCAGCACTTCTCTCAAACTGTGAGACAGAAAGTCTTTATTTAAAATTAGGTTTGTCTCTGTTGAGCGTGGTTGTTACTGTACTGTAACATAATACATATGTTACATAATACATACATAATACTTGGCAAAACAGGGAAATAGAATTATCTGTTCTGTCTGGCATATATCCAGAAATTCAAAGTGTGCTAAACAGAATACCTGTCGAAACACAGGAAGCCAGAGCTGTATTTCATTTCATTCAGGTTTTCCTCATACCTGCGACCATACAAAGCTGTGATTCAGCTGTGTTGCACTACCCAATGAAAGGATTTATTGGCACTGAAAAACCTAGTATTTGTGTCTGCACATCACCTGGTTTTAAATAACCCAGCTGGCGTATCAGAAGCAACCTACTTCTGTTAGCTTGGAGCTCTGTTCAGACCCTGTGTACTGAGCTCAGCAGCCAGAGCACAGCCCATTACTAACACAGCTATGCTGCTTGTACTGTCCTAGCAAGCAGAAGTAGCTCTGCTTGGCCTCTCATCTGCTACATCAATGCAGCTAACATGATTCATCCACAGACTCTGTTGCAGAATGGAATTAACCAGGCATAACTGAAGCTATGCAGTTATACTGGTCTAGGACTAACATCACAGGAGAAAGTGAGGGCAGATAAAGTTTGATAATGCTGCTCGAAAAGTGTTTCCATAAAATGTTTTGTGGAAATTCAGTGATTTCTGGAGGGGATTTGTTTGTATGTTTGTTTGTTTGTTTTGTGAGGAAGGCTGCATTTCAATATTTTTAAATTTTGCATCTTGAAAGCATTTCAAAGTAATCTGAACACTTCGTTTTGACATTTTTGAAAATGATGAATTCTCTTTTTTTTATAGTAATTGTTTTAAAACTGAAGCAGTTAAAGTTTCAATAAAATATTTGGTTTCAGCTCTTTGCTGGAGATTTTTATTCAAAAACTTCTAACAGGTTTCAGTTTGATGGAGAAATACTTGATACAGTAACACCTGAAGTCCCTGGCTTTCTTATCCCATACTATTCAACCCAGTTCTGCTTGTCAATACAGAAATCAGCTGCCGAAACTTTGCTGACTCATTGTGCTAATCACTGGAGAGGATCCGTGCTCTCACAGTCACATGGAGGGCAAACTGAAGCAAGTGTAGGAGAGGATCTGAAGCAGTTGCTGGTTCAAGGGAGACACCTTGTTCAGCCTTAAAGTGTCATAAGGATTGGAAAGTGGTGGTTAGGTGAAAAACGGCAAGGAATGAAAGGAGTAAATATATATTGGGGAGTGGGTGGGTGTTGAAATTGGGGGGGAACATGTGAGTTCAGCCTGAAGCTCCATTTTGTTATCCAAGAGCAGTTCCAGCCTGTGCACTCTTAAGAAAGGAAGACCTTATACCACAGGACAATGTTTGACATGCTGCAGGATTACATCTTCATTTAACTTATTTCCTAGTCAATGATATTCAAAGAGAACATGTCTTGTAAGAAAGAGTCCATAAATCCAAATATTATGGTTAGCAACTGTAAATTTCAACCTCCTGTATATTTAGCACTGGATAAAAAGTTGCCAAATTGATAGCCCTGTGAAATGAAGCCCTAAATTTATCAAAGAGGAAGATATGCCAGAGATGGTGTAATTGCAGAACTTCTGCATTCCTTTGGAGGTCTTGATGGAAGATATTTAAGGACAAAGGAATTCAAGGCCATTATCTCTGCATTATCTGCCAACAAATGACTAGTGAGTGTGCTTTTTGGTCTCCAGGATATTCTACTCTACTAAAAGTTGAACAGAATTATGTTAGCTAATCTCCCATCAGACAGGAATGAGCTCAATTAACTGCTAGTCAAACAAGATGCAAACTGGTAAGGGAGGGCTCTCTAGTACATGACTGGAGTATTCATGGAGCTGCAGTGGAGGTAATGGGGAATAAGTGGCCCTGCTCTGGCTTCAAATCAGTGTTGCTGCCTTCAATCCAGCAATAAATTTTTAACTCAAATTGCAGAATCTGAGATGTGCTCCTGCAAACTACAGAACATCAATGCGTTCAATGAATGGAAATACTTCTTTTATCTTGCCTTATTTTCTGAGCCCTCAAGGGAATTCTTGGTGACACCCATACTCTGTAACATTGAAGAAATTATACATCTTTTTTTAGTTTGAGGTGGAAGTAGCATATGCAATGAGATCAGCAAAGCTCTCACAAACCCTGTGGCTAGCCAAGGGTCGCTAATGGGCACAGATAGAAGAGGTTAGTGTGTGTCCTCTCTGCTCTTGAAAGGTACACAAGAGTTTCTTGGATGAACAATTAATGGTTCACTAAGTACTACTCACAATTGATAGTAGCCTTTTGGAGAGTTTTCTTCTGTTTATCCCTCCTCAGTCTGAGCCAGTCTCTTTTGCATTGGCAAGAGTTTTCATTATGAAATATTTACTCGAAGTTCTTAATCATCTAGATACAAGTCTTCTTTCATTTACATTTATGAATACATACCTTTCAACTTGCTCACTCCCAGATGTAACCTGATGAATTATAAGTGCAAAAATTGCAGAAGTGGGCACCTGATTTTTACTGGGCCTAATGCAATACCTTCTGGATACTTCAAATTCTGAGAAGCCTGCCTAGAAACACATGCTAAAACCAGGCTCTTTACATCCAAAGGAATTCTGCATTAATCTTGCTGTGCCTTGGTTCCCCAGATAAACAGAGGAGCACCATCTGACTTCTACAGGTAGGGTTTTATAAGAATATGTACCCCATAATTTAAAAACTATTTTGATTTTGTAGTGATTAAAGAATGCTAAATGAACCTAGTCTAAACAAAACTAATGCATGCATACATTTAAATTCCTATTAATTTCTTCCTTTCTCACTTCCTTACAATACTTTAGTCTGAATTTATGGTGGCAACATTGACATACAAATCCATCACAGCATGCTATTAGGGTCCAAGTACCTATAAGAAGTAAGAGTTTGAGCAGTAAATGTCTTGCTAATACAGCTTTGAGAAAAGCATTCTCTCTCTCTCCCCTACAAGCAGGTAATGACTGCGATGCAGACAGAAAAGTTTGTGGAGAATAGCTGCAAACAAAACAGGTTTTAGACTCTAATTCCTTCAACACTTCTGTATGACTTATATTTTGTGTTTTCTGGAGGTACCAAAATTAAATTTGGAGTTACCTGAGATTTGACTTCCAGAGCTCTTCAGTGATCACAGATCTACATGGGCAAAGAAACTCATACCAATGTTCTATCTGTAATTGGCCATCCTGAACTTGTAAAAAGATTTAATGAAAGCTCAAGCTCTCCTCCCTTGAAGACTTTCAGATTCTGCTTTTCAGGTCATAAATTTTATATGCAAGCCATCATTGGGTTAGAATTTATTTCCATTATTGGTTCACCTTGTAGGACAAAAAGAATATTACAGCAGAACCAATAGTGGAACAACTGAGGTCACTGATGACCCAAGTTATATTCTACACCCTCTACTTCTCATCCCAACTGTAAACATTTTATGCCTATGTCACACCTCAGCTTCAGATCACACATTATGAAGTGGACTTAGTTCTTTGATAATTTGCTACATTTGGGAGGAATTTTCCCTTAGCCCAATACCACCATCAAGAACTTATCTGAGGCTTTTGTCTTCTGAGATTTAGCCACAATGAGTTTAATCCTCATGTTGGAGCACAGAAACTGTTTTTCCTGATGGAACAAAACAATGGGAGATTATGAAAGGATTCTGTCATTGACTGACTGCACTTGCACACAGGGGAATTATAAGCAGTCATTAAGATGCCAAACCAAGAAAAATATATCAAAAAGAACTCACATTAGTTTGGAGTTTTTTACATATGATTTGAAATAGATCTTATTGCTTAATCCCAGTTAAGGATACCACTAGACCGCCAGAGAATATCTTCTTTTCATGTATGGACTTTCTACTGCTTCTCTGATTCAGTTAGATTTTTTCCTGTTAAGCCACATTAGCTAAGGGCAGTGCTTTAATAAGAGATCCTGGCAGGGAGGGGAAAGGTCAAGAATCAACTAGGTACATATGATGACTGATCACAGCATGTTTTCTTTCTTTCTTGTTTCTGAAGCAACACACAAGAACATTACCCAATCAAACAATTTACTAAGATCTTATGTTGTTAAAGACTCTATGATATACACCAAGATTTGAACACTTACAATTTTCCACCCATGGCTGTTATAATCATCCTGCCGAGTAATTCTGTGCAATATATAATGATGTTGACAACTAAAGGACTTGCATTTGTTTTCAGCTGCACAGAACATGGACATCTCTGCTGCATTTATTTGTGTGAGAAACAGCACAGCATATCACGTGTTCCGTACAATTTTTATTTCTTCTCAAAAATGTTCAGGTTGTCCAATGTTTGAAAACCTGACAGTGATTAACTGGTTACTCTTGGGACTGGGGAGAAACAAGTATTAGCATTGTAAGCTCACTCAGAGAAGCTCAGACTCAGAATGGACAGACAAATTTAGTATACTCTATTGCTTGCACTGGATTTGCTGTCCAAATTTCAGAGAAGAACAAGCAGTAGTGCACCTCCTACTAGAAGACCCTAACTTAGATCACCAATTATAATGAGATGAGAGAGCCAGAAAGTAGGTAGTATGAATTCTTTTTCAAGCCTCTGGACTTGAGAATAAGGGTGATGTGACAGACACTTTTCAACAAGGCTAGGTGGCCACAACTAGTCTCAGGACACAGCTGAGCCCAAGCTGTACAATGAAGTGTAGCAGACTAGATTTGTTAGGCCGGGAGCATTGTGCCATGCTGCCTTTAATTCCCTTGTCTTGAACATGCCTCTGTCTCCATCACAATGAAACAAAAATGAAATTAATGCATTCATCCTAAACGGATTTACATAATTTGTTTTAGACATAGTATGTCATCTCCAGATGAAGGGAATAATGTAAAGAATACACGATCTATTCTTCTTCACAGACAAAAGAGCCAAACTAGAAAGATACAAAAGAGAGAGCAGACAGAGCAAACTGGAGCATACAAGCAAAACAGACTTATCTAATAGTCTCTTCATAATTCTGAAAGCAAGCATCTAGTGCAGGCTTCTGGCACAAGCTGGATACCTGCTGAGAGTGGGCATATTGAATTATTCATGCTTGTGGTTATAAATAATGCACTGCCTGCATATATCTAATTTAAATAGACCCATAAGCCCAGTGGATTAGTGACTACATGCTGCCTAAAAGTAACAGATCATCTAGCCAAAGTCTCTTGGCTATTGCCTGCCCTCAGCAAGGCTTTTCTAGAGGATAACTTTTAAAGAAATGTTTTCTGATGTTTTTGTTGATGCAGTGATAATATTTTGTAGGTAAGAGCTTAAGAAACTCAAATAGGATTGCTGCACTGTACCAGGACACCGTCTGCTTGGAACTCTTCCTGCATAATTTTCCTGTATGATCATCCCGTAATGACAGTACCGTTCTCTCTAACAAGGAGACTCTACCTCTCATACTGCAGATAGAGTAAAAGAGTTGGTAACCCTACCAAGAAGGGACAATTGTACCTTGGCATTATTTAAGAATGCACTCAAACCTTACATACCATGCTGTTGAGGAATACATTTAACGCAGGTAGCTCAGTGTGCAGGTGCAGTGCAAGCTGCAGATTGAGCTCTGGGTGGTGGAAGCCCGAGGCAAGAGGCCATGAACTGGCATAGACCTTTTGCACAGCAAAGGCCATGGGGATCTGTGGTGCCAACCAGGTGACTGGGCACTGGGAGACAGAGCAGGAGCCAATGCCTCAGCTAGAAGACCTCAGACTATTGTGTGCTTAGACTGTAAGGGTATAAAAAAGTATAAAAACTCAGGGTTTCTTTTGTTTGGAGTCCCTCCTTGGAGGCACCAACTCTAGCTGTTATTCTGTTGCTGCACCATGATAAAATTATTAAAGAAACCAGGTGTCTGAGAATGCTATAGGAAACCCAGGATCTAGCCAGTAAGGAAACCATGTCTGACTGTGTGACAGCGGTGTGTGTAGGGAGTCAAGTGGGGCACCCACTGGGTCATTGGAACTGCCCCCTGTGAAGGACCTTTGGCCCCAGCAGTGAAAGTCTCTGGTGGCGGGAGTGTGACTGCCAAAGTGCTCCTGAATGGTCAGACAGGGAAGTTTCCTTAACAGTGCTTTATAAAAACCATACAGACTATATCCCTTTCTTCTGCTTCTCTATACTTGAAATTTGTCCTTCAGTATCCACCTCCTGAATCTTTGCTGTGACTAGCAGATGTAATGGGACAATACTGGGCCAACAACACTTTTGATCTCAAGATAAGTCTCAATGTAGGCTAGAACCAAGGGAAGTTAGGGTGATTTTAATTTTGCGGTATCCCACAAGGAAAACAAGGAGGATTTGTACTTCTGAGATAACAAAGACTTTGTAGGCTGATTGCCAGTTTTACCAGCCTCTCCAAGAGATGTTTTTAAATTCTGACTGACAAAAAAAGTCTTGTCTTACACGAGCTCCTTTGGAAATATCCTGAGAACTGCTGTCTATCTGAGATTATGAATGCCCAATACAAGCTCAATTCTTGGATGGACAATGCAAGTTTTAGTACTGTGCATTGCCCTCTGCCCTTCCCTTAGATCCACACCCCTAGTTCTAACAGCCAATGCTCAACTGCAATACATTTTTACAGAGCACCCAAAAAGCAGGCCATTTTCACCCCTGCTTTTAAAAGGATGCAGAAAGTGCACGTCCTTAACTCATGGACCAGATCTTGATAATTATAGATATTGCTCTTGGTTTCTAAATAGTGAATACTGGAGGTTTCACCTGCAGGGGAAGAGCAAGGGAGGAGAAATACCATTTTATCTTATTTTGTCACAATTTTTCTTTTATCTAGTGATTTCAGCATGAAATAGGACATAAAACATTACAAGAAGTCATGTCTCATTGAGCATTACTGACATGATGATTACATAGAACCTTAAATATTTTTCTCTTAATCCATAATGGTAAGTGTTATTTAGTGTGGTTTTTTTGTTGTTGTTTTTGTTTTGTTTGTTTTGTTTTGTTTTTTTTTATTTTAGCATTCAAGTATTCTCTGTTTATAAGATTAGAAATTAGGTTTGTTCAGCTGCCACAAAGATAAAAAATAGTATCCTGGGTTGCATTAGGAAAAATATTGCCAGCAGGTTGAGGAAGGTGATGTCCTCTCTGCTCAGTGCTGGTGAGGCCTCCTCTGGAGTGCTGGCTCTAGTTCTGGGTACCCCAAGACAAGGTCTGGACTTCCTGGGGTGAGTCCAGAAAAGGGTCACCAAGATAGCAAAGGGACTGCAGCACCTCATATGAGGAAGGGCTGAGAGAGCTGGGACTCTTCAACCTGAAGAAGTGAAGTTTCAGCAGAGGGAGGTCTATAAATTTCCAAAGATGGAGTCAGACTTACCTCAGAGGTGCCACAAGAGAGAACTAGAGGCAATGGGCACAAACTGATGCACAGGGAATTCCATATGAACACAGAAGAACAATTTTTTGCTGCAAAGGTGATCAGACACTGAAACAGATTGCCCAGAGAGGCTATAAAGTCTCCATCCTCAGAGATGTTAATAATCTGACTGCACACTATCCTGAGCAACCTGCTCCAGCTGATGCTTCTTGAGTGAGGGAGATTGTCTCAAGAGGTTTGTTCCAATCTCAACTATTCTGTGATTCTGTAAAAAAAGACAGTGATCAATAAATACCCAAGGTGAGTAAAGATGGTATTTGCCCATTTAACACTGAATTCATGATTTAGAATTTTAAAGGAAAAAAAACCTCAGCTTTCAATTCAAAACAAAACCACAAAACCACAAACTCAATGATTCTTTGTAAAGTTGACCTATACATGAAAGCTAAGGAAAGTCAATAGCAAGGTTTTTTATTTCCTGTTCTCCACAGGATTGTAGTTAATATCTCCTGTGTGTTCCTGAGGCTGCTGCTGGGAGATGCAGAAGCCTCTCTTTTCAGAAAGGCCACATATAGATTTGTGGCTAAAAGAACGGAACTCATCAACTCTCCTCTGTCAATATCATCTGAATGGGATTCTTGCCTCTGCAACTTGAAATTTAGCCATGATTTCAGCTACATTACAGGCCACACAACTTACCTCAAGAGAGCGGGAGATATACTCCCAGGAGAAAGTTCAGCATTAATCTCTGAAACAGCTTCTTCATTTGCCAAGAAGCAGCAAAGCCCCTTCCTGTCCTTGTAGCAAATTAGAGACATGGGAGAGTGAATGTGCCTACAACCCCTGTGTCCATTAGCACTGAGTACTACACATTTGCAGCAATCTGCTCTTAAAGACGTAGCAACTTCAAGAACATCAGGGATAAATTTTTCCCTGAAGAAAAAGGATGAGGCAAACTTTATCAGCAGACAGTGGATTAATTTCTTATTGAATCACTATTAGCTATGTCTGCTGCTTTTGTTAGAGTCCTAGGAATTCTCAGCTAGCCTTTATCTAACTGGTCAGCACACCATGGCCCACTGTTCAGGAGACGGAGGAGAGAAAAATCTTTTTTTTGTGAGCCTCCCCAAAGGCTAAGATCAGCCTTAGAAGGCAATACTGCCTACAAATTGGAATTATCCTGCATAATTCTATGAAAGACATTTTTGTCCTTCAAGAAAAAAAAAGCAAACCAAAGAGTATACCCTAAAAGTACAGCCATATATCTTAATAGAAGAGAAAAAAAATCAGTGCCAGCTTTTTTAGAAAAGAAAATATCCTGCACTAAGTTCAGAAACAGTCCTCTAATCAGACTAATCAAAGTGACATAATGAGAAGTAAAAAAGCCACCACAACCAACCAATATTAATGATGTGATGGTAGAAAGGAGTAGTGAAAATCAAGGATGAATGGAATTATTATTGTCAGGCTAGCCTTCCCACTCCAACATTGTACTTAACTACTTTTAAACTTACACAACAGACTAGGCATTGTAGGATAGCACAATGCACCATAACCAATACATCAAAGGAAATTACCCAAATGGATAATGATGTGGCAAATGAATAATTAGGCAATACAGTCTTACTGTTGTTCTGGTAAGTGTTTGAAGTGAAAAAATTATGCCAGTTATTGGTTTCATCATAGTTGGACATTTGTTTGATAGCCATTACCTACAGACACATGATGCTTCAAAACTGATCCAGTGAGAAACCAAAGAAAAATTCTCATTATTACACATAGTCGTTATCTCACTTTTCACCTTGTTAGCTTTGTATGTAGAGTTCTTGTCATATTCCACATCCATGTTCTCGCAGACAAAACCTACACCACTCAGGATGCTAACAGAATTTGAAGGTTGCTGCTTGGTGCTTCCCAGCAATCCCAACATAGAGAACTCTGGCTTTGATTTACTACTAACCTTCATTTCATGTTTTCTGACTCCCATCTGCTAACAGGAACTGCATATTTGCAATACATGCAATATTTGCACATGCCTACTCAACCCACTGTATTTAAAATAAAAATGAATCTTATAGAATTTAGAATTAAACACTGCAGTTGGTAGTTATAGATTCATTCCAGACACAGTGATCAACAAGATCGCCAAAGATTTATACTGATTCTGCAAAAGCTTGAGATCTGTCTGCACTGCTAGATGTGTGCTTTTTTTGCAGGCAAGTAGAGACACCACCATCCATCCCAGCCCAGTGATTTCAGTGTGGTATTTGTCAGGAAAGAAATATAAGCACTGAATATCTATTAGGCTCACTCTCATTCACAGGTCACAGAATCATCAAGGTTGGAGGAGATCAAGTCCTCTAGTCCACCCAGAAAACAGTGCATTTTAGCCCACATGTTCTGGAACACACTGTTTTCTCTTCTTGACGAAGTCATGCACACTCTTAATCTGATCAAGAACTAGGAGGCAACAGAAAAGAAAGTCATACAAAATTTGGAAGATATTTCAAAGAAGAGATATACTACATGCACTTCCTACGTGTAACATCCAATCCACAGGAGAGCAGGTGGCACACTGAGAAAAGAGTTGACAGAAAGTGTGAGTGGGAAAGAAAAGAAAACTTTGCCTGAGGCAAGACCATCATACCATCCGCTGAAAACATTGTATAGTCTTCAAAACATTCCTGTCTGTATCCTAAGGGCAGCCAGTTCACAGATGACACTATTTTGGGAAATCTACATTATAAGAGATGAAAGTCTCCTCCAGGGCTAAGATGTGGGAAACTTGAAAGAAAAGGTTTTATGATGGACTTCTTCCACAGCCCTCCTAGACTACAGAATCTTTTATTCATTAATATTTTGTTTTTTTCCTCTCACCATCATGTTTAACAATAGTACATATGCCTGCAATTGCTTTAGGCATAGACACACAGATTCCCAGATCGACAAGTTTCTCTGGATCCAATTTACACAGATTAATAACATTGTATCATCTCAATACCATAAATCTTGCTTTACTTTAGCTTATTTACTCAAAAAAAACCTCCAAAAAAACCCAACCCAAACAAACCAAAACCCAGTAAACAAACAAAACATAAACCCAGAGAATTTGAAAACTTTCAGATTTTCCTAGTTGAAACCTATCCAGTTAGTCTTATCAATTTGTTAGCATATACAATCTGTGCTCTCATTTCCACAGAGGATTTCAGCACAGTATGGTGAACTCATCCAGCTTCCAGTGTGTGAAATGTTTTTCTTACATAATGCTCTTCTGTTACTTCCAGTTTTTCATAAATGTCTGAGTTCCTGCAAACCAGAGATTACCATCTTCATCAACAAGTCACTTGTGGATGACCATTAGATAACAGAAATTGCTGTCTCCAGAAGCTACAACAGGTGTCTAATGTACTACTTCAACCTCCCTCCACCATCAACAAAAACTCAGCACAATACAAGCAATCTCAATCTCCAAAAGAAATCTTGCTTAAAAAAGGTATTGGTCTTTTCCTCCCTTTCCTTTTGCCTTGAATTTTCTCCCCTTATTAGAAATGGAGTTAGTTTACCCTATTCCTCACCCCAACTGCAAACATTAATAATACAGAATAAGATTCTCACTTGCCTGAAGCAATTTTATTTTCCACTAGGTGCCCACTAAATAGCAGTTAGAAGCTATTCCAGCAAATGGAGTACTCCATGGCCTAGGGGGACAACATGCCACATTCTCCTTCACAGTTATTGCTTTAGTTCCCCTGCAGATTATCTAAATTATCCACAATACAGCCTTCTTCATTATAGCTATAGGAATGAAGCAAGACTATGTGAATTTTTAATGTTTCTACAATGCATCACTAACCCCATCATCAGCTCAATATATTCATTAATATTTGGAATATTCAGAAGCAGAAGTTGGATAAATTTGTTGGTCCATTATAATCCTATTTTTGAGAAGAAAAAAATATCCCATGTTTCCACAAACAAATTAACATAGAACTGAGGACGTTTTTGCTATATGAGATCTCTTCAGCAAAATATTAAACTTAAAACTCACTTTCAAGAGTTTTCAACTGTGACAATTTATCTCTTCCAAATGTTAAAGCAAAAGCCAATCTTTCATGATTAAAACGTGTCTTTTCCTAGGACATGTCTATTTGATATAGATGGAGTGTGAAGCCAGTACAAATTTATCTGAAGCACGAAACTCCAAACAGCTATTTTCTTCAATTTGCAAGAATACCTAGGTACTCATCTGAAAAAAAGCCTGCACAATAGAGATGGACTTAATCTGAACTGCAGGGGGAACAAGCTGCTAGTGCTTTAAACAGAGACCGTGAGCAAACTTTGAAACTAATGACTGAGAAAAAGCTAAGTGCAAAAACACACTTTACAAAGTACTGTTTCTTAGTATGCAAGTATGAAAATTCTTCACCTTATGTGAATCACACGACAAAGGAAGAAAATCAAATCAGAAACAGAAAACAATTTCCACTGGACAGAATTAGTAGGCAACTACAATAAGACAACCTTCATATATCTGACAGGCTCTATAGAAGGAAGTCTTGTAATTCAAATTATGGAAGTATTTGAAGAAATCAGCAAGAACAGAAAAACAGTTTATATAAGCAAAAGGTTTGATTTAAAAAAAATAAAAACAAATAAGCAGCAGTGGAATAAGTGGGAAGGTCCAAGAATGAGTAAGCAAGTGGCTAAAAGATGGAAGGTGGAGGGGGTGGGATACAGATAACTGGTCAGGATCGCAGTGGAGGAAAATAATTAGTGGAAACTATTGGGTTTGTGCAGTTCATTTTATTAAATCTTAACCCTAAAAATTATGTTAGTGGTAAAGCAAGGAAATATGCCAACTCAAAGGAGTAAGGGTGAGAAAGGACTGTGAAACCTGGATGACCTCACAAAACTGTCCAATAAAATTGCAGGTGAAACCCAATACAAATAAGTGTAACACAATGTTTGCGAGAAAAATGGATCCTAGATTTATACATGAAATCATGACCACTACTGAGAAAGAACTGAAGATCCCAGTATTTGGTTCCACAAAGTAACAAGCTAGTGCTCAATAGTGAAAAAAACTAAGGAAACCTCTGGAATTAGCAAAAGAAGGGTAAACAGAACTGGTCACTATGCCACTGTTTAAATCAACAGTTTGCCTTACTGAACATAAATGTGTTGATGCATGCATTGCTGAACCCCTTGGCTTGAAAATCATCTGTTATTAAAAAACCAAAAACCTTCAGAAGGAGGCTACAAGAATAATCAAAAAAAATGAGTGGCTTCTCTATGAGGGGCAACAGGTAGGCAAAATATTTCAGCCTGTGGCAGGGATTTAGGTAGAATATGACAGGTGTGCAAAATCATAAATGACACAGAAAGGTTGAATAGGGACAGATGTTTTTTCAAAGAAGTTCAGTAAATGAAACTAGAGGGAGCCATGTTCAAAATAGCAAGGAAGGCAACTGGAATACCTTGCTGAAGAAAGTTGTGAATGCAAAAATGTTTATAGGGGTTCAAGGAAAGAAGGGACAAATGTTTATGGTTGAGATCCATTTGGCATTACCAGACAGACAAACCACAACAGAGCTGGAAAATCTCCCATACTGAAAAAAGCAAGAGGTCTAGAGAGCATGAACACAGGTATGTTAAGCCTTATCCATGCTTGCCCCATTTTTACTTTTCCTTATGTATTTGTATATGGCCACTGTTATTTTCCTTGTTTGAGTGATTAACTGTTTCACTTCAGAATACTGCTTTTAAACATTCTGACTCCAGCATAAACTCTTCTTCTCCCTCTGCCCTGTAATACTTTCCTCAGGGGAAGTTAGAGTCTAATTTCCTAACCCATGTGCTTCAATATCTCTGCTTTCAATCTGGACTTGTACCGAAACAAAAAAAAAATTTCCATACTTGCAGTGCAATTTCCTTTAAAAACAGCCTTATTTTAAATATCATTCACCCTCCCCAAGACAAAGCAAGACTCTTTTGGTATTTTTACCTTTATGTTACAAATACACACTCTCAACAGGACTGTTTTTCTTCCTTCTACCTCACTAAAGTATCAGGAGCTCTGCTCTCCAGTATCATAATTCCATCGAGGTGGGCAGTTAAATCAGTACAAAATTAATGAAAAGAAGAAGGGAGCTTAGTCCATGCTACTCATGAATTACTTCACTATTAAATTGCAGGCTGCATTATAAATTCACCATGGTAGATGAAGAGAACAACTATACAGTTTATAAAGAGGGAATTAGAGAAAGTAGAACAGTTGCCTACGCTGAAATTTGGCTGCAAACACTACAAATAAAGACCCTTGCTCTTGGGAAAACAGCATAATGTTCTTCTGTTCAGGTCATTGACACTGTGATGGTAGCTCAGTCAGTTCTGTTGGACCACACTTTCTTTATATATATAAAAAAAGGAAAAATTATATATAAATAATTTTAAATGACTTTTATATAGATTTTTTTATTTTTATTTCCTTTTTTTTTTTTGTAAACAAAAAAGCTTTCCCTGTTACTTAAAAAATAGTGATAGAAGTGCAAAAGGCGGGGGGGGGGGGAGAAAAGTAAAAAGACTGACTTCTGGGGACAAAAAGGATAATGTAACCTTTGAAAATCTGCTAAGGCTTAAGATTTGTCTACCCAGACACTGCTTTCTACCTCCATTTAATTAGATTTTAATTTTCTTTTTACATCCTTTCCCTCTACAGATTCTGAGAAGTAATTATTTCAATATCAATCGATTTGAAGCAAGAGTCCCAAGTCTGAATTAAGCAGCTTATGGAAGTTTGTCTTGTTCCTGGTTAAACATTCCTGCTATGCAGCTGGGTAAGCTGCTTGCAGTAATAAAATCCAGATGAAATAATGGAATTGTGCTTGTGAGCCCAGGCTTGGCCTGGTTAAGGGGAACTTCTTATATGCCAGGGATTCAGAGAAAACCTTCCCAAATAATCAAGCAGAGGCAGAGAAGCAAAATATAAGCTCAGTCTCTTCCCTCCAGTGTGCCTTTCATCAAAACAATATCAAATTTTTACATGTTTCATAAATATGTTTCATAAACAGCACAATCCCCAAAATTCTGGATTTGGGAGCTTCTCACTGGTTAAAAATGGCAGATAGAGTAAGGCCTGGGCAATACTCTCAGTTAGGGTCCTAAAATAATCATGAACACCACACACAATATAATCAGTTACGTAAATACACAGCCAAACAAATGTGCCTTTCAAGACCTTTATCTATTTTAGTCAGTCTGTTCATTCCTTCAGGTCTTCCCTCATTTTCTTGGGCAAGCCTCCTTGTTTCTCATAAATGCCTATTATTAAAGCTACCCTTATTTACTGTTTCACATTCTCTTAGTTACCTTTTCTCCTACCCCTAGAACAAGCCAGTCAAGACTTTCATTTGTTTGTAGCCCACCTAGAATCCTAACTATTTGACATAGGCTACAGCTAACTTGTAAGTCAAGCACAGGGAAGCAGACTCTGCATTTCAGGCTAACACCTGACATGTGTTAGCAGGGAGAAATGCCCAGACAGAATCCAGGATACAGTGTAATTTATAAATCAAATCAACATTCACAACCACATATGGAGTTTGCCAACTGATAGTATAGCCATACAGTCTTTCAGCCTAATTTCTTAATGACCCATCTGAGACATACAAACCAACCAGTAAACAATTTAAAAAATAGGACAGGATAAATCCCATTTCTGTCACATTAAAGCATTGTGCAAAGAGAAACATGACACATAAGAGGCTATTTCCTTGATCTTTTGAAAGCATCACCTATTCCTTGCTATTCCATACTTTGAGCTGTATTTGGAAATAGACAGTTCTAAGCACATACACTGATTATTTAAACACTGTTCCTACTGTTGCCTGTACTAGACTTTCCTTAGATAACCACAGATGACCTGGGGGAAGAGTCTGGCAGGGTGACAAAATAACTGCCAGGAAAGCCACAACCATACTATATAATATCTTTCAACCGGATTACTCCTGAGTCAAATTCCTCTTCAACTTCAGCTATGCCTTCACTTCCTCTGGAACCATGGACTTTTGCTGTTGACTTGGAAAAAACTTCTGCTCAGAAGACCTTGAGTGGTCAGGTCATCACAACTGTTCACTGAGGACTTTATTTATTTTTAAATTATTGTGCATTTGGTTAGATAGCAACAGTGAGATGAAAAATCCCAGAATCCCAGAATGGTTTGGGTTGGGAGGGACCTTTAAAAGGTCATTTAGTCCAAACCTTCCGCAATAAGCAGGAACATCTTCAAATAAATCAAGTTGCTCAGAGACCCATCCAACCTGACCCTGACTGTTTCCAGGGATGGGTTATCCACCACCTCTCAAGGCAACCTGTTCCAGTGTTTTAGTTTAAAACATTTAGCCCCTGTCCTGTTGCTACAGACCCTACTAAAAAGGCCTTAATAGGGTCTTCTAGGAGCCTTCTCTTCTTTATTGTGAACAACCCCAACTCTCGGCCTGTCTTCATAAGAAAGGTGTTCCAGTCCTTGGATCATTTTGTGGCCCTCCTCTGGGCTCACTCCAATAGCTCTTTGTCTTTCCTGTGCTGACGACTCCAGAGCTGGGCAAAGTACTCCAGATACAGTCCCAGAGGGAAGCAGAGGGAGAGAATCACCTCCCTCAACCTGCTGGCCCCACTGCTTTTGATGCAGCCCAGGATACAGGGCTGCGAGTGCACATTGCCAGGTCATGTCCAGCTTTTCATCCATCAGTACCTCCAGTCCTTCTCTCTAGGGCTGCTTTCAATCCCTTCATGCCCCAGCCTGTATTGACACCAAGCCTTGCTTTGACCCAGGTGCAGCACCTTGCACTTGGCCTTGTTGAACCTCATGAGGTTCCCATGGTCCCACTTCTCCAGCTTGTCCAGGTCCCTCTGGATGACATCCCATCCCTCAAGTGTGTCAACCACACCACTCATCTTGGTGTCATCTGCATTATGCTGAGGGTGCATTCGGTCCCACTGTTGCTGAAGATATGAAACAGTACTGGTCCCAAAACAGACCCTTGAGGGACACCACATGTCACTGGTTTTCTTGGGGACATTGAGCCCTTCACCACTACTCTCTCTAGATGGAATCATTCAGACAATTCTTTATCCACTTCATAGTGCATCCAACAAATCTCTGTGTCTCCTACTTAGAGAGAAGGATGTTGTGAGGCACCATGGAGTCCTCCTCCATTTACAAATAAGAAGTCTAAGAGGGCATCTTTCCTCATTGACTCCCTGAGTACAAGAAGTCACAAGTTCTCTGTTTTTGCTTGTTAATTCTGGATAATTTGGGTAAAGATGAGCTACATCCATTTACCAGTATTTGGTGCTTGAGATCACCACACTGCAATGTTCACAGTGCTCTCATGGTTGAACTCTCAGACTGAGTTGCTGCACAAGACAGGAGCTCTCAATGTCAGCAATGTGGAGTGGTATGCGCAGTGTTCGTAACCACACCATGCTAGCATACAAAGGTTGCACGTTGGGTGTTTGACATGACTGAAGTTACAAAATTTTTGTAGAAGAAAGAGAAGTAGTCAAATTAAGGATTAAATGTCTTAAACTATACAAGTACTGAAAATATCTTAGACATTCCTGATGGAACACCACATTTCTGTGTCTTGCTCCTACCATGAAACAAGTCCTTTCTAGTTCAGTACAACATAAGAACGGGATTCACGCTGAAAACTGCTCTGCACATGCTTTCTTTGACCCTGCTTTGGATGTTCACTGAAAGCAGGATAAGGACAGGCCTTAACAGCACAAGTGATGATACATGATGGTGATGATACATGATTATGATGATAAAAAAAAAATTAAGAACCTGACCCTGAGTGCTATGTTCGCTGACCTCAGCCAAACAGCAAGACATTTAAACACTAGTGCAAGAGTTTTGTTCTAGTACCTGTCAATTTCTGCAAATCCCCACATCTTTTTAACTCTTCACTCTGGATTTTTGTCAACTGCTCATGAATTGGGTATCTTGGAAATACTGGACTCCTTTCCCTCCGGCTGGCTAGTATGCCCTGGATCTGCAGACCCTGGAAGGTTCTTACAACACTTGCAGACTTCACATGTCAGATCTGTATTTGGAAGCTGAGTAGCAGTGCATACAGTTGGTGTACAGCAGGATGTCAGGAGCCTGCTGGAAATCAAGGTGTGTTTCCATGCTAGAGCCATCCATCAAAATATTTTATTTGAAACATTTTATATCCAATAAAGATTTAAACAAAATGCTGCTAAAGATATATCAATCACTTGTATTCCTGAACTTTCCCTTAGAGGCGGTTAAAATAAAAAGTGAAAAACCAACAGTCTACCTACCTCTTGGTTCTCATGCTGCCACCATAAAAATGTTTAAGCACTGTATCTTCTAAGCATTTCTCTATAGCATAAAATATTCCATTCTGTGGATAAAGCAGTTCAAATACAGAATAATTCCCACAGTGGTAACATCTCTTCAGAAAACCAGGGAAGAAACTCATACGCAGCTGGTCTCTTTTGCTATCACAGATCAAAAAATCTTCAGGTAGAAAATTTGTCTGTATCTTCAAAAATAAAATGGACTAAGAAAAGCTAGAATAAGCTTGTAGTTGTATTTCATAACCTGTAATAATGTCTGATGAACATAAAAATATCATTGAGGGATAAAAATACCTTTAACTGATATGTTACTAGATTGATCTCGTGCCTGTAGCAAATGTGGATAGAGCCTTCCCAAATCTTCGTTCGCGAAGCCTCGCCATGACTAGATTGATCCATCCAAATTGGAAAAAAAAGCAACAATGGAGTAATGCTTTTATTGTGCACCTATCATCTGTAGGGTTTGACTTATAGATGGTTCTTATAGATGGTTACATCTCGAATGAGGAATCTGCACTACAGTCATCAGAGATGGTGTAACAGAAGGAAATGTAACAAGAAAGATGAACTCTGAAACCCAGTTTGCTACAATCAGATATTTTAACAAATTACTTTCAGACCTAAAATGCTTGGTTAGAACACTGCAATTGCATTTCAGATCTCCCACTGGTAACCACGAAGATTTATCAAAGGAATGTGTTATTAGTACTGTGTTACCTGAAATAAAGGTAGACTTAAAAATATACTATCTGACCATTTGAAGTAGTGTTGTGAAATATATTTTTTGATTTTCCAAGATAAAAGTATAGTTGATTGTCAAAATAAACAATAAAATCATTAGTAAAATCATTAGTAAATTAGTAAATTAGTAAATTAGTAAATCATTAGTAAAAGAGAAAACAACATGTTGATTACACTTCACAAATGCCAGACTTGTATGCATTTGTCTTTTTTTTCTAAGCAGTGCTTTTTTATTTTAGACTACATTGATAATTTTTTATGAGTGACAAGTGTTTAATGTCTTGTAACCATTTTAAGAAGTTCCTAGTCCCTTCTTCACCCCCGTTACTTATGTATGGCAATTCATTAACATTTGTAAAAATGAGGGGGAGGACCCTCCCTGGAGAAGGCAAGAAGTGGTTTTGGGGAGGAGGAGAGCAGATGATGGGTGTGCAAGAAGGAAGAAGTAGTAGCTAACTGAATATAAATTTTCTCTTTTGGGGAAATGCCATGTTAAGACATTCTCTGCTCTTTGTTACCACTTTCTTACCAACGTTTTCTCCCCTCTCCCTGTGATGGATGCCAAGACTACTATTATGAGGCTGGAGTTTATGAGGGGAATATCGGAGAATAATTACATGTATATATGTGGGTCCCTCACAGGCTAACCAGCCAAGGCAAAATGATTAAAATAAAGCACTTTTTATTAATGAGACCATGGGTCAGAATGTACCAGCATAAATAAATTTTTTTCTTATCTTTCTTAATCTTTGATGGTCAGAAATAAATACTAATTCTGTAAACTTCCACGAATGTAGATACTAGCACATATCTTATGTTAAAGCTGCAAGACCTGTACATCACAGTGTAGATCCATTTCGTTCAGAAACATTGCCAGGTGAATTTGGAAACAATTGAAGGGGCTAAGACAACAGAGAAAACACTCTCGTCAACTTGTTGGTCAAACTAATGAAACCAGGACTGTGTGCTCAACTTTATGGAAATTTTGAAGATGAACTTAATGCTGAGAAACATCAATTCAGCCAAACATGTAAGCAAATGAATGACCTGAATCATGTGAATGTTCCCACTGGGATCAATAAGCTGGCCTGTGCTATTGTCACAAAGCATACTAGAATAAACGTCCTTGCTGAAAAATGGAAGGTGATACTGCAAGGAGCCCAACATAGCTAATGAAATAAGAATTGAGGTACATAAATGAAAAATTCGAACGAAGAAAAAATAAAACCAATAACAATCTTTCAGCTGAGACAACATATACAGACATTCAAAACAGTGCTTGTGAATGAGCAAGATGAGGCACATATGAAGATTTTTGTCAAGTCAGGGCAGACAGAACAGAGACATTGAGGCATTAAGATTCTGGTAGTTTGCACAATAGAGAGGACATATAATTCCTGTTCCTTTAATCTAAGGCCATGGATTGATTTGAAAACACAGTGTTCTTTTAAAAAAACAGGAAAGAGTATGTGTTTGTGCTTAAATACTTCTCCTGTAATTCACACTCCAGAGCAAGGGATAAGCTTAGGAGTTCCTTGGTAGTCTAGGTCTTTATGCCAAACCAGTTCCTTGCACCTGGCAGAGAGAGAAGGTGACATGACTGGGATATCTATTACTAGAGTTTGGATTGTCACAATGGTCTGTGTCTCAGAACATTTAAAATGTGAACATGGTTGTTCTAACCTGGTTTTGAAGATAAACTCAGAACAGGCTACTGACAAAATCAACACCTGATTCTTAGCTGCCCTGACGATTTTCTAGCTCTAATTGAGGATCAAGGTCCTCATTTTGAGCAACATGAAGAATACCTTCCCAGTCCTTTTTAAAATGTTAAATTCTAACTTTTTTTCATAGTCTGAGGTACTTCAAACTAAAATTTTTTTATTATAAATTTCAGAGCATCAGTCTCTCTGGGAACAGAGATTTTTTTCTTTTGATCTTTACATTTATCACTAAAGAAGATATTTTTTTTCCTGACACTTTCTTGGAGAAAAGAAAAATTTTCTCTTTCCGTGGCTACACTGTGCTCCTCCTCTAATGATCCCAGCAGCAACACGTGCCTTCGATGGGGTAAGTGCTGACACACCACTCACTTTTCCATTAGAAGTGCAGTTGCAGCTTTGGCTCCTGACCACACCAGGACAGTGGAACAAATGTAGGAACTGACAATGCCATCTTATGGTGGACATACAAACTGCAAATGCAGTCTGTGAAAGAATATACAAAAATGGCCGTTGCCCTGGACAGGTAAAAACAATATGTGGGATTCTTAAGGATGCAGCTGGGTGTGTGTATATGAATAATTATTAATCTCTAGCCTTCTTTAAGGGCTTAAAACCAGCAGGATTAATTTAAATGCCAAAGCTGAAGACTTTGTTTGTGATGACAAGCGAATATAGGAAAGGAAAAGGAAAAAGGGGAGATAAATGCTCTCACATTCTCTTCTCATTGACTTGCTCTCATGTTCTCTTAAGGTCCCTTAGCACAAAAATAGTACTCAACATGGATGACATTGCAAATGGCCAATGTACAAATGTCCTCACCAGCTTAGCTTAAGCAACAAACTTAGAATATCTGTTGTGTTGTTGTTAGATATAAACCAGCCATTACAAACAAGACTAAAAGGAGGAAACACAAACTATTTTAGTGCTGGACTTCCTCACCGTGTGCAAAGCGTCTACACACACCAATAGCAGCAGTTTGTCTTGGAAGTTGGGGTATCCATCAGTTAGGACTGTGTCTGTTAGATGCCCAGAGATCCAGAATTACTATTCAAAATAGCAGGGCATGAAGACCACCAAAGGCAGTAATGTGCATCCATATTGGAGAGAAACTATGAATACACCCTGCCAGTTTCCGTAGGAACCACATGGATTTTTATCATTGGACTGTCATTACACTGGAGCTCTGACTTTAATAACTTGTTCCTGAAACATTCCTGGAGGAATACTGAAGCAAAACAAAGGGAACTATTAGTGGTCAAAATTAACAGAAAAACTTCGCGTTTCAAACAGCAAGATACATAGTACGGTTGAGGTTCCTCTCCTCAGTGTGAAGGCAGCCCAGGGGCATGTGTGTGGTTAACAGAACACAGGGTTAACCTTGGTACAGATGTGATCTCAGTGCTATGCCACCTTCACCACTTTTGTGCTTGGGGATGAGAAGCTGGATTACAGCAAGACCAGATCATTTGAGTCATGACAGCTGCCAGTGGGGAACCATACATACCATGTGTACATGGTATGTTGAGATACACACGGTACTGTGGAGGTACTTTTAGTGTTGGTATTGGGTTCTGTTCCTTTATGTCTGATCTTTTTTTTCTTAAAAATGCTGTGAAAGGTCCTGCAGTAAAACAACATCATTAACATTTCAGACAAAGCTTGTCTTGTGACAGCAAAAATATTGTGAATTTAACCAATTCTCAATGAATAATTGTGAAGTGCACCCTGTTAAGCCTTCCACTGGGAAAGTGCTGGAATATGTATTTTTAGAACCATTTATATAATTTCTACCTTTGCTTTTTTTGCTTTTGATTTTTACTTTTCTGTTGAGAAATTTAACTCAAGCCAGTGCCCTGAAAGAGAAAGAAAAGTTGCCTGGGAGGAACTGCATAAATGCTGAATATTTATATAGAATGACAATGACATTTGACTTCAGGTTTTCTTTGATGGAAATCAGTTCCATTTAGCTGTGACCCATATCTCTTTGTCTTGGCAAGCTGAGGGAAACATAACATGTTGGACCAAAAGTGAAAGTGGCCTAAACTCCTCATTTTGTTCCCCAAAAACACTGGCTTGAATTTGATATATCTTAGCAGATGAACATATTTTAGAGGGTGAATTTTAAAAAACTATCTATGTTGTTATTCTTACTTCTATTTCTCAATAGCACATTTTGTAAAGTACTGTTCAAAGACATGCATAAATTTAGTTGTTGGGTTTTTTTTTCCCAAGAACCTTATTATTCAAGGAGGATGACAATAAATTAACAAATAGACTGAGGATAAGAAAAGTGTCATTTAGAAGAGAAGTGGTTGATATGATCATTGCTCTTTTTGGTGAGGCTGCATATATTGATAGTGCCTTCCTCAGACTAGTAAAACTTGTCCTACTTTTCTAAAATATTCTAGCATATCTCTGAATATTACAGCTCTGCCAGAATCACAGTCTATTAGGATTTGGCCCAGTCGTTTATGTGATTAGGACAGCACTGCCAGAAAACTAGTTTAATATGGAAAATAATATTGATGACTTGACACATCAGGATCTCTAGTGTAAAACTTTAACCAGTCACTCTCGAGGCAGGACCTGAAATAACCTCCTTGAAATTAAATGGAAAGGCATGGTTCTGAATACACTAAAAAGCCCACTATGCTCTATAAGCCTGGGAATATTAACTTAAGTGTTTGTTAGTTCTTCTTCAAACCCCCTTAGTTTTCTCTTTGACTTCATAGCCTGATTCCTTTATGTAACTATTTAAATATCACATTAAGACAATATTGACTTAGGTACTGAATACTGAGGCACTCAAGAAGCCAGAGGTGTCAAAATTAAAGTAGCTTATTTAATTTTCACCACTTCATGCATAGCTGTTACTTCTAAGTTATAGCACACCAAATCTTGTGTTATAATACACTACTTGGAATGGAAACATTTAAATGTCAATTTCTTAGAACAGTAAACATGAACATCACAATTTATTTGTGTGTACTATTGTGTCAAAGATAAAACCCACATAAATCATTTTATGATACATATGGAGTAAAATATCTGAGCAAAAATGTCTTTCACCAGCCTGCTCATGAGTTTCTGTATTTCACATCAAAGAGTCGGTAGCTTAAAAATCCAGTTCAAAACCTTACCCCTAGCTCTGGAATTTGAATCCAGCCTTCCCTTACTCCTGAGCAGTATATGCTCCCCAATATGCCACACAGCTCTACTACATTTTTCTTATTCTCCTTTGGTGATGAATCTAAGCAGTCTGTGTGTTAGCTGCAAAGTCACAAGAGTCACATAAATATCTGCAAGACAGGCAGACAATGATGTTTCTGGAATTTTTGAAAAATAAGGGGAAATAACACAAAATAAAACAACCCATCTAGAATCTAAATCAAGGGTTGTTTACCTTTTAGCATGCACACACAAATCTTGGAAGGAGAACATTCTATCATTCTTCGTCTTTGCGTAATACCTCTGGGCCCTTTTATAATATGTAGCTATCAGAAACCAAAAGTCCCAGCTCACACAGATTGTTATTGCAGTGCTTGGAAAGTTATTGCAATGAATCAGAGACACACAAAAAAATGAAGAGAGCTATCCCTGTTCATTCGAAGGCTGTCCCACAGCTGCTTAAGGTTACAGGCTGATTCACTTGGCTACTTTTGGTTTTTCACAGCTAGAAGAGACCATGGATGCTCTGAGACTCTTGTATGCCAATCAAAACAAATTCTTAATAAACAAAAATATCTTGCCTTTGAAATCCAGAGAGAATCATGCTGGCAAGCAGCAGCTATGCAATATTTTCCTTTCTGTCGAAATAGCAGTAACCTTCTTAAAAGAATTCAGGAAACGTCAAAAAACATTTTTTTCCCCTGCTCCAGACTGAAATCTGTTCCCCTATTTTCTTCACAGGATGAGCTGTTTGTGAATAGCAGGAAAAAACCTGATTTTAGCAATGAGGAGTCAAGCAACTTTTCCATCATGACTGTTTCAGCATCTGCCTCAGCAGAAGTTGTAGCAGGGCTTCAGAGAGCAGTTGCTCCAGTTTTTACTCCTTTTGAGGTCTGAGGACACTCAATTTCTGGTCATAGTGTAGCTTTAGAAATTTTGAGTGACAGGGATAGTAAGCTAAGACCAAGAATAGGCTTAGTTTCCCTTTGGAGAATTTATCTTTATTACTAGGGCTTAACTTTTGAAACACTCACAAAAGCAAAACTGGTGATTTAGGCTCCTGGAGTGTGAAGGTACTCAAAGTATTTTAAAAAGTTACTGATAGACGATGAATCCTGTGAGTCCAGATGCAGCAGATGTGAAGGAGTGAGGGGAATGATTATTTTATCTCACCTTACATTTCCCTGTTCTTGCCTGTTGCAGTAATGTGTGAGATTGCTGTCAATGCTTCTCATTGTAAATTCTCTAGCAGATTTATATAAAACCTACTCATTTCAAATTTCCAATAACCCAAGCCATAAGTCTGTGTTACCCAAACAGCTATTGTGATTCTCATAGTTTTAGGGTTACAGATGGCTCATTCAAGAAAAGCAGTATGCTCAATTTACAGGTATCCATTGACTGAGATCAATACCAAAGTCTGAGAGAGCTTGTTGCATGTTAATTATAAAGAGTTCCATGTGTTCAGGAAAAAAAAATTGAACAGCAGCATGAGGCTGGGGTTTATGAAGAAGCACAGAGCAGAAGGGGAGAGAGCACACCATTATTCTTGGAGTCCAAGGTGATGAGCATCCTTTGGATAAGAATGACGAAATGATGTTAAAAAATGGTTGTAGACTGGCTGTAACAAAGGTATCTGTAGAATGAAATGCATCTGCAGGAAAAGCTTTTGGAAAGTCAAGAGGCTCAGACAGAGTACAAACGTCTTTTCTCCCTCTCATCTACTTTTTTGTCTCTCTTAAAAGGTGACCTCTCTCCAAGGGTATTTGCTGGAAAGCAGTTACAAGAGTTGAAGGGTTACACAGGAGACAAGTCCAGGGAGTAGGGAGTTAACTCCTCAACACACTGGTCATGACTGTGTAAATACTTGTTTTGATCACGGAGAAAGAAATTGTCTAATGTCCAGGCTCTCACACCTCTACAGCACTTTGCTTTAAAGAGGACATGTTCTTATTCATCAAATGACTCCTCTGGAATAACTGGCCCAACAATGTCAGCTGTTCCTCATCCTTTGCTGTCATCTTGCCTGTTTACTCAGTGTTTTAAAGAACAAACAAAAAGAAAGACAGAAAAAAAAAGGAAAATAAAAATAAAAGAAACCTCCAGCTTATTTTCACAGAGCATTTCAGATTCTACTATTTACTAAGATATTTCTGAAGCAGAAATTAAAAAACATCAATTTTCCTGGTTGCTTCTTTCCCTAGCTTGGCCCACTGCTCAACCTTTCCATCAGTACTGCCTTGGGGGTTACCAACAAACTCCCAAGGGACCTGTGAGGACTCTGCTGAATCGTAAATGCTCCACTACAGATGCAGAGGGCAACACCACTTGGTTTTGGTGCGATGCTGACAGAAAGCTGAAAGTAAGGGTATTTTGTACAGTGTGTCCACATAAGCACATTAGCAATTCGTATACTAGAACTAGTCATTAAGGAGAGTAAGAGCAAATTTATAAAATGCTGCTCTGTGAAGTAAGTAGTAGAGTTTGTTCTGAAAATGTTGGTTATACATGATAGCACTTGCTAACACCCTGTTTAGACAGCCTCGGACACCTCTGCTGTCTTTGCCCAGAGAGTAACAGAAGAACCACAGAGAGGAATGCACATGAGCTGACTCAGCAAGCATGCACCAGGAGTGCTTCCACTGTAAAAATGTATTCCAGGACTTGACAATGATCAACTGCATTTAAATTGGAGCTCTGCATTCACTGCTGCTGCTATTGCTGAACTCTGAGGCCAGGATCTGAGCATGGTGCCATATTATCATTTTACTACTGAGAACAAGGAAATATGCATTTAACTTTTCACACCTGCAACATGCCTGCAGGTCGTCATTGTTTGGTAACAGAACAAACTAAATACTCATGTGTTACTTCTGTGGCTTATAAATAAGTGGCTTATTTATTTCACTTAAAGTTCTGCCTTAGTATGTAATATAAACAACCATATTTCAGAATATGGGTATATAAATGCTTGGCCCAGTGGATTCTCATGAGCACAGAATTCTGAATTGTGCCCAGCTATGAGCACTGCAAGAACTGAATATTCACACTTGACCCTTAACTATCTCTTGTAAATTTGTAGTATAGGCACTGGAGTCAAAACAAATCATTAATTTCTTCCACAACTTCTCTGTCCCTCATGTGAAATCTCCATTTAAGCGTCCGGTGATTAGTGCTGCCTGCAGGATGCCTGCTGATTTAAATAGGCTTCTGCCAGTTTTCTATATCCTTGTTTTGTAGCCAAAGGGCATGATAACCTACATGACTGAAACCTGTCTGGAGAGTGGAAATAAGCATGTCTACAGGTTCAAACATCCATATTTGCCATTTTCCCTTTGAGCGAGCAATCAGCCAGGTCCTCCAAATTGCAGTTTTCTTTTGTTGTCTGCACATGTTTAACCTCACATCCCTATTCAAGGACAAAAAGGGACATGATCTGACAGTGAGACTCATACTTTTCAAGTCTAGAAAGTGGCCACAGGGGATATGAATAATATTGATGCTGTAGCCCTGAATCCTGCTTTTTTTTGGTAGACAAAATTTAGCACCCACTGCGTGTTATGTGCATGGGTACACCCTTAAGTTCAGTTTCAGGAGAAAAGCCTAACTTAAATGTTTCTTTTGTGTATGACCTCCAGCATGCCAACTCCCCGCTCTCTCTATATGCTACAGAAGCAGAGAGAACTGGGCCCAGAGGGAGACAGCCCAAATGAGAGCAAGGGGAAAGAAAAACAGCATGAGGATAGATGAATTTGGACAGCAATCAAAACAGCCTTGTCCCCACCCCTTACCCCCTATGTATTTTAATTGCACAGTTTAAAATAATCTCCTCAACTTTGAGAGAAAATCTGCTTGTCCGTGAATATTTGATCTGGCATTGACTCTGTCTATATCTGAAACCTCATTACCACGAGGAGTTCCTGGGGTTCTTCGGGAAGAGAAGAGGAGATGAAATGGGATGTACTGTGCTGGAGCCTGGCAAAAAGTACTGAATAGAATTGGCCAATAGCCAAATGTTTTCATCCCTAGCAGAAAGGCATTAAATGAAACTGGCTGCATTTAAGTGAACAGCTTTTTGATCAAATAAATAGGTAAAGAAACCTCTGTGTATGTGCATGTGCATTATATATTTACATATAAGTTTTTCCATTCTTAGATACTTTCATAATTTCCAGCCTACTGTAGGTTGCTTTAAATTTTATGATAGGGTTCAGAACACCCAAAGAATGAAAGAGGAGAGGATTCATGTCGGGATTACATTTCCTTGCTTACTCTGTGTCATTCCTGGCCAAACCCACCACCTGGTTGCTCATCAGGAATGAATCTGACCCTCTGTTTTTGCAGGTCTTAATTAAATGCTGTTTAAAAAAAAAAAAACAAACAAGCTACAGTGAGGTCTTCATATTTCTTCTGTGGATATTTTGCAGCCATTCATTCAGTCATTGATCATTCTTCTGAATGACTCTCGTAAATACAAGTTTATTTAGTAAATTGATAGAAATACAGCAGACGTGCTGTCCGGCACAAAGGTTGTCTAACATTCTCTGCTGCAAACCCCCTTTCTACGGCTGAATGTAACTTAAGTAAATGTTACCTATTTGGCCTTGTGATTTCTGTGTTTCACCTCTTTCTGAAGTTGATTTATGCATGCATCAAAACCAAAGACGACTCTGTGGTAGCTCACTTGCCTCAGACACATATGCTGTGGAATCATGCAGTAGTTTATTAAAACTGTTCTTTGTACCTTAGGAAGGCCAGAGAAAAGCTTTTGGTGTTTCAATGGCAAACTCTCTTCAAGGCATAGAACACTCTGAACATGAAGATTATTCTGCCATTTTAGAATGAAGTTTCAACTTCAGCTACTAGATATTTCTTTGCTAAAAATGCTGATCTTCCAGGGACATATTATCACTAAATGAGTAATATGACAACTTTTAAAATCATAAACAGTTAAGGACAGCCCTTGGTAAACAAGAATTGCTGAAAATGCTAGATCTCTAATTTACCTTCATTTCCCTAGAAGTCTAAGCTCTACAGGTATTTTAGTGAAATATCACTAGTTCTTTTTTTCCACAGATCTTCAAGTTCAGCTACCTCTTCTTAGGTTTAAGATTTGATGTTGTGTTTATTTGGTGCAATTTGTATCCTTTTGACTATCACCGTCTTCTGTGTATTTAAGCTGGGATTCTTTATTTGTATCCTCTGCTGACACAATTAGTGTGGAGTCATCTCCATTTCTGCAAAACTCATGGAAAGAGGGCATAAAAGGGTGTCAAATTAGAATTATGGCCTTCACATTGATTTTTCCAGTTAGTTAGAAGTGACTGTCTAAGCTGTAGAGCAGCTTAATAATCACATCCTAGGATTCTCAAATCAGAGTGTTCAAGTGATCCATGACTGCACTGTACTTCATAGTGCTTCACTGTTTTTTGGCAGTAGAGTCATATCTGCAGAACTCCTAATACCCTAATCCCACTGTATTCTCCAGAGCTGACTTAACCCCATACTGGCTACGTAGAGACTAGCAACAATACCGCAGTGAAGTTTATTTTATGTAGGTTCATTAGATGCTGCCAGTTCAGACTGTGTACTATATGTGGGTATGATTTGAGTTAAAATTCTGCTGGCTTCACTAGGAAGCCTAGTATTTAGACAAATGGTAGTATTTTGGGCTTACGCAATGGTCTGCTGCTGTAAAAAGCTCGGGTTTAAAAGCAGCAGGTTTTTAGAGATAAAAATAACGCTAATAGCAGAGGTTTGCTGAGATCAGAAGTGAAGTCTCTAACTGCACCTAACTTGGCACAATATCTGACTTCAGAGAGCTGAGGGAAATGAAGGTTGTGAATCATGAGACTAATGAAAAGTAGAAGCTTGGTTCTGTGGGACAAATCAGATTAGTGGACCTGATTTCAGAACAACTAAAAATCTATTTTAACACCTTTCATTCTCTTATCGAACTGAGACTGAGGGTTCTTTTAGATCATTCATGGTGGGGTGTAACATTTTTAATTCCCTGATCATTCACATGTCTGTAAATTAGTTTCAATTTAGGATTTACTCTTGGAAGAGCTAAATATTCTGTAAACTGGGAACTTTCATCTATGGTAGAAGACATTGTCTGCTTAGCATATCTGGCACTTGGGAAATCAAACTTCGCAGTCATGGATTGCCAATATTTGCTGCGGAAGCAAAGGGCAGCATCCCTTTGGGGACAGACCTGACTTTCCACAGTGTACAGTACGTTTGTATGGTATAACTATAGTCCTAAATTCTATCCCATAGATAGAATTTGTAGACCATCCTACAGAATGTGTTATTTCATGAAGTGCCATTCCATGGTCTCATCTGTCACCTTTATCAGTAATGGCAGCAGCAGTGACACCAAGCAAGGCTAGTTAGTCAGTGCTAAGGAGAACATGAGTCACTGTCTCTGGGCATTTACACAGAGCCTATTGGAGCAGTTAATGTTTTGTGTGTGAGATGGACAGAGTGGAGTGGGCTGCAGCCCAAAGAAGTGTGTGTTGTTGAGATGCAGAAGACTGTTTGCAGCTATGGTGTACTCATGCTGGTGTGTAACAGGGATGCAACCTTTCCATCCCAACAGGTCAGAAGACTTCAACGGCACGAATTTAAGTCTGGGCCTTGGCTGGGAACTGTGGGATACTCACTCACATTTATTCTTCCTTGTTTGTTCTTTCTGTTTCAAATATTTCTACTTGAGAGAAGTATACTCCTACAGAATGGGAGCTTACCAGGAATAATACTGTTAGAATAACAAAAGGAAGCAACAGTTATAACTTCACCAATGTTCATTTTACTACCAGTATGAGATATTTCTTTTGAAGTATAGGTTTTTTTACATTATATTTTTCCTAAATTATTTCCAAAAGGTTTTATTTTTTTATAAGATAACCATTTCACATTCTACATTGCTCAGTTACATGGTGTTAATATAAAAGCCAAATCTTTTGGCTTTTTTTTTGTAAATCCTTCACCACAGAATAGATCTACATTTGCAAATGGTAGGTTATCCTATCTTCCTGTTAGCATAAGGGTGTTTGCTTCTATATTTGTAATATCACCAGTATTCCCACAAAACCTGGAAATTTTGGTTTTGTCAAGTTTGACTACACGAGTGAGTTGGTGTTTTAAAGAATTAGAAAATAGTTGCTCCCATCTTAGCCAGGTTCACTCATTTCATTTTATACTTTTCCTGAAATGTCTGCACAAAACCTTTCAACTCTAGCTTTCCAATGAGAAACTGTTCACATCCTGTATGGCAAATAATGGATTCTGAAATACTGTAGCCATGCAACAAATCGGAATTGATCATCTCCACAGAAACAAAGAGTGAAATTATAGAAGTATTAAATACTTCTGGGTTTTTTATGTATTTCCTATTCTACTTTATACAAACACTAGATTATGTGAGGAGTTACTAGCTGAAATAGTTAAGTTGCTGTTATCCTACCATTTAAAAACCTCTTGGGTTTTGAAACTGTAAACCTAAAACAAAACAAGATAAATATGGTATACGCTAGACCTTGACAAGTTTCATCTGACCAAAAATTTAAGAAATAATAACAAAAACACAGATAGTAAAATAACCCAGAACAACTTTCATTTTCTATCTTTAATGCAAACAGGCACCCCAAAATGACTATATAAACTAGAAGTAGATAAATGACAGCGGAGGGAGAGGCACCGGCAAGGAACATAAGAAAAAAATTGGTTATGCCAATGTGCTCCCAACAAAGCCACAAGAAGAGAGACTCGAGAAAACCAACCACAGCACAATCATAATTTTCTTCAATCTTTAAATCCATCAATGGTCCTCAGACTATTTGTCAGAATATGAAGTAGCTCTTATCACAGCTCATGAACCAGGGTATCTGCATTTTGCATAGATGGCATTTTTAATTGTATAGGCGAATTTTCTAGGGTGTGGAGTACTGTTCTTTGTAGTGCTTCACAGGGTGTAGCCCTTAAGAAAGATGATTTGACTATTAAATAATTTGGTCATAATGAACCAAGAAGGGTTATTCTAGAGGTAATAGAGGAAAACTTTAGAAGTGTCCTCTTTCTTTAACCATGCAGAATGTCACCAAGACTTTCTAAATTCTAGTACCAGTAATTGCCTATGTCCTTTTCAAATAAAAATGCTTACTTTTGATTTCAGCATTTACTGTGTCTCTCTCACACAGCTGTGCACCAGGCTAATTCTGTCACTTTATCAGCCTCTCTCCAGCTTGTTCACCTCACCAGAGAAGCATTGTTCTTTGCGGAATATCGCCTGAAGCTTTGCCAAAGCCTAAATTCTAATAGTTTGAGTGAAGAGATTTCTAATGCTTCCCCTAAGAGGTTGATAACACCGTAATTAGTTAATTTGGCAAATAATTCTAACCTTTCAGCCTTTGTTTCCCCTTTCTTTGCTTCAAAGATACTTTCTTTCCTATATTCACAAGCAATACTTTTAATTTCTTTAATATTGTCTTCTCAGTACTTTCAGATAGATTTCCTACTTCTGCCTCCTTAGTTTGTAGTTATTTTATGCACACCTAATTCTTTTAACCTTTTCCTCATGACCTTCCTTAGTTTTCGGTATGCCTTTAAAGTAAGTATAAAACATTAGCTTTTCAGACAGGATGCATGTGCAATGCTGATCATGGTGACTTTATTACAATTACGTAAAGGTCATTACACTGAAGACATATTTTGCTAAATCATTAAATGTTAGAGGAAAAGCAGCTTTTTTCAAGAAAATCTTCTGCAACATTACTGGGCAATTCTCTGTTTCCTCAGAATTCTTACAAGAAGAAAATTTCATTGAATTAGGGATTACAAACCCTGTAGTGTCCACATGAATTTAGAAGGAAAAAAAAAAGAAGCTGTAACATGACATTTTTTACACATACGTTATTTATGTAGACACTTTTTAAAGTATAGAAGTGTAGAGTTACACAGATAATGGAATAAAACACAGTTTTTGATTTAAAAGTTAATATACGAGATCAGGGAGAAAACCAGTTAAGCCACTTTAGGTCATGTATTAATATATGATTTTAAATATTTTTTGTTATAGAAATTTTTCATCTAAAATATTACCCAGATAGTTCAAATATTTACTGGAGAATTATTGTGCCATATTTCAAGACCTAATTAATTTGTAGTCCATTTTCTGAAAGTATTAAGCAGAATAATTTGAATCTTGCCTCGGTGGAAATATCAGTACAGCCGTAACCATAAAGTTGTTGTTCATTTTTTCATTCTTAAAAAAACAAAGTTTCCATGTGATTTATTAGGTAGGTGAAATATTTATTTTTCCCTTGTTGCAGTTGTGTGTATGCGCATTTGGAAGTGCGAGTTCCTCAACAACAAAGGTGTAGTCAGGTCTTTGCTTTGCTAAACAGACACCTGAACAAGATATTCTAACTTATTTTATCAGTCATCAGTACCCAAAGAATAAAAGCACCCAAAGCAAAAGAAGGCAAACTTTATCTTCCAGACTGAAGCTTTTAAACTCCAAACAGATACAAACAAACACTTATCAAACCAGCATCTTCTCCTAGCTAGTGATTGCTCCTGAATTGTTATACAAATAGTCCCTTTGTCCATCTTAACTAAACTCAAAATTGTTGTTTGTGTCCTAAGGATAAATTTCAATTCACACACAAAAAAAATGTTGCTGCAGATAATAGCATTGAACAACAGTGTTCAAACCCCATTTATTTGGGAGTCTTTTTGAAAGTGCTGTATGGGACCTTGTTTTTTCTGAAGAAGGTAAGAGTGAAATAAGGAGTGCCCCGTAAACAGAGGATGCAGACAGAGCATGCTTCTGTAGTATAATATTACTATCACCCTGCACAAGGCCCTGGAATCACCACACCTGTTACAAGAGGAGCTGTAATGACTAGAGAAGTTCCAGGAAGCAGAGAGAGGTGTTGCTTTCAGAAGCAATAGGGTATCAGCAAATGGAGAGGCACCTCATCAGTGTCTATACACTGTAGATGTTTTGCTTTGCAACTTACTGTTTTGGTTTGTAAGGCTCCTTATAGTCAATTCACAGCTTATTAGGAATATATGAAACAAGAGAGATTCTCTTATGCCATTTTTTAATTTTCAAAGAATGTGAGAAAATCTTGCAACTCTCAGTGGTAAAGAAATGAACACCACCATCCTGAACACAGTGTCATGGATCAGTTTCCAGTCTTGCCCTTCTGATGATTTCTGTGCTTTAAGATCTTCTTTTCTACTACTCAAGAATTACATTTACAACTACTTGTCCCACTTGACATCTTCCTTTTTGCCTCTCTTCCTGCCCCAGCATATTAAACAACCTCCTTATTTTGTGATAGTAGAATACCTGGCAAAGTTGCTTCTCTTTTGGCCACATCTCTTGACTCTGTGCTGATGTTTTTAGTATTTACACTTGTCTCCCTCTAAAAAGAAGGGTAATTGGTTTTAATGAAATTTAGGCACTTAGAATCCATTTGCTTTACACAGATCTAAGACTGCCTGTGGATCAAAGCTCGTTCTGATGGCAATTGTGAATTTGAATGTATTATGTGACATTTCTAGCCAGTCAGAGCTAAGGCAGCTGAGTTTCTGAGCAGTGACAGCATGTTGATTGTAAACAGCCAAATAAACAAAGCAATAAAATATAAAATTAAACTTTGCCCCTAAAGTAAGGATAGCTCTAGAAACTGGAGTTTCTAAATGCTATTTCACATGGATGGTTACCCTTCTAACGAATCCTTCCAGTGGATTTTCTACCTTGGATACATTATGTTGCAAATAAATAAAACATTCAGGAAGCACAAAGTAACCCTATTAACGCTGCTTTTTAGTCCTTTCTGTATATTCCCATTTTTTTCGTTATCACTGTATAAAACTAATAACACACATTATTATCAGCTTTTTTTTACTTGACTGAACAAAATCTATTACTTCAGTCAAAGCTAGATTCTATGTAAAACAACAGAAATCTTACTTTGGAAAAGTCTAGATTTAGCTGTGTTTTACAATGACAATATACTTTCTTCATAAAGAGATGAATCACCTCTAAAAAAGGACTGAGACATTTATTCCATTCTGCCATTATTCATAAAAGACCTCTAAGCCAAAGGGCGAATGACTTATGCTATATCACTTAAAATATCACTTCCTTTATTCCCAATTCATCTTGCCCCCATTTTGACAAAATGTCATCGATTAATGGAATTGTCTCTTTAAGTACTGTAAATATTTTTTGTCCTTACTCCTAAGAAAAGTTGGATTTTAGTGTCAGAAAGAGAGAAATTCAAATCTCTATGTCCAAGATGGTGATTTCCGAGAATATCATGTGGTGTTTTCAATAAATAAACAATTTACATACAAATAATAAACAAAGAAAAGCCCTGAACAGACTCAAGCTCTTTCCTTGTACTGCAATAACTGGTGTGTTTTCAGAAGCCTTACTGATTCAAAAACATACTCTTTGAATATCTAAAAATTATTTTGGGGCAAATACGAATAACTATAATGAATAATATATTCTTTAGCTCAGTGCTGTCAGCACCTTAGGGGTTGATGAAATAAAAAAAGTATGCTTACTAAACTCAGATCATGACAGAAACTATGTTCACCTGTATGCTGCTTTGGGCTGTAATAGGGTTAATTTTCTTCATAGTAGATAACAGTGGACTATGTTTTGGATTTGTGCCAGAAACTGTGTTGATTAGAAAGGAATTTTTTAACTGTGCTTAGAGAGATTCAAAGACTTTTGTGCTTCTCACACTGCCCTGCTGCTTGGCCGCTGGCTGGGCATCAGTGGTTGGTGGTGAGCAACCGTTTACACTTGCACCTCTAGTCTGTCTTGGGTTTTATTACCTCTGTTTTTTTTTTTATTTTTATTTTATTATTTTACTTTTACTTACAATATTTTTGTTGTTGTTAAGTATAGTAATATACAACTGGTTTTGTGTCAACCCATGCATTTTCTCACTTTTACACTTTCAGTTCTCTCCCCATGCCACTGGGGGTGCTGGGGTGTGGGGAGTGAGTGAGCAGTGGAGTGGCACCTAGTTGCCAGCTGCTACTAATCCACAACAACCTTAAAGGGCAAAAAGATTTTGGTTGATATTTATGTACACCGATATGCAATGCAGAAGGAGACCTGGGCTGGACTGCATCCAGATCCAACAAGAATAAGCATGGCCTACACTGAAAAGGACAGTGGTCAGTCATTCTAGCAAGGTGGATTACACTTATCCTAGTTCCAGGGGAGGACTCTCTGCTGCGTGGGCTCCCTACCAGGACAACTTCTCCTGCACAGGGGCAGTACAATCAACTCCTGACTGGAGCAGCCAGTATTCAGGCCCCGTCATCCTTTAGGGTCCTGCAGCTCTAGGACAAACATTGCTAAGACTGAGCTGTGAGCCTAAGTAATTTTTCTGGTAGGACGCGGATTGGACATTCCTTTTCTGACATCCCCAGGTGCCTAATTCATACTGATTATATAAGAGCCTCTATGCATAGATAATAAGGAAATTTTTATTAAAGCTTGAAACAACAGACTTTTCTCTTGCAGTCATCACAGAGTTCACTAGACCATTTCACAAGTGTCAAAGCCAGTTTCAAAGATGGAGAATGTTTACTCTGTACGGGTGTAAGAGTGGGAAAAAAGAGGAAGTGAAATAATCTGAGGGAAAAAAAATAATTACCTATTTCATTGAAAGTAAAAATATGTACTTCTAGCACAGGATTCATCTTCGATGTGTCTCACCATACATTTACACAACCATTGCAGACAAATTTGATCTCTGATGACCAGTTTCTGAATAATTCAATGGACACGGACGCATTAACTTCTTAAATTTAGAATCAAACTCATGCCTAGGTATGTGTTTTAGTCGTGGAATACATGAAGTCACTTACAGCTTGTTACTGCACCTGTTTGGGAAATATAGTTCATACTAACCTTGCAAGAACTCACAGCTTGCAGAGACAAACCCTTTCTAGCAGTAAGCTTGCTTTGACTTAGCTCTTAATTACACTGCATAGAGTATCACCATCGATTAGTTTATCTGTAATCGTTCAGCTTAACGTATAGCATAAGCTAAATCAATAATGTATGAAATAAAGACCAAACATTTCATGTAGTACATATTTAATGTAAAAAGGCTGCGCTTTTCCAAATTGACAGTCATGTCTGAATCTTTGTATTCTCAAAACAGCCAATAAAGGATTACAATTTTAAAATATTTTGAAGTGTCCTTGTAAATCAGGAGCCTAAGTTCTATTTTCCAATGTGACTTGAAGCCTTTTGGTTTTTTATGGCATTTGGCAAGCTAAATCTCCAAGCCTCATTGTAAAATGGGACTTAGATATCTTTGTAAATTTTACTCTTTGTCCAATAGTTTGTAGTTTATGACATTTATGGTATTATCAAGTTGGGAAATCTGAGCCTACTGTATCACAGAATCACAGAATCATTCAAGTTGGAAGGGACCTCTGGAGATCATCTAGTCCAACTCCCTTTCCAATGCAGGGCCACCTAGAGCAGGTGACATAGGAACTCATCCAGGTGGGTTTTGAATGTCTCTAGAGAGAGACTCCAGACAGCCTGTTCCAGTTCTCTGCCACCGTCGATATAAAGTAGTTCTTCCTCATGTTGAGTATCATAGATTTCTTCTCCTATAGTTTCATATCACAACCTTTGAGGGATGCCTGGAAATATTTTTCATCTTCCTTTAGGTCTTCACAAATCTCTTGAGGGGAAGGGCTTCAGAACGCATTTTTATGAACATTTAAATTTTACTTGTATGTCAAATAATAAGTGTGTAAAATAAAGGACTGCTATCAATAAGCAGTTACATTATACACTAAATCCATGTCATGAATCAGAGTTCTAAGACAAATACCCAGTCACATGACAAAACCAGAATCAACTGACTCCAATGGTTTCTGATATACTACCAGCCAGAAGACAGAGAGCATTATATTTCTCTGGTAGACAACATTTCGGTTCCAGTAAATATTCATTGACTGTTAATTTTCTGAGTAGCTGTGGTGCTAATATAAATTTTGCCAGTTCATGTAAGTCAGCAAAAAGCCATGAAAGCTAGCACTTAATATCACACATAGACAGCTTAAGTCAGCACTGCAGTTACCACTACAGGAGACCAAAGTGACCCAGAATAAGCTTTGCTAAATTCTTAAGGAAAATTAAGAACAAGAAAAAAAGAAATAAAACTTTTCCTACATTTGCTTGTCCTATTATTTTATTATGCCATATTCTCTGGACTCTACAGATCTTCTCTATCTGCCCTGCAGGCACATAACTCTGATTTCAACAGAGACAAGACACTAACTACTTTTGAGAATTGAGCCTGAAATATTTTAGATTAGGCACAGTCATTTAAATAAAAAATACCCCAAACACATTTTTTAATGTCTAGACCATCTAGATGATTGAGGCCTCTAGATATTACCATAATTTTGTATTCTAAATACACTGTTATAGTTAATGACAAGAAGACACAAATCAAGACAAAAGTAACAAAATAAAAAAAGGAGTAATTTTGTGCAGATGCTGCTGATAAAACTGCTTTAGAAGTCCTTCACATTGTTGTGCATGCCCTCTCTAATTTGTCATTTCCCTCATCTGCTTTAGGCACTTATTTCCAACAAAGTGTACTACAGAACACATTATGAGCTGGGCATTAAGAATCAAGAATATCATGTTTTACTAAGAGTTCTCCTTCTGACTTCTGGAGTGAAATGTGCAAATCACTTAACTCTGTATACTCAGTTTGACCATTTGTATAATGGACCATCAACCATTATATAATGAATCATCCACTGCTAGCATCACTTTGAGAGCTTGGTACCCACTTAACAAGTACTTAAAAGCTGCAGCTGTGATTCTGGTCTAGTCTTTATGGGAGAAATTTTCTTCTGCATCTTCCTGCTCTTTCTAAAGATCTTGAGGAGGATGAAATATGTGGACCATAAATTTTATACTGAAGGCAGAGAGAACCATAATAAGACAATGTTCTGGGAATGACTGGGATTAGAGTTGGTCATTTTGCTGCTTGTGAAAAGAGGTCCTAATAGCAAGCTGCCACAGCACATTCATCAGGGCATTTGGCGGTCACCAGCTGTTGCAATGTGGTGTGCTCTGCAATCTATTGTTTGTGATCATCTGGTGCCCATGGGGACACCATGGCACAGGTCAGAGGATGATAGATAAGATTGGAGTAATGATCAATTCTAGTCTACTATTCCACTTCTTATTCAGCAGGATATTAACTTTAAGAGTTTTCCATTCAGTGACCTCGATAATTGGAAGGCACTAATTAAGTAATTTCTCACAAGGGTACAATATTACTGTCACAACTTTTTAAGGAACATAAAACTCATACTGACAGTCACTGCAGTTCAGCCATAGGGCAAGGTGAAACTTTTAGACCAAATAATTTTTATAGCCAACGTACGTAGATTTGGGTCAATGGACATATTTAATTAATCAATGTTCACTTTGTGAAATAGTTTAAAATTAATGGAATGGAGAGGAATTTTAAAAAAGCTTAATTATTGGAATTCCAGGTAATTGAAAAATTATTTAAAAATTATTTTTTGCTTTGAAATTAATTCAATTTCTTTTTTAGAAATTATAAATAATCATATATTCAAATTTGAATTAAATAAAATTATGAATTTTTTAAAAACAAAATTTGTACTAACAGTTTTTGTAACTGTGCTGAAAGTGAGCTCAGATCAAGGAAGTCTCTTTCCTAGCTTAGACCCTTTCTCCTGCCAGGAACACAGCAAGATGTATTGAGCTGAGAAAGACTGAATTGTCTTTAATAATAAAAAAAAACCAAACACAAAGACAACTAAATGCTATGCTTCTTTCAGAAATGAAAAAAATGTATAAACCAAGTATTTATAAAAAAGATCTTTGAATTTTAATAAAAAGGTGACAGTCTTCAGCCATCAACATTGAACTTTCTGGAGTGAAAATTCTGCATTGGTTTCAATCTTTACCTGATGAGCAAACTCCTGATTTTCTCCCATCTGTTTTTTGATTCATGATTGTCTTGGATGCCAGACTTATCTCCAGGGCCTCCTTTGGTTATCATAAGAGTATTATCCTCCAAGATTACCTAAATAATAAAAAATAATCCAGTGACATTTCTAGTGAACAAATGAAACAGTTTGAAGCTGCGAAATACCAAAGTTTCAATGCACTTTCATAATAGGAGATTCTCATTTCATAGAATAACACAGTGGTGACCTTCAAGTGAGAAGGAAAATGGAGGGTCAACTTCTATCACCTCTAAAACTTATATCACTTGTTAATACTCTCAGTGAGAATGGCAGATATAGGCTATATTTACAACATACGTTGTGACTCGCTTCATGGTAGAACAGAACAGAAAATATTATTTTTTGTAGTATGGAGATCCTACTTTGGTTTTATTGGCTCTGGCAGCCAGGAGGGTCAACCGCGTACTGGGGGGCATCAGGCAAAACATCGCCAGCCGGTCGAGGGAGGGGATTGTCCTGCTCTGTTCAGCACTGGTGCGGCCTCACCTTGAATATTGTGGCAGTTTTGGGCATCACAACATAAGAAAGATATTAAGCTCTTAGAGAGTGTCCAAAGGAGGGCAATGAGGATGGTGAAGGGCCTTGAGGGGAAGCCGTATGAGGAGCGGCTGAGGTCACTTGGTCTGTTGAGCCTGGAGAAGAGGAGGCTGAGGGGAGACCTCATTGTGGTTACAACTTCCTTGTGAGAAGAGCCGGGGCAGACACTGATCTCTTCTCTGTGGTGACCAGTGACAGAAACCAACAGAATGGCCTGAAGTTATGTCAGGAGAGGTTTAGGTCGGATATTAGAAAAAGATTCTTCCCCAAGAGGTGGTTGGGCACTGGTACAGGCTCCCCATGGAAGTGGTCACAGCACCTGGCAGAATTCAGGAAACATTTGGATGATACTCTCAGGCACATGGTGTGATTCTTGGACATGGTCCTGTGCAGGGCTAGGAGCTGGACTTGATGGTCCTTATGGGTCCTTTCCAACTCAGCATTCTCTGTGATTCTGTGGCTTTAGGACTCATTTAGTGAATCTACAACGCGCTTGCAACAAACGTGGGAAGAGCCCTTCCCAAATCTTCGTTTGCGAAGCCTAGCCATGACATGACAGTGAATCTAGCACTAAGGGATTATAAGAATCACTAACACCCCTCAAAAAATATTTTCTGTTCCATTAACAGAGGAGGAACGCATACATTTATATTTTTGTTTAGTTTTGTTTCTTTGTTTTTATTATTTTGTTTTGTTTAAATCATCACAGGCTTAGTCCAATCTTTTAAGTAGTTAGGAACCTCAAAGCTAGGCTGTGAGGAAACCTCACACAATCAAACACTGGCTTGGAAGGGAATCTCTAGGATGACCAAAGCTTTAATGTCCATAGTGCCATGAGAATATCACAGGAGATTTTACTGGCTAGAAGAACAATTTAAATCTAAAATAGAAAGAAGACAAAGTTAACATTAAAAAGGTCTGGGTTGGCAATATTAATTCCCAATTTGAGGGAGGCTCCTTACTTAGTCCAAAAGAACCTTCCCATTTCTGAAATCAGTTCCTTTCTTAGGCAAGGATTCCGACTGCATTCTGATTTGTCTCTTCTTTCTCTCCATTGTGAAGTCAAGAAAATAAGTAATAGTCATTGTATAATAGAAGCCAAATTAAATGATTTGCCACGTGGTGTCTGATAATTAACTAAATAAGATTCCCTCAAACAAGCAAATCTAACTTGTTTTTATGACTACGTTAAAATGTGAATCTTAAGCAAAACAAGAACATAAATCTCACTAGAAGATGTTATAATATAATCAAACATGATTCTGAGTAGAGAAAAGGCTTTATTGAAAGCCATAAAACTTCTTCAGATGCCAGTGGAAAAAATTATGATAATAAAATCAGCTCCAGTTTAATGGCTTGGTAAATGAAGAGAACATTAGATGGAGTCCTGCAGGGTGCTTACAGTCCACCCCATTATTATCTCCTCCCCACAATCAGAGTGCATCCTCTAAGTGCCTCACTGTGAGCTTTTTACTTTGGGGGCCACTCCTGTCTCCCCACTGACAGACGTTTCACTGGCCACTGCATCCTTTCAAGAGAGTACAAGTCTGGAGAACTAAAACCTTGTGCAGATAAAGGCTGCAGCCCTTACCCAGGGGCATAACCATCAGTCCAGGAGAGCACAGACAGCCGGCTTAGTCTGTCAGCAAAATGCACAGCAGGATGGTTGTTTGCGCATACAGGAAAGGCCCATTAACAGAGCAATAATATTCTAACCTAGAATTAAATTCTACACTCTATATTCTATAGTGTCTTTTTTTCCCCTAAGGAAAAAAAATCAGCATATAACCATCTGCAGATCTCTTAGCATAAGGAGGGGAAAAGCCCTGGGCTAAAAATAAAAAATTAAAATAACATGGTGTCTTTTCTGACATACAGTCTATCAGGGTGCCTTAAGTTCTAGTCTTCTACTCCTGAGCCTTATTTTGGAGAGAAAGTCCAAGAAGGAAGATTTCATTCAGGATACAAATTCACCATTAGACACCTACATATGTGCAAATTCTAAATTAGGAATTTAGAGTATCTAAAACCAATACAGTTACAGAACAGCAGACTGAAACCACTCCTAGAATTCCTCTTTCTTTATTTCATGGAAATCTCACTCCTACTTGCTAATCACTTTATTTGAGGTAGTCTAAAATCCAAAGGAGTTGCTAGAACATGGAATGAGTTAAATCTTTTCTGGAAAGAGCTTTTCCAATTTCAATTCCAACTGTACATTTAATATTTCCAATTAAAACAACAGCTTTAAGCTCTCATGGAATTTTTGTTTAAAAATAACTAGATATTTCAAATACACAGCAAAATTTGGCAGGGCAGATGCTGAAAAAGGCTTTTACAGAATGAGAGAATAGTGCATAAAAAGGAGTTGAAAATTTCTAAACCTAGACCTAGCTGTTCAGGACACAAAAAGAGAGCAAAATTAGAACACGTCATAAGAGTATGATCATCAAGTCATAGAATCATATAATGGTTTGGATTTGAAGGGACCTTTGAAGATCACCTAGTCCACCTCTCTGCCATGGGCAGAGACACCTTCTACTAGAGCAGGTTGTGCAATGCCCCATCCAACCTGGCCTTGAGAGATGGGGCATCTACAACCTCTCTGGGCAACCTGTTCCAGTGTCTCAGCACTCTCACAGTAAGAATTTCTTCTAAATACCTGACCTAAACCTTGCCTCTTTCAATGTAAAGTCATCACTCCTTGTTCTATTGCTAAAAGCCCTTGTAGGGGGGATTTTCCCTTCCTGTTATTTATGGGATCTGCAAGGAATTGAAATGCAATTTGCACATCACTATTCTCAGATTATCTCTGAGCCCTTATTAGTAGACAAGGAAACTGAAGGTTTCCTCCATCTCTGTCTTACGTAAGTAAGCTGATAGGAGATGTGAAGCACATAAAAGTGGATATATTGTTAAAAAATAGCATAGATTAATATGGCCTAAAATGAACTAGATAGCACAAGTCAACCATTTTAAAAATCTTAAACACTTTGTGTGGGCAAAGCTGTGGGTCATGTTCATTTGAAGCACTGATGCATTAAATGAAGTGTTGCCCCTATGTGCTGTCAGCACCATCCTTCTATATTGTGTGAATTCCACATGAAACAGGCAAATAGCTTTACGCCCACTATTTTCCCATCTCTGTGCTTACACTATTTTCTGACAGAGAAATTAATGATGGTGTTGTTTGTTCAGCAGCCCAGAATGAGAGCTAATCTGACATCTTGTGTCACAACTAGAGTTTGTAATGGAATTATTAAAGAGAGGGACAGGTCTAAAGGGTAAGCTTCAAATATTACAGGTTGAAAGAGACAGAGGGAGGAATACAGATCACTGTACACTGAAGCAATGTAAGAAGTGGGGAGATAAAAAATTCCTTGAAACAAGAGGAAACAGCAGAGTCAGGTTCTGATTTTGCAGGGGTTTATGTGAAATAGCAGGAAATGGTCATTCAGGCTATCTTCCCTCTTCTCCACCATGCATGCTTATCTATGCCAAACTCTATGTTGTTCTGCACGTAAATTGCGTATTATATTATATTATATTATATTATGTTATGTTACATTATATTATATTATATTATATTCTATTCTATTCTATTCTATTCTATTCTATTCTATTCTATTCTATTTACTGTGTGTGTTTCAGGATTTGTTGCTAGCTATTCAGCCTAGGTAGCCCCAAAGGGCTAGAAGTAGTGTTAGACATGTCTGAATGGGGAATTAGCTGGAGTGACTGGAATGAGAGGTCAGTAGTAGCCCAAGCTTGCAGTGCCATGGATTGCCGACTGGTTACACTGACTGAGGCTGACTTGTTAAAAATGTGTGTATTACTGATGCCTGCTTTACTTTGCATATCTTTGCAGGGGAGTGTAGTGGTGGTGGTGGTGGTGTGTGTGTGTGTGTCCCCTGCCCATTCTTGAGTTTATTGTCTAAATTGAAACAAGCAAATTAGAGCCAGAATTTTTGATAATGCATCAAATGTGGTTAGACAGCATTGTTAGCAACATCTTTTAGAGTTCTTTAAACCTGCAGTTTCCAAATCACAGCAGTAAAATAATGCAAGACAATCTTTATATTTCATTGCAGAGAAGGAAGCATCTCAGCCTGCCTGGGAAGCACCTACAGAAGTAAAAAATAAGTTTGAGCATACTTTGAATGTTCACAGAGCTTGAATACACTATAATTAAGCAATGAACTGAGAATGAGTCAATTTCCACAATGGAACTGAATTATAACAGTGTGAGACCTGGAGATGGACAGCACCATATGACACATGAAAAAACTTGAGATATATTACTAAAAAGACAAATAGTTTTCATTTTGCCCCAATTTATTGAAAAAACCCTAATTCATCAGAAAGACTGAACAAGGTGAGAATCAGAATATCTTATGGATATAGCTGTCAACCCCACTATAAATTGGAAAGAGGACATTTGAACTCAGCTTTTCTATATCCTAAGGTGAACTAAAGCAACACTCTGATTTACACAAGTTTTCTGGTTGATTTATTAATTCCTGCTGTAATGGGCAAATAGGGCAAGTAAGAACTTAAAAGCAATGATTCCAGCTAGCATATGGGTACCTCAATAGTGTTATTAAATAGCTTTTATTTCCCATATTAACCAACATGATAATTTGGAAAAACAATTTTTGAAGTGTTAGACTATTTTTTTTTATTTTTCTGAAATTTGTGGTTTGTTTGTTTGGAAGGGTTTTTTTCCCTTCTGCTTAAACAGTTCATTGCATGTGACCTTTTCCTAGGGGTATGTCAAATCTTATGCTCTGGAAAAATTCCAGGCATGTTAGTTAGCATGTCTGAATGAATAACTGGTTTACACAGTATTACTTTGTTTTGGTATCTTGTCCCATAACAAGAGAAATAAGTGTGTTTCATAAGAAGTAAAACAGAGTCTACTTAAAACCAGCAACAGCAAATAATCATGCATTTTAATTTCAGCCTGTAGCACTTTGTACTATTTCAAATCACACATTTTAATATCAGATTGAGACAATATTACCTTTCTATATGTTAAGCACCAGAATTTGTGTTCCACAACACAGATGTTAAAGCCTCAGAGCACTGGCAGTTCAGAATAACCACGAAGAAAAACACAGTGGAGTGAGGTGGGAAAGGGAAGGCACTTGTTAAATCCTGTGCACCTTCTGTCTGATTTATTATATAACATATATATTTACTTGTTTTGGATGAAGAATTAAATCAGCATCAGAGAATGGAGAAGAGTGACATACTATGAAAAAGCGAAGTTTATTCACTGTTTGGTGTACAGATATTCATCATAAGCTGATCACCACAGATGCTGAAAAGATCCAAACTCATTCCAAGTAATCTTTCTTCCATGCATAATGCTGTAAATTAAGCAAGAATATTTTCAGTGGGGACTGACTATCTGAAAATGCAGGATTTGGCCACTGCTAGAGCCAAGAATGGAAGTAAGATTGAACTGTGACTTGACCCGATATGGCTGTTTCTACATGAAATCAGCAGTGAGAACACTTATTAAGTAAGAAGACAGCACTGATAAGCAGGATGTTGTTAAAGTCCTTGGCAACATATAGGCAGGAAGGAAACTTGCATGCATCGATACTTTAGACCATAGGAATTGAGAATGAATAAATTGAAGAAAGAGAGGTTTTCAAATTGTCAAGCACTCCTCCATATATATAATCTACTGCACTGCACCACCAGGACACTCTTTCTGGTTTCTAGTGGAACTAGAATTCAGTTGTGACTGGAAACATGGAAATTTGTTGGCTAGCATGTCTTTAATCAACTATTTGCTTTATATTGTTCCATTGTTAACATTTCTTTTGTTCTACCACCACTATGGATATTTTAGATAATGACATTTTATTCTAACTTTCAGTCATCTTTGAAGTTAATCAGAAATATTGAAAATATAAATCTTTTGTAGTTGCCTGTAAAGAATATAATAGAAAGTCTAAAAGTTGGCTTAAATATTGTCTGAAAGTTTGACAAAAATATTCTTGTCTGAAAATGTTAATTCATTAAAAAAACCTTTTCAATGATGCACATGAGTTTTAACAAATCCTTCAATAAAGGCCTTGCAGCTCCAGTTTGGGATTTGGAGTCTGAGACAGACAGAACCAACTCAATTCTCAGAATTATTTCCTACATAACTCAGAATTCTCATATCATTAGAGAATGTCCTAATCAATCCACTCCTAGCTGTTCTGGAAAATGCCCTGTCTGCTTATGATTAAACCAATAAAATATTTTTACTTTTTTTTGGTGAATGTATAGTGGCAAAAACCTCAAGATCTCTATTTCACAGGAGGAGAGACAAAACCTTTCACAGATTTAATCTATCAATACTTTAGCTAAGAAGAAAATGTGAGGGCCTCCAGGTAAGAGCAGGTAGGGAATTGAGGCAGAGGCCACTGTCTCTCTATGAGGGTGCTACACTGCGTTTTACTGCAGGATAATTCTAGAAAAAGAAGTTTGTTTGGCTACTGAACTTGGAGTTAACTTGAAGGACCTTACATTGGATTTTAAACAATATATTTAAATAACTGTCAGAAGGTTAACAAATTTTGGTAAGCAAGAACCTGGAATAGATAAGATCCAACAATTCTGGAAGGTAAGGTTCTGCATCCCATTATCTGTGTCCTGAGCAAAACAGACCTTAATAATTAGTGATTATAAAACTTCAGTGATGAAATTTAGTTTCTTTGCCCTGCACGTCAATGAATGACATAATAACAATCATATCCTAGAAATGTACGTATAAGATTGTTTTAAGAGTCTCAATTGAGGTGTCAATGAACACTAAATTTATTTAAATACTCCTGGATAAATTAGGTAAAATTTCTTCAATACTTATGAGAGATGTATGATTTTGAGATATCTGTCTTTGCCATTTAGGTTTTCAATATTATATTGAATTAACTTTTAATCAAAATATTCAGTGAGATATTTCTTTCATGACATCCAGGGAAGAATGTCTTCTCAGATTAGGCTTTAGCAATTAGAGGCAAAATCTGATCTAACCTCTGGAAGCGATTAGTAATGGTGTTTAATTGATTGGTGTTTGTTCTGATGTTGAATGGGATAAATGTGACAGAAATCTGATTAAACTGGTTTAGGCAAAAGCATAAATTACTGAGAAGGGAACCAAAGAGAAGTATAAGAAATAGCGGCAGAGTAGAAATTTCACTTAGGGATAACATGGGCCTCTCCACCAAGATATTATTAATTAATTAAAAATAATAGTTTAAAAGCCTGGATAAAACAAAGTGACAAAAACAAACCCAAAAACCGACAAAACAAACACACAAAAACCCCAAACCAAACAAAAAAAAACAACAAAAAAAAACCCAAACAAAAAAAAAACAAACACTGTGAAAAGAACATTAAGAATGAATGGCATGAATGAGAAACTAGCTCGTGCAGACTAAGTGCTATTTTCCTAAGAGACAACTGAAAATTAAGAAAAAAATTACACTAACATGATATCCTGGGTTTCAGGACTGCAACTGAGTTACCTATACGGTAGAGGGACTTGCAGCAGAAGCTGTAGTATCTGCTTTCAGACTCTTTGATCACAAGAAAAATTTGGTATACAATCCATGCTTTCAAAATGCACCATGTCAGCAGAACAGTGGTGAAAACTATGCACATTTGGGAAAACAGTTCTGATATCCAGAGTCCTTCCAGCACTTTGATTTTGGTTACCCATGTAGGGAGCGGGGATATTTACATTTTATTGGAAATTATATTTTAAGTTCTGCATCTGGAACTTCAGAGAATTTCAAATCAGACACAGTGGAACAAAGTTTTCTTCCTTTTATCTGTTTTTAGTGACACAATCCAAAAGCCTGTATCATTGGGAAACACTAGTTCCAAAGAATCATAAGCTATTGAGAGCTGCCTAAAAAAACTCATACATAAGAGATGCAATTATTTTTTTCTATGTTTCCCAACTTACTTTAAAACACACTATTCCATACATAAATATTGAATAATAGTATTATAGTCTGTCTAGAAATACATTTTGTGCCAAAATCTGAAGTCCAGAGAGACTTTTCTTCATATTGGAAGAGCATGAAGCTGTATAGAAAGAGTACGAAAAAGTCCATTACATATCAACAAGAAAATCTGATATCCAGGACTTTTTTGGCCAAGTTACAAATCATGATTCCAGTTTGAAAAAAAATTAAAATGCTCATCTGGATAATTGGGAATCCTGTATTTTAATAATTTTAATATATTAATTTCATGAGTGCATTTTGATAAATGTGTTCTTCTCCAAAAGAATTTTCTGTTAAAAGATTTCCAACCAAGTTTTCTGTATGGCAGTGAGTACAGCTACAAAATTGCCCTACACTCCTCTACAACTGTCTTGGACTTGTAGAGTTTTTCTGGGTAGATTTTATGACTAGAGTGAGCATATGAAAATCACAGCTGGAAGAATTTTGTTCAGTTCCTTTTCTTTTGTTAAGAGCAACACTCAGTTTCTGTTGGTAGGAGAGAAAATAGCACACTTATTTCTTGATTTTAGCCAATATATTTTTAAATGTGAAAGACTTGCACTTAATGCCAATTTTGATACATACTTAAAGCTGTAGAATTGTATTAATATCTTATCAGAAACAGGTACTTAAAGTGATGAAAAATTACATATAACTTCTAACTGCATTATATTTTTTTTTTATTTGAACAAGTAGGGTTTTGATATTATGCACTTAGAGGACAGAGGATGCTAACATTACAAGTAAAATTTTTTAATGTTCAGGAGGATTCCTGAAGAGGACAATGGAGAATATGAATTAGATATACACATGATCTGCAGGTTTTTTCATTTTTACGTGTTTACATTTTTTTGTGCTTCATTGTGGCTTAATGGTACTTATGGCAAGCCTGTGATTGGCTGCTCAACCACAGCAAGCCCAGGCAGAGCAAAAGCCTGTGCACTTTATTGGTAGCCAATCCTTAGATGAGAACTTGGAGGCCATACTATTTGAGTTTATGGTATGGGAATAGCGTAAAGTGCAATTAGTATATCTTCTTGTGTAAAAAGATAAGTAGAAAATTGTCATTTTTGAACAGTACTTTACACAACTAAGATGAAAACTGCTCTCTGGGAAATAATTAGAAAATTAAGTATCTCAAAGGGGTTAGTAATTACAGATTCTGGAGTTCATTTACATTTAGTAGAGCCTGTAGTAATGGTCCTATTGTGTTTATCACATTAGTCCAACTATTTTGCTGTGATTACCTTTCATCACTAGTGCTGGTGGAATACTGGAAATCAAATTACCTCAAATAGAATACCAATTAGAATACCTCCATTCTAGCTTATTTCAGCACAAACACCATATTACATCGTATGTTGGCAGATTCCTATAAGACACTCAGTGACTTTGAACTTTTAGGAGTACCGAGAATGTTGAAACTTACTACTCATGGTATAGAAAACCTTATACTCATCTTTACTTACATGGGAAGTAGTAGACAGAATAATGAGTCAAATACAGTTAGGGATGTCACAATCAGAATATCTCTTTGGTCAGAAAATACCTGGAATATAGAGAAAGGAATAGAAATTGTCAGCAATTTACGTTGCAAAAGCCAATACAAGGATGAGTCAGCACTACACAGGCCACTAATTACTTAATATCCTGTTCGTTTTGAGCTGAAACACAGCCTGGGTCCCTTGAGTACTCAAAGAGCCTAAAGAGACCACTTGGTCTGTTGGAAACAGTTTCACTATACTGAGATTTCCACACATCAGAGCCCACATATTTAGTTAAAGCCAAAACACACAGTTAACAAACTAATCCACTGCTGTATTCTAGTTAAACAAAATGCCTAGAGAATAAAGAATATATACAAAAAAGCTAAAAGTGAAAAATCTGCATTCTCAGATTTCTAACTCACTTTTATTTCCCCCCAATATTAAGTTGACAAAGTTTTTGTTTGTAGTCATTTGCAGAGTTCTTGAAACAATTTTGAGAGTGTTCATTCCTATGTAAGGGTGCCCATTCTTCCACCTACTTCTTTAAAAGTCTCTATTTAGCAATTCAGATTTGAAAAATTATGCTAAAACTTTTTTCTGGATTAAATACTGAAAGGAGGCTTTTTCAAATTATATATATTTTATATTATATACATATATATAATATATATATTATATATAGTACATCTTAATCTTTATCACCTCCATATAAGCCAGTTGGAATAAGTATTTTTGATCTTAAAGTTTTTTGTGTTATTGTCTTTCATTGCAGCAACAAACAGAATAGAATTCCAACCGATGTATGTTTGACACTTAAGTATTATTCAACATTTGCATTTTATGTTATATTTTTTCAATTTAGTAGTTCATATAAAAACTCTGAGCCCTGAAAATTCATTGGAATGCTATTTGTTTTCTGAAAACCACCTAGTGAACTTGCTAAAAAATATGAAAAAGAAATAGACTCTGTCCAGAAATGCAAAGAGCCCAGTGAAAGGAGTCTTGCTCTTTCTTGCTTATATAATTTTCAATTGTGTGGCATTGTCTTATTCAGTTCTACATGAAGTTTCAAAACGTGTGGTGGGGAAGTGACCAGTCACATACGGAACTCAGAATATTCTCCAGTGGATATTTACAGATAATTTTCTCCCTTAGGCAGTTATTAATTTATGGGCCAGGTATTATTTAGAAAGCCCCAGAGCTGAAACAGTAGTCAGGGTTATGAAAACATAACAGTGTTCTCATTCCTCACTTCCCTTCAAAAGAATAATTTGAAGATAGGAAGACATAAAAAAACCCCAAACAAACATGTTAAAAAGGTGACCCAGAGTAGATGAATGAGAAACCTGGGCAAAGACTAGAACTCATCATGAAATTCTTTAATCAAAGAGAAATACTTTGTGGCTAAAATCCAGTCATTGGCAATGAAACTATTACCTGGAAATAAGGTAACATTCTGTTTTTATGGTAACTGTGTACTGATGTCTTTCAGTTCAAGTGGGGCCCATTTCCAGTTGCTGAATTTGATTGTATTTCCAAGAGAAATTTAGTAATTCAAAGCAGAAGTTTCAGAGTTTTATTCAGGAATTAAATTGCACAATTTTATGGCTGAAAGTATGGCTATTTATACATAATGGTTCTTTTTTGGTTCAAATTATGACTCATTTCCTTCAAAGTTTTATGAATGTTGTTTCTATCCCATTTTATAGGTAAAGTTTCATTATCTTGATTAAATAAGACCTAAACCAATCCTCGAAATACCTTTGCTTAGTGCCTATAGAGTAGCAGAAAGCAAATTTGGAAGTAAGTTAGTTGTCACAGGTTTTTTTCTGAACCTACATTCCCCTGTATTCCAATATACCTGACAACAATCTCAAACCCTTGCCTAAACATAAAGTTTATGGCTGCATTCAATACAGAGTAAGTTAGGTTTTGAAGGCTTGCCTTTTATCTGAGAAAGAAACAAGTCCACAGGTTTTTAAGATGACAAAGTGTTTTGGTTTTGGAGTAAGTTTGTTTAAGGTTCCAATAGGAACTATTAAAGGCATGTAGGTGATCATTTCATCAAGTAGAGAAAGGATAATAAAATGAAAGGAATCTAATTTGCTATTTTAATATGCTTCAAATTACATCAAGATACCTGACTTTATTTACTGCCTTAGATCTAAAGTTATTTTAAGATGAAAGCCACCTGAAGTGGTTAGAGAGTCTCCTTATCTTCCATGTGCAAATTTTTAGCTAACCTAGCCCATGTTTTTGCCTAACCTGAAGCTGAGTTATAAATAACTTTTGCCGAATTTATGAATTTGAATTAAAACTATTTAGAATCCATTGGAGTCTAATGACTTCAACTGCAAACCAGAAAAAGCATATCAGTAGAGAAAAAATTCCTTTAAAATTCACTGGAATTGAAATACCATTCCTTGTATTAATTTCCATCCTTAGATTCCTGCTATGATAATATTTATTGAGTGACTTCTACCTACTTTGCCATGGGGATTTTCTCTAATATGAACTGAAATCTACTAATCAAGAAGTAAGGAAAGGAGGGGAATGAGGATTGATTCTCTTTCCAGTGATAGTTTCTTCCCAAGAGAGAACCTGCTGTAGCAGCACTACTGGGGTTGCAGGTGCTAGGCCATGAGAAAACCAGTATGTGAATAAGATTGGAGAACAATAAAGGAAAAGTATTCCCACAGGAAAACCGAGCCTCTGTGGAAATAATATTGCTGCTACAGCAGCCTGAGTAAAAGGTCGCAGAACTGCAAATAATATAACTAATACCAAGAAACCAGGGTAAACAAGGTACTTATGGAATGCAAGATAAATATATTTTATGTGTAAGGATGGAGTTTTCAGGTGTATACCAGCAATGTGTTTATTTTGAGCAGTCCTACTTCCCACATGGAGGCCTGCTGTCCTCTCAGAATGACATTGTATTTCTACATCACCTTGACTATTGAGAATTCCTGGCTCAACCATATGTTTCCCTCATAAAACAGTAAGTGCCAGCAGGACAAATCAGTCCTTGATTTATATCCTATCGCAGAATCAAATCTTAAATGCTTAAACAGACTTTTCATCTCAGGACACTTTTCCTGGGCCACCACTGATAGTGATAGCAAGAGGAATACAAAACTTTCACAGCAACCTGAAATAAGAGCATTGAAACAGGTTTTATTGTATTACTCTTGATGCAGACTTTATGTATGCAAGGCCTTTTTTCTTCCAGCTTTAACAAATATGACAGTTACACACAAGAGCAGATATGATTTAGTCTACAGAGGAACCAGTAAGACTTAGGTCCGTGGAAGACAGGACAAAGGCTTTGCATACCAACTGTCAAGTGTATAAGCACATCTACTTCAGCACAGAAGAAGGCAAATATTTTGTGTAAATCATTGTCAACTACATCCAAAAGACCCTGTGATATAGCGATGAGGAAGAGAGATTCACTGTGCCTGTTCAATATGTGCTAAGAGTATAATGATGGGATTCTCCAAAACAAACAGTTCAGATTTTCCCGTCTGTGAAGATATCCCTAAGGCAAGAATACATTTGTTGTTTTTATTTAATGACTCAAGGCAGCTGCCTCTTCTGTTTCTGTTATCTTTAGTTACGCTGTACGTCTTCAAGTTGTTTTTGGAATGAATGTGCTCTGCTCAGGCCTTTTTATTTTATTACTCTTGGGATACTTGTGAAGCATAGACTGCGAACAGACTCTCTTGCTTGTAATTCAGTCTTTCATTTGCGTTTCTATTAATTAGTGAGAGGGAAGGAAGTTCATAGAAAAGAACTATCCCTGAAACAGTTTACTGTGTTTGTGTAGACATATAGTGCGTCAAGAGTGTGAGCAGCAAGACTATGGTACAGTTTTCTCCTAAATGTCTAAACGGTGTGGAGGCCAAGAGGACACTAGTGAATCAGATTCACTGTACCTGAGATACACTGTCTGAACTCATTTCAAGAACATTCTGGCTACAGGATAAAAGATAATTTGCCATCCATGATTTATGAACAACCAATATCTTGGTCAAAGCAGGAGAAAGAACTCTAAGTAGATTGTTCATTTACAGCAAATCTGTCTTTTCCAGAAAGTCTAAATCTTACCTGCACAGCAGCTGCCTGTGCAATGTAGTTATTTCTGCATTTTCTGTCTTCTCAATTTGTCTTTGATAGAAAACATAGAAACTATAGCACCTATAGACAACCTCTTGCTTTCTCATCTCCATTCACATCTGAGCTGAGTAGCAGCTATTTTCCAAAAGACAACAGGGACTGCAGTTCTTACTGGTCATCACACAAAAGAGTACAAGGAGGGCGTGACAACTCCTTTGCCTTGCCAGCTGTATACACCTGTGTATGGCCAGGCATAGGAGGAAGCATGAGATACAGGAATGAATAGACAGCTTCTGTCTACAGAAGCTGGAAAACACTGAGGAGGAGCTTGCCCTAAAGTTACTTCAACAAGAATTCATTTCCATGTACTAAAAAAATCACAGATTATCAAAGAGAATGGCATATGTTTTCCCAAAACTGCATGTGGCAGGTTATCTGTCATTTTACACACTCTGTAAGCACTTGCACCGACAATCAGGTAAAACAGAGTCATGAAGAACAAATGACTGATACTGCCAGACCACCCATTTTAGTGTTTCTATTGTTTATTCAGTAGGTATTTGCCACATATACCCATACCACAACTTTACCCTCAGGTTTGCTGCAGCAAGTTCACACTGCAGATTTTTAAAAATAGATATTTATTTTAGTACAGTGCATAACCAGAAACTGATAAGAGAATTTATACTTTTTATAGAGTTCTGGCTACTTAGTGCTATATCCTGCCACACATGACAGAGAAAGTACTGGACTAAAACAAAGCTACAGAGGCTGGATTGATGAAAAGGCTAAATTGAGGACCAAGAACACTATGTATTTTGGTACACTTAGTGTAGTGAAGATCCTGTAGCACAAACTCATATGATAACAAAAACAAACAAACAAATAAATAAAAGGGTGACTGAAACCCCATTTGTGTTTCCGTGTCAGTTGATCTTGGTGGTTGTGAGCACCTCAAAGACAGCTTCTTCCCAGAAGAGCATTATGAGCCTGAACTTAGAATTTGTATGCAAGTCATGTCATGGCTGTGGGCAGTGCTGCCATGCCTAAATAATTTATGCCATCCTCATTTTCAAAGAACTTGTGCAGTAGCACACCATCCAGGCAAGAGCTCCTCAAGGGAAACCAGGCTAGGGGTGTCTTGCAGCCACACTTTCATTTTCCTTGGTCCATATCCTTATCTCTTCAGCAGCAGCTTGCAGAGAATTGTAACTTCTGACCCAGGGAGCTTATTACTGATGCTCGGGCTTTAATGTCTGGAGAATAACAACAGTGAGATAACAGTCTGTGTGTGGAACAGGCACAAGAGGAACAGGGCTCTAGAGTTGGTTTTGTTCCCCTATCACAGCTACACTGAAGTCCTACAGACTTGCCACACGTGCCTTCAGAGGCTGCTGTTTTCCTCATTCACAACCCAAGGCTGCTTCTTTTCAGATTTCTGCTATTTACAAAGTGAAAACATCATTGATTTTATTGCTAGCTTTGATAGGATTATAGAATGATAGATACTTCTGGCAATTGTGTAATGCAACTTAATTTTTTTTGTTTGGCCTGCATTTCCAAGAAAGTGCAGTTCGCATACTTGTGCTGTCTGCCCAACTGACCATTCAGTTATTAGTTTCCCCAAATTACGTTTTTCCCAATTCACTAATTTCAGCCAAATTTGCCAGAGTGTAAGTGCATACAGAAGAAAGACTCAAACTCTGTCCTGTAGCAGACAGTACATGCTGCCACTCTTTCAGGCAAAGAGGTAGGGGATGTTGGAGTGTTCAGGGAACATGAAAGGAATTGAATACTCTTTTATACTGTCTTTAAGGATTGCTACTCTGCACTTTATTGTGCCTTAGCCTTACAGGTGAAGGTCTAAGCCACTTTCCTCCTTGCCTGGCCCAGAGGGTGACTTTTCAATTAGAACTCTCTCCCTAAACTCTGTAATTTAGTTAGCAACTATTAAGCGCCTTACTATTTTGGAAAAGTGTTTGGAGAGCAGAGCAAATGCATTCACCACTCCTTCAATAATTGTTGACATATAGGGCATTAATGATTGGCTTGAAGGAGCTGATTGCCTGAGGCACAGCTCCAGTAATCAATAATCCTTGGAACATTCTGTGCCAAGGTTACTTCTGCCCACAAAAATGAAATAGGAGTCAGGGAGACAATTTATTTAGCCTATTCATAAAAACTGTTATGATTCTAAGCACAAAGCAATAATAGTAAAATCGTGATGTTAAAAACAAAGATAACAAGATACAACATTCGAGAATAAAAGCAAATCTTGCATACAGTTAGAGTTGCATACAGTTGCTGTCAGCTAATGTACTCCAAAGAATGAATGGTAGAACAACCAAGAGCAGATAAACATGCAGTGGAAGAGCCCTAATTGTTATGAATGAAATTTCTCTGTTCCTGAAGCAACTTGCTGTATACTCTAAAATCAGCCAGCAACAGACACTCATGAAGCCCATTTTTGAGGTAATTTCACACCTGAAGGTTTGCAGCTGAGAAAGATGCTCAGCAGGAAAAATAGATGAATATCAGGTATCCCTAGTTAACTTTGAAAATCACAGCAGATCCAACTCAGCCTAATCCAAAGCAGGATAGGTACTAGATACAAAATGATGAAATACTTTGAGTTATTCACTCAGCCCTTTTTGCTTCTTATGGTGTTGCAGAATACGTGGAGAGATGCAGCTACTTCCATGTAATGCTAATACATCTTTCCCAGTATTGTGCATTTCCAAAGAAAAGTGAACTGCAGCACATTATAACTGGGAGCTATTACTTATATCCTGTCCATCTAGAAGTTCAGGGAATTTCACGCATTATATACATAGAGGATAAGCTAATTAAAGTCTGATGACAGTAATTGACACTATAGACCTCCACAATAGCACAACCAGGTGCTTGCTCGGTCTGTTTGATCTTTCAGTTTCCTCTGTCCTGTCTTTGAAAGGTATCTCTGCAGAGCTGCTGTAAAGGTGCTGGAGACGTTGGACATTATGCATCCATGCTCAGTGCTGTGCGTGTGCATGTGCAGACCACTGTAAAGCTGTGCCAGTTGTGAGAAACCTGTCTGAACTGTTTGGATTCAGATCTGCTATGCTTTGGCTGTAGGACCCATTTCAAACAGTCTGGGGCTTGGAACTGTAGCCTCTCAGGGAAATGAAAGAAAAAATCCATCTGTTTGTTTTACTGACTGTTGGAAAGGACATTGTTTCACCAGAGCTGACCACCATGCAAGATGTGGTATTACAGGGATGTATTTGAAGTTCAGAGGTTAAAATATTTTTATCTCTTTTAGATGAATTCAGAAAATGCATCCCACAGCAGTTCTGTCTCCCTGCAGAAGCAATGCTTCTCTTAGAAATTGCTGGAGGTTTCTCACCTTCTTTTCTACTGCTCTATCATTTTGCTAGTTCCTCTGGATCATGAACTCTCAACATTCCTTTATGGTCCGGAGGGTTTAATGGAGGAGTCACAGGAATTAGTTTGTGCTCCTGTGATTCTATCAGTATCTTACCAGTGTACCCTTTTCCAAAGACAGAAACTCTCCAACAGGTCCCAAGCCCTCTATCACTGCTGCTCTCTAAGGGCCTGAAGGACAACCCGAGCTTTTGCAGTTCCAGCTGGCACAAAAGCAACACTGCAGAAACACAGTCACCCTAGGTCAAAAGGGTATAGCAGTAATTAAATTGCAGTTCTGTGCAGAAAAGTGACAGTATAAAAATGCTGCTGTACGCTTCTGTGTTTATTATGCTTCTTTGACTCCAGATGTACACAGTTTGCAGCTAAAAGATTTTCTTTCTTAACTTGACTCTTTTGCCAAGCTAATGTGAATCAGAATCAAGATAAGGTCCTTTCTTAATTTTTTTGCATTACTACTAACTGGCCAAAATAAGCCTTCGGCAGCACAGGTATCATCCTATCACACCAGAATTTATTCTTAGGTCTGTCTGAACAGACCAAACCCAGTGATTCCAGAGCTGTTTACTGCAGAAAGTTCTACTGAATATCGCTGGTGATAGCTCTGCAGGTATAATGTAAAGTAACATACTTACAGCTAAAATCAACACAGGAAGCTGACAAAGGAAGGAAGCAGCTTTGCTAGCAAGAAGGTGCCATTTCAACACAGCCATTTTTCTGCCTGGGATGGCACTTTCTATGAGCTCAGGCCCTAGGGCAAATCACTTCATGATGATGGTAAGTGAGCTGAAAGCCAATCTCAGTCAGCAATAAAATAACAGGATAGGATTAAGAAAGAAGTAAGTGGTGATATATCAAAAATATGGAGTATTTTTGACAAAAGATGTGATGAGGAAGCCAGAGGCTAGAGAAAAAGAAGTAATGAGGATGAAAAACTGGAAAACCATAAGATGGACAAAGAAAGATGAAGGAGTCTAAAAGGGTTCAGTCAAGGAGAGCAAAAATAAGGAAATAACTCCAGAAAAAAGGAATAGGGAGTTATCTATATAACAGGAAGACAGACATCATTAGAAATTAAGAGAATGATTGAGGTAATTCTGTTAAGAAGAAGCACAGTGGTAGAAGAGGAAGGGAAAACACTGAAGAGGAAAGAAACAGAATTTTAGGAAACAGATTAGTAAAAGAGTTATGCATCTCTCAAACATAGAACCATCCCTCAATACTAATGCCGCCTATCCCTGCTCATCTAAGAAAAAGATAAAGTAAAGCAATTTAAAAATAGGGTATTTATTTATTTACTTAAGGGGGTGGTATGTGTGTATATGTGTATTTTGCTTTAAGTTGCACTTCAAAGGCAGGAATAGTTTCATTTTAGGGCATCCTCAAGACTTTTGAGATGCACCATTTAGCAGCACTGTAGAAGGGTAATCCCACTGGCTGTTTTCAAGGGCACATGATAGTGGAAGTTTCAACAAAGCAGAGTCATGTGAAGTCATTGCTATTTTGACTTTGTTCTTTTGCTAACAGACTTTCCTAGGGCAGTATGTAATGTCTTTTTAACTACTCACCATCCTTGTTCCACTAACCTATCTATCTCAGAAAGACTATTAATGTTTATTTTGTGCTGTGAAAAGTCACTTCATAATCTCAATTCTTTTTCTTTATATACTAATCATCTTCTGCTATGTTGAAAATAGTATCGATGCAAGTGAAGAGCTAGTATAAATTAGTATTTGACATTTATCTTTTCATCACAAATAATAATTTTCTTATTCTACTTCATGCTCATAATCCATCTTTCCATTTATCTGGGCTCTGTCCTCTCTCACTTTATACTTCAGTAATCTCATCTGAAGGAATTAAAATAAGATCTGACCTTATGTATAATCTCCCACAGGTGTATTTGCATTGTACGAGGAAAGATTTAACTGTCTGGCGGCTGCTGCTGTCACTACCGTCTTTATATCATGGTGATAACTTCCTAAAGATCACATTCAGAACATATTCTGCCTGGACTTACCCAAAAAAATTACGGACACACTCTATCTGGAAACAGTTTTAATCTGCATGCATCTAAAGCTCCTCTGAGGCTGGTGCATAATAACCTTAACTACTAACTGGGTTATATTTGTAGAATTTCAGACAATGCACAACACTAAACTGGAATGGCACCATTTGAACATTTCAGGAGCAGGTGCAGGTTATAGGCAAATATAATTAAATTTTGAAGAAGAAGAAGGTGAAAATCCTGCCTGGAGGAAAGGTCCTAGAAGTAGGAAAAGACCCTGCAGATCAGGGAGAACATGGAGACAAATGGGAGATGCTGAAGGACCTTGGCCAACAATATCAAATACTGATAACTGTGAGCAGCTGCAAAGCACAGACTGACACAACTTCACTGATTGGCAGTGATGTCCATGCTAGAAAAGGTAAGTGAAGCCCTAGGGAAAATAATGCTGAGGTGGGAGTGAGCAAGTGAGATAATCAAGCCGAACAAAAGCTCTAAACTTAATGGTTCTTAAAATCCGGATTTGCTACTGGCTGTGTTTTACTCTGTCTTCCTTGTGACAGTGAATAAGAGGGATAACGTATTTCATATCATATCATATTTTATCATATTTTATCCTTCTTTAAAAACACAATTTCTTGCTAAGGATTCTCGGAATTTTAGTAAACTTTCCATGTAGTACTAATTTGTAATATACCATAAATTATGCCTCCTGAACATCAAAATGAACACAATAGTCTAAATTATACCTCATAATACAATTTATGATCCTTTAAAGAGGACAAAAACAACTAGTAAAAAATAAGTTTATTACAGATTTAAGTGCAGTTCCATCCCCTTGTACTGTTCCCTTTACTTAACATTATAAGCTGGTACACAAAACGAAGTTCAGAAATTCCATTCATTAGAAGTAGTGGTTTTTGTATTTTTTTCAAAAGAGATTCAACTGTCAGTAAATTATATGTTATGTGCAAAGTCACCCGCTTTGTCTGTCTCCACCTCCTTATACCTTTTCTAAAAGACACTGTAGACTGTGACTTGCAGATAATGAACGAGAATTCCTGTGAAGAATATGATAGAATAGCAAAACAGAGTAACTCATATATATCTTCTTGAAAAGCTCTTGAAAACAGGCTATACTGAATAAGTGTTCTAACCAAGATAAAATTTCAGTGAGAAGATCTCAGATGCAAGTGAAGCAGAAAAAAAGGAGAGTCAGCCTTACCCTATTAAATGAAAATCCTATAATAAGTCTACAAAGGTCACGAGGGACCCAAAAAGTGCAGATTTGAGATAGCTGGAAAACTCTGTTAATGGTGGAAGTATACAGTAGGTTGGTGTATGTAAACAGAGTACATAGAAATATATCTACCCTTCTAATAAATGCAAAAAATTATGGCTTCAAGGTGAAGAAAAGAAACAAATTTTCTACCATAAAGGAGGTTGCTAGGATATCCTTCTGAGAACATATGTATTATACGATAATGGTTTTGGATTAACTGCTGAGCCATGTTCTGATATTTATATATCTGGCTATTTAAACTGGCGATTTTTGTACACAATCTCTTATTCCAAGAAAAGACAGAAGGACGTAATTCTTTATCCATATAGCTGCAACATGGGATACAAAACAGGCTACAGTTTCTGAATTCTTAGTCACAACCCTATTATGACCATACAGGTCAGAGTGAGGGGGCAAAAAAATCTCTGGAGTCGCTCCAACTTCTAAAAGAAGAAAATGTTTCTTATGCCTAAGGAAAAATGTCACTTGGATTAGATCGGGGAAAAGGAGAAGAAACTTCCTTCCACCACTGCCATTCTAGACCACTGCCACAATTAGGAAACTTCTCATATTTTAGTTATCTGTGCAGCTTTCACTGTAGACAGGATCTAATACCTGCAGAACATTTTAAGAAAAATCTACTTTTGATTTGTTGAACAAGAACTGAGTTGGAAAAAGGGAGACTGGAACATGTTTTGTTGTAGTTACAAGTTAGGGAAAGGCACCTGCAATTCCATAATCTCTTCCCCAATTAAGCATGTTTCTCCCCGTCAACATTTCTTAGGTTCTGGTGCAGTGCTTTGTAATTGCATTTCTATCTTTCAGACTCCCTTTTCTCTTGTTTCAGTTGTACTGCAGGACTCTGTCATCTCTATCTCAGTTTTCACACACTACCTTACGTAATCTCATCAGAATTTCATTGGTGACATGAATGTCTCTCTAGAATATGTGTAAGTCTCACAGATCATTTGGCAGAAAAGGTCATAAGGTCACCCTGAAGCAGTATGTCAATCCTCAAACGAAAAAAAATTCTTATGCTACTGGAGGGGGAAAAAAAACAACAAAAGAAAGTCAACACACACATTAAAGGAGGAAACACAAAGATGTAGGAAGAGAAATTGAGGGAAGAGAGATTGAGACTGATACAAAATATTGATTTTAAAAGTTGAATATTTTAAAGCCTTATCTGTCTGAACCATAGCCCACAGAAGTACAGATATGGCCCTTGATATCCTGGCAGGAATGCGCAAGACTATAACCTTAGTCTCCCTTCTCTTCCAAAAGTTTTTAGTAGGTTTAATGTTAATGAAACCAGTAGTTACTCCCCTCCAGTCATTATACGTTTCCAAACTAAAATGCAAAGCTGAGTGAGAACATCATGCAGTCTTTGAGGCTGGTTTAGGCAGCTTATATGAAGGTAAATACATCAGATTTGTTAATACACACCGCCCTTTTACAGTACCTCATTTCAATGAACTTGGTATGGTTTATGAATATTCATTATCACAAATGTCATAATCTCAGCAAATCAAATAAGTAGTAGTTAACGACTATCTCCATTACACAGGTGGCAAAGAAAAAAATTGATAACCTGGTGAAGGCTTTACAGTGAGTTAGAGAGATCAAGAAACATAACTTGGCAGGCTGACTTTCTTCCCCTTGGCACCAGGGAACCAGTAAACAGAGATTAAGAACTGCTCACCATTCAAATGAAAAAATACCATACAAGACTTATTACATTCCTAGTGTTCTGCTGATATTCTATGTTTGTGGGCAATGGGGAAGATTTCAAAACTTTAGAAACTTCCTGTGTTAGTTTTAATTTCATGGTAATTGCGAGAGCGTAAATGTGGCACTACTTGTAAACCGATAATTTACCTTTAGGCTCTCTAATGTCTTGTTGGAAATACTTCTGAGTCTTCTTTAAAATGTCCCATTTTTCACTGGGCTATTAACTCAGAAGGCTACTTTGAAAAATCCTTCTACATATTATTTTACTTTTAGGATTTCTTGCAACATGTGGATGAATATGGCAAAATAACTTATAGTAAGACGTTCAGGAAAGTATAAGCATGACAAGCCAGCTCTAAGAGAGAGTCAGTAAACTTCCTTTTTAGTGACAGACAGAACAATCAGGAATAAAGTAACTAGCCCAGAAAATGCCTGTCTGCTAAGAAAGCCTTTCAATTCCTATATTCCTGCCTTTGAATTTGACTTAATTTTAGTTGCTACATATTTTTAACTCATTTAATAATAAATGATAATTCATAGAAAACATGCAATAATTAAATATAAATATTTAAGAAATATGAGGTTTTAATATTTAATATATTTTGGTTTTGAAAATATAAGGAAAAAGAATTTTCCTTCTCAGTCTTATTCCTGAATAAGGAAAAAAAGTAATGTGATAAAAGTGGCAGATTTAGCACTTCTACTTAAACAAATACCCACTTGGTCCTGCTTTTGGGGACCAAGACAGCAAAGCTCTGGATTTTCTCCCTTTAGAAAGTAGGCTGGCCACGGTAAAGGTGTTTAAACAACTGCAGGGATAAATGCCTTCAGAATTGACGACACTAGGTAAGGAGTTTCTGTTCTCTGGCCATGTTAAGTGATCTTTCACTAGGACATGACCTCACAAACCTGGATAAATAGCCCAGACACCAGGGACTGAGCAGGCCTTAACATGTCCTTCATCCTCCTCAGGACCAGATGTGATCTCCTCTCGTCAAAACTGAGGCATATTGGCAAGGGCTGAAACTGTCAAGCCAAGTAATACCCACCCAGGAGATAAACAGAGCTTCTGTATCCAAGCCTGGCGGAATAGCATCAAATTTATTTTTAAATACAAGATTAAAAATAATAAAAAATAAAACCTCTTCACTGGCATGTTTTGACAGTAAAATTCAGGATTCCCCACTGCTTACAGTCCAAGACAAACTTCATTTCTTCTCTTTCCAAGATCTACTCATGAGACAATTAATATCTGTTGCTTCAGCTGACACACAGATGAACTCAGATCTAATTAAAGAGGTTTCAGAAATAGCACAGACATAAATGTCATTCTAGAACTGATTATTCCTAATTGACAAATTATCCTGCCACCTCTGCAGAGTTGGCAACATATCTATTTCCTGTAATACTGCAACTTTAAATAAGGGGACCAGAAATCATCTTGCTTAGGGGTAAGATCAATGATTCTGCACATGGAAATGACAATAATAAATAAGAGAACAACTTCTTTTATGCATCACTTCCTTTCTCTAATTAAGACCAACTCTCCACCACCAATCATAACCATGTTGCAGGTGTGGGAAGTTACAAAATGGATTTGTTGGGCAGGAGTTCTCTTTAGTGTGGTCTACTGCACTAACTCTACACTATACTAGCTGGAGCCCCTCTCTGGGCTGCGTCTAAGGATAACCACTTGTTAATTCTCAGTGATAAATTCTGGGTGTGAGCTTACATCACTATTTAGTGTGGAAAATATCTGGCTCTCTTCTCTCCTAGGGTTTAACCGAAAGCCTGGCCAGGGTTCAGAGGAAAATCAAGAAGTCAGTTTGGTCCATCTACTATCAAACAAGGCTAGCCATCTATTTCCATTGCCTTGACTAGTCTCTAAACACAGAAAGATAGACACATTCATACCTCATTAATGAACAGATATTAATCTTCACTAATAAGCAAATATCAATATATCTTACTAATAAGCATACATGTTTACATGGGTGTAGTCTTATATTACGTGTTTTACTAAGGATTATACAGAATTCTGGCTAATAAGTAGATACATGGATAGATATATGACATCAGGTTGGAAGATTCATCTAGAGGTCAACTTTGGCTCAGAGCCTATTTTTCAGGCCTCAGCACTGCAACTGGTCAGTGTGGGATAGCACTATCAAACTCTTAGTACTAATCTGACAACAGTTTAGGTGTATGGATGGTAACAAGACAATGCCCAAAGAACCCATGTAGTAATGTAATTGTAGTCTCAAATATGAAAGCATGGATCCTTCTGATCTGACATAGGTGGGCACTGTCTACTGGTTGGTCTGTACAAGACTTGTATCGTTCATGGAACAGTCACAAAAACACTTGCCATTTTATTGGGTTGCTGTATTTTCTCTCTTGTCCCAACTCTGAGGGTCATAACTAGGCTGCAAAAGTGTAGAAGCAAAACTATTTGATAGGACAGGGAAAAGAAAAATAATTTCATTTTAAAATGGAAGGATTTTTTTCTACCCCCATAGCAAGAGCCAAGGACTGTTTGACTGTAAAATTCATCACACTGTTATTGTATTAATGATGAAGAAATTACCATTATATAACACCATTAATCCAATGGTCCCAAAGTAAAGGGCAAACAATTAGTAATGTACCCTGGGGATGTTTCCAGTGGAAGACTGCAAAGAGCAGGACAAATCAATGAAAATTGCTTCTGGCTGTTAAGTCACAGCTGTTGAGCTTCATCCTCCATCCCTACTGTGCAGGCAAGAGCCAAAGCAATAAAAAGCTGAAGATGGGAATTGAAAAGTAGCCAAAAGAAGGACTTTCTGGGAAGTTCTGTCTTCTGCTGAGCCTAAGGAATGTTTTATTTTCCTGTATGGTATTCTTTAAGTAAAACCTCCTTTGTAGCTATGACAAGGCAGTTGGCTCCATGGTCATTAAGCTGAGTCCTTTAATAGCATCCACAAAATTTAATGTTTGTTTAGCCAAGAGCTATCGGTGAGAACATGTTGTCTAGAAAGGGTTCTATTTCCCTACCCTTCACTACGTGTGCAAACAAGCTACACTTGCCTAGTTATTGTTCCATCTGCCTGCTTCTTCTGCTTCCTACTGTAGCTTACAACCTTTGCATGTTTTCATGCCTTGGCTTTACATTTGTCACTTATGCATCAAGTACTGGTAAGTAATTGGGCAGGGTAGTGCTTTTAAAGCTTTCTCTCAGAGGAACAACATCCAATACCAGGAAACCGAAGTGAGATAAATTCTTGAAATGAGATACAATTTTTTTTGACAATAAGGGTAATTAAAAGCTGAAGTAATTTATCAGAGGATGGGAATTTGTGACTGCAAAGAATGTTAAAGTCAGATTCAATACTTTTCTAAAAACTGGTTTACTTCCCACTTTTGGAAAAATTCTACAGCTTGTATACCTGAAAATCTGACTAGAAAGAATTGCACATGCCCTTCTGGCCTTAGAATCTATCTATTTATATGGACTCCTGCATAGCTAAATGGGGAACCTTTACTTTTAAAATTATTGTCTTCCCAACAACATACTTCTATGTGCTTATTTATTGTCTCATTGTTGCCTAAGAAGTAACATCTTAGTCACCAGTATAATTTTTATTGTCATTATCATTGAATGTAATAATATAGGTCTTGGAAGTTTTGAAATTTTAAATCTACAGAACCTAACAGAAAGGAAAATATAGATTTACTCTGCGGTTTTTGATGTGCTACTTTTCTTTGGCTTTTGAGATCCAGATTTTCAAGCATTTCTTTACAATACTAGAAACATACTTTTAGAAAACATAGTCTGACATTCTTGCTGTAATTGTAGGATATCAGGAATTGTGAATTTATGACAAAAAAAATGCTACAGATCTCCAACAAAGCTTTTGATAGGTCACAGAATTTTTTTTTTATTCTTCCCTTACTAATGTTATATAGACTTCATAGGATGATTTTAGTTCCAGTTATTGCATTGGGTATTTTTCTTTAACTTTAATCAAGTTCACTTAAAACACATTGGCAGAAAGATAACTTCCAAATATTTTCAGTTCAATATTGTCAAACAATATTTTGGGACTTACTTTTTGTCTTTACTTCAGTTAAGCCAGTTCAAACCACACATGTGGAGGACCAGGCATAAGCAAGTTTTGTCTCAAGCATTTTGACTGTTGCAGCAGGAAAGCTGTTATTGGAGGTGGAGCAGTGCTATTCTGAGCAAATTTCATTTTGTGCCTTGAGACTCAGGCTTAGTATGCCTGCACCAATTTCTCCCCCAACCCCCTCCCACCTGGGATCTAAGGACCGGTAATTTCTGTCTTCTGTTTCTCCCTTTCCTGCTTTTATTTCTCCCTCTCCCTTGCTTTGTCTTGGCAAAGTGAGGCTATCCTATTTTACTCTACTCTGAACTGAAGTTTGTTGTGGGAGTTGAGAGCTTGTTGAAGTGTGTTGTAAAAGTTAAGGGCTTGTTAGCTGACAATTGAGAAGTTTGTTGATTGGGAGTTTGTTGAAGTGTGTTGTAAAAGTCAAGGGCCTCTTAGCCAACACTTTTGAGACTAAATAGTGGGTTAGTTGCCAGAGTTAAGATGATTATACAATAAAGCGTGAGTTCCTTGACAGGTGGACTAGTGTCTTTGTTCAGTCTGATGAGAATGAGCTTTATAATGAACATTGTGCCCTATATCATGTGGGTCGTGACAACACAACAAGAAATTTTGACAGAAGACATTGAATTACATTTCTACAGTAAAATAAGTCTTCATTAAAGTTGTCCATGTTTTCAGAAGTGGATATTTTGGTATCCCAGAACGTACAAGAAGGCAATAAGATGTTTGCCTTAGTCAAGTAAGGCAAATGTTTTTAAAAGAAATATATTTCTCACACTGTGCAAGAAAATCCTTCTATTTTAATGATATATTCCTGTGACAGAAGTGTGGGGATAAGACAATCACAAACTGAAAATAAAAGGAGGATCACAGTGATGACTAAAATGTTTTAAATATTTCCCTACTATAGAGATTATAAGCCTTAAGTGGCTACACTTTTAGGCTGTCAAATTTCTCTCTTATCTGAAAGATATTTGCTGAATATACTTTGAAATCTCCTGCAGTTGGGAGTTGGTGCATCCTCTAAGAAACCTATTCTCAGAGATAAGAAGCCAAGTGCACGTCAGAGGTGATTAATGAGAAATGTACACTCTCTTCTACTGATGCAGGGGCCAGGTGGAGGACAGTGCAGCACAAGTGCACAGAAAAATTGTCATGGCATCTTTATGCATGGTGTCTTGACATGCTAGTGCCACAGTAGTAGCAATGCCTGTCACTGCTAACACCCTCCAAGAAACTGCCATCATCATGCTAGTGTACCCCTCGGTCCAGCTCTCCCAATCTAGTACCAGTACATTCAGCACACCTCGACTTTGAATTTCCTTCAAAGCTTCCTTGTTTCCAAGCATCCTTGTGCAATCTATTCTATGGCGTAGACAAACAGTATCGCTGTTGTAACTGTAATCAGAAGTAATTATTCTTGCAAACCATTAAGAGCAACATTGCCAGGACCATCCTGACAAGTATTGTTGCTATTAATGCCACTTACCTTCACATCCACCAACATTCACAGATTTTAAAGCTGCATTGTTCATTCCATAGAGTTTTTGCCTTCTGTGATCTATTGCTTTCAATTGTAGGTCTTTTTCCTGCATTTGCAGTTATACTGCAGTCTAACCATGTGACAGAATTATGCATCAGTTAATTTACTGAGTTCTGATGCACTGCACAGTTTGGTTCCAATATCTAGGCTACCTCATTAAAGACAGAATTGCATATCACCATACTAGTGCAGTGTGCAGTATGGACAGTTTAAAAAAAATGAAATCAAACACTGCAATATGACAGAAACACGTAGCTGCTGAATTTCCTGCAGCCCTACTAAAAATTATATTAATAAGTATATGAAACAGCTACCAAAAAAAAAATCCTTACTATGAAGTTTTGTGTCTATACTTTGAGGATAAAAATTAAATCATTGCAATCAGTGCCAAAGTGTTATGTTCTCTGGCTCTAAAAATGACATTCCACAGGCATATATAAGATCTACCAAACAGTACATACACTTGAGAGCATGTTCTGTCAGCCACTTATCAAATGGCATTAAAAAAGCTGAACTCTAACTGAAAATCAACTTTTTCTCTAGCAATGTTAAACTTTCAGATTACTGGCAAGTTCTATACCTTTTTGGTATACAAGCTGATAGCAAAATGAAGCTTCATTTTCAGAAGGCTGTTGTGAAAAACAGTAAAAACAATGTCCCAAAAATTCAGATAAGTCAGTCCCCATTTACTTTAGACAATTTTGATTATTATTTCCTAATTTTGTATTACTTTTATGTTCTCCAAAAGCATAGTCTGAGAAATTATCAAAGATCTTTGAAAAATACTTTGAAGTTGTTTTGGTTTCTTTCCATTGGGGAAATTTATTTTTTATTAAAAAAAAAAGGCTGATTTTCAAAACAGTTCTTTTCCAAAACTAAGAGTCAAATTGAAAAATGAAACCAAGAAATTTTGCCAGAAAGATATGGAGACCTTAGTTTGTTTCCTTTGGGGTATGGGAAAGAAACAACAGAAAACCAAAATCAACAACTCTTTCAAGTTAAGTAATACTTTATGAAAAGATGTGCCTTAGGTGTGGAGCCTTTTAGCATTAGAAATTATGTTGAAATTTTCCAGTAATCAATGATGTGTTCACATAGTTTGTATAGTTCTCCACTACTCTTTTCTTAATTTCTTCTCTATTGTTCTGTTAAAAAGTACATCAGAGAATCTCACAAAATAATTTATTTAACAGCAAGACCAAGGTTACACATGTAACACCTCTGATCTTCCCTAAATTATGCCAGCCTGAAATGTGTGCTTCTCCTTACACCACTCTCCTACCACACATCCCCTTGATTTTGGCCTCTAACTCCATATTCCTAATCACTTCTTTATACTTAAGTCTCCAAAGTGTATACATATTACTCTTTTCACCTGGACAGGACTATAGTTACTTACTCATTTAGTATAGATGTTGAATCCCTAATATTACAATGGATTTCTTCCTAATACAGTAAATATTAAGCAATTCAGTTTTTCTGCAAGCTAAACTCATCTTGTTATGAGATCAAAGTTTACTGTGACATTTTTCAAATGTGCAATTATTATCATTCTAAAAATACTTGTATTAGGAAGCTGCTCCTACAGTACCAGCTCACAAAGGCATTACAGAAACATTTCCCACATAAAGTCTTAGATTCTATAACATCTGCCATTATATTGTGTCAGACTCGGGCATGCAAGGGCAAAACCAGACCAGAGGTGTGGCAGAATTGTCTTACTGACTCATGGGGGAGGAAAAAGAACAAAACCAATAACTCACATACAAATTTTTCATGGTGTTTTTTCCTGCCCTGCCATTCAGTCTTCAAAAGAGCACACAACCCTTTGTTGTCCCAAGCTCCCTAATCCCAAGCAAAATGTTTCTGCCAATTATTGCTTTCAAACCAGACTGCACAATGTGGTTTTCTTCTCGTCACCTTGACCAACCTGAGAATTCTCCACTCATTCTAATTCTTTACTTGAAGCTTGAAGAATCACTTTTTTTGGCTTTCCCTCTTTCTTGATTAAACAAAACTTAAGTTTAATGTTCAAGGTGTAAAATCTAGACATCATCAAATATCTCCTCCCCTAAAAGAAGCTTGATCACAAGGTTAGAGCCTCCAACTCATTAGGAAGTAAAATAATGTCATGCTGCTTGGTGCATTATTATATAGAGTATGTATCATGTAATGAATGCTTCCTAGCATGCTGCTCATGCACAGTAAAGATGGAACAAATTGACTACACAACTTAAAGTAAATCTAGAACCAAGGCTCATATAATGGCAGCACATGAATTTCTCAAAATTTATTCTTCTGCAGGCAATGAGAAAAGTCCTAGCTGCTTGCTGTCATAGGGAAATTTCTTCCAAGTCTGAAGAAGGAAAAATCTGCCATGTGCGTATCTGGACACTGCCAGTTACACAGCTTGCCAGAGTACTATCCCTTACCATCCTATTTCAGGTCTTTTCTTATGGAGGTAAAACCACCTATAAATGCCAGAAGACTATTTCTTAATTCTACAGTTCAATCATTTATCATTGTAATTTTGGATTCAAACCCATATCCTAAATTAAAGCCAACAACTTCTAATTCCCTAATATGGTATCTATTGCCAGCATTGACATTGATTTCTCTTGGATCCTAAACGGTCACTTCACTTTGCATCTTTTCCATAGTTTCTAAATGTAATTAAAAAGTAACTTAAAAACTATTATGACCTCAATATCAGAGGTATTGACCTTAAATACTGACCTGTCAGTAAAGAACTCAAATAAAGTTCTCATTTCCAGGACTTCCAACGGAGAAAAATTTGGCAGAATTTTTCTTTGGCTGCTAAATCCCCCACTGCCTTTTGAAGGAATCAAAGTCCTGTTCTGAAAGCAGCTTGTCTGACCCCAAAGCACCTTTTCTTTCCTGCCTTTAATGGTCTAACTATGTCTTTTGGACTCCAACAGATGTTTTCAAACTGGAGTAACATTTCTACAGAATAGCATTTCAATGATTATACTCAGTGATAAGCCTTCCAAGTCTTTATTTTTTAATTCTTACAACATTTCTATTTTCATGCTCCCCCCCTCTAACTTCCACATTGCCATCAGGGCCAGAATCGCTCTAATAATTCACACTGACATTACAGATACCATTAAGTCTACATACTTCAATGAAATTGCCTCTTTGCTGTCTCCTTTATGGCTTATAAAGATTCCTCATGGCTCACAAAATCCTATTTTGTTGTGGAATCTGTTGCATTGTCCTCCACAAACCATATCCAAGGCTAAAGTGATTTTTTCCATGAATCTTCATGCTGATACCCAGTAAGTATTTCACAGAACAATGAATGCTTTTTATTTCCTAAATGTTGGCCTCTTGTGCAATTCACTCCTGGATGTCACTGTAATTCGGTTCTGATTCTCAGTAGTGAGCATAAATACAGGTAAACAGTAATTGTTCAATGTAGCCATATGGAATATTCATGAAAACTGATTCTGCAAGAATGAACATTCATGACCATCTGTTGTGACATGGAAAATAAAAGGAAAGTGCAGCTTTTTCAGTGTTCATCATGATCATGTATTTTTTCTTCATTCTTTACCCCCTCCTGCAGGATCAGGATGACCTTGTAAAGTATTCACCCAAAATGAGTGATAATCAATCTGAGGTAGTTCAGATCTCCTTAGCCACTAGTGCAGAGCAGATGAGAATGAAGGTGAGAATTCCTGAGTGCAGCACAAAGTGACTGGATATTGTACCAATGCAAGGTCTTTCCTACTCTGCTACTCAATGATAGAGGTCACTTCAGAAATATTGGGTAGAGGAGACCCAGAACTGTAATTTCCAGAGAATTGGAAATGGGTTTGCCCTGGGCACCTCAGAACCTGGAACTTATAATACTGACATGAATTTGGAAGTGTGATGCAACAAATTGGCATCAAAAATTGATGCATTAAGGGTATTTGTTTTTGAATAGTCACAAATGCAGGAGAAACAGGCTACTAACATACATTTTGATAAGGTGAATATTTTATTTACTGCTTAATTTATGTTGGCTTTACTCTTTTATCAATGCTAGCTAGAGTAAGTAATTATTTTTCACATATTCTGTAAGGGAGTTTATTTTACTTGGGGATTCCCTTTCCCTTTCCCTTTCCCTTTCCCTTTCCCTTTCCCTTTCCCTTTCCCTTTCCCTCCCTTTCCCTTCCCTTCCCCTTTTCCTTCCTTTTTATAGGTTTTTTAATATTACAAAAATAACTCTAAAAATTCCTTTCTTAAATAACCTTATAGGTTGATCACCAACTCATTTTCCATTCACAGTGCAAAGAGACCTGGAAATGTTGGCTGTTCAAATCAGCTTGTGTACCTAGTTTATAACAAGACCTATATTTGGAGGCATGCAATATAGGCTCCAATCATTACTTGAAGCTCAATCATGAGATGCCTTAAAGCATCACAAACCAAAAGGGTTTTTTTCATTTAAATTAGAAAGTTTAAATTTAAACAGTTATTAAAAACATAGTCTGCCGTTCTCAAAAGGAAATAGAGAACAGTGTTATCTGAAAACCAGAGAGTGGAAGGATAAATTAGATTTCTGAAAGGCCTTCCATTTTAATAATCCCATATGTTTTTAGTGACACAGGTATATATTTTTTACACTGTCATTTTTATCTCAACAATTCTCCTTTAATCTATTCTGTTCTGTCTCTAGCCTTGGCCTTTTTCCTCCCACTCTGAGGTTTCACAATGCTTTTTCAGTCATTATCTTTTCACCTAAATAATCCCTCATTTTGCAGTTCTCAGGAGCAGTGTCTCAGCTGAAAGTCTAATCCTGGCTACTGCCTGTAATGGCTCCCCAGGATAAGTAATCATCTGAGCTATTTGACATTCACTTTTGTTGACCTTACTGGGACAGTAGAAGGATAGCATTTTGTGCCTCCTTTACCAGCTGTGTCTTCCTGCATAAAATCCTGCAGGCTTGTATGGTATAAGCAGCACTGGCTCCCAGAAACAGATCAGAGTCTTTAAGGAGTCCTTAGGTTCATAAACCAAAAATATCCTTAAACAGGAAAGAATTATTCACTATTGTCCTCCCACTCTGGACACATGAACTGGACTTTTTTTTAATCAGTACATGTTGTCCTTCCGTTAGTGATCAGGCATGGTACCTACTTCAGCCTCAAGTAATATACATACAGAACAGGCCGGCAAAGATGCAATATCCTTTTATCCTTTAACACAGAACTCCATAAAAATTGTTACTCTGCATGAGCAACCACAATAACATTAACTTTTATAGATGAATCTTATTCTCCCCCAAAATCCTTCTACAATTCTTTTCCACTGTCTTTTACGGATACCTTCATATATGTCATTTTTTCAAGTGTTTTCCATGCACAAACTCAAGTGTTTCCAACATTACATCTATAGCCTATGCAGTAATTGTTTCCTATACCCTGGTAATCGTTCCATGATTACTTGTTGCCACAGCGCCAGGTTTGCAATTTGGACTGCAGAATATCTCTGCTCTGAATCACAGAGGGGGAACAAAACTAGGTTGTGTCGGGTTCTACCTTTAACATGTCAGAGCACAGCTATGGCTTCCTTATGCTCCAAAATGTGAGGGCAAACGTTTATTATTCATATGATTCTTTGGTGAATGTCTGTTTGCAAGAAGAGCAAGGGATTTACCCATTCAGAAACATGGGAATTCATTATATTTTTCACTTATTTTAATCCTCTCCCTTTTCCTGTTTATAAAGGTTCAGATTTTTAATAAGGCATTTTTCTTTAGAAAGGACAGAAACAACATTCCAGGTCACTTAAGTGATCTGTTGTATGTCATCAGCAGCTGAAACAAGGACCCTGAAGGTATTTGTCAGAAGCAAAAACTGTGCAGATTGCTGGACACAATATTAGAAAACAAAAATTTTAGTGAGATCAGGGACAGCTGATGAGCAGCCATGACTGGGAGAAAAGGCACACATTATTAAAAGCAAAGTATCAAATAATTACTTCAACTCTTACTACATGCTTTGAAATATATTGTAAGAAGGAAATCTGCATGAAGTTATATACCAGATCCTCAGCTATATAACATAAAATCTCTGCTTAGCTGGAGTTGAAGCCGTTTATTAAAATTTACTAACATGCTTTTGATAGTCAAAATCACCAGATAAAATTAGGACTTCGTTAATCTCAGTTGATTTTATAACCCAAACAAAAAACAAATCCTGGAAAGCTTTTTCAAGGGGCAGTTATGAACACTAAGACTTAGGGATGCCTGAGGTGCCACATCTGCTGCCAGCGCATGGGGTGCCACCCCTGCCTGGAGTGTCCAGCTGCAGGGAATGGCTGCTCCTGCATGGACAGCTGGCATAGGTTGCCTGAGTCTGGAAAGAGAGATAGGAACAATTGCCATGGGTCATGTCCACTCTTGCCCCCAGGCCATAGCGGTAAGGGTTGGGTCCTACCTTGAGGATAGAAGGTTTCAGGATGGACAAAAGGTGACAAAATGCTGCCAGAACATCAGGGAGGCCCAAGGGCTGCTCACTGGGAGCCACAATGCTGACTGTGCCATGGTCCATTTTGTTGGGAGTCTCCTAGGAGGGAATTTGAGGCTTCCCAGTGTTCCACTCCACCCCCAACCACCTCTTTCAAATGACACAAATTTCATTTGGAGTGATTATAGTAATGGAGAGTTTAAGTGCCTCCAGAGAAGTGATGACTGAGCAAATGTGTGTGTAAATGCATACATTATTCTATAAATACCTATTATGTTAATTACTCAATCCTGCTAGTAGTAGGTTAGTTAGGGCAGTTAGATGGTGTCTGTGAAACGCTCAGTAGCTGGAGCTGAACTCATAGCTCAAGAGCCATGACTGGATGATGCAGAAGTTGTTGTACCATGGTGATGTTGTCAGCTGTCGGAAATTTGTAAGAGAGCAATGAATCACCAGGAAAGTGCAGGGGAGTTCTATACCTACTGTCTAAAATTGAATTCTCCTTTCCTGTGCTAAAGATAGCAGAGATGCCTGTTTAATTCTCTTCTCCCTCTTTTCATTTATTCCATTTAGTAAATAGATGGGCTATACTTTCTCAGTGAACATTATGTCAGCTTTGACATGTTATGTATTTTATGAGACAACATCTGTCTTTAATGGGCACAATGAATTTTGATTCTGTCTTGATCTATTTTACCCAGGTGATTTATGTGGTGATGACCCAACATCTAAGTCATGGATCTGACAAGAAATCTGTCTCATTGGGGCAAATATGGGCCGACTGATAGTTGCAGGCAAAAATCTGGCTTAGTGTCAGATGTATTGCCAGGCAGTGAAGCACTCAAAATTCTGATCCATTAGTATCCCTTAGCTCAACACCAGTACACTTACAATAAAGCACTGAGCAGAATGGGTATTTAGCACAAACTTATCTATAACAAAACTGCAAGATGGGAGTAATAATTCCTAACAAATTGATATAACTCAACCCTCCAAAAAAAGGCTTGAAGTCACATGTAAATAACCTTCTCACGTACTTTCACTCATACAGTCTACTCAAGGTTATCATTAAAGCAATAAGTTTTCCTCAGCTTTCTCAACCATCCACAGTTTGATGATACCACGAATTCATGAAAATAATTTAGACCTGTAGTGACGCAAAACTGATTTCAGCCAAAGAGAAAATAATTTTTTTAATGACACCTTTACTACTCCCTTGTTATCAGAATCTTCCAAACCTTAAATACAAAATTCAGGGTTTTAATTATGGGGTCTTATGCATAAGGCATAGGTTTCAAAAGTCTTTCTTTTAAGGCAATTTTTAGAGAGGGTTGCTTGTCTTTTTAAACAGAGGTGTCTCTTCATATAAAACTCTTTTTTCAGTCTGCTTTCTTTTAAGGTTTGCTGAACTATTTGAATCCATTTGTCTCTGTAGGACCCATTAAGCTCAGAAAATTAAACAGCTTGCGACCAGCTTTTAGATTCCAAAATCCATTCAGTGGAGAAAAGGCTGCATACTATAAAGAACAGAGAAGTTGTACATGATCCATTTTTTCCCGTTGACAATGACATCTACAGCAGCAGCACTCCACTTTTCTTTCCATCTTTACATGACACTGTAATTTTGTTATGTCACAAATCCTAGTGAGGTTACTAGTTGCTAGTGATTTTTGAGAAATACACTGTCCTAGTATAGCACCTAACATGGGATTTGCTGAGAATAGAAAGAGACTTTTTACTCCTTTGATTTCACTTCATACATTTTGTTGCAGAAGGTATGCCAGTGACCAATGACTGCTGAATACCGTCCCATGTTAGGGAACAATTCAGCTTCGAGGAAATCTCTGGAGGCCATCTGGTACAAATTTCTGCTCAAAGCAGGGCAAGTATATTTAAATTTCCCCAAGAACAAAGAATGGAGTCTTTAGGGGCTATTGTGGCAGAAAAGGTCTTTTACACTGTAGGAAACATTCTAAACTTAATGGCAAGACCCCATTCCAGCAAAATTAAACAGATACTTTTTTTATGCTTTTACCGTTGCCTTTTCCCTATTACTCTTTCTTCTCAGCCTTCCCCTTCCACCAAGACCAAGTGTTCTGGGGAAAAAAGTGTTAGTCAGCACCAGGCCCCAAATGGTCTGCTGCATAGATTTCTGCAGGCAAAAGACCTAATTCTTTATGCCCTTTTAAAGTGAAAGTGACAAACTTAAAAGTGATCTTCCCAACCCTCCCAATGCTCCAGTTTTAGACTGATAGGTCAGGTTCACTAATTTACCTACTGTAGTTTGTCTCCTTTGGCTTATCCAAAATAACTAATAGCTCCTTTGTAACAAGACAAAATGTGAAAATATGGACAATAAATGAAAATGTAGACTTACAAAACCGGTTTGGGTTGGAAACCAGCTGAAACCAGCACAGTATCTTTAAAGATCACTTTGTTCCAACCCCGCTGCCAGGCACAGGGACACTTTCCCCTAGATCAGGTTGCTCAAAGCTGCATTCAACCCAGCCTCAAACACTTCCAGAGATGGGACAGCCACAACTTCTCTGGACAACTTGTTCCAGTGCCTCACTACCCTCACAATAAAAAAATTCTTCCTTATGTCCACTCTAAATCTGCCTCTTGCCTTTTGTCCTGTCACTACAAGCCTTGGTAAAAAGTGTATGTCTTCCTTATGAGACCCCTTTTTGTATTGAAAGGCCACAATAAAGTCTCCTTGGAGCCTTCTTCTCTTCAGTTGGATGCAATTATTTAGCACAATTTTTAAAGACAACCGTAAGCAGTAGGATCCAAACAAACCAGAGAATTCAAGTCAAATTTCAAGAAAACGGATTTGAAACAACCTATGTAATGCTGCATCAAAACTTCACACAGTAGATTCTGTGCATGGATACACTTTAAATAAGACTGGTTAAAAATGCTTTCTAAAGACATTAAAGAGAATATAACCACTCTAGCAAAAATATGGGTCAACCTAATATGTTGTGCTTCTCCTCTGTCCTCTCAGTACCCTTCAACACTGTCAAAATTGTGTAAGTTAACAAATAATTCATTCTTTAAGGAGAATGAAACTATGCTAAACCAGCTGCTAGAGAAACGGACTAGAATAAAAAAAAGTATATTGTTCAAAAAAATCCACATGAAAAGCTTTCAAAATAAACATTAAAATAGCATTTAAAATAAATCTTTAGGCAAAGGGATGATTCAAAACACTGTAGGAAATGCTATTTTATACTACTGAGAGCAGAAAAAGAAGTCTAGAATGTGAATTACAGGTCAGTGAAGAAGTTCCACAATCAATATTGTCCCTGTTTCTTTAAATGAATTTTAGCAAGTCACAGTTACTCCTTGCCTCAGTTTACCACACCCATCAGAAAACACCATGCATCCAAGCAGATGACTTCAAAAGAAGACTGTCATAGCATATGGACTCTATACTGCTGATACAAAATCACTGTGTTTTGTTGAAATGGGTTTCAGCAATGGACAAAAATCTTAGAGATCAGTTTTCTTTCAAAAATGGACATGACAGACAATAAATCACAGGAAAAGAAAAGGGAAGAAATTTTGACTTGAAATGTTTAATCTTTTAATATTAGCAATATGCCTGCATAGACTGGTTGCTGCTATTTCATTATACTTTCATATGATAGGAGCAAGTAAAAAAATCTACAGCACAGAAGCATTAACATGGACACTCTAGTAGACATAGATAAACTCCCAGCTTGTTTGGTGAACTGACCTTGGAGGAAAGCACTACTTCTACTGAACTGGCCAATTAGGGGATTGATACATCAGACAGAGAATACTGAAAGTCAGTGAAATCAACTGTGTAAATGGGAATCCCTATGTCTTCATCAAGATTTTTTAAAAATCAGTACTTCTTTATCTTCATGCACCTTAGTAAGTAGAAAGTATTTCAAAAGTATTGAGAAACCAGAAATTTTCTACTGGGGAAAACTCTGATGCTTAAATAGAAAGCCTAAATTTCCCTACCTATTTTTCAAAGATATCTGTGGGTGATCAAGGACTACAAAAAGTTACTCTTCTAATTAAAGAAAAGCAGTGGTACATTCAGTGAAATTGAAATGTAGTAAGTGCCAGATAAAACAAACAATAAAATAGTTTAGTTTTTATCACACTACTTTGCTAAACTATGATACTTAGTACCATACAAGAAATCACTCATGCCAAAAGCTTAGGACTCTAAGTTGGTCTTCACATTATGTGAAAAATTACAACATTAGCAATCATATTGGAGAGTAAAAAAACCCAAACTTTAAAGTTTTATAAGCCTTCATGCATCAGTAAACAAGCAAATCTTTAACTGTTGAAAATTAGGAAGAAGCCTTCCATGTGGACAAGTTGTTCCATAATTGCCTACCTTTGGGTTTCTTGTACTGCTCTCCAAAGCATCTGATGCTGGCTATAAGCCAAGGCATGGATGACAGGCCTGATTCATAATGGCAATCCTTACTCTGGAATGTAGTGTAACACCTTTTACTTTTTGAGAACTTCATAAATTTAGGATGTGAAATCTATATCACAGATGTTTTACCTGTAAAAACCAACTGCTACTGATTAATCTCAGCCCTCCACAGTAGCATTAGTCATGTACAGATTAGCTACCCCTTTGGTCAGGGCTAATTACCTCACCAGTACCGTCCAGTAACATCAATCTCAGCAATCTAGTGTTACTTTGTAGCCCAGCATTATGACATAGTTATATCATAGCTAACAGGCTTTGATAGACCACAAGCTTTGTAAGTTTGGAAGGTCTAAGGGCTACAGTTTGCTAAACTGACTTTGTCTGAACTCTTTCTGACCTTCCTCTGGCTTTGCTTTACTTGATTTTGTTGTAAGAGCAACAGACTTGGCACTGGAGACCACATGGCTGTAAACAACTCACCAATGCTTTAAGAAGTTAAAGGAATGCAGATCTAGAAATGGACAAAACTGGTGCTAGAAATAACAGAGAGAAGAAATTGTATCTAAACCACATAAAGTGTCGTATATAGTAAATTCAGATGTATTGTGAAGCTGCAGAACAATGAAGAGTGAGCAAAAACATAAAAGTGTGCTAAGAAACAAATATGACCCCTAGCAGATCCTGGGGAGTGGAAGAAGAAAACATAAACGTGAACACCATTTGTGTTCAGTAAAGGACTCCACATTGTGGTGACTCACTATGGCCTTGTCCTTACACACCGAAATGAAACCACTGATGTTGGAACTCAAAAGAGCAGAAGGGTGAACATAACAGCGGGAGAAAGGAGTAGAAAGTAAGAAGTGTGCATATAACAATTGTAACTGTATTATTCCACCCATCTAGTCTTCTCTTCTCCTGTAATAATGAACTAACGATTCTTTGATTAGATAGTCAAGATTTCCTTCAGTAAGTTAGTAGTTTTACATATACATCAACAATATATTATGCATTTTTGCTAGGATGTAACAGGAAACATTTACAGATTTTTACTCTTGGTGTTCTCTGGAGGCATAAAAATAAACCTCTCTTATGGCATTTCCTAAAAGTTTATGACAGTTGAACTGACAAGCCATTGACGTAATTGACAATGCTTATTTTAGGTGTCTCTCTTGTAATGCTGTTTCCTTTTACTTCAGAATTCAAAACTTGGGATTATTAGCAATACTTTCCACTTACTTATATTTAAAATTTCTTGCAGCTTTATTTCCCCAAGATTATTAATTCAGTATTTCTGTTTAATCTTAAAAATTTTAGTATCTTGCACTGTCACTGACATTAACAAATCTTAGCAATAGTTTTCTTTATTTACTCAGAGTCTCAAACACAGTGAAAGTAACATTTTTCTAAATGTGATGAGTCCTGAAAGGAAGGCACCTTGTGGACAAGTAGGAATGTTTAACGGAGAGGAGGAGCACAGGAAGGAAAAAACATGGAAAAGAAGAAGTCGAATTAAAAAAATTATGAGATTGCAGAAGGAGAAAGAGCAGTTTCAAGTTTAGGCCAACCAAACAGCTCCCTATGAAATCAGACTCTTCCCGACAAGTCACTCAAACTGAACCTTTCACACCTGAGCACTTACTACATGTTGTTTCCCTCACTTTTAGAGTGCTTGTGTTGTTATTCCAGGTCNTCAGACAAGTCACTCAAACTGAACCTTTCACACCTGAGCACTTACTACATGTTGTTTCCCTCACTTTTAGAGTGCTTGTGTTGTTATTCCAGGTCTGCTCAGTGCAACTGTTGAGCATTTGCAGTTGGAATTGAATTGTGCTTTGAACATATAATAGACTGTATAATGCAGAGAGCTCTTAAAAACTATACCACAGATGCATGATAGTGTAAAACTACAAGTATGTGGCACTGTTCACCTCAGTCTCTGTGAATAGGCTCTCCATCAGTCAATTGGAAGTAATAAGGGAAACTCTTCCCATTATGATACTAAATGCATTATCATTTATGATGCATTTAGACATGTTTGTAATGCTTACAAAGGGAGGGGAAAAAAACTATTAACTTTTCATAGCTTGGGGCTGAATATCATGCTCCTTTATGAGGCCTGTAGTGCATACTAAATAAAACAGTAAAAACAAACATTGAGTATTTTTTCAGCAAGTGAGCATGATTCATCCAGTGGACTAAAAGATATGGAGATCTTATGGTAAGGAAGTTCAGTAATCAAGTTGAAGCAGTAACATAGTATACATTTCATAAGTGGAAAATTGTTTAATTATAAACAAAATTTAATTATAAAAAAACCTTCTTTGGCTCTAGAGTATCTTTAATATCTTGCATTTTTAAAGCAAGCTGAAAAACAGAAAATGCTGCCTGTAAAAGCAGCTGACAACCCTGGCATTGGACTTGGCACAGTCATCATGCATACCTCAAGCATTTGAGCTTGTGGAATAAGAAATACCAGCAGCTTCCTATCCTCTTTGCAGGCCTGCAAATTGCTTCCTGCCAGGGCATTCACAGATTCATTACAGGACACTCCCTGTTGCTTTGATTTTGGCTTGTTTGTTTTTTTAATAAACTGAAACAGCAATATGCCACCAAACAACTCTTTATGCTTGTGGTCAGTGCCCTGCTACAGTCAGACTAGGATTCCCTCTCTCAGCTTTTTGTTTCCTTCTACCAGATGGTTTCTTACCAATCACAGGCTCCTACTTTCTCTCCTCATCATATCAGTTTTTTCATGTTACTCCATTCAGGTTTGTCTCTCAATTTTTTTTTGCCTTGTCAGTGCTGATTAACTGAAGAGACCTTCAACCTCTTCCCCATTGTAACAGGGATATTAGCATCATTTTTTCCATTTCTCTCAAGGATGCTGTCACAGTTTCCCTCTCCCAGCCAGGCACACACTTCCACTTGTACCAATTTCATCTTTCAGCTTCTAATATCTTCACTCCCCTTCCTTTAGTTTTACAGGTTCTTTTCCCCACAAAGAAAAAAAAATCCTAGCCTATTTCTTCCTCATTTTCTGTGCTTCCCTGTACTTCAATCTAAGCAGAAGGTGACTGTGTAGCTCTACATGCACATTCCAGTGCTGTAACAGAGATGTCAGAGAATGAGTCATACATATTCCTTCTGTTCAGCAATAAACATGTGGTTTGGACATCAGTAAGAGCTATAAAAGGATTAAGCATGCTGAAGATCATGGCTGTAAAACTCTTAGAAGTATATATTCTTTAATTTGACCAAGTTTGGGCTCTTTTGAATACAAATTTCACAGCAGATATATCCTGTTATAAAGGCTACCCTACTTCCAAATTTTACATCTTTACCAGAAGTATGGACCCACTAGCACCTCTGAAAGGAAGATACTTTTGAATTATTGAACTTTGCATAATAACTTACTTTTCCCAAACTTTCTTCTAGAAATTGGTAAAACTTTCTATTGATAAATCCAATGTCTGAGTCCATAGTTGCCTGGTAAGTATTGCATCTTGTCAAAATATTTAATACTACAAGTATGGTTATCAGACAAAAATAATAAAATTAACAGAAATTGGGTTACCAACTATTTTGGGTACAAAGCCTTAAATCCCTATTCTGCAACCTCTACTCATTATAGGAGTATTGTATGATATAACCATGTGAAAATATGACTCTCGGGTAGAGGGTTAAAAATCCCAGTATGCACACATTCATCTTTAATGATATGAAAGAGCTTTTCAGTTGACATTTACATGATTTTGCTGCCAGTTACTAGGATATATTTACATATATAGTTTTCATTTAATATATATCGTATACCTATGCCATTCTAGAGACACATGATAAGCTACAGTTATCTAAATTGATGTGAAGCAAAACTGACACAATGCCAACCAAATTCCCAGAATGACAATTCAGTCTGTCATTGCATCACCCCTCAGGCAAGGCCTGAGTAAAAAAGATATTGGTGTGTCCCTTGAAGGTCAACAAGCACAGGTTCAGCTAGACCTCAGGAATGAAAGAAAATACAAGGAATATTTTTCAGTAACTGTTGAGCTCTAAGGCTGTACATGTAAATTTTGACTTGAACTTGAGACTTAGTCCTTGATCTAACGGGTAACCGTTCAAGTCTTAAAGCTTTGTTTGAAAGTACATTCTTTTCGGTACTTTTTCAGACATATTAAGATGTCAGATGATGTGGGGTAAGTGGTGGATATTGTCTGCCTGGATTTCTCCAGGTTTTCCAATACAGTTTCACACTGGCTCCTCCTAGAGAAGCAGATGCTTTGCAGTCTAGACAAGTGGTCTGTGCAGTGGATGGGGAATGGACTGACAGGTGGAACCTAGAGGGTGACGGTAAACAGCAACTTTTTAAACTGGAATCCTGTCACAAGTGGGATCCCCAAGGATCGATACTGGGCTCAATGCTGTATAATATCTTCATAAGTGATCTGGATGATGGGATCAAATGTGCCCTGATGAAGTTTGGTGATTATCTCAAACTGAGTGGAGAAGTAGACACTTTGACTGAGAGAGCCCTGCTGCAGAAAGACCTGGATAGGCTGGAAGAATGGGCTAACAAGAACTTACAAAGTTCAACAAAAACAAGTGTAAGGTTGTGTACCTGGGAAAACATAACCCAGGAGTACAGCACAGGCTGAGATCTACCTGGCTGAGTAGAAGCTATGTAGAAAGGGACTTGGGAGTTATGGACAACAAGCTCTACATAGGTGAAGAGTGTGATGCTACAGCAGAGAAACCAATGGGATATTGGGCTGCATTACCAGCAGAGATAAAGCAGTCATTACCCCATTTTACTCAGTGCTTGTCAGGCCACACTGGGATACTGTGTTCGGTTTTGGTCCCCACTATACAAAAAAAGTTGTGGACAGGCTAGAGAGGGTCCAGAGAAGGGCCACAAAGATGATCAAAGGACTGGGAAACCTGTCATGTGAGGAAAGGCTGGGAGGAATAGGCTTGTTCAGCCTTGAGAAAATAAGACTTAAGGGATCTCTTATCACCATGTTCCAATATTTAAAGGGTGGATACAAAAAGAATAGAGACTCCATTTTTACAAGGAGTTGCATGGAAAAGATAAGGAATAATGGGTAAAAATTACTCCTAGACACAGGAGAAAAAATTTTCACTATGACAACAATCAGTTATGGGAATAATCTCCCCAGGGAAATTGTGAATTCCTCAACATTGGACAGTGTCAACATTCGGAGGCACAGGGTTCTGGGCTATCTTATCTAGATTGTGCTTTTGCCAAGAGAGGTTGGTCCAGAAGATCCTTGAGGTCCCTTCCAACCCAGTATTCTATGATGCTGTGATTCTGTGATTCCTTGTCCACACCACAGTTTTGCTATTTCACACTTACCTCTGGTTCCCAGCCTTGAACAAGGCTGACTAATTCACAACAGCGACTGCAACACTAAGCTGTGATTACGTGGGAGACAGAGGTGCAAAGTAGTGACCAAAGAGTAGGTTGCACTAACTCTGAAGTGGAAGACTGCCTGAGTTCCCTGCAGGCTCTACATTCCCTATACCTCAAGCATGTACATAAATACTGATCATTATCAATGTCTATTTTTTTATTTTCCAACTGTGAGAAAAATTATTTAGGATTTCAGTGTCTTTGAGACAATTTGCAACACTTAAAGTGGGAGAGATGAAGGATGCTTGGAGTTGTTTATGGCTACAGTCAACCAATATTTCTGTCTGCTGACAATTATAGATCTGCTAAATAGTGATGGCTTTCTTTATCCCTTCTTTTCCACTTCTCTAATTTTCACCAGAAACAGTTTGCTCAAATGTGAAGACAAAGTTTGACTCGTATTTTCACAGATAGACTACAAAAGCAATCACTCAGATGATCACGAGATGCCATGGACTACCAGTTGCTGAAACCTAAAGTACCTATTGAGAGTAATAATTTGGAGGAAGATACATGCTGGTTGTCAGAAAAAAACTTGTTTGACCTTTACTACGGGAAGCCTGGTTCACATCCAGTCTTGGTTCACATGAGTGTAATGATGTGCAAATAGCTGAAAGTTTTTCTGGGTGTTTTTGGGGGGGAACTTTTGTTAATCTTCTCTCAAAAAGAACATGAACACATGTTCATGTTATGCTCTGCATAAGGGAACAATAAGTAACAAAAAGTAAAATGGTCTTTGTGAATAGTGGTTAATTACTTGGAGATGGTGGCTTCCAGCACTAGACATGACAAATAAAAAAAGTTATACGGAGCAATAGAATAGACAAGTCAGCCAGTTATAAAATAAGGGCCTTGCAGTGGGAGATCAAAACCATAGACCACTGCAGTAGTTCTCCCCTTCTGTCTAAAACCTCAGAGCTCTGTGACAATGGACAGTCAGAACAGATGAAGATTTATTCCAAGAGAAAGCTATCAGTTTAAAGAGACATTGTGATAATTTAGTCTAAATGCTCTTAAAGCAGATTCACTTTGCTCTGCAAAAATGAAAGAGAAGGAAAAAGACAGAAAGCATGTTTTTATGAATTGGTAGTAAGACATACAGTGTTATCAAACAATAATACTCTAAGAGCTCCAAATAGAATGGTTACTATAAAGTGTTCAGATAGTTAAAAGAAATGAAATGCAATTGAATTGAATTATGGAAATCAGTGATATAAAAAAATCAGCAAGTCACATAAAGATATCCATTAATGGAGCTCAATAACAAAAAAGTGAAAGAAATAAAACTCTGTTTTGAGATTAAAATTTGAAATAAGGGAAAGAGTTAAAAGTGGAGAGCTGTAAAAAGAGGGAAGAAATGTCATGTGGTGCATGGCTGAAGAACAGCTGGGTTAGACAAGCATGAACCATCAGAGAGGAGGTAGGCACTAGAAGGGGACAAGGAAAGAAAAGAGTGCTGTGAAGTCATCTGCAGCAACTCTATAAAGACCAATCCTGGATTAAATCTTAACACAAGTAATGAACTAGTTAATGTATTTAGGAAAGGGGTAGTGACGTTAAGTCTTCTGGTGACTATTAAATGACTAATTCTCTATATCCTTGTCATGGTTTGAGAGCCTCAAAAATCTAATTCTCTAGTCAAAGCCCCCTCCCACATCTCAACTTAGTATAAGATGTGTTTTTTCCAGACAACCACACGAAACTTAAAGTGGGGAAAGGGAATATATTACAATGACTGTACACAAAAATATTATAATACATTATACACACGATCTCAACTATCTCTACCATGACAAATCAGTATTTACAATGGACCAGATCTCTTCTCCCCTCCAAATAAAAGTCCAGGAGGGAAGAAGGAAAGATCCTTTCCAGTCTCAGAGAGCAGCAGTTTCTCTAGGGCAGCCGTCATCTATCCTCTTCTCATGCAGCAGCTGATAGCTGGATTTTTGCCAGCACTCACGAGGGGGGTATCCAAGCCCCCTCGGCCCCATCGTCTCCAAGCGAGGGGTTTTCCGTGGGCTGTGTTTCCCAGGACAAAGGGGCGCTATCACCACGTCATATCATGAAGCTCAGGGGTCTTCGCAACAGTCCTTATCATCAGGGGATTCAAGCCCCTTTGCAGAGCTCCTGTGCTCTGCCTCAGGCTGCTAGGCTTGTCAGCAGCAGCGAAGGGGACCAAGGTCAACCCCCCCCGAATTCCTTCTCTGTCGTGGTCCAGCTTCAGGACGCTTTTGAGCTTCTCAGCTCCTCTCTGTCCGGTGCTGCATGTTGCATTTTAGGACTTCCATCCAGTAGGAGTCCACCACCCCAACTTAAGAGGGGTCTCAAAGGGGTTTTGGGAGGTCTGGTTCAGTTCTTACCCCCTCAGTTCTTACCCCCAAAACTCTGTGTAGAGCTCAACTCTGCTCCCTCTGCTCCTGGCTCTCGTTCTCATCCTCTCTCTCCTTCCAGGAGTTCTCTCTGCGGTGCTGCATGCCTTTGTTGCTGCTTGGTCTTATCTGTTGGCTTTTTGCCATAGCCTCTGGACGCTGCGTCTGCCACTGCTCTGTCTCTGCTCACTCATGGTGGAGAAAACTTTTTTAGCTTTCAACTGCAGGCACTTAGTCCAGCCTCACGCTGTTCCAAGTCCCCGCAGCACCCCCCAGCCAGGGGCTGGGGGGCCCCAGAGGCCCCAAGGGGCTCCAAGCCCCTTCCTCGTGGGCTTAGAACATGACTACCACTTCTATCACCAAACTGCAACTACGCTTCTCTTCCATTTTCTTGTGGTATGTTTACATTTCACAGAAGCGCCCATTGGACAAAACTTCAAAACTTCCAGGGTCACCACCCCCTGGGGTTTTACCATTTTACAACTGCAGGGGGAAAACTGTTTTCCCCCCACCACAATCCTGAAGCTAAAAATGCTAGAAGCTGGCATAATCTGGGAGTTCACTGAATGATAGAGATCATAGACGGAATTGAAAGAAGCCTTCTGTAAAGATGAAATCTAACATGGTACTCTGTTCTCTTGAGCAGGTTGTATGATGAATTCATATGTGCAAAGACCGCTGACATCCAGTATTTAAGACAGCACTGGTAATAGGAAAAATATCAGATAACTAATTTGAAATCCAAGTCAAAAAGAGAAATCTGAGACTTAAAAGTGACAAGAAATGACAGAAAGCCATACAAGAGAGTGTACAGCTAAGAATATGAAAGCCTATCTAAAGGTACATTCTTCTGAGTGTCAGAATTGTGAAAATTAAAATGAGAATATGAGTTTCAACATGGTCAACTCAGTGTTGTAGTATGACAGTTGAACACACAATGTAAAGTGTACTAGTTAAACTGTAGTGTGACATGTTGCCACATCATAATTTTTTTTTTATGAATGTGTTTAATCTAATTACTTGAGCTTAATTTAAACACAAAATTGCATTGCATTTGGCTGACACTGTCACTGTGAAAAATGAATCACATTTTCCCAGCACTTTTGAAAAAGTTTTACCCACAGGTCCCAGGGTTTGCCATCCGTTATATGACAGAATAGGCGCCAGCCTGGAGTTACCTAACAGTGTTTTCCCTAAATTTTTAAGCCTCAGTGAACAAGAGCACAGCTTCTTGATAGCCATTCAGTACACCCCTGATTCTGAGGAATCACAGATATTCCCCACAGAGAAGCAATATGTGAAGCCCATACCAAATCAGCACAGTTTGCTAATTTAGCTAGGAAAAGCACTAATTGATCTATGTTGGCAATTTGTCTTTTGAGAGAAGATACTTCTGTTAAACCTTCTTGATGCTGGATCAACATTTACAGCATAAATACCTTCAACACAAATGACCCACACACTCAACAGAAGCACCAAACTGTTAAATTTCTGCCTGGCACATCCAATGAGAGAGTTTGGTGCTATGTTAAAAGTTCTAAGAACCTTCTGCTGACTAAGCACTAAGTCACCATGGACCTTATCTTAACATCGTCAGGTGCAGACAGAAGAGCAGTCACATTAACTGCACAAATCTCGTGTCCGCTGTTTTTGCTAATAAACTGACTGATGTCCTAGAATTGCATGTGAAAGAGGACAAACAACACAATAGATTTTGATAAATCTTGAGTTTGCAATAAGAAAAACATTTGCCAAATATTTGTTCTCCTACAGTCTAACCACTGATGTCTGGCCTTATAACAAGTTTTTCTCTGTTGAATGCAACCTAAGAAAGAGTTCTGTATCTGCAAGAGAAGGGGATTTTCTCTTCAATCCTAGTTCCCCAGCAAGATGTTCTTCAATTTAGCCTCAGGAGGTTACTACAATCAAGAAACCAGACAGTGAAATTGCATTTACACCCCACGCTGGAACAGGAAATTGCCTTTTTTTTTCTTTCTTTCTTTTTTTTTTTTTTAAATGCATTTGTTCTCCGACTGTTCCATGATTATTGAAAAGAAAATAAGGGCAGTGGGATACTTGGAATAATGGGGGGAAAGGGTTTCTTTCTTCTTGATACACTGAAAAGATAGTCCAAATTCCTAATAAAAGTATATCCTACTTGCAGTTAAAAGGAATGAATGTGACTTGACTATTATAACTAATAAAAAATATCCTTACAAACATTCTTACAAACTCTCTGCTCCTGGGATGAACTTCAAAGACTGTCTTCTCTCTCCTCATTCTTAGGTGAATATATGTATTACAAAGCAGAATAATATTATTCATCCCTTTTCCTAAATGCAGAAGATACAATGCAAGAGGTAGTAGGTCTGCAGTTCTTCATAGAGGAAACATGAAGGAATTGTGTTTCTCAGTCAGTCAGCTGGAAAGAAAATATAGAGAGGTAAAGACAAATAAAAGAGCTATAAAAAACCTCTGAGGTTAGAGAGGTATTAGAACCAAAGCTACACTTATCTATGTTTTAAAATTAAAGAAGTTGAATTAAGCAGAAAGAAAAATGGAAACAAATAAATGAGGTGCAAGAGTCAAAGTGGGACCAGTTCAAGACTGCAGAAGGGCTGCATGGGGCCTATCCAGAGCATTTTTCTAGGAGAAATACTGTTCTTTTCCAAACTGCTCTTTGTTAATTTTAAAATTCTTAAAAGGAATAGGGGAAGAAAGGAGCGCCTCCCAGCCTCCTTACTTCTTCAGTAAAATGCTTCCTTCCAGCAAAAGCTGTCCTTTATTTCACTATCAAATGTAATATTTTTTCAGACAGGATGGCTGGGTATGTCAGTTTTTAGTCACCATGTTACCATTTATTTTCTTGTCTTTCCAGTAATAAAATTGCTAAGACAGGGTTCTAGTCCCGAGTTAGGCAGTCAACGGGGCTGACATGAGACTGCTCACTCTAAGTACACAGTACACTTGTAGAGCAGGGTCTATTTGCCCCTTTTTAAGAGTTGAATAGACTTCATTATCATGACCCACTTTCTTACCATAAGAGAAGTCTATTTAGATCCATCTGTAATTGAGTTACCCAGCAATCATGGGGCAAATGTTCCTTAAAGCATAACCAACACAGAAAACAAATTATGGGTGTCAAAAGTCACTTCAATATGATGTAGTGTGTGACAGCAGTGGGGCCACCATTACCACCAACACCAAGGGGAAGAAATAACAGGAAGGATAAATAATTTGTTAGCCTAAAAATGAATTAATAAACATTTTGTCATATTAAAAGTCTATATGTTCAAGTGCTGAGGTTTGACACAGTGGGAGAACAGCCAGGGTAAGGAAGATAGATAAGAGCTCTCCAAATAACCTCCAAATGAGGAAGATCAGCTACACTTTTATTAATCCCTCTAGTTAATAAATATTGATCATTGCTTCACTGGTAGATTTTAACTGTAGCCTGAGACCTACAGTATTTTTATAAGTAAATTAGAAGACAAAATTTTCTCATTTATTTTCTATCATGAGCAAGACAATTTCCATGCCTAAATTTTTTTTGCCTTTAACAAAGGAACAATGAAGGCAATCTCTTAGAAAAACTGTGAAGACAAGTATACCATAGTAAGGTAGTATCATCAAGGGGAATTGTTTTCAATTTATTGTTCCAAAGACTGTCAGGTAAATGGATTATTCATCAAGAAAGCATAACATCTAATGTCTTACTTTGTCACGAATTCTACTTCAGTTTAAATCTGCCTACCTTTACTAGTCTTGTTGCAATCAGTAGGACTGCTAACTATACATAAAGCTAAGCATTTGTGTATCCCCTATCATACTTCAATTTTACTGGAACAGAATGTGAGATCTACTGGGTTTATCTCTTGTCTGCAGGAGAATGAACATTTCTAGGTCACATCTACATGGGTCTGTTAGCTTGCTTTTAAGTGTGACCACATTGAGATCACATAAGCCAGTGCTGGCCACATCCACAAAGCATAGAGCATCGTTAGCCAGGACATTTGGCCAATAATTCCTTGACGTATTCTTGACATGTTGAGACTCCCCCTACACACTACTGGGAAGACTCCAAGTTTCAAAAGCACTATAGGTGATTAAGAAATAGAGCCTTTACAAACACTGCATGACTGGACCAGGGCAGGATGGAGTGGGCTTTGAGCACAGCATGCTAGAACAGAATAGTTCTGCAGCCATTTAACACAAACAAGTTCTAAGCTAAATTCTTCCAAAATTCCTCTTGCTTTTATGGGAAAACTGTCCCATTGTCTTGTGGTGAACCTGCCCAAGTTAAGGAAAATGGTAGAATTCATTTTGAGTACATAACATCATTAGCACTTACTGTATATTCTGCCCATAAGCAGACTTCCAGGCTAACGTCAAGAATAGCATCTAAAAAGAGCTTCAGTCTGAACCATGGAGTAATGAACATTAGTAAATAGCTATGGAACTTGTCTACTCTGTCCTACTACACAAAGCAGGGTATACTAGAGCAGGCTACTCAAGACCTTGTCTAGAAGAATTTGGAATTTCTGCAAACATGGAAATACAGAAGTTTATACTAGAAATAATGAGAATTATTTAAACTAGTAATTAAAATGAGAAATGGTAAACTGATTTAACTAGATGTAGTTCTCTCTAATATTCACTCAAAGCATAAAATAAAATATTGGATTCTCTACAGTTCTTCAGAATGATGGGAATCTCTGAAAAAAAATCTCGATGGCATACTCTTTCTAGGCAGCCTCATAGACAAAAAATTCCCAAAGGATATAAGAATATCTGACATCCCAGTGCTATTGCCAACTAAGAGTTCAAACTTGTCCTGTATTTCTCACGCTGAATAGATACAGTGTGGTTAGAATCCACTTAAAAATGAAAAAAAAAGAAATACTGGAAAAAATAGCCTTTTACATGAAGTTTCTGCTCAGACTTATGACTGAGTTATAAAGTGTTGATCTCTGAAAAGCAAGTCAAATTTTAAAGAAATATTCAACCTTTCTTTCCTGTCTCCCCTTTCCCCTCACCCTCCTCAGAATATGTATTAGAAACTGTAAGTTCTAGCAGGGATAAATGTGCAAGTCTGTTGTGTCTTACATAAGAACAACTGATTTTTTTTCAGTCCTTTGCCTCCAGTTCTACTCAGAACCAGAAGGTATAGAAGCAGCTGCAAAAAAATAATGAAAACAGAGTTAATTAAAAAAATACTCAAAGAACATTTGGGCTCTAATTTTTTCTCTTTGTTAATTTGATTTTAACTTGATTGCCTGGATTAAAATGAGGACACATTGTAGTTCTTAATTCAAATTAATTCCATAGGGTATTCCCTGTTTTGTGGATTGGTTAGGGGATTTTTTTCAAAGTTGAGAGAAGAGAGAGAGGGGGGTTAGGTTTTCTTAAATCCACACTTCTTCCCTCTGTTGATAACTGTAGAAATTTCATAGCTTTGCTTGTGAAAAACTGCATATTGTTTTGTACAAGCAGCCAATTAATACACACAAAGTCTTTTATGGGTAGCCAGTGACAGTGTTAGCCGTACTATTTGGCTAACATGAACTCTATGTATTAGTGCCACAGGATTCCACTGACATTGTAATTACTCACTTCTTAAAGGGAGGATTAAGGCAGTGACTGAAAGGGGACATAATTACAATTTTCTAAACTCTATTCAGTTTGGATTTAGACAGAAAAAGCACAAATTTCAGGGGATTTCTTTAGTTCCTCAAACAATTATATAAAGTAACGTTTCTCCATTATTCAACACTCATATACATAAACAATATAATCCCCCATAGAAATAAGCCTGTATCCAGTTCTCTTAACTTCATCGGCTCATCAGGAGATTTCTGTAGATGGATTATATATGTACAGGATGCGATGGTTCCACCAAAAGACTGCAAACCAAGATTTCAAAACTCTGTTCCTGGCTGTGCCATTCAGTCTTCATATGTTCTTATAGAAGTTATTTTAAAAGTGGTCCTCAGAGGATTGAGGATAGAGAATCAAAACACTTGTTTTTGCTGAGATGTTAAGGCCAATGTGGTAACCACTGACTAGAGGTGATTGTTCAGTGTCATTGCTTTCTCGAACAGCACTTTTGTGGTACAACAGATGCTTGACATCAGAGTTCCAGATTAATATTACAGGCAACCAAAATATGTGTCAGTTACAAGGCTCCCTAATCTAACTCTGCCTAATGATCAAAGCACAAATTCTCTCTCTCTCTCTCACTAAAATGTGACTATTTTGATCATCATATCTTCAAATGCTTCTCCCAATTGCAATCCCATTATTTTCCTTAAGGAATTTTTTTATTATATGATGGGGAAACTGTTAGTTCCAGACTCTTTTTCCTAGGAAAGGTGAAGTTCCTGGAGCTACAGAACCTTTTGATGATTACTGAGACAAGCCTGGATTGAGGATCATGTGTCTTGTGACTTTTTTCCTTTTTGAGGAACAGGAGGGTGTGTGAAGGGAGAAAGAGAAGGGGAAGACAGCTGCTTCGATCTGCACATGATAAAATGTGTTCCTGTTTTCTGTGTATTCCTGGTTCTTTAAAATGTGTTTCTGATGCATCAGAATGCATGTTTCCATTAAAAAAAAAAAAAGACAAGCATTTACAAGTGGATTATTAAAAGCTCTACAAAACAAAGCAAATATCACTATTCTCTCTATAGAAACTAAGCAAAAAGAGTGATTTGGATCAGTCAGCTAATGATCTATGGCATAAGACCCAAATTTATTACTCCAAATTTTGTGCCCTGTTTCATGCCTCTCCTGCTACTCTGCCTTTATTCCTGTGGGTTTTTTCCCTCTGCACATTGTGCATATTTCTATTGCTAATAGCTTTCTCCTAGAACAGCTGCTCCTTGTGTATAAACAAATAACACCCGTGGCTGCTATCTCACCATTATGAATTTTATTCCTGATGCTATTCAGGAAAACAAAATTAAATGATTGGTTCAGGAAAGCACTAATGAAACTGTAGGGAATCTCTGAGGCAAGACGGAATTTTAAGGATCTTCTTTTGATCGGAGCTGGAGAGCTGACATCTGCTGCCCATTTGTGGCATTTATTTCATAGATTTGTCCAGGAGAGGCTCCACGGGGAACCTTGGTTCGTGTGTAACAGCCCCCCCTTGTGTAGACGTCTTGCAATATAACAGGTAATTAGGTTACATTGCCAATAAAAAGTTTTAGGAAAACGCTATTGAAATTAGGAAAGAAAACAGAAGCTGAGACAGAGAAAAAACAGACACATTAAAATGCATATTCCTTTCATTTTCGAGGCTGTGGTATATAAGCGAGATAACACTTTTCATCGGATATCTCCCCCTGAGTTAAATCACCCTAAAGAAACTAAATGGCAAATATCCTTCCTTCAATTGGACACTGTGCTCAATTTTTACTTTATGAGGAGAGATAGAAATACACCCATCTGAAGCCAAAAACACAGAGATGCTTAAGTCAGTTTAAGAAGCATCTGATTCTATGTTGCAGCACTTTAATATGAAAGTTCCCTAAAGGCAAGATTTAAATGGAGATAGTCAAAGATTTAAATGGAGATAGTCAGATTAAGACAAACAAATATTATTGGATGCAAATGAAATGCAGTCAGTAGAAATTCTGCTTTACTGCATAGCCCTGACATTAGTGGTCCCTGTAATGTCCACATACTGCAAAAACTTAGTCTACTGGAGTGTTAATCAGTAGGAGAGTGAACATTGTTTCTTTGCTTTCAGCCTTTTAGAATTGGTAGATCAAAGCAACATTCTCCTTGTCTCCATTTGTGAGCTACAAATGTGGTGCCCAGTCATATCCCTACTGTTGGAATACACTTACGTAATTAGCCGTATTTTTGCTTCACTTTTAAAAAAACTGTGAAACCCATCATTGTAATACTTAAATTGTAATACTTCACTTACTGATTTCAGGTGCTTATGTTCAAAAATCCACTGGCAGAAACTTCCAAGCAGATGTCACTTAGTTCTAGAGACACCTAAACTCCCTGGTGTCTGTGGCTTCTTGGATATATGTGGGTGATTGCTTCTTAATCGAGTTATGTCAAAGCAAAGGGGCCCATGGTAAACCTTTACCATTAGAAGTGTATAAATTAATCAGTTATTTTCACAGAACTACGCTGAGAAGCAAATAGATCTTTGTCAACTAAGTTGAGTGAATAATTGTCATGAGCAAGAGGAGTGGATAATGATGAGCACAGATAACGGCAACAACTTTGTCTGGCTCAGCTTTAGCCTTGCTGGTATTTTACACAAAAAAGTGATCAGCTTGCAGTCTAGGACACAACTATGGCCATTTAAGAAAAAGGAAACTAGGTGTTTCTCTGCCTAATTACAGTAAATGTTCCCAGTACAGCTGCTGTACATAGATAAGATCAGACTCATGGGAACTACATTTTGTAACCATGGCTTGCTGTCTTCTAAAATCTGTCAAAGGAAGGAGATGGCAGCTGCACTACATGTAATAGCCTGGCACTCAGCAGGAGTTGGCAGGTGCAGATTTTTTTTCTTTTGAGAAGGTTAATATCAACATGTCCTATCTCATAAAGCAATAATTGATCAGCAGACTCATAGCTACTCATGGTGGTAGCGCCTGCTGCACTCCCATGGGAAGCTGTCACAGGGTATAACAGAATTCAGGACTGCTATATCAGGAATTTGTCATGTTGGAGAACAGTAGCTGGGATACATTCCAGGAAAGTGAGTGTTCAGGTTCACTGCTCATGCACTATTTGCACATTTATGCACTAACTGGCTAATAATAAAATATATAAATAAGTTTGGCAGTGAGAACCCAACAGTCCTACCCATCTAGGGGAATGAGCATGCTACAAACTGGGCTGAGAACACATTCTCTTGCTCTCTCCTTCCACTTCCCATAATCTTAAAATTAAGCTCTGCACCAAGACATGACTTTAGGAGGAGGAGAAGGAGGGGGAATGAAGCCTGCCTTCAGCCCCATTAATAGTTTGTAGGACTTCAGGTAGGACACTGTCTGAAGTCATAAATTTTAGACTACCTGAGGCTGAGGGAATAAATCACACCTATTACACTGGGTCCACTCCAGATACATTCCTCCTCTGATTCATATTTTGGATCTCAGCAAAACTTACAGAAAAATAGGTGCTCGGACTATGGACAATCTTGGTATGCATGGAAGCATAGTTGCAAGGCCCTACAGAGCTTTCTTTAGCTGCCTTAAGAGATCATTCTTAATGAGGAAGCTCCTAAAGAACTGTAGGGCTCACAGGGTTAGGCAACAACTAAACAAGAATTTTTGGATTTAAAAAAAAATGAACTTAAGAGCAGATAAAAAAATTAGGGAAATTAGCTTGAAGTATCTAAGATTCACTGCTTAACTTATTCTGTCTATATTGATTTGCTTATCAAATACATTAAAGCTGATAAATTTGTAGACTGGACTATAATTAACACCTATCACCTGAAACAGACTGAGACTGGTGAATTCTTTAAAAGTCCTGTTATATCTGCTATTTCCACACACTAATAGGGGAAAATGTCATTAAATTATTTCTAACTGACCTTGTCAAATGAAGTAATTCCTTTGATGGTTGTAATTAAAGCATATACTGGTATCTTTCACAGAGTACATAAAGGAAATGTGTCAAGATCTGCTTTGACTAATTTTTTCAAAAATCTATTTATTCTTAGACTAACATTTCATATTTTCTTTCTTGGGAAAGACTTAAGTAAAATTTAAAAACTCCCTAATTCTGTTGGAACAAACTAGCAATGCCTCACATTCGTATTTTAAAGAACCTCCCCTTGATTTTCAGTTATTTGAATATTGCCTTTATGCTTTTTTGTATGAACCAGCAGTAGAAAATGTTTCCTGTGAATTATGATTACACAATAAGACTATTATTAACGCAACTCTGGTTTTCAGGAAAAATATAGTTTTGCTAGATTTACAATACAAAGGTGTTTCTAGGGTAGAAAAATCATATTTTGCTAGAAAGTAATACTGATTCTCACTAGAGCCAGAACAGAACAGAACAGAACATTTTGCCTCTGAAGGTCTCAAGAGACCCCTTTTTGAACAATTCCACTGGGTTTCAGTTTTAGTAGGCTGTTATCTTCTATAAGGCAACCATGAAAAATGGACAGCAAAATGATGCATAAATAGGCAGTCCTGGAAAAAGCACACAAAACCAGACGGATTTGAGCAACTCTTTCTGAAAATCTTTCCTGGAGCTAACCTGGATCTTTCCAACAAGTCTTGCTCTTAAAAATCAGCTGCAATATTTGCCACTTAAACTTTAGAAAATACACATCAATATGAGATAGAGATTAATATGAAAGCTTTCAGTCTGAACTACAGTGATCATCAATTAAGTATTATGGGGAAAAGTGTTCAACAACACTAACCCTGGTGGTACAACCATCAGATCAGATAACAAATACTGGTTTTTTGTCTCTGTCATAAACCTGTATTCAGGCCAACAGCACAGGAACACAAGCAAGAGGAAGACAGCTTCAGGATGACTAAGTACATGCACACAGTAACCTACCTGGAATGAGCACTGTCCTCTTGTTCTTACAATATGTATTTTGTGTGGGAATCCAGTGTACCTAATTTTCACTTTTGCCTTTGTTGTCCAAGCTACTGCTGCAAATTTCTAAATCGTGTAGTCCAATCTCTTTTCTTTGTCAGGTACCATAATTCCCAACTGCATGTTCTCTGCAGAGTATAGAATTAGAAATTATGTACTCTTCACTGTTTATATATTACTTCAAGGATTTGTAAGAAGTGTGATAAGTATATAATAAATGGCTTACTTCTCATGCCCTCACATAATTTAATTCCTGAAATCAGTGAGGCAGGCAGCCTTATTCACTTTATACAACAGTTTACTCTTGGTATAGTCTCAATAGAGGTATCAGAGCCAGAAGTCCAGAATCTCAGATTTGGCCAAATCTCTAATTACAGGGCAGTCTGAATAATCCACCTTCAGAAGTGCCCTATACAGCTCAGTTCCAGTTCAGCCTGGTTCGACAGGAAGTTCACCTGAATAGGTATATATCATGCCCAGCAGTTCCACAGGCACACTCTCCATATCACTGTACAAGTCACAAACAACAAGTCGACCAGATCAGCATGCCAGCAGAGCTCCAGCACCCGCACTCTCCCTCTAGCACAGTGACTTGCATCTGATGCCATTTTTTCCTTAGGCTGTCTGCACATTTGGCTTCCCTCTTCCACCAGCTGGGAAAGGTTACCAGCCAGCTGAAAAGACGTCAGAAGATCTGCACACACACATGGCACATAGGTAGAAAAAAGTACAAACAAGAGCCAGCCTTTAGCTAGGAATCATTGCTTTTTACACATGGATGTTCCTCCCTAGTGCTCAATCCCATCCATCCTCTGTCCATCCGCTCCCCTCTGCATTCTCACCCCATGACATTTGCAAGGTCAACACCTTGCTGAGTGACAAGATGGAGCACAGACTAATATAGAGGGAATTTTTTGTTCAGGACGGAGTCTGGTACATGCACAGATACAAATCAGAACAGATTGAACCACCCAAGGATGGCACAGAAATATTTCAGAAACAAAATTTGGCTGAGCTTCTGCCTGTGATTCAATTAGTCATCCAGGCTAATCTTTCATAGCAAAGCACAGCTTGTTAGACTAGGATCCAAAGTTCAACTAGAAAGCTGGATGAGCCAGGAATAGGCTGTCTTCTAATATATTGGGAACACACTTCTGTCCATTTCCTACTCTGACTGAGATGCTTGCCCGTTCACTTCTGATAGCATTCACAATCTGATTGATTTCCAAGCCAGTCCAGGAGGATGTAGAGTTACTTCTCTTTGTTTTATCAGGTAGGGTATAGTTTTAAAACCAAATACTATTGGCATGTTTTCATGGTTAAACCAGGGAATTCCCTAGGTAATCGTGACTGGAGAGGCCCCTCTGAATTTTGCATATTTCATCCTTTGTATAGAGCCCTGCTAGTGAACGACAGGGTCCCCTCATAAAGGAAAAAAACACAGAATGAATTCCTCTGTCTTTGTACTCTGTATGGCCAAGGAAGTGTTCTCTGGGAACTATAAGGACCTGTTCAGTGCGTACAGATGATGTGAATCTGAGACTGAGGAAAGTTGTTTTTACAACAACATCAAATTTTAGCTCCTTCCATGATCAAACTTTATAATATATTTTGTCTTCTGGGTAAATATATATCCAGCAGGACTAAGGCAGTGATTTTCCCCCTATATTTTGCACTGGTGAGGCCACATCTCGAATACTGTGTTCAGTTTTGGGCTCCTCGCTAAAAGAAAGACATTGAGGTGCTGGAGCATGTTCAGAGAAGGACAATAGAGCTGGTGAAGGGTCTGGGACACAAGTCTTATAAGGAGCAGCTGAAGGAACTGGGGTTGTTTAACCTGAGGAAAAGGAGGCTCGGGGGGACCTTATTACTCTCTACAACTATTTGAAAGGTTGTAGGGAGGTGGGAGTCAGTCTCTTGTGCCAGGTAACAAGTAAGAGGACTAGAGGAAGAAGCCTCAAGTTGTGCATGGGCAGGTTTAGATTGAATATTAAGAAAAAATTTTCACTTAAAGGGTTCTCAAGAACTGGAACAGGCTGCCCGGGAAAAGTGGTTGAATAAATACCACCATCCCTAGAGATATTTAAAAGATGTGTAGATGTAGTACTCAGGAACATGGATAGTGGTGAACACAGCAGTGCTAATAGTTGGACTGGATGACCTTAAAGGTCTTTTCCAACCTAAATGATTCCAGAAATTTTAAATTCTATTCCACCTACAGACACACACAAAATCCTAACTAGTGGCCTGTGCCAGGTCTTTCGATGGTTACGATATCAAAGGAAATAGTATCTAGACATTCAGTCAGATGCAGAGAAATTGTGGCAAAAAGCATGTCCACGCACTCAGGCCTCAGCATTTGAAAAGCCGAAGAGCCATCCTGCACCATGAAGGCATTCAAGCAGGTGGAAGTCTGTCAGGATGGATACTAGCAACAGATCTTTGTGGGATCCAGGCCCAGACAGAGCCTGAGGGAGCAGCACAGAAGGCTGCCCCTAGTGCAGGCTTCAGTAACAGTGTTCTGGTACAGCAGAACACATGGAGTAATTGAGATAATACAGCTGGTAATGGGATAGAGTAGCACCTGCTGAATGCTTTGCAAACAAGACTGATCTGAGAGAAATAGAAATTCAAGCAATATTACAGACACAACATGAGTTGTGGTGAAATCTCTGGAAATAATGTGGGAAGGCATCACAGAAAATTTTTAAACAGGGACTTGAAGAGTTTGTGTAGCAGCAGAGCTTACACAAAGTTGTCCCATGTCTAATAGATGGTATGGAAGAAAAAATAGAACATTAAGAGTGGAGAAGAAAGGCTATGGAAGTACGAAAAGAAAAAAAAAGTATGCTATCATGGGAGAACATGTAGGTGGAAATATGATCACTATTGTACACAGGAGCAGAGAAATGTTTAAATAAAACACGTCCAGCTGGTTTATACTGCTACTGTTTTTAAGTGAAGTGAAACCATTGAGACAGAAGCCCTGTTCTGTGTATTTAATCATTTCGCAGGGAGTGGGATGTTTGAAGCTTTGGGAAAATACATCAGAAAGAGATGAGAAAAAGATTCAAGGAAACAGCATGGGATTGAAGAAGATTTTAAATATTTTTCAGGGCAATAGAAGGCTGAATATATGGAGTGTGCAGTTGTCTTCAGAGATGGATGTCTTTTTAGTATGCTGTTAGTCAGCTGCATCTTTCAAGCTTGATTAATGCTTAATGTGATTGTCTTTAAAACCTGTCAGCATTTGGCATAGATCAGATAAGTGGCTGTGACAGAAGTGCAAATATTTGTACTGCAGTTTTGTATCCTGATGTGGTTATGATTAATAAGTTTTGCTTATGCACCTCCAGAGATTGTTTTGTAAATTATCCTGCTTGGATATATTAAATTTATATTAAATCAAAATGCTCAAATATGTTTTCCTATGGGTTTACTATTTTAAATAAATAGGCAGCAACATTGCTTACAGGACCTACCTGGAACATTTTAAAAATCATGCCAAAGTTGAACAAATTAAAGTGATCCGAAAGAGATCCAGCCACGGGAGATATCCCCTGATAAGGGTGGGAAATGGGAGTAAAAAATCATTAAAAACAATTCAGGAAAATAGAAGAGGAAAATAGAATTTTTCAGTCAAGCTAACAATAAATTCCAGATGCTGTAAAATGTAAAATTATCACAAATCAAGCTGTAAAAAAAGTTAATTATTTGGAGGTAGAGAAGAAAGGAAGAAGGAGTTGTTAACTAACGGAGTCGTGATGCACTAGAGAAGTTTTTTGCTATCACCTCTTTATCTGAAGGACACAAAACAATGGGGTCTTCCAAATCGGGTATGCTATTAAAATGCAAAGAGGAGAAAAGCAAAGCTTTTATTTTGCCTGATATTCAGGCAATCTCCTGTTACCATAGGTATGTAATGGATCTTGGTAACATCAATAGAGTCACCAACCATATTGTACTGAAACAGAAGCCAGGAGTTTCTCCAAAATCATGGCTAAAATTGAATTAAAGCAACTGAGGAGAGTAGCTGGGGAAGATGGCTAGTAGAAGATGAAAATATGCATTGATATTATTGATATTGATCAGATTACAGATTCTAATTAGAGGCTAGAGTATTAAAGGAGCCTTAGGGTCAGAAAGAAGAAAACTCCCCATTGCCTTTTAGCAGTAAGGCACTATGCTTTTTTGGGATTCAGTTCCCAGAGTGAGATAATTGCAACTTCCTGACCAGAAATGACATTTAATCCAATGGAAGTTTAAACTACTCATGCAAAGGAGACAGTGCAGGTAATGATGCTGTCCTTACTGGGTTTCAATCCAACTGTTACACTTCCAACTCTGATAGTAAGCTACTTCTTTTTCCTCTCCTACACAGGGTTTCACAATTTTCTCTCCTCTTCACATTGATTCTGCAGAAGACCGATTTCCTCCAAGGATTCTTATCTATGAATTCATATCCTTCCTCTTTGGAACGTACTTGCCTTCTCCCAGCCAGTTTTTTTCCATATGCAGTTCAGAGTCAACAAAAGGTGCAGGCACAGTATGAAAATGTTTGTTAGAATGAAAATGACAAAATGAGAGGAGACACTTGGCAATGATAAGAAAGGTCAAAATAAAACATATTCTATATCTAAAAATAAGGTCCTTATTAAAGCAAAGATTTTAAAATTATTCTTAAATTACTCTTTATCTCTGCTCTGCAGTGTAACGAGCCTGGAAACTTCCTTGCTCTCACATCTGGCTTGACATCAACTATAGACAGACGAAGAGTTTTACATAAATATTTTTAACACAAGTCCTGTCTGCATCTGATCTCCTCCTGTAAGTCTAGTGGATTTTTCTAGGTAGAACTTCAGATCATCATATCCTCAAAACAAACCTATGCATTATTCCAGAACTCCTCAAAGGACAATCTTCCTTTATCAAACAAAGAGCATAACCATTTGGATAGATATGTGTGGCATTTCAGATTGTTTTGGACCCTGCAAAGAAGTTTTGTTGCTTTTTTCAAACTGAGAACCATGAATGTTTGCATACAAATACAGCTTTGGAATGTAGCTACATTCTTCTGTATTTGCTGATTGCAAATAGTGAAACTGTATCTCAAAAGTTCTGAATTCATAAATTACAAACAGCCTGTCAGTAGTGATTATTTCTCCCCAGACAACAGAATGACAGCAAAGTTATTGTCTACATTTTAATGATCTGAAGACTAATAGATTCACAAGGAAACAAAATATCTCTATAAGCCAGATAGCCCCATTCTCTACTTTTAAGTTTTCAGACAGCAGATTATGGGCTATGAATTATCAAACCTTTTTCTAATTTTGGTGACTGAATCCTTACAAGTGCAATGTTCAGCTTCTGATTCTGCTGCTGTTTGTGTAGGTTTCAGTACATGTCATGCACTGAGAAATCTGTGAGGGGCTCCCTCCCCTCAAAAGGAAGCTCACCAGGTCAATGTGTTCTCAATTGCAAATTGAAAATAGCATCCCTGAGCCACCACATTAGGTTTTTTGTTTTGTTTTGGGGTTTTTTTTGTTGGATTGTTTGGGGTTTTTTTAATGAAACTATTTGAAAAAGCAACTTATCTGGTGAAAACTTAGAAGTCAAGTTCTCAGGCATTAAAGCTGTTAGGCATGGTCTCCAGATTCAGGATCTTGGATTTAGACACCTAAATCCTATCTAAATTCTATTGTGAGTTCAACACTTTCATATATTATGTTCAATTTAAGAAGTGATTTCAGGTATATCTTCTCTGTTGATCTTATTTTCAACTCTTCCTGGATTTCAGCACAAGCCATCCCAATATTCAAGTTTGAAAGTACTTTCATCTGTAGATGGATTGTCAGATATGCACAAGGATTAGAGAGTGGGTCTTTGTTGTGTTTATTTTTAACTTTTAGCTGTTATCTACCTGCTTCAGAATAAAGGAGCATGCAAAATACCCTTGAAATTCTGATATACATTCAATTTCTTTCCGAATATTTTCCCTACTGACAAGCAAGATCACAACATCTGGGAGAAAAAAAAAAAAAACTTCTCAAAAAATCTCATAGAACTATGGCATATGTGCACAGGAAATAAGGACAGAAATTGGAATGGTGCCTCATCTCAAATGCTGGTCAGCCAAGCATATTTTGGTTGCTCAGACAGAGGTAATAAGCAGTCACAATGAAGAGATGATCTTAAACCATAAAACTTACCTTTCTTCACAGTGCCTTAGGTGTCTCAGCCTTTAAAATGGTAAGGGTGATTTATCTGCAGTTCCGTAGCTTGCCCCTCACAGCTTTGAAGACTTTCACCTCAGCTGCCGTGGCAGTTTTCCCAGAGCCTCTGTGGTGATGTTCCCCCTGTTGTACTCATCCTGCTATTGTCTTGCTGTTATTCTCATGGCCTTGCATCTGCAAACCCCAGTAAGGCCCTCATGGTGAGTTTTCATTTGAGCTCACGTGGGTGTAAGACTTCACCCCTCCTCAACCCATCCCCTTCCTACTTCGTGGTTGTAATTTTTGGTTTATATTAGGGGACCAAACAGTACTCATGTACAAAGCTTTAACAAGCAGACATCACCTGTGCCTGATCAAAGCATGCTCCAAGCAGCACTAATAATCTAAGTAGGAAGAACCAAGAACTAGTTCCAAAATCCTTCCTTAAATCTGCCCCAAATTTTTTTTTTGCGAGCTTTCCCCAAAATTTAAGATTAGCTGAATCACCTTCATAAATGGAAAGACAATCAGTGGTTTCATCACTGTTAGTTAACTCTACTAATTATTTTTAATTGGAGGCACATGGAGAACAGAAATGTGACTTGAAACAGTCAGCATGGCTTCACCAAGGGTAAGTCCTGCCTGATCAACACAGTGGCCCTTCTATGATGGAGAAACTACAGCAGTGGACAAGGGAAGTGTTACAGAAGCCATCTGTTTGGAATTCTGTAAGACCTTTGACATGGTCCCCCATGACATCCTCTCTAAATGGCAGAGATATGGTTTTGATGGGTGAACTGTTTGGTGGATAAGGAATTGGATGGGTGGTCACATCCAGACTGTACTGGTCAACGGCTTGATGTCTGAATGGAAATCAGTGATGCCTGCGTCCCTAAGGGATCCATGCTGAGAGCAGCACTGTTTAATTTCATCATCAGCAACATAGATGCTGAGATGAAGTGCATCCTCAGCAAGATTGCAGATGACATCAAGCTGAGTGGTGCTGCTGACACATGAGAGGGATGGGGTGCCATCCAGAGGGACCTGGACAAGATAGAGAAGTGGGACCAAGGGAACCTCATGAGATTCAACAAGGCCAAGTGCCCTGGATTGAAACAAACCTCAGTGTCAATATAGGTTGGGAGATAAACTAATTGAGCAGCCCTGCTGAGAAGGACTCAAGGCACTGGTGGATGAGAAGATGTACATGATCCAGCAATGTGCACTTACAGCCCAGAGAGCCAGCCGTATCCTGGCTGCATCAAAAGAAGCCTTGCCAGCAGGCCAAGGGAGGTGATTCTCCCCCTATATCCTCCTTTTGTGAGATCCCACCTCTGGAGTATTGCATCCATCTCTGGAGTCCTCAGCACACGAAAGACTTGGACCTGTTGGAGTGAGTCCAGAGGAGGGCCATAAAAACAATCAGAGGGCTAGAGCACCTCCTGTGAAGACAGGGTGAGAGAGTTGATGTTGTTCACCCTGGAGAAGAAAAGCCTGACAGAGCTAAGGAAGACTCCAGGGAGGCCTTATTGTAGCCTTTCAATACTTAAAGGAACTTTTAAGAAAAATTGGGACAGGCTTTTAATATGGCCTGTTGTGACAGGACAAAGGATAAAGGTTTTAAACTAAAAGAGGAGAAATTTAGATTAGATATAAGGAAGGCATTTTTTACAATGAGGGTGGAGAAACACTTCAACAGAAAGGTGGTGGATTCCCTATGCCCAGAAACATTGAAGGACAGGTTGGACAGGGCTCTGAGGAACCTGATCTAGTTGAAGATGTTGCTGCTCATTGCAGGGGGCTTGGACTAGATGACATTTAAACATTATTTTCAACCCAAGCTATTCCATGATTCTGTGAAATTATATCATGCAGATCCATCTCAAGACTTCTTAGCAGCACAGGAAAATCTGAAGATTGTCACCCTGAAATGAGCACGTGAAAAGAGCAAAAGAAAGAGGCAGAGAGTGGTCCTTGGAAAGAGGGGTCTCACTGCTTTTACTGCCAAAAGTAAATAGGATGTTTAGGGTGAACGATTTTTATTGGGTTTTTTGATTTGCTTTTCATGAATGTGGTCCCCTTTCACTCCTCAGTAGTTAATCCCTTCCCATCCATCCTGACAACGATTTAATTTAATTTAATCAACAGGAATCCTGTTATTGCTTGACAGAGGCCTCCACAAAATAGACAGCTGCAACATTGCTACTTTTTTGCCCTTTTGATGTTTGGTTCTTCTACCCAGCTCTTTACTTATGCTGATTAGCTGGTATTTTGGACAGATACAATGGCACTCACTGGCAATAGGTCAGTGTATGGCAACAAACACCCATCACTGAAACACACTCTCAGAATGTTTCCAAAAACTGATCATTTGTGATTTAGTTTCCAGCAATTACTGACCAAAGTCCATCAATAAGTCATGGATGAATCATCCTGGATTGGCATCAGGAATTAATTACTATTTGTTGTTGATTATTAATTATTAACACCAATTGTTCACAAAGTCACTAGTAGTTACCAGCAATCACCAGTATATAGCACTAAAGATCATTCGCTTTGCCACTGTGTTTATTTGCAAAAAACCTTGATGTTTTGTACAGACAAATTCAACAAGTTTAGCACATGACAAGTTATTTATTGTCAATACATATGGACAGAATACTGCTACAGCCAAGGGATGTCCAAAGGCACTCTGCTTTTCCACTCAATCCAGAATCCCAAATGTCTAGATTTCTTCAGAATGGCATTTGCAACATGTACATTTGATGGCCTTTTCCAAGTATAAATTGCACACAAGCAGAAAAAACATGAAATGTCAAGAAAGAGATTTCTAGCAAGCACCTGAATTTCAGAACAATATTCAGTAGTTGCTCTTAAAGCCTTTCTTTATGATCTTGTAAATCATTGGTGCACAAGATAGTAACCAAAGACTTTGGATATATTCAGTATACATAATACCACTCCAAACGTCTGTGAGTGCTCTGTAAACTCTGGACAAATTTACCAAGGCAAATTACAAAAAGGATTGGTATAGAAAAATGAATGACAGTTATAAATATTGCATGGGATTGTTGATCTACAGAAGAATGCCACCTTCTAGTTCACAGTAAATCAGATTCTTTAAAGCATTTGAAGAATACCCAAACTGTTGGATGGATAGGCATAAGGATTTCTCACCCAAATAATCTTGCAATATCAGTTACCCTCCTGAGTAAAGAAAATCTGACAGAAATTTAATACCCTACAGTGTTATATCTGACATATATAGATGTAATCATATACCATTTTTCTCTGTATAGGGTCACCATTGCCTCTAATTAGATAGACAAAATTATTCCTCATTTTGAAATGCAGATTCTATTGTTGTTATGTTTTATTTGACATAATATCTTGTGATGACTGACATACATTATGTACATGTGTATTAGAGCACCACTCCTTGCTAATTATATATATTTATTCTTGCAGATTTGATTAAAAAAACCTATGAAAAATACTGGCAACAATCGAAATTTTGCCCCCATGAAGACATCACCCTGCAGCTTAACAAAATGAAAAATTGAGATGTAACAGAGGCTCTCTCCTCCTTATACTTCTCTTCAACACTTTTGTCAGTATCCTCTCATTTCTATTCAAAGTCTGTCAACATGTGGAGATAGAAAGTGATCTGGAAGTGCACTTCATAAGAAGAAGGAAACATATTCATGCCAAATGGCCCTCAGAGGGAACGCATCACCTGGGAGAGGGCATCTGGTAAGTCCAAATCAACTCAAATTTCTTGTCTGCAGAGATTCTCAAAAAATGCTGTCACATGGCAAGGGGTGAAGAATCAAAACCACAGGCACAAGTCCTGCATTACTGCAGGATTCGAGGCTTATTAAGATCAGTAATTCAAAATTAAATTCCTGTGCTTTTAATCTTATACTGTAGTACATCTCAGGCTTACACAATTCAGTTTAGGTTTTTCAAAACATTAGAAATATTGGTAGCACCATAAAGGCAATAGGAGGAAATCAGGGTTCCTGAGTCACTGGTACCACATAATCTGCAAAGTCCTTCTATTTAGTAAATAAGTTTGTCATGTACTAGACTGTAACCCAAACTGGAGCACATGGCTGCAGAAAAGCTGAGAAGTACTGATTAGAAATTGTCTTTTAAACAAAGCATTAGAAAGTAGTAAACATCACCTTCATTTTTGATTTTAAAAACATCACCAAAACTTACTGTGCAGCATATGACATCACATTCTTTGGTTTGGAAAAATAAATAGTAAAATATCTCAACAGTATTTTCAACTGCAGCAGAAACACTCATACGTCATTGTACAGGACTCTGCATTGACTCTGTAGATATGGCATAGAGTTAACTTCATCTGCCTGAAATTAAAAATATGTATTTTTTATGCCAGATTCCCAGTTGGTATATCAGGCATTTTGAGATCTGTGCAAACATTTATGTGAGGCACTGCCTGAATTATGTTCTTTATACCAAATGCTAAAAAACATGTTGCATTCATCTCAACAAGGACTGAAACAGAACATCAGCAGCTGAGCAGAGTGTGATAGAACTGCAGAGACAAAATAAAATATGCCAAGTAACAGCAGTGGAGTTAACAGTTTCCAATTCCTCCTTTTCCTTTGTCTTCCAGCAAAGCACAATTAGATCCTTTGTAAGCTTTACCTGGAATGTCTTTGACTAATTACGCCATTTCAGCCATGTGCTGGTTCTCTACTGCAAACAGAACTTTGGAAGGCAAATATGATTGGCAGCACCACAATGATTCAGTAATATGTGCTAAGAGGAAAATATGATAAACCGTTTACTCATTCTCAGTAAAATATATGTACCTTCAACAATTTATTAATGTGTACTTAATTACATCTGCATAAGTAAAGACACTAGAAATGTTAAAATAACTTACTTTAAGAAAAAAAACAGCCAAACAAAAAACACCAAACCTCCAACCACATCATGATATACAAATATTTCCCGGAAATTTTTGTTCTAATGATGCCAAACAAGCTGGATATCACTTTTTTTTTGCCGAGATGATGATTGAGCACTGGAACAGGCTCCCCAGGGAAGTGGTCACAGCACCAAGCCTGGCTGAGTTCAAGAAGCATTTGGACAATACTCTCAGGCACATGGTGTGACTCTTGGGGTGTCCACCAAAGGGCCAGGAGCTGGACTCAGTGATGGTTCTGGGTCCCTTCCAACTCAGCATATTCTGTGATTCTATGATTCTAGAAAACATTAAAAAGGATGGGGTGGTTGGACAGTAGATTGGTTGTGAATACTACCACGTTTACAAAGACATTAGGCAGCATGTATGCACTATGATATTACATCACATGTGATCTAATCACCTTTTACCATCGCTTAAACAACATAAGATATCATAGTTTTAACCTACTCAGAGTAGTGAAATTTTTCTGGCCTGAAATTATGGCACTCCAGTCTCCTAACTGGCTGTCTATAGTCTCAGGCATAAACACCTGCTATGACTATTTTATAATCTGCCTGTATGGAACAAACTGCCAAAGTGAAAACTCAACAAATAACATACTTCAGAATATCAAGGGGAGGTAGTTCTTCTCACCAGAGTGCCTAGAGGATCAATTAATGCAAACGTTAAGTTTCAAACATAATCCGATTCCCCAACACCAAAAAACTATTTAACCACACTTTGTAGCAACTACTGAAATGTTTTCAGAGAACAGCTCAACTTCAGGGCTGTTACTATGTGATTACACCTCCTCTGTCAGAGTAAGAACACAGACCCAGCTCCTCTGTTATTGCCACTGTATTTCCTGAGCTTTCCTTGGTCCCACTTTAGGATCTCTTGCCCTTTACTACTGGCCACAGCAGGTGGGAAGTGAAATAGAAAGAGGAAGGAAAATGGAAATCTGGATGACGCAAGATTTTCTAGTCTTCAGTCAGAGAATAAGTAGTGCCTCCAGGGTTAATTTAAGTTGATATGAACTATAGTGACCAAATAACAAACTTAATGGAAAAAAGGGTTCCACTTTCTAGCGTGGGTAGGGCTTTAATTGCATTTTCGTCTTTCTAATTTTACTCCTAGCAGGAAAGCTGAAATAATTGAAGGACAATCAGCCTTGGGGCTCTTTCTTTTCTGCTGCTTCTTAATAGTTTATTCAGGTTAATGAGGTGTGCCTCTACTAACCTTGATTGTAAAGGGGTTAGGGAACTAACTTGCCATCTACACACCAAGAAGAACTCCTTAGCAGAATCTAGTGGTGCTTTAGGAATCCCCTAATAATTTCTTTTTGACCTTGATCAACAGGAGTTTTTAACACTAAAATGTGTCTCTGTTAAGATAAGTTTTTTACTGCACATGAATGCACTACTCAAAAGTTTTTAAGTCCTGAAGGACTCTTGAGCTTTGTCTGAGTACCGCATTTTTCTTTGCTACCTGCCCTATTTAGTCTTCATTTCCTACTCCAGAGAAAGTTGTCTTTTACTTTGTTGAAGTACTTAATGAGTGTAAAAGACGTTTTGACCCTTAGGGAAGAAAACAACTTGCAAAGTTCAATATATTTTATATTGCACTACATTAAAGAAGGGTGTATGAATAAATATGCTGTCCACTAGCTCTGTAGTGCTCCTATTACAACTGATTGCAGCCTTCCTACTGCCTGCCTCTGCTGTTTCAGGTTGCAGAGAAAATCAGCACATTTTGAATGTCTAGCCAATCTGTCACTTCATCTTTGGTTTCTGCACATGAAAGAGAACAAAAACTGACATATATTTGCGAAGACATTATTTACCCTGAAGTGCATGTTTGCTCATTGGCTTTATCGGAGCCACTGGAAAACTGTGCATGTTGGGGAAGACATTCCTCTCACATCACTGAGCCACAGCCACAAAACAACAAAGGCCTCAAAGCAGAGAACGAAAGGCATCTGCCAACGCCATTGCAGTCAACCATTCCTCTGCTGCCCTGAGGAAACTAAAACATAGTCTATGTCTAAAGTAGCACAGAGGATGCTATTTCTTGCAGGATTTGTGTTCAGTACTAACAGCACCTCAGCAAGTTACAGTAAGGAGTGGGAAGTACCTCTGCAGATTTCAAGATTCTGAACATTGGGGTAGTGCATAATGATGTTGGCACGCAATAACACTGTCAGATAAGAGCTCACTTGTTCCTGCATAGACAGACGGTATGAAATAAGAGGCTTCCTAGTCTATACTTTTTGTGATTAACAGCCTTACTATTTGTCAGCTTATAAGGATACTTTTGCTATATGAAGACACAAAATGATGAAAAAACATGACTTTTGTTTCATGTTTTGTTTGTTATTGATAATGCTCATGGTGTTTGAGATTGCTTGGTTTAAAATGTTCATTATAAACTTCTACACTTTTGCCACTCACTAGGCTTGGCTGTTTCAAGAGTGTCTTTCTCAGATCATCTGTCCGACTCAGTCAATCATAATGTTAACAATATTAACATTAATCAACATTGAATTCTCAATCTATAACAAAGACTTGTAACTAAGTTCAGACATTACTTTGAGTATTTCATCCTCTATGATTCTGCAGATTTTTAAGTGGTGGCTTCAGTAGACAACAGATAAGTGATTCAGTGTAGCAGAGGCACGTCCTGCAGTTCAGCCATGTTGACCCGGCAATCCTTTGTGCGTGTACTTAATATTTTGACACTCTTTTCCATCAAATCATTTGATTGAACACAACACAGATTAGCGTTTATACATACATCTAGTTGCAGAATGCTTAATTTCACTGCCACACAAATTATCACCCAATTGTAAAACGTCATTGCTTGAGGTATATCACCTCTAGAGAAAATGGATATGCACATTCTGGAAAGGCTACCTCAAAGAAATTAAAATACCTTTCAGAATTTCATTTTTGTTGTGCTATCAATATGGAAATTTGGCTGGATTACACTAGTGTTTTTGCAGGTACAATGCCTTAAAGTATCCTAAGTGTTGTTCTCTTTCCGTTTACTTTTTGGTCCTCAGATGAACTTTGTGTAATTTTTTTTCAGTGTTGTTGCATAACATTTTAATGATCACATCCTAGTCTTGAAAATTCCCCCTAATCAAGTAAAGAAGGCCCAGAGTGTTTTCCAAGTCTCACACTAGGAAGAATTTCAGATACATATTTCAGACTCCCTATTCTCAGCATTAGTATTGGAAGTCTCGTTTCACATTTTGTCCCAGATACAATAGTTCTTTGAAAGGAAGATTGATACTCCTAGAATCTAGGTTGGAAGTTTTCTCATATACTTTAGCTACAATATCCCATGTTTATATTCTGTTTAGAGAGCATACATATGAGTGTTTAAAATTAATCTCTATTGTTTTCAGGCATCTTTTTGTTAAGGACAATAAATCATTTATCGACAGCTTCAGCTAACATGGACCTCTATGAATAGACACAAAATTTCTCATACTCATGGATTAAGTATGAGGTACTTAGCAGTTAAAATGTTAGTCTCCAGTTCTGATCATGCTGTCATCTGTATCATAACAAGCTTAGTCTCACACTTCCTGAGGACAACAAATTTACAATTTCTTTAATACCGTAATTTCATTCAGCTCTATTCATATTTGGATCCTGTGAACACAGTTCCACCAGAATACTCAAAGGCCTCTGAGCATCTACAGTAGGTACTAATTTCCCTACATTGCTCATGACCATGCCTGGGAATCATTAAAAAAAAAAATCATAAGGATCATATTTTATATACAAGTACAAGAATGCTGGTAGAAGCCTTAGCCTTGTATGACCTGCTTGAGCACCTTGTGTCTTGGAATATTATTACTTATACATATAATTTACATTTTTGTTTATGTTTTGCCTGCTTTTCAAAGCTACTTGAAGCCTATAGTCATGCTCTTCCACAGCATGTCCACGAATCAAAACATAGCCTGTCAAGACTCACTCTCTATGCTGTCAAAGGTGTTCTTTATTTTCCATTGAAAAAAAGTCAGGTGCCAAACAAATCCCAGAAGACTGTGTAGAAACGGCATTTCCTAACAATAAAGTTTGCTCTGTTTCTTAGGGTTACTGGCCAAAATCTGTTGATACCAAATATTTTTCCAAAGTTGATGCATCCACCAGAAAAAACATGTAAGAATGTCCATGTTTAACTGGTTAAAAACATTCATATCTGTATATATATGTATTTTGTTGTTTGGAGTGAATAGATAGGAAAGAAGTATTCATTCTTTTGTCTGTAATGACTGATATGTAATGTCATCTCTCTTGGTTCTTCTGCTTTTTCTGTGATTTTGAGGGAAGAGGCATCTCTCCCTTTTTTCTCTTCTTTTGTTTTTGAGTCTAGAATTTTTCAAGGGTCTTGTAAATAGGCTTCTCCTCCTCTATTCTGTTCTCTTTAGAAGGATTCTCCACATCCTGGAACACATTTCTGATATTTTCTTCTGTTGTTTGAATTTTCTGCTTTCTCAAAAGTTGTATATTTTAATGAATTATACATTTTATTTTATGCAGTTTTAGGAGCTGAAGCTTTAGACATTTGTTATTTACCCATGCATTTCTTTCATATGCTTACTCAGTGGGTCTTACTGTAGTAAGCCTGAATGTAAGGGAAATCTTCAGTTTTTCCCACTTATCTGACACTATCAGTGTTTCTCCTACAGTACTAGTATTTTCTGGGATTGTGGTGACTTAAGTACTGATCTCCAACTTTGTCCAAAACTGTCCATTATTCCCCTGAGATTCCTTATCTGCAGTGATACTGTTGTTGTTCTTTGTTCATGTTATGAGCATAAATTGTTACAACTTACTAAAAGCTGTTAATGCATTTGCCTTGATTTTTTTCAAATATGAGGCAGCTCTTCAGCTTGTGGCATTTCTCACAAGAAGCACAATTTACTGGGCTAATTTCAGTCTTCAGCTTTTCTTTGCCTGTTAGCTTAGGGTTTTGCAATTCCTTGTCTGATCTGTGCCTCAGTTACCTCTCTAATTTACCAGAAGGTCTCACCAGATTTAAGAATTTACATATTCATGTATGTTTTCAACTTCTTTTTATATTGTTTTATACACATCACTTATACATCTTTTTAAAGCATGGAGTTACTATGTGCAGTTCAAAAATACAGTCTCAAAAAGGCATATTTTTCCATAATTAATGGAAAACAATGGAAAAATCAGGCATTTCCAAAACAACTGTTATCAAAACTATTTTCAGACTGCGCCTTAATTTCATTTTTTTGCAAGAATAATATGCTCAATTTTTTTTCAGTTATTTTCCATGGGTTTGCAGGTTTTAGGTGTGATGGTGATTAAACCTACTCTCTTCTTTTGTGCAGAAGCTTTTATTCATCAGCAATTGCCAGAGCTGAGTTTAATAACATTCTCTTCATTCACTGTCTATATTGTATCAATATGCTCGCATTGCTGCAGATGAACCTCTATGCCACAACCAATTCAAATGTCTTATGCAAGAGTCTCTTTGTCTTACATTACAATTCCCATGGCTCCTGCACTGTTATCTACTGGGAAAAAAAAACACAAAAGACAAACAAACAAACAAAAAAAAAACAAAACAAAAAAACCCCCTAAGAATTGTGTTGTGAATCTCCCTACACATTTGCTTTGAATATGAGTTCAATCAGAGGAAGCCAAAATTCTAAATTCTACCTTTCATGTTCATAAATGCATCTTCCTAGATAGGTATTTTTATGGGGATTAGTATGAGTATATTTCCTGTGCTAGCCAGAAACAAGTCTCTATGGGAATCTCTTTCAGTCCAAAATCTGAAATCTTGGTGTTTCCTCACTTTGCAATAGTATATGAGAGGCATATCTTGTCTTCAGCTTGCTCTCAGTTCTCTTGCTCTCAGTTCAGTAAAAGAAGTTGTGGTCCCAAAGTACAAGCATTTTGTGACCCTGTGAAGAGGGCAAATTTTGAATTTTGCCAATTGTGATGGTTTGTTGTAAAAACAATTTTGCTGTGCAAAATAGTTACTTTTCTTCAAAGTACATTTCCTCAACATTCTGGCAAAATTCACAGAAAAGCCATAATTCCATAATGTTAACATTGAAACTAGTTTTCTTCTATGTAATAAAATAGTAAGACTATTATAATAAAATAGCAAGACTATTATAGTGTACTGTGTCATCACAAAACAACAACAACAAGAACAAACCAAACCAAAACAAAAACCACACACACATACAAAAAAACCCCCTCAAACCAACCAACCAAAAAACAAACCAACCAACCAACCAAAAAAAACCCACCAAAAAAGCACCAAGAAGATCAACCATTACTTCACTGAACTATCATGATCTCTGGTACATTAATTTTTTTAAATTAAAAGAACTAGGAAACTTTCATTGATGACTGCCCCATCACAACAGTGACACTATTTGACTTACAGATTTGTTCCCCTTTTAGTTAGTAGCAAACCAGTTCAGTCACCTTCCAAGATGAGCTTTGTCAGAGCACCCCAAAACCTTCCTCACTCATGCAGTTGTTCTGTTAGCACTGTTGATTCAATTTAGCTTGACTCCTCAAAATAGGCTGTCTCTATTTGCTTATGCTCAGAATTGTGGACCAAAAATACACACGTGATCACAATTATTTCATCTGCAGTTATTGCCTGCAGTTTAAATCCTGGTCTACAAGAATTGGCAGAGGTTTGAGTGACTTAGGCAGAGCCAAAGTTCCACATGCAGGTGTGTCACAACAATACATTTAATTTTTTTCTGAAACCTCCTCATCCGAGGCATTGCACACACCACTTTCCACATTAAATAAATTTTAATTGGTCAAAATACCTGTGCATCTTGTGTTATCTTCTTGAAGATCAAGTATGTTGGAAAAATGATGGACATTTACAATGATGTTTGAAGTACAAAATTTGGTAAATATTTATAAACACAAGGTTGCGTGGGTAATCCTTATATCAAATCCAGATGAACTCTCATTCAGTAAACATGGAAGAAATTTCTTAAGTTCGTTAGAGAAATTTCTAACCTCGTTTCCTTAACACTAAAAATTAAGAGCACCGTAAATGTACGGAAAGACTGAAACACTGCACTCTCATCAGTTTTCAGTTACAAAGGTAATGAAGTAGAAAACACCATGCAGTTGGGGATTTACAAGCCTAAGAAGATCGGTAAATAAAATCAACAGATTAGCCCAATATTACTGAATCCTGCCATTTAAAGTCCCTTCTGGTGGACTTAACAGGCAATATATATCAGTTTTAGAAGAGGTGTTGGAATGAGTCGCATCTAAATCAGGAGGAGCACACAGAATCAAGCAGGCTGACAGAAATCTATCTTTTAATTGATGGCAGCAGTGCCTGCAGATTTTGGAGAGATTTATGCCAGGACCCAAGGAATATAGTATTCCTCTTGAATTAACTAATTTTTGCAATCAATGTACTGTGAGTGGTACACTGCTGCCAGGAAAGATTTGTGGCCTGCCTGAAGTACCAATTATCTTCTATTCTCTGCAGTAAAATTGTCTAGTAATGTGAGTGATAGCAGCAAATTTTACACATCACTGATGATGGAATTAAATGTACACTCCATCATGTCTAATAACAAACTTTGTAAATAACATAAAATATAACACAAAAAGGGAATCCTTGGGATTTATCCAAGAAAATCTAATTTAGTATTTTTACTTGTTTTTTTTCTTCCAATGATAGTTCCTATTGCAACTGACTTTTCAAACTTAGGTCATTCTAGAAAAGAGTATTATTGGGAGAAGCTAATTCTGTTCAAATAAAATATAAGCCAAGAAAGGATAATCTAAAACCAGCCCAGTGTGAATTGAAAATTCTACCTAAACCACTGCTTTAAATCTAATCAGAACTCACTCTTGGCATGTACCATAGGAAGTCTTTTGAATTTTCTGTGTTCAGTCTGTGTTCCAGATACTTGCTAAGTCCCAGTCACTGGCTGTGTGACTCTCTCATGTGATTCTGTCTCATTCACTCTAATCACAGTGCGGGAAAATAATGGATTCTTAATACAATTGATGGCTTCTTTCCTGACAGGTTCAGCTGATCAAACTGTCTGAATAACTCTGCGCAAGCACTGATTTACTTTAGAAATATTTCTTTCTAACTAAGCAAAAGTTACAGGTATTTGAGTGAAAAGATAGTAAATAAAACCGCATTTTTTCCCATTTTAAAAAAAAAAAACGTTCTGTGCCTAAAAAAAGGAGGCTGAAATGCTGAAGACAAAATGTAGGTCAGACTTTAAAATGGCATGGAAATAATCATCAGTGAGGCACAGAGAATGAGCAAAGTTTACTTTGAGTATTTGAGAAGCTGGAAGCATTTGAGAATTGTTTCTGGAGTGTACCCAAAAGAAAAATTTACTAAGGTCTTTAAATATGCTCCTGAGAATCAATAGGCCATAAGGGAATGCATCAGAAATGCCCTCAGTCCCAAGAAGAAATTTTCAAGGGCTAACACACATAAACACTCAGTCATTTGGAAGTTTATTTTAGAAAGCAGATGATTCCACAAGTCAATTTTTGTGTGTGTCTGTGTTTATCAGCAGTGAGATGGTTCTAGCTTTGGCTGTGACAACTATAATTTTTGTGTACACAGGGGATTATTTTATTTAAAAAAATAAAATAAAATCTGCAAATACAAAATCTATGTTGAATTTTTAGCCTGACTAGTGTCATCAAATATCAAAGATTTTCATGTACATGTTGGAATAATATAGTCCACTACACAGCTTGCTGCACTACATCCATCCCAGTTTCTCATTTTCAATATTTCTGTCTTTCATTGCACATCTCTTGGCTCAGCTGCTTGTAAATTGCTACAAGGTGTCCCAATTCAGACATGAAGCTGTAGGTGAGAATCTGAGGTGAGAAGAGAGTAGAACTACAGCTGTGATATCTTATTCATAGGCAGTATCCCTATGCATACTATTGAGGTGCACTAGCTAAATTATAGTTACACAAATAATGGTTTTCTTGGTTTTAAATGAAACACAATGTTTATCACAGTGCAGCAATACAACTTTTATCTTGACAATTGCCCTCTGCCTTCCTACTAGGCTCAGGCAAGCAGGTTCCATACTTCAGCAGTCAGAGGAATCCTCTTCTTCAGAGGAATCCTCTTCTTCAGATGAAAACTTGGAATGAGCAGAATATGCAATGGGAATCACAAGGGGATTGTGATCTCACTTGCATCTTACATCCATGTCACTTGTGTTGTCCTTGGAGGTTATGGAGACACAGGAGCAGATTAAGCAGCTTAGAGGGAGAAATTGGTATCTGACTTTTAGGTTCAGGTGAGGTGAAAGCTCCTTTCCCTGGACTATGTTACTGGAAGTGTTCATAAGCCAGTTTGGGGGGAAAAAAAATGATCAAAAACTCTACACATTAGATCAGGAATTCAATTACTGTAAGATGAAGTGAAAATAAAAGGAAAGTCTACACCCGATTTTTACTGGATGCACTGTCCAACTGGTATAAACTGGGTGTTAAAGTGAGAATGTTCAGGCAGTGGCTTCTCCTTTAACACTGAGGATAATGGAATGGAACACATAACCTCTTCAAAAGAAAGAGCCAGGGCTTAACTTAAGAAGACCCTAACCTCTGTTTCAGCTGAACCTTCCATAAGGAAAAAGGATGTAAATGCCTCAGAAAATATGTTAAATGCATTTGCAATCCTAGTGGCACTACTTGCAGGCCAAAAATGACATAACCAAATGATAAGTATCTTTTTCAGCTGCTCAGTAGGTGACTGTGCATCTTGAGATCAATTTAAAGTACATTGTGGAGCCCACTGACATCTTGCAACTGTGATAGATAACAGTTGATAGTTTCTTAAGTAGGTCTCCTATTGTAGCTGTTACCTGATTTAACCTTCCCCAAATGTAAAAAAAAAAAAAAAAAAGGTAGAAAACACTTCTTCAGCAAGGTGTTGCAAAAGCTTTATTTGTTGTGACAACCTGACACTATTGAGATTGTGAGGAGTGAAAATGTGGCAGGAAGTGTGGCCTAACAGGCCATCGCATGCTTTAAGCAGTGCAGGAGAAAAACACTGTAGTTGGCAACATCCAACATTTAACAGAAAAATCACAAAGGATTAAAGCTGATCCATCCAGGAGACAAGGTCACTCACATGAAAATTAGTGTCTGATAGAGATTGAGCATGTTGGGCAAGGGACAGTACTTTCCAGTCCGTTGATACAATCAAGTTCTTCTTACTAGTATTGATGGAAGAAGAAAGGCTAGATCTTCCTCTCCTCTGAATGTTCTGGAGTCACTTATGACAGAGCTGATTCTGCAGCAACTATAGCTACTATGAATTAATATGAGTTACAGGCAGTGAAGAACCAAGAACAAGAGACTACACGTGCACTGCACACCTAGAGACTACAGAACTCTGTTCTAACTCACCTTCAACATCTCAACATCCAGACGGGTACAGGTCACAACCAGCCTGGGGAGACAAAGTAACAGCATGAAGAGACTAGTAGCACCTCCCTCTCTTTTGTGATGACTCAGGTGTTGGACCTTGTTTTTTTTAACATGTTTCAATGCAGAATTTCACAATTCCTCGCTCCTAGATCAAGATCTGTTCTTATGTATTCGGTATGACTGAGTTCAGGCACCTCTTGTGGTGCCCTGTGTATAAGCTGTTATTTAACAGTGGTCATAGTGGATCAGACCAAGGTTCCACTTGGCCTAGTACCCCCTCTCCTGCAAAGCACAATGGCACCTGTCATGGGAATAGTAAAAGCACAAGGAAAGTATGCAGTGTCCCTTTGTTACAGCACTCCTTTTCCTTCAGTGATAACAGCCTTCTGTGTTTAAGGTGGTGTTCATATATTGCATTTCCCTCTCAGACTCACGGAGCACAAACACTTCACAGCTATGCTAGCATCCTGTTAGGGAGGGAGGGCACTGCTGCCAGCAAAGAGGGAAAAGAGGACAACTTCCAGCTTCAGCCCTCCCTTCTTCTGTGGCTGGGGCAAATGGACTTTGAGGTTGAGGAGAAGCTGAAGCACAGCTAGACCAGGCAATATCATGTAAAGCCAGGAATGGCCTTTACAGGACTTCGCACAGAAGGCATAAGACTAGTGTAATTCATACTGCAATAGCTCTGGTGCCTATTAGTGTGGATTGTACTTGACATCACACATTTCTCCAATTATTACACTGTGTATTGCTTGTTCCCATTCATTACTTCAGAAGTGGCAGAAAGTTTCTTAGAATACAAAATATGTAACCAACAGTTTTGCATATGCAGGTCTCATCAATATATATTGATTTAAGTGATTGTGATTTAAGGAAATTATTATGAATACTCTGCCTGTTGCATAGACAGGTTGTGACCTTTTCTCCTACAGTACTGGCAAGATGTTGTGTTGTTGGATTTTTTTTAGTCCCAGTCTGACTATTCACCTTGGGCCTGAGTTATAGATGTAAAAATCATGTTGCTGCAAGTATATAACTGCTACCAAAAATGCAGTGAACATGTAAGATTTTTATGGCACAGTACTGAATCCCTAGGCACACACAGTTCTGGAGGTAAATCAAGCCAGGGATACAGACAAGGTTTCAAACAAGAGAGGAATTACGGAAAAGGAGAATAAAGAAATCATAGGAACTTACAAAACACTTAGTGAGAAGACAGAAAAGGGAGAAAGCATGGATACTGTGTAGGCCACAAGGCTTTGTATGGTTTTTGCTCATTCTTGCCTTTGTTATCTTGTATTAACCTCAACATCTTTTAAAGGCTTTAAGTCAGAAGAGAATGACACAGTTACTGTGGAATAAGGCGGGCTGGAGGCAATTACATGCTGTAAGCTGTGGTAATTTAATGAAAAGTCTTGTAGGGACTAGGACTTTCTCACTTCTGTAATAATCATCAAACCAGTACAAGTGTGTCTATGAGTGTTTAATTCATCTCTCATTTCACAATCTCATGTTCTTCTGTAGTTATATTAGCTAAAGTAATATGGAGATGTAGGTTACCTAGAATACTGATTTCTGATACAGATGACTAGCATGTTCTTGATGTAAAAATTATTTCTCTGCATAGAGAAGCACTTTCTTATCTCATACTGCATTTGTACATAAAGTTACAAGATGCACCTGAGCAGAAAAATATTGATTAAATTAGTCAATTCCATGCTTCAGAGTATTGGTGTTACTCCAAATTACATTGTGAAGCAGTGGCCTGGGGACTTATGAATCAGGTATGTGATAATCTTGTAAAAGTGCCACGTCACTAAAGTTTCACATCTTTAGCCACACTGGGAATAAAAAGGTCTTTTCCAAGGAAATAGTTGATTTTTACTTCTCTGCAACTATAAATGGCATTTGGACACTGTGAAAACTCCACATCCTATTCTTATGTGGAGGTATTAAAGGACTGAATGAGCTTTTGGTGAAAAACAACGAAATTATTTTGAAAGGCTGGGTTCTCTGAAGAAAGTCATTGAAATTAAAGTCCTTACCAACTCCTATTTGCCATGAGGAAAGAGAATAAAACACTGTCATACAATGTCCATCACTAGCCAATATGGAGTGCATTTGGAATTCAGACTTTCCAAGCAAGAAAGAAATTTAACATATACTGAAAATCAATAAAGGAAAGTTGCAAACAATTTCAGATGTCTTTTACTGGAAAGTTTTACTGTCTGTTTTTAACCATTTTAAACAAAGGAGGCTATTCACTCAAACTACAGAGAATTATCCATAGTATCCATGTGAAGTATCAAGGACATAGTCATTTAAGACCTGTTTTATTGGGGAAGGAGAATTACATTCAGTGACCATAAAATATTAATTTGCATATTTGAGGTAGTGAACTACTGTGGTTGTTTTCAGATTATGATAATCCGTGAATGCAGTCTGGCAGGGAAGTGTTACATTTGTTCTTGCCCTGACTGTCCAGAAAACATAATCTGGTTACAGTTATTTATTTATCCTGACAGTAGTTGGTTATGAACAGGTCTCAGTTTGTTTCACCTTCCACTTTGAAAAATAGAACATGCACACCCAGGCTACATGGAGGAAAACACAGATCATGGATTCTGCTACATCATCTGCATTTTCCTATTCAGTATTTTCTAGGTTCTGCGTGTTAATTTTCTAGCTATTGACTTTAAATGAACCTAATAATTTTTCAACCTTCAAAGGAGGGTTGCCAGACTCACCAAGGACAGATTTTTAACAAGACCACTAATGGTCCATATCCAACTGCAAGTAAACAAGTGTTTACTTACCATCCAGTATCTGAAATAGATCATCATTACACAAAGATTTGAAAACTGAATCAAATCTGCATCAAAATGAGGTCACAGTAGTTTGTAGAAAATTTTATCTCGGATTATCTCTTTCTCTTTTCCAACTTAATTTATGGCCACTCATTAAATGTTACAGTGCATAAAGGCTTTTTGGCATGGATTTTAATAACCAAGTGAACTGTTTTATTCCTGATTGTCCATATCAAGAAATGAGATCTGCTCTAGGACTTCACAGTGCAAATACAGTAGGCTGTATTTCTTCTGGGCATTTATGACCTTGGGTGGTTGAAAACACCTTTAAGCCTCATGTCTGACTGTAAGTAAAGACTTAAGTGAAATGCCAGAACTTCTGCCATTTGCCATCACTGAAAAACGACTTGGAAAGGAGCAATAAACTTCAGCTTTTCAAGCAGAGCAGAGAATGCCCACTTTCACTGCCAAACTCAGCCAGCAGAGAATCCCAAATTTCATGTTTCAATTATTTTCTGGTGGTTTTGGTACAAAACTAGGGCAACAGACTTCAAAAGGCGACTCAAAAGTAGATTGCACTCGTTCATACAGAACTATGTAATTTCCTCTTATTTCTAATATTTAACTGTGAAAGTTCATTTTATTTCTCATGTCTTAAGTGCCTTATTACAGCATTCAGGATCATGCTGAAAAGGATATCACCCTTAGGACTATTAACAGTGCTACACTTTCCCCTTCTCCTCTTCTTTCCCCCTGACTTTTGCTACTTTTTACCCTTTTCATTTTCCTTCCTGCAGAAATTTCCCATCTGGGTTTCAAACATAACACTTTTTCCCATTCATTTCTTTAACAATTAACCATTAAATGTTCAAATTTAAATTTTACTTAGCATTACTTCCAAAAGAGACAAATAAACAACCACTGCATTCATATTTCAGAATTGTTTCACATTGGATGCTTACTGCTGAAATCACCATAATGTCAAAAGTCTGCTGTCAGTTCCTTTTAGAAAACCTATCGGTCAAAATAGATGAACTAAAAACCACTTAAAGGTGGGGAAGAAGGGAGAACAAAAGCAAAACCTTTGATACAGCAGGATTCAGACTCCTATTAGAGCACCTGACACAGCTGTTTTAGACTTCATTAGGCACCTTTCAAGTGAACAGAACCACTGACATTGCTGAAATGTTCTGTCCTTTCACTGTTATATTTCTTGGATTTTTTTTCCCTTGGAATTCTTATATTTATAGTAATTCTGAAAGAATTTCCAATGTCATCATCTGGAGGTCCTTAATCACCCATTAAAACACAAAATTAAATTTAAAAAATTCCTTCCCAATATGTTTTTCTGCCAAACCTGCTCTTTAGCTCACTTAATCTCTCCATTTTTCTAATGTTTTCCCACCTAGGTATGAAGAGTAAACAATTCTCCCTACAGTGTCTGGTAGGCTGTGCAAGCCAAGCTCTTTCAGGATATCAACTCTGTAATAGGGCTAGCCTGAAGCAGAGCAGTGCATTCACCTGGCTCAGCTCATCCACACTTGCTTAGTTCTGCATATTTGCATTAGCGCAGCAGTGTTCCTGTGCTAATTAGTGCTGCCACTCAGCACAGCTAAACTGGCTACAAAAAAATGCTGACTCCAATCTACTGCTTTTTAATTTAGAACTATATGATAGCTATTCAGGTCTCTGTGCAGCACTGCACTGCACAGTGTACACATACTCTTAACATTCTCCTGTACAGCATGTTATCCTCCATGACCATACAACAGTTCCTTCCTTGCACTTCTTCCAGATTGGATTACCTCTTTTCAATAGGAGTGACCATGGCTGTAGTCCATCGAGGAGTGATCAGCAGAGCCTTGTACAATGGCATAAGTTCTCTCATGCCTCTGCTGGAAATATCATCTCTAATACCTATGAAAAATCCTCCTCAGTTGCCTAATAGCCATCTTTCAATAAACTGAGTAATATTGCTCAAATCTGAGGCTGGCAATATGGAAGAAAGAAAGAAAAATATCCATCCATTGTTATCTCTTCCTCTTCTCTTTCCTTCCCCTCTCACCTCTTACAGAAGCTGCCTCCTTTCCAGCAGTTACGTGTATAGCACAGCCTTTAGATGGAGTCATTGGAGGCAAAAGAACAAAAGGCAAGTGGGATTTAAAAAGGCAGTACAACCATGGACATACTGGCAGCAATCATCTGACAGGCTAGGTGTGGATTTTTCTCCCATTCCTGTTTCCCTTCATTTTCAGGGATGACAAGATAAGATGCGAATGGACAATATCACTATATAAGCACCATAGCAAGACTAGACTCATCTTTATAGAAAAGAAGGAACACTTACTGGTGATGGGAAAGCTGTCATGGGTCCAGGCTGCAGGCAAAGAGAGAACTTCACTAAGGTTATGCTGCTGAGACAGTCAGGTGCAGGATTTGCTAATGGTGAGAAAAGAGGCCTGCGAAAAGAATCCCTGAGAAAAGAGAGAGCAAAAAGAATCCAATGATGTAAGAGTGGTACAAGTCAGATTCACAGGAAGCCTCAGCACGGAGAAAGGGTGGAAGATCTGGGAATAGGATGAAGCCTGATGAGGTCATTGTTATGTTTACCACAGCTTAGGGTGCAAGGAGTTTGGGATATGGAGACTCAGGCTACACAAATTATCAGAGCATGTAGAAAGTAAGAAAAGGCTGAACTAGTGTCTTTTATCTCATCTGTCATTTAACATGCTATAGTTATCAGCAGTAAATTCTGTACTGGTCCCTAAACACATATCATTGTACTTCATTTAAATGCATTTATTACACTTCTGTTATTCCAGTTTCCCACAAACCTCTCAGATGGAACATCTTCCCTATTCTGTTCCACTGGGCACAGAATGCCTATCTATTACAATTCATGGTCAGAAACTGATACTGGAAAACTAGAAGATAAGGGTTTGGAAGAATTTCCTCTTGATGGGAGGAATCATTACCAGCAGAAACTGCCAGAAAAACAAGGTTTCAGAAAATGCGGTTGTTATGGTACCTGCATGGAACATAAGTCACATCAATTACTACAAAAGATTTGAACTTGTGGTCTTCATCTTCCATGTAATTAACCTAGCCCCTGATTTCTAGCAGTAGGCTATTAAATTACCCTGAGCTAGAGAATATTTAACTGTGTATACAAACCACATGAGTCCTAAGAGAAGGATCTGATAAAAGGAAATTGACTTTTTGTAACAAACTGCATTTTCCAATGAAAAAAAGATCACACTCAAAAACAATACCACCTGATAAACTGTAACTGTAATTTGAACTCAGAAAAGAAATCCTGAGACCAAGGTCTGAGCATTTTTCAGGGAATGGTTATTCTCTGCTGATCTCTTCCAAACTAAATATGATCAGTAACAACAGTTCCATTTAGCATTAACAAGAATTATTATGCATATGTGGCATAAGCATTTCTGGTGTACCATGGCATTTGGCTGAAAGCCTGATGATATTTTCTGTATTTATAGTGCAGTGTGTGAACATTTTTTTTCTATCCTTCACACTTTAAATTATTCAAGCTTTATGTCTTGGCCCTGGAAAGTAGTGCTGTCCTGGGCTGTCATCCAAGAAGGGCTTCTTAAAGGACTAACAAGTTTGGATTAACTCTGTAATATATGAAGTCACTTGATTATTCCAGAAAGAGAAATAAAACAGAATTCATATCACTTTATTTTCTCAATAAACTTTTCTGGTGGAGGAAGTGCTTGCTGGTCAGCACAGGAGAATTTAACTCCCACAGCAAGTGAATCACAGGCACCTAGAGAGATGCACTTTCCTGCCTTATATTATTGGATTGTTTCAGGAGGAATAGGAAGTATACGTGCTCCAGAGAATCTTTCCTCAGTATACTACTCGGTTCCTTTCGGTCCATTCTGACACTTTGTTACAGCTGCTACCACCACGAGCTTATGATTTCTGTGCTCAGTTTGTTACAAATATGGGAATATAAAGGTAAATATGAAAAAACAAAGTAAGAAGCATGGGCAAGGGAGATGCTATGGGTAAAAATTTTTTGTTTACATTCGAACCACTAAGAAACTCTTATGAGATAAATTAAAAAATGAAAGACATAAAACAACCAGCATTTTTTCAGATTTTCACTGGTTTAAAGTTAACTGTGTTTTGAGGCTATGAACTTCTGATCAGTATCTTCCTGCTAGAGCCTTCTGCTGTTCATTCAGATATGTGACAGTCTATATTTGTTCTCCATATCCTAGAGCAGAAGTCCCAAAGAGCAACATTAAAACTTCTAGACACACCTTCTTATGACTACATTCCACTCACAGGGATCATCTGACGGACTGAATTATCTTTTATTTAGTAGAACTTGCAGATCTGGTAGAGAGAATGAGTTCCACTGTGAGGAATGAGACAGTAATAGATATACAGATCTCCTGGTGGTAAATGCTCTCTCAGAAACAGTTCTGACAATGGAACACAGCCATAGAGCACAGCCCTGATGGTGGGATCAGCAAGGTATTTTGAATGAAAGTCATATGGAAGCTGCAGCTAAGAACCATAGTTCAAAGTCTGCTGCAGGAAGAACTATGAAGGATGGGTGGGGTGTGGTGAAGCAACTATAAGGCTTGGAAGCCAAAAGAGACTTAGCCCACATTAGTTGTCAGAAGGTTCACAAATGAGGACCTAAGGTGCTTGATAGAGGCCTGCTGGGATTTGGGCTGTGATTTTAGGCATATTTTCAGAACTTTAAAGCAGTGAAAAGGAAAGTGGGATCATTTGTCAAGGGACTGTGGGATGCAAATGAAAATCTTGGAACACAGAGGCCGTATGCCTTTTTTAGAGGGCTGTGCTGAACAGTAAGTTAGCCTCCAAGTGAAGGGTGAAATATTGTCACAGAGGTCAAGTATGGAAGTGTAAAGGCCTTGGCTCTTGCTGTGCATCTAGCTAAATTCAAATGAAATGCACATTCCTAGCTGATGTTGTATTTCATATTATCTTTAGATTTAGAAAATTAACATGAAAAGGGTGCAAATCCTCTATGCTGTACAAATCATAATTAATTTGACATTTATCACTGCCTCTTTTCCTAAACTATTATCTCAGTTGACAATTACCTTAGTGCTGCTGTTTGACTACACATAGTCATAAGTATAATGTCTTTGAACACCTTCCGTATACCCTGTATGCAAGCAAATCATGAACATCAGGGGTAGAGAGCCAAATTATTATAGGAATCTTATCTAATATCTCAGAACAGATGACTAACAGGCCAATATAATCCTGAGGTTCTTAATATATCTAACAGATACACAACACAGCTGTCTGTCCCAGCTGAAGTTCCACATCTCTTTTTATAGATTATGAAATTTTATAGATTATAGATTGTTCTTTTACTTTGGTGTAACAAAGCTAAAGATTCAGAGTAAAATTTTTATTATCTACTTTTGGCTTCTTGTTTTTAATGAAAACAAATAAAAACTTTACAAAACTAGAAAATTTGAAAACTCCTTTTCTAGATAATTCTTTTTCCTTTTCCAAGTTGGAACAACTTTTACTTTAAAATCATTTCTCTTTGTGTTTCTTTATAGAGCACTTTACTCAGCCTGAAAGCATGCATACTTCTTTAGCTTTCAGTTGCATATGATTTATTTTTTTTAGGATAAGAGGATGACTACTAATACAACTTTAATTGTATTGCAAGTCAGCTTACTTACAGCTTTTCAGATCGTAGCATGCATTTGTCTGATGTTTTAATGTAATACGTTTAGACAGAAAATCTGTATGTATTTTTTTATTCTCTTTTGAATGGGTTTTATAACAAAATATGCATTTATTTTCACAAATTAATGAAATTATCAAAAGACTTATTATAATAAATATAGAAAACATATCATAGAATCATAGAATCATAGAATCATAGAATCAGCTGGGTTGGAAGGGACCTCTGAGGTCATCAAGTCCAACCCTTGAATGTCACTACCAAAAAAATGAAAAATTAACATTTTAGGTTAATACCAGCCTAATATTTAAAATAAACTCTCCTTCATGGCTTTCATATTTACAAATCTCCTAATACAAGATTTATATTCTTCTGTGAGTTATGAAGGGTGTTTATATTCCTTCAAAATAATGCATTAAATAGATTGATATCTTTCAAGCCTTCTCAAAATTGACAGACACTTGTCAAATTATATGCATTTCTAGGCTTTGTGGCTTCTATTTCCAACTAACTATACACCCAAGCTCTATTTAAATTATTGTATTAATTATTGTTATCACTTTTGATGTGAACTGCTCTCTGGAATTAGACTTCTACATGCAGGCCTAAGAGGAAGAGGTGACCAAGTCAAGATGCAATTCTATTTATATGTAAGAATACACAATGTACATACACATACTAAAAATCAACAAATAATTACTAAAGTTCTTGTTGACAGCTTCCAAGTCCCATTTTCAAACTGCACTTAAAAACTCTCTTCTTAGATTTCTCTTTGGAACACAGAAGTGGTGTTCAGGTTATGTCTAGCTACCATGGGTGTCTCCACGGTTGCTCCCTTTTTCACAGATATACTCCTCCTTTTCCAGGAGCACTTAACTAAAAATTTTCTGCCCTGGCAATGCAGTTTTAAGCAGGCTTTCACTCGTCTTTGTTTAGAGCAAAAGATAACTATCTTTTAGTATTATCTAAAATGAAGTCATAGGATGATTAATCTATAGTTATAGGATAAGTCAGGTTGAAAGGCAATTCAGGAGGTGAATGATGTTTCACTGAGACACCCTGCATAGAATATCTACAAGAAAATGACAAAAATTCTATAAGCATATCTTGAAATTGATTTAATCAGTTTCTCTCAAAAATGGCCCAAACATTGCTCATTTCCTGAATGACCCAAATTTAGATTCTAAATTTCAAATTCATTCCAATAAGAAAAATACCTATCTTTTAACAGAATAAAAAGTTCTATTTCAAAGTAATTAAAAACTTCATTTGTTTTGACAAAATTGTAGATACTTAGCAGTTTTCTCCTAGTATCCAGAAAAAAAAGGGATACTCTTAGTGTAATTCGTTGGAAATTAGCGGAGCATACAAATAAATTATTTTTGTTGAACCACCTGAGCACCAGAAAGCAGGATTATTTGTTGCTAATGAGGTTACAACAATGTTTTTCTGTAGTAACAGTTGTACCTACTACTTGATATATCAGCTTCAAAAAGATCTTTGTCCAGGTCAATAACTGTACTTTTCCATCTTAGTTGTGTAAAGTGTTCGAAATAAAGAGCATGAGCCTGACATTTTTGTCCTCCAGAACAACAATAACTAATCAGAAGAGTTAGGAGTAAGATACTAGTTGTATAACAATGAAACATCTGGAGTATAAACTGTCTATTTCGTTCTCTGAAAGGACTTCCTTTTTTGGGGGGTGAAGTAGAAAGCATTATGAAAGCAAACTAGAGGGTAACAAACCAAAGCAATTGAAGAATGGAATAGGTATAGGGTGTAGTGTTGTCAAATATGACATATGAAGATTCCCACAATTGCTAGATGCTAAAATTGAGAATAGAGGGTAGCAGGACAAAATTTAACCTATCCAAATTAAACATCCAAATTCAAAACTATGTTCAAAATTCTTGAGCTCTGTACCAGAGGACCTCAATGTTGCCTGAAAATACAATAGCAGTTAACTAGTTTAATTTTCATCTTACGTGCCACTGGGCTTTTACTGTGTATCTGGGCCATGCTGATACTGACCATCACTGAGTTCCCAAGGTTTCCTTGACTTCCTCTCTCATCTAGGTGCAGATTTACTAGAATACCTATGGATGCTAAACCCAACTGGTACCAACCAGTGCAACATAGATGCTCTGATCATGTAGCTGTATCATGTCCTGCTGTGCTTCACTCTTACACTAAAGCAGAGATGCTTATGAAACCATGTAAGACAGTTCTGCCCTATGATGAGGAGCACCTTAGGAAACCATCAATGTTTGTGGTGGAGACAGAAGCCTAGTCCTAGCTCTGGTCTTTTCCTTCTGCCTTCTCTGCATCCCTCTGTGTATGAGAAGAATTCTGCATGGTAACTCCAATACTCCTTGTAGCCCAGGACTCACTTGTCAGGAACTCTCCACTTTTTGTTCATATATAAAATAGATATTTATGTAATGAATATGACATGAGACTGGTGTTCCTGGGTAGTACCAGGCATTCTATGTACTTATTCTAGGCAGGTAGTACTTTTCTATGTATAAAGTGTATGTTAAAACAGTTACACATCTGTGTCCCAAAGTGTCTTACTTTCTTTCTTCCCCGGAAAGGCCTGAATTTTCCCCAAGCAGGAGGCCTTTTCCCCTTCTCATAGGCAGGGTTTGGCTTCCTGTGCCCACAGCCAGCTCTGATTGTACACTTGTTATGTGGGATGAAGTTACTGTAGAAAAAGCTGTGCAAGAGAGTGGCGAGAAGCTTCATCATGGACATCTCCTCCCACTTTGCTTGGGAGTCACTTTTAAGCTGAGGTCCTTGCTTGAGCCACACAGCAGCTGTGTCTGCGCTTGATCGTGTACCTTGATGATCTGGATTCTGATCTGCTGGCTTGGGTTCCTGGCTTAACTCTGGTCCTGCCTTGTAACTACAGCCTTGTCTGGCAACCACAGCACTGAGGCTGACCCTGGACATGCTCTGCTCCTCTCGCATAAAGGAGCACTGAGCCCTTGTCACTGCATCAGCTCCTGCTATTGCCCTCTCTTCCCTGTTCACCATCCCTTGAAGAGCAGCCATCTCCTTCTGCTCCCTGTCATTTCCCTCCAACAGGAACATAATTAAAAAAAGTCCTTATGTGCATAGTAAGAGGCAATGATCATAAAATATATTTTTCACATTTCCACTGCTGCTTTTCACTTTCCTTTTTCTTATTATTTTATATCTTGGTTTGTTTTTTTTCTTTCTATGCGTACCTCTGTATCTTTCAAGTTTTTTCATTTATTTGTTAGGGTTTTTTCAAATCTTGAACAGTGATTCCATATCTTTTATTCTCTTCTTTCTCCACTTAATGGTTTTCTAAGTCTTTTTACTCATCTTTCTTACAATATTCTTTCAGTGTTTTTAACTTTCTCTTTGTCAGATGCACTTAATTTTCTTCTTTCTACAGAGTGTTTTTAGTCTTTTCTTGGTTTTCAGGCTTCATATTGCCTACATGCCCATGAGTACCTGCACTTTAATGCTCATTTTCCTCTCTCAATATTGACAACTGTACTGAGTCTGTCTGTGTTGGAGTCAAGTTTCTTCACAACAGCCTATATGTGTTTTGGAATGGGGACTAAACTAATGTTGACAACACACCAGTGCTTTAGCTATTGCTGAACAGTGCTTACACTGTTGTCAAGGCTTTCTCTTTTTCCCCACTCTGCTCCCTGCAGTGAGTAGGCTGGGTTGGGCAAGAAGTTGGGAATGAACACAGACAGGACAGATGAAACAAACTGGCCAAAGAAATATTCCATGCCATATAACATTATGTTCAACATTAAAAATGAAGAGAGGGGTATTTGGGTAGGTAGCCTTTGCTCGAAGACTGACCGGACATGACTCTGCTTGTGGAAGATGCTGACTGATTGCCTTTGCATCACTTGTTGTGTTTTGGTTTTACTCCTCTTTCCTTCACTTATTAAACTACCTCAATTCTGATGCATGAGTTTTCTTGCTTTTTCTTTTATTTTCTCTTCTGCCCTGCTGTGTGGAAAAAATAAGCAAGCAGCTGTGTGGTGCTTGGTTGCTGGCTTGGGTCAATCCACTATAGTAATTCCACACGTCTGATTTTTCATACCTTACTCAGAGGCACAGATTCTGAAGGTAAATTATTATTTTAGAATCCAAATTTTGATACTAAAAGAAGACACAATGAAAGAAGAGATAAGCTTCTTGATCATGATATTGCAGAAAAAGAAATCTTGAGAATTTGTTCTGGTTTTAAACATTAATGAATGAGGGTCTATATGCAATATTTTAGTGTTTGGAGTTAGCAGTATTACCCATTTCATGTGAACCTCTGTGCCCATTTGCAGTCTCCTCTGTTCCATACCTGAAACAAATCTCTTATGTCCCACACATGCTGACATATGTTTATACTGCAATTAAAGGAAGAAGCTGTTCTGCCTGAAATGTCTAGTTCTGGAGATCCCTGGCGTCTTTACAAAAGCAGCACTGGAGGTGGCTGGAAGCAGTTTCAATCCTTTTTCTTGTACTGCTGCTGTTGCTAATGGCTTCTGGCGGCTACTGTAAAGAATTGTGCCTCCTTCAGGGAATTCTTCAGGATGGATAAGGATAGTTATGGAGTTCTGTGGGAGGGTGGGTACATTAGAAATCGGAAATAGGCCTCTGACCTTTTCAACTACAGCACACAGATGTTCCTGAGGTAGCCCATACAGCTACTCTGTTCCTTTCCCATCTGTAACAGATAATGAACAGAGGAAAGTTAATCTGCTGGATCTTTCTGTTTAACTTCTGTCAGACACATGAGAAACCAAAGAAATCTGAAACCCATTTTAGAGATCAATCTATGACAGAAGTACATTGCTGCCTGGTCTCTGGCAAATTACTTCAAATCACATGGTTACAGACATACAGGGAAAAGGTAGAAGATAGATCTAGGTCACATTCAACTAGAATTCAACAACATTCTAGAAACATTGCTGATAACACAGGAATGTTTTTTTGTTACTGCTGAACACTGTTCACACAGAGTCAAGGGCTTTTCTGCTTCTCACCCCACTCACCAGCAAACAGTCTGGAGTGCACAAAACTTTAGTAGGGGAAACAGCTGGGACAGCTGATCCCAACTGACCAAAGGGACATTACATACCATATGGCATCATGCTCAGCATATAAAGCTGAGGAAAGAAGAAGGAAGAGGGGGAACACCTGACTACCCATGGGAAGTAGTGAATGAATTCCTCAATTTACTTCACTTGCATGCACAGCCCTTGCTTTACTTCTTAAATTGTCTTTATCTCAACCCACCAGTTTTCCCACTTTTATTCTTCTGATTCTCCCCCCCATCCCACTTGGAGGGAGTGAGCAAGTGGTTGCGTGGGGCTTAGTTGCCATCTGGGATTAAACCATGACAAAAACCTAAATCATGTGGTCTAGACTGGTGATGTTTGGGATTCCAAACAAAAATTATTCAAGATATTACACTTGTCTGTACTGAGCCATTGTCTCACCATGGTCCTCTACTTCTAGCAGAGAAATTCTCTGCTACAATTGCTACACATAACATGTAAAAACAGTTTTTGACTAGTAATAGTAATTAAAAATCAGGAAAGTTATCATGTCAGCTTCGATGCTTTTCTATTCTTCTCTGCAAACCAGAAATATATTTCTGTGATTTTGAGTGTATACACTACTATCTACACTGCTTTTTACTAAGAACTGCAATTTAGAGATACTGTCTTACCAGTATTTCCCAGTTTAGTACAAATGCAGTTAACTTTAATTATGAGTACAGTAATATCTGCAATGTCATGCAGTTCCAAAGCTTTTTAGTCCCTTAGGATGAAAATTTATGAGATACAAGTGTTGCTTGCTAACAATCTCAAATTTCATAGATCCCACCGAAAAGAAAGAGATATTTTACAGCTTTTTATAACTCACATTCTCCCAATTTTTCACCTAATTACCTAATTATTCTCTCATTGATATAAGCTTTGCACAAAGAGTACTGAACAGGGCTACAGAAAGGTGATACCAATTAATTATTAACAGTTATTGTCATTTCATAATCATGTTAAGTTTTAATTTGCTGCTGCCAGCTTGTTAAAGTGCCAATTACACATCTACTTTTTCATGTAATAAGAAAAATAGTAATCATGCACTTACTGCTTTTATAATTCCTAAGTTAATTCTGCAGCAACTTGAGGTATATCTTCAGTACTCTGCAGCCATGCTGAGCTCTTTGAAGAGTCCAGTGAATGGGAAGTTAACGTTCTGAAACAGCCTCATTAGAATCAAATAAAATGCCCTCTTGGAACACTTTAATCTCAACCATCAAGAAATATTTAGTGAAAGGAGATACTAAATGACTGCAGCTTCAGAGTGCACACCAGTAATCAACATGATGTGATTTTTTGTTATATATCTTCCCTTTGTTGAAGGAGAGAGGAGACAGACAGCTTTTTATTCTCCCTATTTGGATACGACATGAAGGTGCTTCTATAATCACTGAGCTGATTATGATAGTGCCAGCAGAAGGGCATGCAGATAGTGTATAAGTTTGTAAACTGTAACTTCATTCTGCAAAACTCCAGGTAGAACAAGTTGTCCTGAATACATCATCTGATATGGGCAACACTAGAAGCGAGTGTGTGAAGTCAGTCTAATTTCCCAAATTCTGACTATTGAATTATTCATAGTTCTTTTATGGTTGAAGTCCTCAGAAAGCAAGAAGAGTCCTACAATTCTGAGAGAAAGAAGAATCTCTCTTAAATTAACTAGAACACACTTTTAATATTGAGTATCAGGTATCTTTTTATTTCCATCATTCCTCAATATGATTGTGGGCCACAAAGTTATCACATACCAACACACACTAACATTTTCAGATTTTGTTTGTTTGGTGAATTAACTCTCGTGGTCTCTCAGCAGTTTCCAGGTCAAAGGGTTTCTAAAAAGAAAGGTAAGGTACATGAAGGGAAAGGAAAAAAGTAAATATTTCCTTTCAGTGTTTCTAAACTCCAGCAGCCAGGCAGAAACTCTTGACTTCAACACAATTTACCAAAAAACACAAACCATTGGCAAAACCCACTTGAAAAGAATGTAAGAGAATAGTTGAGGGTTAGAGAAGGGAGGAGAAAGGCTCAAAGGAAAATTTTGTTATGAAGAAAAATTAAGAAGATTTTATTTCATGAAAAAGATATTGGGGAAAAAAACCACTGAGGTACTTAGCATTTGTGACATAGCTGCAAGTCTCTCTGATCTCATTATTTTAGCTCTTTTTTCCCAGTGCAGTGCAGAAGAAAATGATACTCTAACCTTCTGAAGTTCAGCAAATTACTCCATGTGGTTTCCACCTTATGTTTAATGGCTCTTATTTTCTTGCATATTCTGCTGATGCTCTGTAAATTCTAGCTTTTTTCTACACAGTTCTAATTAACAAGTTCTAACACTCTTTAGCCAAAAGAAGCACATCTCTGCATATTTCATGTTCCCACTATTTCCTCCATTTTATTTTTTTTTTTGCATTTTAATTTCCATCCTTTTCCCTTTTTCAATTACTCCATACAGGTAAAGCTGAAGTAACAATATCACATAAAAAAAGAAATTGGTAGTGATATTTACCAGTTTGTGAAATATCATCCCATGGAAATTGTCAGAGCCCTCACTTTAAACCATTCTTACAACACTATACAGAACAAGGCAGCACCAGTCTCCAGAAGGCAAGTTCACAACATATTCGGTCTTCTCTGTTCACAGTCCAGACAGAAACACCATCAGATCTTGCCAGATCAGATCAGGGTTTTAGTTCTGGTTTGAGCAGAAATATTCAGGTCAGTTATATTTAGTCTGAGAAAACTGACTTATTCTCAATAAAAACTATTTTCCTTATATGAAATTATTGCAGAATTACAGTAATTTCCAAGGTATTTTTTATCTCTGTTACTGAAGTTACTAGTGACTACTGATTGATATAATTGGTGCAGTTTACCAATACATCGTGCACAGTATCTCTTCCACAAAGTAAAGTAATATTTCACTGAAACATACTGAAAACCAAGACAGAATCTTTAAGAACTATATCCCCAGACTATTTAAAAAAAAAACAACAAAAAAACCCAAGTAAACTAAAAAAATCACAATTAAAATTACTGCATTCTGCATGAGTTTTTAGGCAAACTAGACTTCCATGAAACTTCAGAATGTCTATTCAGTATTATCCGTTCCATTTTCTTTGGAAAGTTTAGGCACTCGAGTTCAAGACTTTTAAACTGTATCACTATTATTGTTATTGGTTGTTAGTATTATAAGGAAGATAATATTCAGATCACTAAGACGTAAGACTCATGAAGACCCACAAGTTTACTGATCAGTAAGAATCATTATCTCCATGGTGTTCAGAGGCTGCACACTGCCCGTGTGATTGATGTTTACTGCCATTGATGTTTAGTGGATGAGGTTAATCATCTCTGGGTTACTGTGCAGTCATAACGCCAAGATCAAATGCAACAAATCTTCAGGAACAGCAGCATTAACAATAGCATATTCTCAAGTGAAATTGTAATAGTGAATATGCTTCTGAAGTAAAATAACTTACATGGGGGCTTTTTTAAAGTAGAGGTCTGTCTAAGTTAAAAAAGAATGCAGTGTGCTACAGTTCTACTGAAGTGCTCTTCTAGATATTCAACCATCAAAGTATTTTGAAAAAGCAGATCATTTATTCACCAAAGTCTATCACTAGAAGACATCACATATCAATACATAACAATTTCCTCAAGCAGGTACCATGTCAAATCCCTGCAAATCCCACTTCAAGACTCTTACTTGCTACAATAGCAAGTGGACTTTATAATGGTATCTGGCCATTTCAATAACAGTCAAAGAAAACATACTACGAAGAGAGACAAAATCACTTACAAAAGCGATTCTTTTTGTTATGTCCTTAATTTTGGAAAAATCACTTACCAATAGTTTGTGACATTTGATTGCTTTAGAATTATGTTCCTGCTTAAATAATTTTACTTTGTTTTGGTTGCACGATCTAGCCAGTAGAATTTTTCGATATAACAGGAAATTTCTTAGGTAGTGTAAGTAAGACCCATGCCATTTTAATAGTAAGTATATGATATGAAAACAAGCATATAAAGAAAAAGAGAACAATAAAATGCTGGAGTCACTGCTGCAGTAAAGTGAAGATGCTCTCCACTTAAGTAAGTTGGCTGGAGCAGAATTCTGATATCATATATCTAAGTGGGGACTATAAAAAAAACAAAAAAGGTCCTTAGAAAATATTAGAGCATTTAGAAATGCTTCAACTACTAAGACAGCCCACACTTACATTGCCACTATAGTAACTGCAGCTTTAGAGTGCATATTCATATTAAACACTTCCAGTGCTGTTAACAGGGTTACAGTTGGTCCCTTCAGATATTTTTAGGTTATGTGGGCCACTAAAGTTATTTTGAAAAAAAGATATTTCGCCATCACAGAGTGATAATAAAAATACATTGGGCAAAACCTCACCAGGTTTTCAAGGCAGCAAGCAATTCAATTAATGTACAATATGCTTGTCCGGTGCAAAATTTGAATGAAAGAAGCTATTAGGTATGTACTATTGATTATTGTGTCCTGAGACTCTAATCCAATTTTACAGAACAAAATATTTGGGTTTAAATTTTGCTGTGACCCCTGTTGGATTAGAATAAATTATAGAAGCTCTGCTTCTCATGATCATCTAGTCCTCAGTTCTTTGTACTATTCTACTATTCCTCTTGTCAAAAGGACAGTTTCTTGTTTCAATCTGATGGAAGATGTGCTATTATTTTAAAAATGAGCATATTACACTCTGTAGTCCCCTTGCCACAGCAATGCAGAAGGTGGGTTTGGGGTGCTTTAATAGCATTATTGTTGACACCAATAGGAGTTACAGTTTTGCAAACAAAGCATATCATACACTGTAACATGCAGAAGTAAAATTGGAGCAGCTAATGTGTGTATTTGTAAACTCGTTTTAAAAAAAGAATAATGGTGGGCAGAGGGATTCTCTTCTGTCTCCTTGTAGATGTGATAATGGACCTTCATAGCTCTAGGCGTTGGTTACTAGAGCTCATCAGAGGTATGCGGTTAACTACTTCTTGGTAATGATATCTACTGAATTTCTCTCTTTCTCAACAAAGGGATTTAATCCAGAGGTTAATGATCGTTTTATTTGATATTAATTAGGGAAGTTATGATTTTCAGCAGCAACTTTCTATGTTTGTCTATTTCACTCGGAATTAAGGAGAAGTAAAAATTAAATTAACTTTCCTTTACTGGTAAAACTTTGCAGCAGTTTTTAACATATTGTTTTTCAGTATTATCCAGAAGGAAAACAAGTTACCTTTAGGGTCAGCTGTATTTTTCCATTTCTTTTCAGTCCACATATTCTTTTCTGTGTTCCCCATTCTACTATCAGACCTCAGTCTTATTATCTGTCTCTAATTTCTCTCTGCTTTTCATTTTTCTTATTTTCTATCACTTAAGTGATACAAGGGCTCCGTGGGGGAAAACAAACAAATAATCAAACAAACAAACCAAAATCAAATACATGATCATGTCACTAAAATCTATGCTTGACACCATATATTATGCCATCTGTATCATAATATATACATTCATGATAAATCAAGCTTTTATATAGAAGCTGAACCAACAAGTTTGCTAACATCTGAGGACTTGACTTTGAAACTGTAAGGTCAGTTTAACATTATTTTTTAAAAATTAATACTGGATGGTCAGAAAGATAGATGTATATAAAAATAAAGATACAACCCACTCATCCAAAATAAGGAACAAGAGATTCACATTTCAAAATCACTATTGGAGCCAGTTTGCAACCTCAGAAAACAAACAATGTCCACTTCACAAAGCATTTATACACAATATGTTACCCTTTCATTGCCTGAAGTTAAAAATCTCTCCTTTAGTGAACAGACACACACTCAATATGCCATGTGGGTTATTAAAAACTTGAAGTGCACAGACTATGAACCCAAACATTTGACGTCTCTAATTCNTAAAAATCTCTCCTTTAGTGAACAGACACACACTCAATATGCCATGTGGGTTATTAAAAACTTGAAGTGCACAGACTATGAACCCAAACATTTGAGATCTTAAATTTTGGGACCATGCATGGAAATCTAAAATAGCGTCATTCTGCTCTTAACTCAGGTTTCTTTGAGGTATTGCTCGACAAACACTTAAAACCAAACAGGAACTTACTGTCTGTGCAGTTTGCCCTATATCCTTCCTTGTATCATAGTTCTTCAGGAAAATTCTTGTCAAGAATGCTCACCTGCCTACTAAATCTGCAAAACAGCATTTCAGATTCTGTTCCCTGTATATAACTCCCTTCAAAGGCAGAGTCTTTGTCCAGAGAGCTGCAGATACTCTGGATGATTCTTTCATTGCTTACACAAAGGCATTTAGGGTTTCTCAGCCAGTGCTCTGAATGGTCACCTAGAAAGAAGCCTTTGCTTTGCTACAATCCAAGTCATCGTATTATCAGATGAAAGAGAGCTGTCAAAAGCCAGTTCCCCTTCTAACAGACAATACCTGAAATAAGGTCAGTGACTCAGAAACATAAGACATTTCTTGTTGCATCCAAGAAACTGAAGCGTACCTTCCCAGTCAGTCAGTGGCAACATTAAATCTCAACAGTTTTAATGATTATTCTGGCAATTTCTTACCTCCTTTGCAAGCAAAATACCAGAGGAAACAGTTTCAGACATTAGCATAGGTCACTCCATATGGTTTTCTCCAGTGATGCAGTTGTAGGCCTGAATCTCTCTACATTTTCATTGCAAATGGCTTCTGATTATCCAGTGAGAGTGATGCCATGGTAATCTCTACAGGAAGCCTTTTAAGGGTCATTATAATGTATTATTAATATCTCAAAGTTAGTGTTAGATCCCCAACTAGAGTAACAGATACAACACCTTACAAATGCACAGCAAGAGAAAAACCAGATCAAAACATCTTACTTGGTAAAATAAACCTTTAAAAGTGTTATCTTTGTATGAATTCTTAGAAGATTTTCTGGATAGTTTCAAATTATGTAGGAAGGGAATGTAATTGCCCAACAGAGAATTGCTGAAATAGTGTGATACAACATTCCTTTTCAGATACTTGGTAATACAGTAGTAATCATAGTTTCAGGGACTAAAGTTATATCACATAATAGAATCTATAAATCTAGCACCCAATAGATTTCCATGTTTCCTACTCAGCATACAAATCATATGGAAAGATTAGTGAGACTGGCAGAATATGACAGGATGTGAACTTGGTAGTGTAAGCCACATTGGTAAAAGACAAAAGTGAATAAATCGTAACTCCTTCCTTGAAGTTAAGCCAACAGAGAATTAATCAATTTTAAAAGCAATTCAAATTTTCTAAACTAATTACTATGCCACAGCATATCCTATTTAAGATTACTAAAGAGCAGCTACCTCAAAGACAGCTGGTGTTCACATCATGATTCCAAACAGTGAGCAAAGACAGGTCAGCTACACACTGCAGTAAATTCTACCATGATTACCAAGGGACACACAGCATGCTTTGAGTGAAGTTTTCAGAGCTGCAACATTTTAGCTGAGAAGAGTCCTTGGTTATTAAAGTCTTAATGAGAAAAATCAATGCAGTACATTGTACAATATTCTCATTTCTTTTCCAAGAGTCAATTTTCTTTTTTAAATCCCAAGTAAGTTAAGACTGAACAGATGAAACAGGTCATAAGTAAGTCTGATTTTTTTCATTTCACACCAAATCATCAACAAATAGTTACTGTACATGCACCAACATGTTTTTTTTTCACGTACACAGATGGCTTTTGAAAAATTCAGAGAATCTCACAAAATATAGGCAACTAACAACCCATCTTTTTCTCACATCTCAGAACTAAAGTCCATGTCTACAAAGATCAGCTTTTTTCTTTGAGCTATTTTGCATTTCTGTGGCAGACTGTAACCCAGACCAGAAAGAACTGCATGTGAAAAACACAGTGAATAGTAGAAAAAAAATTGCTTAAATATTTCCATCCTTCAAGTATCACATTAATTTCTTAGCTTCCCCATTCTTGAAGTTCAGTGCAGCAAAAACATCCAACAGAAAGTAAGAATTTTATAGAGATATCTCAAAAATAGTCATCATGGCTCACTGCTTGAAAAACGAATCATGAGAGACCTCAGGCTCCTGGTTCCTTGATTTTCTGTATTAGGAATAAGGTTGGAATACAACACTTTCAGGCCTCCATGATGCAGATAGGACTGATGCATGGCTCTCTCAGGGCCCTTACTACACCAACGCCTATAATGACCCTGGCCAACCACATCTCAGACATACAAACTCCACTCATAGGCTTGGGAGCTGAATCTGAGCTCTGGCCCTGATTTTGACCCACATTTGAGAAGGGTTGCAGGCACACTGTGCCTCGTGCTGTGGCTTCCTGCCCTGGCACTATAGACTGGAGATCACTGGGCTGTTGCTGAGCAGCTGACCTGATCTGCCCTTCTCCCTTTGGCATAGTGGGCATGTGGTCTGCCTTCCTTGCTGTCACCCCGGGCTTCTGGCTTGGCTGTTCCAGCTGCTCTGTTGACAAGCTGAGTCTCACACCAAAATGAGTGTATGCTATGCCTGTGATAGAAAGAAATGTGAGCTTTTTCCCCTTTTGGTGCTTGGTCTCTTTGCTGAAAAGGTGTCTTTTTCATGCTAGTATCTGACTGTAAAAGGATGAATTTAATTTGAGCTTTTCAGGCTTGGTGATTCTCAGGAGCAGTGAAAGAAGGGAAGTTGCATGGAATAGAACACAATGACACACTTAGTAGCATTTTCAATTCAAAATGAACTGGAGAAGGAAGGTGTCTTACATCTGTGCCTGTAGAACATGAGGATTATGAGCAGCGTCTGGGACCTAGGAACATTTAATGGTGTCTGGAAGCCACACATGTTCTGCTTTATTTGTCAATTCACAGAAAACAAAAGGCATCTCAAAAATTTTACGCTCATACACCTAACAACGTAATCACTCTCATATAACAAAAAGCCATCATGAAACTATAAAAGTGACATGTAAAGATTTATCTTTCCATTACCCTGATAGAGGTTTAAGTCAAAATCTAGAGTTAAAAGTCTCTAATTTTTTTTAGTTTTTCTGATCTGTTCAGTTGTTTTTATATTATGATGGTATTAGCTTATGTGAATACCAAAGGAAAAAAAAAATTCCTTGTCTTAAACCTATTCACTAGAATACACCCTTTCAACCTTTGCTAAGTAGTTTGCATCCTATTTCTTATTCCTACACTGATACTGCAAGCATTTTTTATTTTTCTAACAATGGTTGGTTAATTCAAGAGTAGAAAGCATCCAATATTAATTGAATATACAAAACTAAATTTCAGGAACACTTGTTTTTCTGATATGTGGTATGAAAACTGGCATAAAATTTTCAGTCTTAGTAATTAGTTTTTAGAACATTGAATACAATCCAGTACTCAACAGACTTTTGCCTGATGCTACTGAATTTCAGTTCAACAGCCTTCCCTCATTTATATATTTTCACTGCATGAAGTTAAATACCAACAGGAAAAGATACTTCTGTTTGTTTCAATTTTTACTTTATCAGAAACTTGCCACTTTTTTTTCACTTTTGTGACATAAGTTGTCTTATGTTGTAATAAAAACTTGTGCTCTTTACAAAAGAAAAAATTTGAAGTTTCTGGCAAAACTGAATGAATGAAGCTACATTAAGAATTATTTTCCTTAGTAAGTTTTCTTTACTGGTGTAATGTGATAGATATACCTGATGTATTGCTGAAATAAGTAAAAAAAAAAAAAAAAGGAAGAAAAAATTACTTTTATTCAGATAACATTCTCCAGTGCTAAAATATCTTGCATACCACCATACATCTTCATAAGTGACTTGGACACAGGACTGGAAGGGGTACTAAGCAAGTTTGCAGACAACACAAAACTGGGAGGAGCTGTTGACTCCCTTGAAGGTAGGGAAGTCCTGCCTGGGCAATCACCAACCATATGAAGTTCAACAGGGGGAAGTGCCAGATTCTGCACCTGGGATGGGGCAACCCTGCAAGTATGTACAGACTGGGGGATGAGATGCTGGAAAGCAGTGCCACAGAAAGGGACCTGAGGTCCCTGATCCGTGGCAAGTTGAATATGAGTCAGCAGTGCCCTGGCAACCAGGAGGGCCAACTGTGTCCTGAAGGACATCAGGAAAAGCATTGCCAGCCAGTTGAGGGAGGAGATTGCCCCGTTCTGCTCTGCTCTGGTGCAGCCTCACCTTGAATATTGTGTGCAGTTTTGGTCACTGTGATATAAGAAAGATATTAAGTTATTAGAGAGTGTCCAAAAGAGGGAAACGAAGATGGGGAAGGGTCTGGAGGGGAAGCCGTATGAGGAGCAGTGGAGGTCACTTTGTCTATTCAGCCTAGAGAAGAGGAGACTGAGGGGAAACATCATCGCAGTTTACAAGTTCCTCATGAGAGAATGAAGAGGGACAGGCAGTGATATCTACTCTGTGTTGACCAGTGACAGAACCCGAGGGAATGGTCAGAAGTTGTGTCAGGGGACGTATAGGTTGGATATTAGGAAAAGGTTCTTCATCCAGGGGGTGGATGGTTACTGGAACAGGTTCCCCAAGAAGTAATCACAGCACCAAGCCTGACAGAGTTCAAGAAGCGTTTGGACAGTACTCTCAGGTACGTGGTGTGACTCTTGGGGATGGTCCCTTCCAACTCAGCATATTCTGTGATTCTGTCATAGCGGACCGCCTTCAATTGTACCTCCCTCAGCTATTTCTGCATCCCACCATTTGTCTGTAGAAACATGACAAAGCCCAATAATTAAATGGATAATCCTCTTGTGGGTAGAGGTAAATAAAAAATGTCAGGGAAAAACCTGCATGGGGATGAATTATTTTCAGTCATAAGATTCTCTAATTAAAGCTGGTTATCCAGCTTCTGGGTTATCTGCTGGACATTTTTAACTTGTAGAATATTCATACAAGTTGCTAGAAAGATTTCTGTCCTGACAGCCTTGAGTGGGATGGAAATGTGAGATGTCTGAGCAAGCAATTAGAATCCTTATTGCTTCTGTCTTCCAGAATAACCTTAGCATCATTAAAGAGCAATAACAAAGCAGATAAGTGTTATCCTTTGAAGAGGCTTAAAATACAGGAAGAGTAAAACAGAGTGGCAGAGTGACTGGTTTGCTTTCTGCAAAGATGTGTTTACACTGAATAATTCACATTTGGTGCAGTCACAACCTTTTCCTCTCTCAGAAGACTTGCACAGCCTGCAAACAAGTCCATTATACTAAAAATTCTTGACGCCTTGAAACTGAAAGGAAATCAATGCACTTGGATAACACATTACATTACGAGGTACAAGTCATATATTTTATAAGCTCATTATTGGCACAAGACCCATTAAAACATTAGTAATCTTAACATGAGTACAGACTTTCCAGCTGACACTATTTCAAGTTACAGGCTATTTTTTAAGCCGGGACTAATTTCTCTTGACAAATTTGTCCTACTGCTACCTAGTAGTGAAGCATTTAGGGAAGTTAACTTCACCATGAAGTTCCTTGTGTACACAAGGTACCACAGTCAGTTTCTCCTGTTCCTTAGGGCTTTTAATGGCTTTCCAGCTGTATCAGAATTATAATTTGGAAATGCTTCCACAGGACAAATTATTCTAGTGAATCCTTGAGGATTTTTCATGGACCTCAAGAAAAATCACTTTCCAATCTATTCCTAGTTTTTATTATGCTCCCACCCTTATCAATACCAAAACTGCTCCCCTTTTATTTTATTCTCTGAAGTTTACTTTAAGAAAACTATTCAAAGCCTAACTGAAATTATGATGTTTTGAAATTAAATACTAATTTTGATCTAGATAGACTTGTTGCACTGTACTTTTGGCAAGTGTTCATTTTCCACAGTGTACATCATCATAGCACCATACTAGCCATGACAATCCTACGGGGAGTGTTGAACAAGCAAAACTCTGTCCAGCATGAGGACCAGAACAATTTTAGGCATGAAAACACAAAGAGAAATTCATCTGGACTGCAACTTCATCTGTGAATGGAAAAACTTACAGGATTCTCAGTGCTCACTTCCCGACAGAGTGACAAAATCCTTTCACACTGCATATATCATGACTTACTCCATTGACAAGTGGTATAAACAGCACAGACATCTTAAGGGACTCAGTGACAAACTATTGTCCCTTGGCTCTACATTTCTTGAACTGGAAGAGTTCAGGGAGATGGGAAGGTACAGTGTGACAAGGTTTCGAGGAAATCATAGAATTTCATCTTCAGGCTAGAAGGTGCATGCCCCTAAGAAGGTGAAAATCTCCCGGCAAAAAGCTATCAGGCTTAGAAAGGGGGCAAAGCTGACAGAAATGCCCAGTGAAACTGTCCTCTTGCATTAACCATATCCTTCCAAAGGCTGAGGTCTCTACTAATGGTCTGCTAAAGGCTGTGTCACTTGGAGACAGCACTCAAGGAAAACAGAAAGCTTTTTTGTGACGCTGGTAACAAATGTGTGGCACTGCCCCTGCCAAATCTACACAACAGTCTGTGGGTAGATTCAGTGGCTGAGGGACATGAGAGTATATATAGTAGAGGGAAGAGCCCAGCAGGTTCTAGACTCAGAATGCAAGCTGTAAGGAAGGACTCTAAGGACCAAGAAGTATTCCCACTATAACAAGCAGGATCTGTCAGGAAGATGGAAGTTGAAGACTCTGTGTTTATTTTTTACAGAATAACTGAGACTGGAAGAGACCTTTCGTGCTTGTCTAGTCCAATCCTGCTTCTCAAGTTGGGTGAGCTACAGCAGGTTGCCCAGGACTGCATCCAGTTGAGTTTTGAATATTTCCAAGGACGAAGACTTCACAGCCTCTCCAGGAAACATGTTCCAGAGTTCAACTACAGCAAAAAAGTGTTTTCTTTTACTGTCCTACAGTTTGTACTCTTTTTTTCTTGTCACCATGCGTTAACAAGAGTCTGGTCCATCCTTTTAACACCATCTCATCAGATATTTATATAATTTGATAAGATGTTCCTTGAGTCTTCTCTTCTCCAGACTAAACCAATCCCAGCTCCCTTCCTCACACAAGGATGCTCTTGACTATTTTTGTGGCCCTGGATAGATACCCTCAGGATGGCCATTTTCCAGCTGGATGGATAATTCAGCTCCTCAAAGTAGCGTCTTTTTTACCTTTCCTGAAGCATTGACAGTTATAAATGTTTCTACTAGTAATAGTTTCTCCATTGTTTGATGTCTAGCTCTCAGACTTAAGGTTTAACTCCTCCTCAAATTGAGGTTTAGGAAGAAATTTTACCACAGGTCAGAGTGACAATAGTGTAGTTTTGGGGATATCAGTTGAATAAAGTACTTATATTGGACATGTCCCATAGACATACTTGACCCAGAGAATATGTCTCTTTCCTTTTAAATGGAAGTTCAGGTTACACAGGAACTGTGAATTTATATACTTAGTACTCTGTAGAAATCTGACTGACAAATTATAGCATTTCCAAGGAAGTAGGAAGTATTACTGTAATTCCTTTAAAGTGTTTTTCTTCTTTCTGTCTCTAATTATATTTTTTTTTCAACTAAAATTTTCCATTGTTGCTAACGGCAGTTAACCTCAAAAAGAGAGCATGACTGTAAGCAGCGCTCCAGGCAGCAATTAACATTTAAAGCAAAGTAGTTGAAAAGGGAAATAAGTGACCCCCTGTGTAAAACATTAGCAACTGTTAGCACTGTGTTTATTCTAACAGTTTTTTCTGAGGTACTATACTGGCTTACCTAAACTTAAAATTACTAAAATGCGAATTAGTGATTAAATTATTATAACTGGGATGAGTCAAGAGCTATCATAAACCCAGATTCCCAGTATGAGTTATTCCAGAACGTCTGTGTGGTAAGCTGAAGCTCGTAAGCAAGCTTCTAAAATGACCAGGAAAGTTTAGCAAACAGTTCTTAACAGAAACACAGTCTCTCTAGTGTTCTCATTTCTTCAAGTTTCTCGATGAGGAAGACTTTGTTATGCAAGAAAGACGAACACTGTTGATTTACCTTTGAAGAAAGTAAGTAACCTAAAATAACTAAGAACCATTGCTTATGTATCGACCATATGTTTTATGTATACTGCTGCAACACAGAACTGCAATAGGATATAAAGGTGTGTCTAGTTTTCAGCAAACAACTTATTCCTGCACTGCTGTAAAAGAGGAGTTAACTAAAAAAATATGGCTGAACAATTAGATCTCAGATGCTTAATAAATAAGATACCCAGAAACTATTAATTAAAGGGGAGAAAAGTCTCAGTGGCAGCATAGCTTGGAACCTAGTGATTAGAGGATGGACTGTAAGAAACTGAATGTTTAATGATCAGTTTTGTGGTTTTGTTACACCTCCACCTTTTCTGTTAAAACCTGTCAAGGTAAAAAACCCACAAAATCTAAATAAAGCTCATTTTTAGAAATATCCCTTTTCAATTGCCTAACTGCTTATCTTATTCTGTAAATTTTCACATGAAATCAGATTCGATTTCTTTTACTGAGAAGTCATCATCTGAAAGCTGCAATGAAAAAACATCAAGTATATAAGTAAACAACATGCTGATAGGAAACGGAGAATAGTATAAACTTGGACAACAATTCTGCAAAGTCAATCTAGCATTCCTTGCTAGGACCAAAGAAGAAAAATTTACTCCAGAAAAAGACAAAAAGACAGAACTAGAACAATATGAAGGGCTGATTTTATGCATCTGGGCAGTGAAAAGGCATAATAAAATCTTGCCATCTGGTAAGGAAGAAGACAACAGAGGACTGTGGAAAACAAGAGGAACAGCTTAGTTTTCATTGAGACAGGTGACTCAAAAAAATCCCCAAGCAAACAAACAAACAAACAGAAAACCCCAAACAAGAAACATAGAAAGCTTCTATAATAAAGAAAAGAAATTCTATAGCACCTGTGTGAAACAGTATTGGGTGCCAGTTTGTCTGAGGTTGTATCACACCCTTGACTAAGATTAATCACTAAGGTTCAGTATTAAGCTAAATCTGGTAAATTCAGCCAAACTGGGAACTTTGCTAGACTGACTAAAATTCTGAACATTTTTTCCAGACTTGCACCACATGCATTGTAAAACCTGGAATTAATTCCTGAAGAATCTGCCTACTGCAATTGTTCTAAAGCCTTGTTTAACAAAAGAGGGGAAAAAATGTACATGTTCCCAATGATAGCTCAATCCTTGACAATAATAGAAAAGGACGAGATGTATGAGAGAGGGAGGGAAGTATGCAATTAGCTGTTCTCTGAATTTCCTAAGCGGAATGATCAGAACCGGAAGATAATTGTGCAGCGCTTCACAGTTAACCTGAGTAGGCACAGGGCTGTGCTGTGCCATGTGCCACTTATAGCTTGGCCTTTAGGGTGGTGTCACGTTGTGCGTCCCTGTGCCACAGGAAAAAGTCATTCGGCGAACGGTAACAGGGACCCGCGGGCAGCTCCCACTCAGCAACAGTAGCTGCACCACCTGCCTGTTCTCACCTTTATCTAAAAAGTGCAGCAACAAGTTCTCATAAGAACTTTCTGCTTGACAGTTGAAATGATGAATAGAGTTGTTTTCTTTTAAGAAAATCCTGCAAGAGCTCAAAGGCCAAAACGCAGTATAATCTTTCCATGAATGGGATCTGCACAGTGTGCTGTGTCCTGATTGGAGGCCTGTCAATGCTGTGCAACTCAGGGTTCCCAGCATCTGAAGAGGTGTAGAATCATCTATACCATCCTCTCTTTCTTTATAGTGTTAGTTCAAATGAAAAGTGTTTTAACAGATACTTTGCAGAATCTGAGAGTTTTTCCTACAGGGATCATAATGAAAACCTGCTGGTTTTTTGACTCCTTCCGGGTCAAAACTGTAAGAATACATCAGAGAGAAGGTGATAGGCCAGCAGGGAAACAGGTTTGTTTAATGATTCAACATAATATCTATTATAATGTAATATAACATTTTAATTAAAATTATTATCTGTGTTGAGAATTGTCAAAATCACTTTAGATAACTGACAAAATGCCAATATTTCTCAGCTGCACACAGTAATACCCATGTTTTCACCAAACCTAAATCTCAAGCTTTGTTTTGTACACGAAAACTTTATGTGAAACTTTTCACTAAATTCTCAGTCACTAGAAGATTGATATTACCTCCATCAGGAAAGCTACAATACATATCACTAGCCTCCAAAAGTGTTTGAAATAGACCTTCCCTCTTTCCCTGCTTTCATTTCTTTTGGCTGATCAATGGAGAAGGAAGGAGTCAGACAGTCTGAGTCTCTACTACTTGTGAATGAGCAGGCATAGCCCAATATATTTGACTCTACTGAGAATGGCACTGAGGAATTTAAAAATACTATGTTTTACATCTGGTTGCTTACAGGACCTTGTTCCCTGCTTCTTTCCCAGTGGCTCTGTAACTTCACACCTGTGCCTTTCCTTCCCCAGGCCATATTAACCATTTTTCTTATTTTGAAAAGTGCTGCTGCAAGATTCAATCTTTTAATATTTGGAAACCTTCTGTACATGCCTGCAGCAGCAAACCTGCTGGCAGAATTCACAAGGCAGAATTGTGTCAGTTCCCCAATTATTAAGTGCCTTCTTCCTGAGGGGTCCTCAGTACCAGCTCATTTCTCTGTCAGGCTTGGCATTCCAAGACCTGCAGCAGTTTTCCTTCTACCAGATATCTTTTAAATAGTTTCCAATTTAACCTGGTATCACTTTGACATGATGAATACTTTTTTCAACATTTATTTCTGCTCACAGTCATTCATTTTATTTAAATTGTTTTTCAGCCTGTCCACTTTTCCTTTGATGCTAATGCTTTTTTTTCATCAAAAAGTGTGGCATAATATGTCCTTTCCATTAAATATTTAAGTATTCTAATGATGCCAATACAAGTCAAGGAAGATGTAAGCTATGCAAGTGCTCAGTGTGGTACCAGAGCAGCATTTCAAATATGTGGTTCAGACAAATCTTGCTCTCCTCCATTCAACAGACAACAGCTTTCAAAATAGAAGTTTGGGTCTATATCAGTTCTCTGAATGTGAATGTTACCAAACTTGGACAGTATTTGGGTACAGGTTCTTTTTAGGATCTGGCTGCTTCTACTTCAGAATTGAATTCATCAAAACTCTGGAAACACAAACTCATGAGCTTTGAGAAGTGCACATCAGGCCAATGGTCCATTAATTTCTTAATAATTCTGTATTTAGTGTGAAGCCATATGCCCTTAATGAGTAACCATACGCCCTTTCAGAAAGTGTAACCATCCACTGGACACAGCATTCCTTTTAACAGTATTTACATTAGAGCTTTTGTAGTATTCCATATGGCCACCATCAGGGTCACCTGTGTCTCTTGGCTTGGAAATGTACACTGAAAACCAGTTTTTCAATGGATTATATTTCTTATTATTTAGGCAGCCTATCCCCTGGTTGTGAAATTAGTTCCTTGACTACCTCACAAAAAAAAATAATAGTTTTCCACACAGTTCCCCTCTGCAAAATTCTAAATATTCGGTCATTTAAATGAATCCCCAAGCCACCAATCTACTCTTAGTGCTGTTTCCCTGCCCACAAATAATTTTCAAAATATCTGTTGTTGTGCATGTTGATTTGTGCTTCTGTGTTGGTGCACCTGTTTGAATCAGCCACCACTGCAATCTGGGAGGATCTTTCCATAATTTTGAAAGTGACAGACAAAAATCTACACCTTGATATTATACTCCTGTTCTGCTTCTTCATTTCTTGATCTCAGCTTTGAGTGTAATGCCTCTTGAGGCTTCTCCCAGTTATTCTACAAATTATCCAGTGAGGATAAAATCTGCCTATATTTTTTGTGTAAGTATATACACACAAATATATATATATATATATTTATACATATACATATGCACACTTATATATATAAAAGCGTAGATCTACACACAAACACCTGGCTGCAAAATTTGACTGCTACGGCTTTTCAGAGCTGTCTCAGATCTTTTTGTGTTTAATTACTCTTGCCCAAACTGACAGGTAGTTTCAAATTAACATTTTCAGGTCTTGCATTGCTACTGGGTATGCTTGCAAGATGTTTAATTTCCTCAAGATTAGTTGAAACACTTTGTTCATAGACAGTGGAAGCTAATTCTGCTTCCTCTTGAAAGGCTTCTGTTGTTCCCTTGATGCATCATAAATTTTTTTGTTACTCCATACTGGTCTACTCAACTCCACAGTGTAGAACTACCTGGTCTAACAAGACTTTTTGTCTAATATTTCACCTTGTCAATTGAAAAGGGTTTTTACTTCTGCTATAAACTGTGATCAGTTTCCATTTCAGGCAGCTGTTGTTTGATTTCTTGGCCACAGTATGCTTTTATTTTGCAGGGGTCTCAAATTTTACAGTTCATCTAATTTTTTATTAATCGACTGATAAGTGGGTGAGTATTCAGGTTTACCCACAGGTTAGCTGCTCTCAAAGGTGCTAGGGATGCCTTCTGTTGGGCCACACTGCTAGCCCTGTGCAGATTTTCAGTCACAGTTATTGTTACCCGTGCTTTTGTTCATTTCTCCCTTACTATTCTGACTGTGGAATTTCCAACAAAGTGGCTATGATACAGTGCTGTTATATTCTCTCCCCCTCATTCTCTCTCACTGATGTGAACAGAAACAAACTAGAAACAATTTTCGTAAGTGTCTGAATTACAGGATTCCAGTAAATGTAAGAAGCTGAGCTACTTTTTTATTCTTTTTGTCACATAATGCCATATTACTTTTAACAGCTTCTCCCTTCCCCTTTATCATGTCCTCCTATGCTCCTTAAGCAGTAAAAAAAAACGAAAAAAAACTTGGAATGCCCAAGAGAGTCATGGCAGCAAAATCCACTGCTATGGGAGAAGGGATTTGCTGTAGGGGAAACAGACCTATAGTAGGAATGAATCCACGTGCTTCAGTGATGATAACTGAAGTTATTTTCAGCAGAGCTGTTTCTCACATTATTTCTTTGCTGTTTTGCCATTGGGGATAGCCAGCCAGTCAGAGACACGGCATCTTCTTTGAGTTGTTATGAAAACAGCAGATGCCACCATTGGTTTTCCACTGGGACTGAATGAAATGTTCAGGAAACAGAGTGGTCCTACCTAAGGCAAGTTTTATATTATATTAAGAGGTAACTGTCGTTCCCTTTCTGTCTTTCATCAGTTCACAGTATATGAAATAGTAAAACTGGTGACAATTTACATAACACCTTTCATCTAGAAGCATTTCAAAGCTTTTACAGAGATCAATTTTCCCTACTGTTAAAACATAAGAATCTTTAGCATTCAGTAACACTGTACAAAATTAGAGGACAGGAAGTGGAATACTAACAAAAAGCCCAGGACCAGATTAGGTTTGAAGGTATTTAGCTATACACTGAGCAGATTTTAGCAGAGGGCAAAAGTTTACTGTCTTGAAGAAATAAATCTTTTGAACAACCCAACAGAGCTGTCCCATCCATGCACTTCAAAATTGCTGTTGAGACATCTATGCTTTGGCAACAAAAACATATTCAATCTTCATAGACTATGCTTACTTAGCCTACCAGCAAACTATTTCATACTTCATCTTTTTGATGAATCCAGACAAGAAACTGTGTCAAAATAGACATTAATTTGCTAACAATCAGTCATTCAGTCAAGCATTATATGCAGACACCTTGTACATAAAATATTGAAGACACTGTCATTGTCCTAAATAAATTACAATGTAAGCATAGAGGTAAAGAAATGCCAGTGAAAACAGTAGCTTCTTCCTTGAAGACAGAGGAAGAAGAGCTAAAATATTTAAATGCAGCAAAAACATAATGGGTACTAAGCTATTCCTTAAGTGTAAAGGGACTACTACAAAATAAAGACATTTTAAAGATCCTGCACTAGGATCTATTTGATCATAACCCTCCTGGATTGTTTCTATCTTATTAAATCTGAATGTTAGAAATTCCAAAGATGTAGGTGTAAAGATGAAGGTGTAAAGACAGGTGATATAAACTACAAGATGGATTAACATTGGTGAGAAAAGTAGAAAAAATGAAGTAAAGACATTAGAGCAGAGAAGAAAGTGCCTGAGCCTGTGCAGCATGACAGGCTCAAGAAATCACATTAGGACAACAGAGCTAGTAAAAGTAAGTGAAATAGTATTTCATATCCAAGTATATCAGCAGGTATATCCTTTCAGGTATTTGAATACACCTGTTTATTCTGTTTCTGATGCGATATCTTTAAAACTACGTATTTGCCACCTGAAGGATTTTTTTAACAGTCACTTAAATTTTCCTACAACTGAACTGGCTATTATAGAAGTACTAGTGTGTTATGTGACTCAAGTCATCTAGGTCAAATTCTTGCTGCAAACCTAAAGGATGCAAAATATTTGGAAAAAAACCCAACCCACCTGCATTATTTGAAAGAGGGTTAGGAGATGCCTGCATTGAGAACTTGGAGGGATTCCACAAGGCTCAGAAACATCCTTCTGCTACTTGAAAACTATTAAAACTTTCCCCTTTAAGCTGAAAAAACCAACCAAACAAAAAGGCATCAGTAACATGCTGACTACTAGCAAAACATGTCACTGTAATACTCTATGGAAATCAATGTCTTCCTTAGGGGGCTCTCCCTCCAACTATACCAAGCACTGTGCTTGTAGTGATGAAGTTTAAAGCTCTGCTGCCATCTGCAGGGGTTTATCCTTTATGTAATTTTAAACTTTGTGACTATTCTTTGGAAACTTCCCCATCCAGAATCACACTGCGGTAAATATGACAAACTCCATAGCGACTGTTCCTTTGTTTATACCACCCTCACTTGGGCTCAAAATAGCCTTTTTTTTAGACTCCGTCTTTCCTCTGAACTTATTTGCAGTACAGTAAAATGTACTCTTAACTTATTATGCAAAGTCTGCAAATCTGATCAAAAATTAGTTTATTTAAACTTCTGCCCTGTAAAGAGAGATGCGATTGCCTTAACTTGGAGCAATCCTGCTCTCAGGTTGATGTTAGTATTATATGTGCTCATGTACTTATATCCTACCTCTACATTTTAAGAAAACATATTACATAATAATAAACAAAAGAAGAATCCAGGTTAGGAAAGGAAAATGTTTCCTGGAATAGCCAGTTTAGTATTTGGTGCAGACAGAGGCCAAAGGAGCCAATTAGTTCAACAGTTACTGATGGTGTACGACACTATCTGCAAATTAGACTGTCTGCATCAAAAGAAATGATGAATGTTGGGTAGAACATTAGGGATGTGATCATGTGACGACAGAAGGACAGCTTCCAGTCAGCAGGGACTTCTGCATAGTCCCAAGACCATTGATAGACAATCAAAAGGGATTCTACCTTAGCATCTGCTAGCTCTTTCAGCACTCTGGGATGATTTCATCAGGCCCCATGAACTTGTGCACTTCCAGCTGATACAGCTGCTCCTTTACAATTTTGGTGTCCACAAATGGAAAGTCATTATCCCATATTCATAGTCCTCCAAGTCGGGACTGGGTGGTCCAAGGTCTATCAGTATTATTAAAGATAGAGGCAAAAAAAATCATTGAATGCCTCTGTTTCATCTTCATCACTATTAGCCAGATGACCATCTTCAACAAGTATTGGTCCAGTGTTCTCTTTAGACCCACCTCTTGCTATTAGCATACTTTAAAAAGCCCTTCTTATCTGACACAACATTGGTCAGTTTCAACTCTCATAGAGCTTTGGCTTTTTATGTATTCTTCCTGCATGTAAAAACCGTGGCTCTGAACTACATGCTTTAGGGATTTATTACTGGAAAGAAAAATAAAGAGTTCAAATATAAGGAAGAGGATGCGCTTCAGATGTGATCATTCTGCATCTCAGTTCCAAGAGCAAAGTAAATGAGATAGAGTGAGCACACTCCTGCTTTTACAGAGACTAAGAAAATTTCTACCTTTCTTTTCACCTGAAAGTAGTGGCTCCTGAGGTACCATTTTCTCTAGTCTGTACAACAGCACTGTAGACGAATAGATTTATTGCTGATTCCATCCAAGTTCTGACTTACTTTTGGAATCTAACAGATTGATTTTTTTCTCATTTAGAGAGTTCAGTTTCAGATCATTTTCTGATTCTTCTTGATTTTTTTTTTGGTCAGGGTTCTCTAAACTATATTTAACACAACATCACCTCAATAACAGAAATAATTAAATATTTAGGATAGACAGAAAAAAATTTTCTTCCTGTGAACTAAAGGTAAGGTTAAGTAACCATCTTCAAATTTGTTTTATTTTGAAAAGTTTGCTTCTCAAAATACCTGATTTCATGAACAGCAGCAACAGCAGCCTGTGGCTGGCAAACTTTAGTTTTTAAAGTATTTGAGGTTAAAATAGTTAGAAACTAGCATGGAAAATTTTATTTCCAGATTTTTATTTTTGTGATACAGTCTTTAGACACTGCAGCCTTGAACCTGCAGTCAAAAAAAAACCTGGAATCATAGCAAAACTACCACTGTAGTGGTAACATGGGGTAGAGCTCCTAAGTGACTGAAATAAGTCTAAAAGTATCCTTGTTAAGCTCTGAAATGCTCAACCTTAAGAATGCATGAGTTTCTCCATAATCTGTTACCTGGAACTGAAACAAAGCTGTGCCATATTTTTCTTATTAGTTAAAAGTGAATATGTGCTCTGACATGTGATATCCACAGCCTGCAGTTCCTTCAAGAATATCCATCTGCTATAGTGTGGGTCCTTCATGGACAGCAGCGACTATTCTTCTCTGCCATGGAGCACATCTTCCTCCTCTGACCTTGGTGTCCCCTCTCTTGTTTCTCACTCTTTTTGTTCCCTTCTCCTCTCTTCATTTAATGTGTTATACCCTTTCTTAAATACATTTCCTTGGAGGTGCCACCAGCTTGGCTGCCGGGCTCAGCTGTGCCCTGCAGTATGTCTGTGGTGCAGTTCTCTGTGGCTGTCTGTGTCCAGCATGGGCCAGACCCTGACCTCTTCCCACAGAGCCCAGCCCTGCAGCCTCCCTCTGCCCTGCTACCAAAACCTCGCCACCTACACCCAATATAAAGTGGCATTATAAATGACATAATAAGCTTCAGCTCATATACCTTTTGTTCCCATCCCCTTCTCTCTTGAGATAGACTAAGGTTGTGCAGTGAAGGGATGACTGCATGTGGGGCACTGTGTGACACTTGGTAGAGAAAATGGCAGGCAGATAGTGCTGGAAACAGGAGGCTGAAAAAAAAGATAATCTCTTGATTTGTGCAGTTGTCAAAAATGATTGTTTTAGGTCATTCAAAGAATCACTGACTTATCTATGTGGAGACTAGGTGCAGAAAGGGGTAAGGATAGAAAAGCTTAAGGATAAAAAGGAATCTTCCATTGAGTCACAAAGTTTAGTCTGGACTCCCTTGCCAAACTTATCCTTGGAGTTGACTAATGATTTAGGCCAAAAGGTTTTAACAGCGTTTAAACTTAACAGCACTTAATCAATAGCTCAGTTTAAACAATTTAGCAAGATTCATACGGAATTTACTATAGCACAACAGTAACTCACAGGCCCGAGTTACTTACAAATCTAAAGTACTTAAGGACCTAAGAGAGCAACATTCATAGTATATTTGCTACTTGCACACACACAGACCTAAAGGAGTATGTACAAGGTATATATGTGTGAAAAATTCCCCTTGAATTCAGTGAAGTGCTCGCATTGGGTGCCTTTGCATCTTCTCCAGGGGCCAAGGGTTGAGCCTTGAGGAGTGGCCAGTCCAGGCTCCATCATGGGCATTCAGTGGCAGGCCTCCAAGTATAGAAAACTTAAGGGTTCTCTGGCTCTGAGAGGTGTGCCACTGAGAGGGAGATTGCTGGTCACAGCTCACTGCAGTCCAGAAGAGCTCAAAGAGTATCACTTAGGGCTGCTGTTTGGAGGGTCACAAGAAAATTGTCTTCAGTCGTAGTAATTTTCCATCCTGACAGCAATTCAGGTCAGTAACTTACTTTGAAAGTTCGACAACAAAAATGTTACTCCACTTGGATGGTTATTCAGGCAAAAAAATTAGGTTTCCAGGGCTGTTCATTAAAAATGGGAGCTCATTAGCTACCAAGTTCCTGGGAACAGACAGCATTTCTGATAAGCTCAAGAGTACCTTAGCCTAGGTGCTATACATCAAGGCCGAGGCCTAATGGGCATTTCTGAGATCACAATGTGGCCTGAGGAGAGGGGTGGGGTGTGTTGCACCACCACAGCAATAAACCTGCATGCTGGAGAAGCAGATTTAATCCCAGTCTTTGCCATAAAATTACTAAACAGTATTTAGCAGTTATTTAAAACAAAAATGACCAAGTTCTCTAAGATAGGGAGATGCTTTTCCTCCAAGACAGTGACTCACAGCTAACAAATTAACTGAGTACACAGTCTTTAGCCACAGAGGCAGATACTTAGAACAAGCTAGGTATTCTAGGTGTGACAGGAGATATTAAGGAGCATGGCATAATCCTGAGAGGATTTACATAGAGTAGCTCAGATTATTGCTATCTGAGGTCTACCTGGGTTTTTTAGTGTGGACTAAAAGTGCTCACCCTGTTGAGTTAGCCACTCCGCAGCTCTGCATCACATTGCATCAAAGCTAACAGACTCCATAGAACTGAGCTAGCCCCTCACAAAGTCTGAAGTAATGTCTCTGCGTCCTCAGCATCGTTAATCTGCAACCCAGATAAATCATCCACACATAGTTAATAACTGAACTTCTAGTCCAGAGATGCTCAGCTTGTTCCTATATCCGTGTCCCTTTTACCAGAACCTTCTTTTTACTATGCTCTCCACACCACCTCCCCCCCCACCACCATGCCCGCCTTGACCCCAATTTTTCTCTTTCCATATATAAATTGGCAAATAAAAGCTACTTGTTCAACCTTGTGCAACCTTCTCTTGGGCAAGACTGAAAATTTAAAGTTCAGGATTAGGTATCTCTCTCATGCTCTGGAGAGTTTGCTTAAGGTTTCCATTATGTTCTTTAAAAGCTACAATGTAATTAAACTATTGCCCATTTTACAAATGATCAGTCAGGACATCTTCAAAATGTTAAATTGTTTGTTTAAATAAAAACATTTGTTCTATGCTTGAGTTTAATGATTTATATCAAAATCAGTATGAACACAATGTAAATCAAATCAGAGAATCCAAACACCAGGAGAATCTTAATTCTGTTTTTCAAGACTTCAGACTATTAAGTAATCATTTCTTTCTAAAAAACAAGTCATATTTTTACTATCCATATAGTCTACACTAACCATGCAAGGAAAAATAGATCACTCTCCAACCTCTGCAACTGGAACAAGATCTGTCTATTTTAAGCAGGAGTAGTTTACTTGAGGATTTTAGGCAGATTTCCCAGATTTTCAACTACTGAAATAATATCACATATTGGTTCATAAAGTACAGTGTTATTTACATTATTTTCAAATGCAAATGACAATGTCTCCAGCTAAAAAGTTGTTCCAGATCTGAAATCATTTACCACTTTCCAGTCAACTAAACCAAGCGTCCTTTCCAGGAAATCCAATTATTCATTCGATCCTAGGTCTGGATTAATGAGTTTAGGATGGTTTCCCACACACAGATACTAACATTCAGATACTCGTACGTGACACAAGCCATAATTTTTCTGCAAATTTCAAGAGAATTCCACCAGCCATATTCACAGCAAAACCAACCTGAACACACAGCAGCACTTTAGTAATCTGTCCCTGATGCCTAGTTTTTCCATCAGCACGGTCCTCAGAGCTCCCACTGGTGGCTCTGCTTCATGTCACCATGTGCCTTAACTTGCTATACATGTAGGACACCCATTATTTTTCCTACATGCCACAGTTACCTTACATTTGCTGCAGTAAGTTAACAAAGTCAATTTGTACTACTTTCTGTGTTGCAGACATGGTGTCTTGGCAACCGTTATGCCTGTGTTTCCTTCTGCAGTTGCTTTGCTGACTCATCAATTCGTTTATACAGCAGCTTTATTTGGTTGTTCAGCACCTGCACATACCTATATATAGCTTTCAGTTCTCCTTCCTTGGAGCACTGAACTATGCAACTTCCAGAGCATGAAATAAGGGTGGATTTGCCCTTTGCTGGACACCTGCTGCTATAGGTGCAGCGGATAGAACTAAGGTACAGCAAGTGAATGTGTGAGAACAATCAAGTTAATAACCTGAGAATAACTTTTTGGGTGTTATTTTAATTTTCGCTTTTCTTTTAGGTTTCTTCTTCCACCTTTCACTGTTTGTATTGCTTCTGATACTTGCAGTTTTTGCATTGTTTCTTGTAATCTCAATAATTATTTTCTTGACTTAATAATCTGTTCAGTCAACAGAAACACTCTCAAAACAAAAACAATATAAAAAATCGATTGACTAAAAAACTGCAAAGCTTTATTCAGAATATACTGGACTGAAAAAAGAAATGGCAGAGTTAAGAGGTTAAACATAACTAATTAAATACCTCTTTATCTTTCAGTTGCGTTCTTTTGTAAATTTGACTTATTTGGTATCTTGTCTTTATTCACCAGATGATGTTGAGCAATTCCCACAGTACAACCATTAACGTGACACGTGCTAATACAGCTGCCAGCTTCAGTCTCTCTGACCTCAGTTTGTCTCTCACATAGAGCATGATGAAAACGTCTGGAATATTTTCTCATTCCCTGAAGAAATGTAAGAATTGCTCTCCCAAACAGCAAACTAAACTGCCCAGTGACATCAGTATTTGGATGAAATTGCTCTGTTTAAAGAGACCTGGGAAACGGCTGGAGGTCTCATTTCTGACTTTTTTGGGTTTACACACAGAGAAACAAAAAGGCAGGAGAAGTCTATTATGTATAAAAATGAAGTGAAATTGCAAAAAAGGAAATCACAATAGTGCGACAACAACCAAAAACCCCTCAAATATTGAAAGCTACTACCTTGTGGAATTAATCCTTAAAAGTAGTGAAGTGTATTGAACTGTGGAGCACAAAATCGGATTCGAGCCAGTGCTGGAGAACATTAACTTGGGAACAATGTTGCATAAACTATGATAAAAAGAAGTATCCAGTGCTGAATAACCGAGTCACAGATATAGTGAACCTTATGGATTTATCTCTAGAACCAAGAGAATCAGTTCTTGGATGTCAGTTCTTTGTAGACTATTGTTTTAACTTCCTTATAGCACTCTTATAAAGAGCACGAGATTTAATGAGGGATTTTGACAAACATCTGAGGAGAAGCTGTGTGCGGTCACAGAATGGCTCATAATGAAAATTCTAACCATCAAAAATGGCAGTAAAACATTCTGCCATATCATTCTGTAAACATAACTAAATAGTTTCGTAAAAAGGTTACGGATATCCTCACAAAAAATCCCCTCTGTTTATGAGAGCATAATTTACTGTTGTGGCTTCCATAGCTCCTCTTCTGGGTACAGATGGCAGACCTATGGTGAATTTTGTGATTCAATCATTATGCCGATATTCTGTCCTTTAAAATTGGCTGTTGTGTGAGAAAATTCTCAGGGGCTAGACTTTTAGACTATGTGGAAAAGAAAATGTTTCCTGGAGAAAATGGATATGTTGGATAGTGCCACTTCAGTTTTGCTCAAGTGGAGTTTGAGATAGCTGCTCTTCCTCACAGAACTTATCCTTTTCAGATATTGGAGAATCTTTGCAGTAAGATGGGTTCTGTCTCTGGAAAAAGGCAAGGTGGATCTCATCAGTAAAAACTGGTGTGTTCCTACATGTCTAGGATAAGAATACACAACTTCTGAACTTACAGAATATATTACAGAGAGAAATTGCTCCTGTAGCATGGAATAATTAATAAACCAATTAAAAGAAGTGAAATTATGCATTTGTATAGAGAACAAAAAAAGCTTGGCAACATGCCCAGCTCTGCTGTATATATGTGAGATTCATAAACAGTTCTTTTATTAAACCGACATAATCCCCCCAAATGACTAGAAGAGACAGTTACTATCTCAACTGAAATATTAGAAGAAGAAGGGATTTTGATCAAGGATAAAAAAAAACATTTATCTACTCTATAACAGTGCTGATATTACTCTCTGATGCTTTTGTTGCCAAAATTTCCAATGTGAAATAATGAATAACTCCAAATCATATTATACACGAAGAAAATTAATTTTCAGTTCCTGGACACTATTCTGTATCCTGAAACTACTTCAGGCATTCTTAACTCTAAGAATCTTTCACCCAATCGTGCTTTCACTACACCTTTTGTTTGAAGCACAGCCACCAGATTCTGTCCCTATTTCATCACATTGCTTCTTCTCGGAATGGTTGAGTTTGAAAGGGATCTCTGAGGACCACCAGGGCCAATCCCTCTGCTCAAGCCGGATCACCTACACCTGGTTGCACAGGACTGTGTCCAGACTGTTTTTAAATATCTCCAAGGATAGTGACTCCAAAACCTCTTTGGGCAATCTGTGCTCAGTCGTTCTCATGGAAAATGACTTATTGACTAAGCCCTGAGTTACTCAGTAACTTCAAATTCTTTCTTCTGCCTTCTGCAGTAATTCTTTCACCATGGCCATGAGAATTTCAAGACGTTGCTAATGTCGGATTCCCACGCTAGGGAAGTGGGTTTCTGAATTGCACAGAAACAGATTAAATTAGCAGTGCTGGACAGAAATGAGGAATTCAATCACCTAGGAAGCCATGTCTTCAGTGGAAACCTTACCTGATATTCTGTATTTCCCACATAACCATCAAGAACAAAAGTGTTTCCAGACACCAGCAATCTATAGATTTCATTGAAGCTCGTTAAAACCTGTGAAAAATTATTATTGTACGTAGAACGACATCTGCCCATGGCCAATATTTACAGAATCTTACACTTGTATAGCAACCTTTGCCTTGATTATCTCAAAGCACTTTAAAAGAAAGCTCCTTTAGCCTCACAGCACCTTGTAATGAAGGAAATGTAGAATTTACAAGTAGGGAGAAAAAAAATGACACAGTCATCCTAGAACTAAATGCCTAAATATCACAACTTGAATTTACATTTAATTTAAAAAGTGTTAAAAATGTATGTAATTGATACTGACTTCAAAGGAACCAGAAGACAATTTATAGCCTTTCAAAAAAGTATTTCTATTTCACCATATAAATACATAAATGCCTAGTTTTAAACAACACATTTCTAGGTTAAAGAGAGGTTGACTGTCGTCTTTAGGAAGTATATGGAGAAAAATCTTTCCTCTTAGAGTACCTTTCATCAAACTGTCCCAAAAGACTTCATGGGATAAACAGATTTTACTGGAATGACGATCTCTGCAGTGTACAGCGCCAAATCTCTCCTAGCCTAAAGGAACTTTTCAAAAGTCTGGAAGATGAAGTGAAGGGAGAAGGCTGTACTCAACTGAAACTGCTGAAACTGAAGGGAAACTCTAGGTCAGCATAAAGTGATTACTAGAGCTGGGTAAGAAGTGGAAAAAAATATACTAATATTCATTAGAGAGGAAAAAAAAGGCTTACTTTAAAGTGTAAAAATAAATTTAAATGTGAGAGGTTAAATAGCCCCAAAATATATGTTTGAATGTGATTATTCACACTTTATATTGTAAATGGGAAATATGTGGAAAATACATTGCAGAAACCATACTACTTAGGCATTGTACTACTTAGGCACTGAATTAATGCTACAGTTTGAATCATGAATATCCACAACAAATTGTTCATGAAATATTCACACAGGGAAAACATTTTCAAAATAAATTTACAAATTCAGGCAATAAAGTAATGTGAGAATTTTCTGAACATTTTGTGAACAGAAGAAAGAAAATAATGTACTGTTTAAATTATCCACCAGAAATAACCTATTATTTTGTTATTACTGACTAGTTTGACAAGAGTAACAAAAACTTTAATGGAACTGAGTATTTACATTTCATTGTACAATTTATTTGAATGGGAGCATTTAAGGATTTCAAAATTGCTGTAACTTTCATGTCTATCTCA